>NC_140947.1:103723888-104323888 GCF_014529385.1 Adiantum capillus-veneris | reverse complement strand
ACTGTGAGAAAGCGAAGAAACATTGTACTGGAAACCCTGGATGTTGCCTTCACAATCCAAACCCGTTGGGTATAATCTACGTAGTGAACCCCTTGATAAGACCCTTTGTAGAAACTGCTCAACTAGCAAGTAACGGTAATCCACATAGTTAACCATATACAAAATTATTGGAATCAACTTAAAAGTTTGAATTTGTCCGCTTGCCCATGGTAGATTATTGGCTTCTTTTCTTGAAAGTACAACTGGGATAGATCAAACTATGATCCTCAATGCCTATGGGGAGATGTAGCAATCACCCGCCGGGTCTTAGCCCAAAACAGTATGTCCATAGACAATCCATAGTGCTATAGAGGGAGCGAGAGATCCACACAACTGAAATGCCTACCTCTTATCGACATCCATACCATCTCAACCTATTGCGGCATCTATACTCCATGGTAGAGATCAACAGATGGGAGTTTAAGCTTATCAAAAACTCAACTCGAGCGTCGCACTGAAAACATGTAGTGCAAAATGACGCACTAAACATCCGTAATGACAAGACTCTTGCTTGTCAGTTAAAGTCATTTTGTACTCCACTGGGTAGAGTTGTTCGATCTTGAGAACAATCATCCAAGGAATACCAACAAGTGGGTCTTACCCTAGATTTAACAATGGCTCTTAGCCAGTGTGTGTGGCTCATAGTCCTAATGGAAATTAGTGTTCAATAATCAAACCGATGAAGACTAATGTGGATGGCATCTTGCCCAATTTTTAGCTGAGAGTTAGAGCACCTTGGCTCAGGAGGACTCACCAGCGAAACATGTAGGAAAAGCTTCTTAGAAAGTGTGCATTATTCTTCAAGAGAAATAAGAGAGAGAGAGAGAGAGAGAGAGAGAGAGAGAGAGAGAGAGAGAGAGAGAGAGAGAGAGCATGTTGGGCTAAGGAACTTTCCTTAAGTTACTGCCTTGTATGTACTGCACCCATGCTTGTGTGCATCTTATGCGTAGCATGCAGCTTATCCTATAAGCTTGTAACAATCTGACTGGATAACGCTCTCATCGAGAGAGGTAACACAAGTCACATCTTGCCTCACCTATCGTGTAGGGGATCGTGACTGTAGGAAAATGACTTAACAATGGCTCTTTGCCTGTGAATTAAGTCTTAAGTCTTAGATTTGGGTTCCTTTTAGTGTTGTTGTGTGTTGACAGCAACCAAAAAGCATGTTGAAAGAATCTAGAAGTTTCCTCGTCCTTGACAGACTGTCTGGTGTTATAGCAGAAGCGTAATTGATGAGGCACTGGAGTTCAGTCCACTTGACCAACATGCCTTGCATGCAAAATTGTAAGCCCTTGGCTACTATGATGGCCTCAAGCATGAGATCCGAAGCCATAAGTGCCCTGCAGAGTCTGCATTGGTAGTGATGCATCATAACGTGATGTCACCACACATAAAAGGGGAACAAATTTCTAATCGCAACAGTTCCCCAAACTGGTGTGCCAATGCCCTTGATACCAAATCAATAGGCAGTAGCGTGGCACACATGAGAAGCCTTGCTTCATGCAAAATTGTCAAAGCACTTTGCTTTACACAACCAAAAATATTTTCCGAATGAAATGTGTAAACATGGAAAAATAAATAAAACTAAATATGGTCTAACTTAGTCATCTTGCTGTAACCAGTTGCCTAGAGATGTCGGAAGAAAAGCTCACTCAAATGTAGATCATAACCCTCTCTGTTCCGTGAGAGAAAGTTGGCCTGAAATATCCTGGAGGCATATGGAGAATTTCCCCAAGGGCGTGTGTTCATAGCATACCCCAAACGGGAAAAATCTTAATGTAAGAGTCATAAATTGAAGCCTTGCTTCAGAGAAATATTTTTGTGTTGATAGCCAACGGATGTGGCTGCAGATATCATAACAAAAAATAATCAACCGTGTCGATCAATTCAATTAAAATTGACTAGTACTGTGTGGTAAGCATCCTCTGTCAGCTTCAAGAAACAGTAAGAAGGAGTCGGCCATGCCGAACAACTTGCTGCCTTTAACAAGTCCAAAAATAGGCCGTGCCTGTCTCCTTGAGATACTAAAAAATTGCAAATTTGATATGCTTTATCATCAGATTGAACCGTTGATGAGCCGTGCTTCAGATCAAGGCGGTAGGTACTCAAGCCATGCTTGATTCGAATGAGTATTTGAATCATTGGTCCTTGGTATACAATAGAATTGTAATGCTTAAAATAACTATCACAAGTCGTGCTTATGCTTGGAGGGAGGAAATTGCACTCACATCTGTTGCATGTAAAGACTATCATGCGATTCTCATGCATTTGTTATGTAGAGATACATTAATGAATTGTAGACCAAGTTGTGCAGATAACAATGAAGTATGAGCATCAGAATGCACTGACAAAGCGTACCTGAAATTGTTTGTCGAGGCATGTAAAAGCGATTGCAAATCTAGATTGATCGAAAACATCCGGCCTAACCACCGTTATATATCAAGCACGATAAACTTCCAAGACATACCATGCATGCTTGATCTTATTGATGATGGAGAGCCGTTGTGCTTATTATGCTTATGCTAACCACAAAAGCACCTTGTGCTTGGTACCAGCCTTGATTGTGGATGCACTTACAGGTTTTGTGCATGCGAGAGTTACACAGCATGTTTGAAAAATTTGGCAACCAAAAAACCAAATCTATATGCATACCTTACCTTTGAAAGGTGAGAGACGAATTGTAGTCATGTCATCCAAGAGATACAACAGTCATCATGGCACTTTCTTGGATGCAAGAGTTGCCTCACTATCGATGCTTTGGCAAGGTCTTGAAAAGTCCTTGGAAAGTACGATTTTGCGAGCGTATTGGTTCATTCTTGACGTTTATTGTAGATTGCTGGAAATTTGTCATGTCGTGCCCCCGATGTAATAGTTACCTTGGAAGCTACGATCGAAGCCAAGTTGTCACACTTGCTTGGTGTGACAGACCTCCAGGGTGGTCCATGGGCAAAAAAAGGTTAAAAAATCTTTTAAAGCAAATTGGCGATGGCGTTCTCTGTCAACTGCGCAGAACAGAGGTTGACACAACTCGCAATACCGAGGTCAAACCCCAGTGCTGGTGAAACGGGAGTTGGTCCCTGCTACCACTCGATCTTAACAAGCCCAAAATTCAACGTTGTCGACATAGTCGACTATGTCGACTGTTTTCTTCTCCTCCTGCTAAGCGGGCCTGCCCGCGTGCCTATGATCTCCTCGTTGTGGCTTCGGCCTTCCCGCCTAGCAAGAGCGTCTACACACACCGAGCCAAGAATTCTACGGCCTTCTTCTTCCCAAGGCTCTTGCCCACATCTGTCTCCATGGAACTTTCGGGGAGAGAGAGAGAGAGAGAGAGAGAGAGAGAGAGAGAGAGAGAGAGAGAGAGAGAGAGAGAGAGAGAGAGAGAGAGCATGCAACACCATGCAAGGTTCCCCCTTCCTCCATAGCCCCTCCCGTCCCTAAGCTCTGATACCACTGAAAGGGCAAGGGAACTGGAACATGCTCATCACCACCTAGCATGCCCTATATAGGCCCTTGGCCTTCTAAATATCAAGAGCCCCTTGACTACATGTCCGTCCTGGCCCTTGGTCGTGCCTGTGATACCAGTGAAAGGGCAAGGGAACTTGAACATGCTCATCACCACCCAGCCATTCCCTATATAGGCCCTTGGCCTTCTAAATATAGAGACCCCCTTGACTGCATGTCCATCCTGGCCCTTGGCCGTGCCTGGTCCTACCATTGTCCTGACACTTCTAGGACTATAGACCCAAGCCATTGTCAATGGTAAAGGTCTATTCCCTGGATGTTTCTTGTTTAGAGACTTTGACTTTCAATAGGCCTAGAGACCTGTCAACGACCCCATCCCAATCTTCATATTGGTGGGTTGGGGATGTCACACACTTCTTGGCCCAGATCTTATTGAGGTCCTCAATCCACTCCTCCAAATAGCAGAGCTCTTCATAGATGGCTAATTTCATCTTTGGCAATCAAAATTGCCTTTCAGTAGGCCACTTTCAACCTTTCCAATCAAGCGGTGTCGAGCAAGGGGTCAAGATCAGGGTAGAGAGTTCTTTTAGGAGCCTTTTGATGAGGACCTTCTCTTGGAACAAGAGATTACCACATAATTTCAGGTACTCCAGGGTATGCCAATCCACTCTTTGATAATTCTAGAGAGAATTCAAGGTGTCAAAACTCTTATTGTTAAGCTCCTTGGCTATCTCAATCCAATGATCATCAAGGCCCAGGCCTTCCACTATGGGGCCCCAAGGAGACCACTGACTTGTCGTGCCTTTCTAGTACCTAATCTTTTTGCTATGGTTAATATATATATACAACTCACAATTGTGAGTATTGCAAAAAAGAAAAAGATCATCTAATTTTGTCTTCTCATTTCTACATTTCATATTGCTTGCCTATGTAGTCTATATTGAGTGTTATACCTCCCAAAACAAAAAAAGTTATATCACAGGAGATGCCCTGTGAAAAATGAAAGCAAAAGGGAAGGTTTCACGGAGATCATGGAGAGCAATCGGTGGGGTAAAATGGACGTTTGTCCCTAATGCTGAGGTAGGACTAGGAGAGTTCTTTTGTCAAACAAACATGAGACATCACCCACGACTGTTCCCATCACTCTGTTTGTGTGCCAGCTCCGATCATGATGGTTTAGCTTGCGGCACGAGGGGAGAGGTGACGTTGGAGTAGGTGGCATGAGGGGAGTTGCCGCATTAGGGGTCAAAGAGGGAAAGATAGCAGCTGCCATGTGCTCGTTGTGGCAAGGAAGAGATGTAGGCACCTGATGCGCGAGATAGCACGAGAGCAGGTGGCAACTACCCTTCCCCAAGGGCAGCACCAAGTTACTATCAGACAGCACGACACGGACTTCTGTTCTCTTTTTTTTTTTATTGCAACGAAGTGGACCTGTGCTGCAATTAGGGTTTCTCTCTATCTACCTGTAGGGGAGGTGTCCTGCACAGGGTCTCCTCTCTCTCTCACAACCTGCAATGGAGCTGGCCTGGCAACGCCCAATCTCTCACGCACACAAACCAGGACATGCAGTTGATTACGCAGGGCAAAAGAAGAAGAAGAAGAGAATGTGGCACTGCAAGCTTGAAGCAAGTGGCCCTGGGAGCGCAAGAAGAGACAAAAGATCGACATGACTTCAAGGCTCGGTCGGCAGGAGGCACAGATGCGAGTCGTTTGACAATGGAATTTTGCATGTCTCGTTTCAGAGCACCAGTGAGGACTGCCATTGCGCGAACAGAGACACAGAGAGAGAGAGAGAGAGAGAGAGAGAGAGAGAGAGAGAAGGGGTGGGATTATCTCCAATTCTCGAAGGCATTTGACCAGGGCACGGAGCGTGTGGAGCGCCATGTCTCAGTGTGAAGGCAGAGAGACGAAGACAGACCGTGCACCAAGGTACGAGGGTGTGATGTCCTTAATGCAGAGCGGATGATGGGGACAGCAGCACACACCTTTGGTGAAGGAAGCAATGCGAGGAAAGCTATGAGGTGAAGTAGTGTGAGAAGGATGTGAGCTGCGGCAGAAGCACACACTAGGGGGCGAATGATGCCCGCCACATGATAGACGTGCAGAAGTAGGACGAGCAGGAGAGAGGCGAAGTTGTGCATCCACCTAGCGAGGCAAGTCTCCTCCTCTCTGGTGGTGCAGGTCTGTACGTGAACAGTCGAGACAACCATCGCCGGGGGAGGAAGGGGGAGGGGACATGGGAACAAGATCGAGCGCCTGCATTGCCTGAAGCTACGAGCATAATGTTAAAAGCTAAGCAATTGGAGGAATCTTTGCAAGAAATTAATTCATGAATCCAAGTTAGACCAAGTGAATATATTCCATTCACAAAGGATGTGCAAAATTTTGTCTAGTTTAGCTAAAAATCTCACATGAATTGTGTGATTCCGCATCAACATGAGATATTCTAAATTTTTGCACCGGTCTATACTTTTTGGAAAATGTTGAGAGAGAAAAAAGAGTCACCTTTTGTGTGTTTTCAATTGAGATGTTATGAGAATGTTGGGATCTACAGAAATCACAAGAGACATCCTTGCCAATTTTCTTGAGTTCTTGTTCCCTCAACCTTCTCTTGGTAGCATGAAGAAAATATGTTGTTGAAAATAATAAACCTTATCGAAACATAGAATGATACCTTAAACGCTTAGAGCTGAAAGAGAGTTGTCTATTAAGTAGCTAATTATTACATATTTATAGGCTATTGGTTTGGAAGCGGTCTATTTACATTGTGCTTCACTCTTGGAAAGAACCATCTTCATGTAGAATTCCCTTTCTCCCCTTTTTTGTAGCTTTTGCCGTTAAAGATTATGCAGATCAGTCTGCCTTAATTATAACACTAGCCTTGTGAATGGGCCATAAGAGTGGCTTGGACCATTAAAGCAGTTCATCATGTTAGATTTTGGCAATGAGGCCATAACTTTTTATATGAGATAAAAACTTCTTGATTACATTTTTTTTTTTACAAGTGCTCAGTTGAGCTTGAATTGCTTTAAACATAGAAGGTTAAAAATAGCCCTGGTATATCCTTTGCATAGGGTTCTCCAAAAAATACTACATCAAAGGGGACACCTCTCCACGACTACACTTACATGTGTAGCATGCAGTTTTAGTTCCTTTTACATAGGAGTTTCCACCAGCATGTTTCCAGAAGAGCATTTCTGCCCAGAGGATCACACTGTTTTTGAAAAAGTATATCATTTTTGGAATGCCAAATTTCTTTCAATAAATTAGCTCTTACTATGCAAATGTTTCCTGTCAAAAGATCCATATTGTCAATGTGTATAGATCCCATAGCTAGGTCGCCTTTAAAGAAGGGAGTTCCCAAATGTGTGTACACCCACCTACAAATTGTGCCCGTGAAGACTCTAATTTCCAGACATCCCAAGAACAGTTGTGTGAAAACCAAAGAGTACTCTTCAAAGGAAAACTTTATCTCTCTCTTTGCATTTGGCCTTCCAGATGTTTCCAACTACTTGACTCCATTTTCTTGCAGCCCACTTTTTGGACCAGATCCTATTGAGGTGTTGGATCCATACCACTATAGAGCAGAGCTTTTCATAAATTGTTTTAGTCTTGAATGAGAAAAATAGTCTTTCTAGAGGCCATTTCCAAGCTTTCCAATCAAGTAGTGTGGAGCATGCAAGAAGGGTTAGGTTTGAGATTTTTTCAAGTAGTCTTTCGATGAGGATTTTCTCCTGGAGCAAGAGATTGATCCAAGGTTTCAAATGCTCAAAGGATTGACAATCTCCTTTTTGATAATCCCAAAGAGAATCCAAGGTGTCAAAGCCCTTGTTGTTAACATTCTTGGCTATTTCAATCCAATGGTTATTAAGGCCCAAGCCTTCCATTATGGGAACCCACGGAGACAAGTGTCTAGCCATACCTTTCCAGTACCTTATCTCTTTCTTCCACTTGAGTGCATCTACAACTTTACAACATTTTTTGACAAACTTCCTAGTAAAACCACCTACTTGAGCCCTCACGCCAAAGAGCACTTATTACAATTCTGGATTTGAACCCCTTTATCTCTCCTCTTATCATCACTTGTTCAAACATAGCAATAAGAGGGTGGTGTTGGGGTAAGCCATTTAGCTTACACTCGATGTGTGACAAACCCCCTAAATCCAAGCATATCAACCATGCACCATAATGTGCATATATGCATCCCACAACATAGAATTCTTGAATTATATGTGCTTCTTTATATAGTCACATCCTATTCACTATAAGCACATGATATTTGACCCTTCTCCCACATGTGATGGAAATCACTTTCTAGCATTAAATGCCACCTTTCCACTTTGAGCCTATATAAGACCTTATTAGTAAAAATCTTATTCAGGGCTTCTTTGATTATGAGAGAGGGAGAATCTTCCTTTTCAATGATTTTTCTAAGATGATCATGCATCACTTTGCCCATCTAATGAGGGTTGTTGATCTGGACTCCCTGGTTGTTGATCAAGGAAGAGATGAGAGACTATTGTTTTCTTAACTTTATTGTTATGAGTAGTGTGTTCTTGCTATCTTCATTAGTCTTAATGCATTAGGAGAAATATGGACCTTACATTGGCCTTGTAAGGAATCCTAATTTTTAGGGATTAAGGCTAATGTTGTGTGGGGTAAGGGGGCAAGGGCATAGAAGAAGGTAGTTTTGAGTAGGCTTTTCTAGCCTTTTTGTTAGACAAATGTAGGATATGGACCTAAGGGGTTACTTTCTCTCTCTAGCTTTTTTAAAGTGATCAGCATAAACGTGGGTCACTAAGAGTCAAAATTTGACTTTTTTAAAAAAAAGTCATTTTTACTTATTTTTTACTTAAAACTCTCTCCCAGCATATATACATATCCAAAAATCATGTTTTGACCCATTTTTTAATCCACAAGCTTAGAAAGTCCATTTTTTCAAAAATCTTTTCTCCCAAAAAGTAAAAAACACTTTGTTCTCTCCTCCTCCTCCCTCTTTCCTCCTCTCTCCCTCTCTTCTCCCTCCATGCCCCTACCTTCCTCCTCCTCCCCAATCTCTCCCTCCCCCCCTCCCTCCTTCTCTCCTCCCATCATCCTCAATCTCCCTACCCCTCCCCCTCTATCTTTTCATCCTTTTCTTCCTCATGCAACACTTCCATGGTGCTCACGGATATCACAAATGGTTTGCTTCCACCACCACGTACTCTGCACACCAAAAGTACACATATTCGCTTACCAACATTCACACCGAAGACCGTTGTTGAGGGTGATCAAAGGTCATCACAGGAACGTCGCGCCGCTCGTGAGACCAATATTGACATTTGGGTGGACGACCATTTTTACCCTTATGATCCTATAAGCCGCTTCCATCCATCCTTTAATAGCTAGCCTTTCGACATTTTTTCAATTTCTTGGGAGGGGAGAAGCAGGCTTGTTAGGCTATTGCAAGCGGTTGTGTATGGGTGTAGGTGCTTCTTTGCATATGTGGATGCACGAATGTCAAGCTCTTCACCTCAAGACGACGGCATTACAAGAGAGTGTTGCCTCTTCGGAGAGGGTGGTTGAAACTCTTCAACAACAAATGCAAGAAAAGGAATCCCGCATTAAGAATCTTGCCAACACCATCACATACTTGAAAGAAACACCCCTTGGTGCAAGACAACGCAAACGCACGTATTCATCCATTGAAACTCTTGCACATTCGGAAGGAGCATGCAAACGACGAGTGACAGCCACAAGGTGATTTGGTCTTTACTTGCATGAGGCATTCTTACTTCACACTATTCTCTAACATTTATTTTTATTGGTTGCTAGAAAATTTATCTAGGAAGCATGCGGTGAAACAAGCCAAGATGATCGAGTCAACCTTCTCACTAGTTGTTTCAATACCCAGGATGTGATTTCTATCTTACAATCACCTGGAGGTAAGCACATTAAGGATGCAGTCACCAAGGACCTTATGCGTAAATTGAGAAATGTGGTTAGTGATGATGACGTGGTTAATTGAGAAATGTGATTAGTGATGACGTGCAAAAGCTTGTGATGAGGCTGGAATCAGCACCAAAGCCTATCAGGCTATTTTCCAACTCCTAAAGGATGCCCTCAAAGAGCATGGCATTGTGGAAAATCTATTTCCCATTTCTCACAAGGTCAACCTCGCAAAGAAGGCCACAAACAAAGATGTGTTCTCCCGCATTGGGACATACCTACACATTGAGGACACAATGCCAACTTCCCTTTATGCTCCCTTTATGCTTTGTGCGCAACAAAGACAAGGGGAAAAGGTAAGAAACAATCCATAAGACCTTCAGAGAAGGGCTTCCCTTACACAATGTGGAACAATATTTTTGTGGAGCTTAGAGGACTTCAACAAGCCATGCTTAGATTTTACGAGCTACCTGAAGAAGGTGACACAGTATACTTTTTTCTTTTGGTTTTTTTCTTATCATAGACTTTGAAGTTTAAGGTCTTGGCAAAATATTTATTTTGTAGTGCTTGGCACAAAGGTCGCTTTTGTGCTGAAACTCGATGAGTGTCAAATAGTGAAAGGTCGAAGATTAAAGAGGCTAAGTGTCACTCTAATAAACGATGCCCTTTTGCAAACCAAGCTAAGGGATTTAGTCGAGCCATCGCCCACCCCATCTTTTAGCGTGAAATGAGAGAAAGACATTTGGTGGTTGGGTGCTATTGAGGTGCCCAAAGAGACCAACGGAGTATTTTCATGGATTTTTGAGAGAACTCCATGGATCACAGAAGTAATCACTCCCAATTTGCAGGTCAGAAGTTGGAGGTTGAGGATTTTGGTAGCTATGATGTGGAGTGGCACTTAGGTGGGGACTTGAAGACCATAAAGTGTTTGCTTGGCTGCAAACCAGGGGCTTCTTCTCTCATGCCTTGTCCATTTTGCACTCGAGGGTACAAACCTAATGGACAAAAATCACACAAGAAAACTGCAAAGGTCGGCTCCATGCTTCCATGGCAAGGGCATGGAGAACAAGGGTTGGATTGTCGTGATGTCGGAGATGAAGGTAGAGAATGGGAAGCGTCTATTCTGAGGTGTCCCACACTCAATGCCCCCAGACCGTGACCAAAAGGACCACGCTTGGAGTCCAATCTTTCCATTTCCTCTATCAAATGTACATTTGTTTACATTACACGCATTCATGCGCATTTTTGATAGGCTATTGAAGCTCCACATTGACTATGCTTTCACAATGAAACCATTGGAAAAGTCCTAGGAAGCGATGGAGGTACTCTTGAATTCCATTGGCTATCACAGTGGAAATGTGTCTATCGTTGCTGCAAAGAACACAGGGGAGGCACACAAAATTGCTCAACAAGTGCCAATGAGTGGACAAAAATCCAGACACTTTTTGAAGAAAGTTTCCCAAGGAAAGCCAAGTCGATATGCTGCTCAAAACAGCTCCAACCAGAAAGTAGGTCACCTTTGGGAGCTTTGGAAGGAGTTATGCAAAGCTACTACTGACAATGATTCAAATGGCGAGCTTGCAAATAAGCGCAAGCAAGTTTGGACACATTTTGATAAAATGGTCAAGCTTATGGGCCTTAACAGCACAACAGAAGAACAACACCAATCATTTCAAGAAGCCTTGGCGGATTTTACCAACGTCTTCACCCTTTCTTGGGGTGAAAATAACATCACACATTACATGGTAAGCTATGTACATGGTGAATTTATTACAAGGGATTTTTTTCATTAAATAATGTGGATCGTTTACTCATGTGAACAGCATAACTTTTTTGCGCATGGTGCATTTTTTATGCACAAGTATGGATTGCTTGAAATTTCTAGCACTCAAGGCATGGAGAAGTCTCATTATCGTGCAAGGGGAGTGTACTTCAAAAATACTCGACATGGTGGTGGAATGGTGCAATCCAATTATTTGGAGGAGATGTTCAACTGGTTTTTTCGCACAACATTTGCTCGTAAGCTCACAATGGAGCGTGCGCGACAATCCAGGATTGCTATTGAAGTGCGGAAATGGAATCGTCAAGAGCATAGCAGCAAGTGACAAATGTCGCAAGGTCCCGCCAAGCATGTTGTATGGTGGCAATGTAGAGTGCGACAAGGGTCAAAGTTTATTCTACACAAGTCACTACACGTGAACGCAGGGTCCAACTCTTAACGACATGTTCATTTAAAAAATAATAGTTTTTTTTTGCAAAATTAGTGTGAACGGTGCCCTTTTTTAATGGGCCCTTATAAATATTGCATGCTCTCATAAACCACTCATTTCTTAAGAACAAGTGATCTCTTACCATACCAAATGGCGTGCACCAAACAAACCGTTAAAGAGCATCCGCCTCCCAACAAAAACACCCTCCAAGGATGTGAGAAGCCGGCATGGCTTAAAGGCACAAGAAAACGGCCACAAACACCTGGCCGTTCTAGGAACTCTTCTGGCAATGGGCATGGTAGTAGGACACCAGAGTCATCGAGGGCTGTAGAATCTGCACGTCCACAAGAACAAACACCTAGAAAAAGAATGAAGCAAGGCGCCCAGCGCTGGAGAGAAGAAGAGGCCCAGCAAACAATAGAGTCCCATAGGGAGGAGCCACCACACCACCAATCACAAGCAAGACCATCCAGAACTCGGGTGGTCCATACAGACACTGGATCAGAGACAGAGCCACCATGGTAGCGAGCTGATATACCACGCACACACCGGGTGCCCATTGGGGGAAAGACACTGCCTCGAGGCTAGGGAGCTCTCCCCACAGGACAAGATCGGGAGCCAAGGGAAGAGGATGAATCAGAAGAGGCTGTAGATCCAGCCCCTGAGCATGTAAACAGGTGCAAAGTCAATTCTTTTCAAGAAGCCTAAACGTCACCGGCCAGCAAATCTACAAGTGCCCCCAAGACAACCGTAGCGGCGTCAAAAAATAGCAAGGGAATTCACAAAAATCCGCCACTATTAGAAGACTACAGAGCTTTTAATTTGACGCGCTCCCTTTGCTCGCATAGTGAAGGAGGTGCTTCAAAGCTATGGAAATCAATATAGAATGCAAGCAATAGCACTAGAGGCTATTCAAGAAGCTGCGGAGGCCCACATCATTTCCGTGTTGGAAGATACCAACCTATGCACCATTCATGCAAAGCGAGTGACAATACAGCCAAAAGATATGCAGTTTGCACGTCGATTGCGACGAGACTTCAAGCATTAGCCAAAGCTACCCCTCTTTTTGTATTTCACACCCTTATCTTTGTAATGAGATGAATTTGCAATGAGAATATGATCAACAATTGTGTCTACTGTGTCTATTATCCATGTGTGGCCCTTGTGGCCACCCTTTTCTTGCAATTTCAAGCTTTGTTTATCCCGTAGGATATCAAAAAAATTAACATATTGTGAAAACAGGTGTCTATGCAACATTAAGTTAGATTTTTCAAATGTCCAATGTAATTGGGCCTTTTGGTGTAGGGATGTATTAGGTAGAGCTGAAGCAAGTGATAGTATGCTTGAAAACTTAAATTCAAAGTTGATCTCACCTTTTCTAGTTTCCTTGAATGCAAACATATACTCCATCTGCCAACAAAAGGGTGGCCACAAGGGCGTGCAAATTGGCCATCCAAAACTGATGGATGGGCCATTCGTGCGCCCTTGTGGCCACCCTTTTTTTAGCAATTTCAAGCTTTGTTTACCCCATAGGATATCAAAAAATTGAACATATTGTGAAACCAAGTGTCTATGCAACATTAAATTAGATTTTCAAATGTCCAATGTAATTGGGCCTTTTGGTGCAGGGATGTATTAGATAGAGCTGAAGCAGGTGATAGTGTGCTTGAAAACTTAAGTTCAGAATTAATTTCACCTTTTTAGTGTCCTTGAGTGCAAACATATTCTCCATATGCCAAAAAAAGGATGGCGACAAGGGCGCACAAATTGGTCATCAAAAACTGATGGATGGGCCATTTGTGCGCCTTTGTGGCCACCCTTTTTTTGGCACCTGGTAGGCTTCTCTACCCCCAAGGATACTTAGAAAACACAAATTAACTGAAAGCAATTGGTTTTTCATCATTACTTTAGAGAAACCGCTTCATTTCACTCAGATGTGTTTTATACTTTCCCCAGAATTAAGCTAAGTTGAAAGAAGTATCATGTGCATCCAACTTCCGCTGTGTTGTTACTTCAAGCAAAAAAGACACAGCTTATTGAAACATATCACCAATTACATCAATTTTCGAGATTGACAAATCACATTTAGAAGAATTTACAAGATAGAGAGACAATTTAGAATATTTTTTATTACTTCCAAAAAGGTGATTTTACATCATGTATGTGAGGAGTTCATCTTGACCATTTCCTTGCGCCTATCTTGCGCATAAGGAAACTCCCCAGTTAAGAGGGACTTCGCTATGGCCTTTGGGTCAGTTGAGCCAATGAAAGCATGTATCCCTATCTGGGCAAGCACTTTACCATGAAAGCCACTGCCAAATGTTGTGCATACAAGGGATCTGCGCACTAGGAACACAAGATGCGCAGTTTGCGCAGTGGTGCTCAAACACAAAAACTTGTTCAAAGCTTTCAACGACCAAGTCATAAAATGGGCTTGGGGAGTAAATTTATTATGGATAATGGCCAGGGGGGATTTTTCCTAGGTAATGTGCAAGGGAAGACTGAGGTCTAAAGCCCGTCTGCTTGCCACCATTCTTGAAGCAGAATCATCAACCTCCACGACGTCCTGTCATAAACCAATGAATGTTGAGAAGAAAGACAATGAAGGATAAAAAATAAACATGAGAATTAGGATAGAGTTTACCTCCTTCTCCTTGTCATCCTCCTCCCTGTTGCCCTTTCCATCCAAGTCAATGCTCCCATGCACCGCAGCTACGAGCTTTGGATCATCAGATGGGGGGTTGCATAGTGGCATAGGCATCCTAGCGGCCTCAACCTTGGCTTGTGTGGCTTGGAGTTCTTCCTCAACCAAGTGCAACTACTCTGCTGCCAAGACCTCTGCACATACAACTGCAAGAGTGTCAGCAAAACAGAGTCCCCAAGTGGCAAGAGCTTGCTTTCTAGGGCATCTGGCGTATTGTCTAAGGGACATTTGGTTCTATTGCATAGCACGCTCAAGCATTCATCCATGTGTAGGCCAAATGCTTTCTCCAATTCATGCATAAACACATACTCCTCCCCATCCACTACCACTAAGGAGAAGCGGCTGATTTCTACCTCTAGGATAGCCACATCCGTCAATGGTCGTGGCACTAGAGTGTCACTAGGGCCACCCACAATTATGGATTCCTCAACCACTTCCTCGCGCCCCTTGGGGTACTCGAGCCGAAGTGTCTTTCCTTCTGCTACAAGATTCATGGGGATAACCTCCTGCTCCTTGGTGTCCTTGATAAAGGACCCAACCTGAAGGTGTGGTAAGTGGAGCTCCTCCAAATCAGGTTCCTCGCTCACCAAGAAGATAAATGTTGCTAGCCGAGAAAGGTACTCCACCCCCAACTTGCGCTTCTTGAGCGCTGACACCCCTGAGGATTGCTCATCCAAGAAATGGCATGCGTCAGTGGCAATTTCTTGGAATTGTCGCAACCGCTTGGAGAATGAGTGATCACCTTTGTGTATGTAGCGCAAAATATTGCAAGGCACCCACATCCCTGCATGTGGGGAGATAGATACAGAATATTCTATGATGTGCTCCTCCAGTAACGCAAAAATCTAGGCAAATGCATCCATGTGAAGGGCAATATATTGTGGCGTCAAGGTCAGGGAGATGAGTAAAAAAGGTGTGGAGGTCGAACTTCCCTTTGTATTTGGTGTCCTCGAGGGAGAGGATGAAGCATGACAAAGGGGTGGATGTGGGTGTAGATGCAAAGGTTGTGGAAGCATCCATGTCTAGCCTAGGGTGTAGATAGAGAGTGGAGGAGCTCAAGAGTTGGCAAAATGAAAATAGTGAATGAGTTATGCGGCCCCCCTTTATATTGGTCCCTTTTTTAAAGACATTAAAAAAAAGGCACTTTCACTAAAAAATGATCTCTTATCTCAATGCAAAAAATTATATTCAAAGACATGTTTTGCCAAAGAAAATCATGTTGATAACATCAGGGATCGTTTTCAAAATTGCAAGAGTTACAAAGTTATCAGAGCGATACCATAGTTCCATCCATCCCCTAGTCCTCCTCAACCTTCAATTTGTCTTCCATTCTCTTCCCAATCTGCAGACATTCATTACAATAAGCATCCAATGATCGACAAACTATGATGTATTGAAAATGTGGTGGAAGGATTCTCACCTTGTGACCTTGTAAACAAAATTGTGCTTGTTGAAGAGCCTCAAAACCCATAAAACCAAATGTTGTCGCACATTACTGAGAGTCCAATGCTTGTTCACTTGGACTGCCTCCAAAGCATCATTGGGCATCTTCACTGCAATGTCAAATCTTGCAATAGCGTCGTCTACACTCTGTAAGGGAGTCCACACTCCAAGCTTGCACATTCAATGATCATAGTGGAATTGTATGTACAAGGAGGTGCGGGATTTCAAATAGCACATTTCAATACCTGAAGCTCCAACCTTACAACGGCATCGGTCCCCATTGTGCATGCCCTCCACAAAACCCCAGTCCTCTTCTAAAAGCCTTCCTATTTCCTCATAATGCACATCTTTACATACAAGCATTGTGGTAGTCTCCACAAATCTAAACTCTTTAAAAATGTGCACAAAACAGTGAATAGGCAAACACCAACTCAAGCCCACAGACCTAGAAGCTTTACAGTATTTCAACGAGTTTTGGACATCTATTATCATCTTTTGCTTGAAAGATGCTACCGACCACAAATCTGGCACCGGCCACTCCATACTTAATAAGGAAGTTACTTTGATGGGTTCAAGCGTTCCAAACTCTTGTGTAGAACTAGGAACAATATAGGAGTGAGAATAGAAGATAATCCTTCTATGAACCAATTTGGTTGGGCAAAGATGTGCAAAAATTGTTGCTCCAATATCCGCATGTATAGCATTGAATATTCCGAAGAGACTATGTAGTGGCTGCTCCTCCACCAACGTGGATGGAAATATGACTATAAATGCATGGAAAATCTTAAGTATGAATCCATAATAACATTACATTGTGATTTCACACCTATCTTTGTATTCTCAAAACATGTACTTACAATGTATTGGAAATAGAGGTGGTTGTTGCAATTGCATGCTTGACATTGAGAAAACATGTTGCACAATGGCTACGGTCCCCTTGTCTTTGCATTTCTTGAAGCCAAGGAGCTTTATTTTCCAATGATGATCCAAGTTTGCACAATTTCGCACACGCTGAGGGCCAATAGATATGGTTGCATGTATACCCAAGCACCTTTGGTGAACTCTTGTGGAACCCACTCATCATCTATACCTCTAGTGTTGTGGCATGCAAGTGCTATTACCTCATCCTTTGGCCGCCTTTGCGAAGTAGAGCTGGCCATGGTTGAACAAAGAAAATTAGGAGGAGGAGCAAGACCTTGCTTGTTGCTACAATGTAGGTGGGATAAAGTGATAGGAGAAGGTGGTTAACCCTTACTTGGTGTGGCAATGGGAGGAGAAGGTGGATAACCCTTGCTTGGTGTGGCAATGGAAGGTGGTAGGGGAGAAGAGAGAAGCTTCCTTGCTACAGCAATGCAGATGGTGTAGAGAGAGAGTGTTGGAGTAGAGGATGAGTGTGATGGTTGCAACCAACGAGGGGTTGGAAAAGGGGTTCTAGAGAGAGAAAATCACTTTTTGCCTAAGGACTACTTTTGGGGAGGTTCTGAATAGTAAAAAAAGTTTTTTCAAAAAAAATTTAAAAAAAATTGAATTTTAGGGTTTTTGTGTGCACGTTTTGACTTTTTGAGGTCAAAAATGCTTTTTTGACCATAAAATAGATTTACGGGGGTTTTAAGAAGATAAGATTTGAGTTTTGAAAATTTTGGGGATTTTTTCAAAACCGGATCAAAAAGGAGGGAAGTTGGAGGTTCCATATGGCGCACTCCCCCCCCCCCCTTCCCCTCTTACTAGGTAAGAGCCCATTAAGAAGTGTAAGACTACTTTGTCCCCCTACATTTTTTAGGGCATAGAGTGTGTCCACCACCCTCTTCTCATTGGCTGGCCTCTAATTAATAACCTTAATCCCAAAGGACCCCAAGAGGGTTCATATTTTTCCTAATGGCCCCTCTCCTTGGCGTAAAGCCTAAGGAGATTAGTCTCCTCCATTTCCCTTTCATGCAATCTCTACTTGATCTTCAACCATTCATTGTAATCTTAATCTGAGGCCTTGCCTTGCATTTTCTTATGGCTTAGCTCCTCAAATCTAGATTTGAAAAATAAAATTGTATGGTCGTTAGCCTTTTTAAGCATCTGTCCTACTCTCTTTATTACAGTTTGGATTTTTTTACTAAATTTTTTCCATGTGGCAGCCCTTTCCTGGGTGATCCCATGGCTCGATCCTTCCACAACCCAAGACTCTAGAGCCTTGAAGTGAGAGTTTTTAGATAGATTTGGGTAGGTGAGAAGTAATTTATTGGCATCTTATGGATGATGTAGTTCCCCTAAAGAAAATACCAAGGTTCCACCAAGAAGAGGAAAATGATCTGAGAGACTTTCATTCACAAGGACTTGCATAAGCAATGAAGAAGGTATTGAATCTCCATTATGAGAGAAATAGAGTCTATCAAGTCATTGGGAGGATTAAAGATTGTGGTCAGTGAACCCCGCATCATTCTTCCAAGGGCGAGTCTTCCAAGCATCAACTAGAGCCCATTTATCCTCAAGGAAAACCTGTTTCTTATGCTTTCCCCTAGCAAGAATGCTTGAAGGGGCCTACCTATTTTGTCTAGAACATAACAAGTTGTTATGTACCTTAATAGACACCACAAGAGCCCTTCCGGTCGGCTGTTGAAAAACAACTTTAGACTCCAGATCTCTATGAACTCATGTCATCATTCCATTAAATCCGTCAAGAGTGGTGCCATTAAAAAACAACATTTCCCCAAGAATTTGGTTTCTTAGAATTGAGGCATCAAGGTGGTGTTCCTGAAGAAATCAACAATTAATAACTTTTCTCCTCTTCATGCACTACCAAATCTTTTCTTGGTTCTCTTTTGTTATTATTCCCTTCACATTCCAGGATAGCATTTGTAATGTGGGGATCATGGGGAGAGGGGGCGAACTCTTCAACATCCCACCCCTTCCCAATATTCGTAGCTCTGATCCTAGTAGAGTCCAAAGGTTATTCAGATGAGTGGGGGGTGGAGAGGTGCCTTTCCCTTTCAAGGCACTATTAGCTTCTAGTGACATGGATTATCTTGCCACTACCTTCATCCTTTTGACCCTCTTCAGCTCTGTGACTTGCACAGTCAATGTAGTTGTTACTATCAGAAGCTTAGGAGTAGAAGCAAAAAGGACGATTCATTGCCAAAAATCATAGCCTCTTTTTCCTTGCCTTTGATTGTCACTTCGTTACTCTTTACCTGTTTCTCACTCTCTTCCATAGATGTTTCCTTAACAAAGACTTGATTTCCATCCCCTATAATGGAATCTTGCATTTTACGATTGTCATTTTACTTTCGTCTTCGTGTGGCAATCCTTGGCAAAGTGACCAAATTTGTTACACTCAAAGAAAGCCCGAAAGTAGGTCCCAAAATTGAGAGGAATAGTTATTAGGCTAGCTCCAACATTGATCACCATGCTCTTTGGTGGTTTCCTAGAAACATTCCAGCCTATACAAACCCGGTTGGATGTGCTGCCTAGACTCCTCAAACAAAGGGGTGCCCTGTTGAATGGCAAACATCTTGATATTATCTCGGAGCCAACTAGGCAAACCTACGAACTTGAACGAGATAGGATAAATCCCCTATAAAGACTCTACCAAATTAAATACTGGCTCCCATGGTACCACACAGACAGTTGTCCTGTTAAATATAAGGGGATTTTTATCAAGGATCTTTGAGACATCAAAATCCTCCTTGAATCTAACTAAGCAAAAGCCCTTGGCAAGATAAGTAGTATTTTCAATTGCTCCCCCATGCCCAAGAATTTGTGGTCCCTGAATCCATTGAACCTGCTCGTATCTATTCGAGACTCTCCCACCGAAGCGCAACACAAGCATAAGCATAGCTTGCATGGCCAATTGCTATAGTAATAGCCTTTGCAACCTCCACTTGCTGTGGTAGAGATTTCTTTAGAGCACTATAGGCATGATCATCCAGCCCTTCTTCCAAAATGAAAACATTGCCATCCCCAAGCATAATATAGTGGATCTCCTTGTGCGATCCTTGTGGAGTCAAATTATCATGTATGATAACTGTTTAGCAATCATGTAGAACCTAAGGAGGTCTAAATAGTGCTAAGAATAGATTTAGTTTGACCATTATTTTTATAATGGAAAGTAAATCTGAAATCAATTTTACATCCCAAAGTAGAAAATTGAGCTATTTGAAAGTGATTACATGAACATGAACATCTATCCGAGATGGTTTCTTTAGGAAAACCATGATAAGAAAACACATTGTTGATGAAAACCTTGGTATCTTGTGGTGTAGTCAATAGTTTTATTGCATGCAATAAAATATATCATTCTACTAAATTTACCAACAATGCTCCACATCACATCATGCTATTTCAGAGTGAGAGGAAAACTTATATAATAAAAACCACAAATAATTCTTTCTAAGGCGTGAAACAAATTGATAAAGACATAAGGGATCCTTGATTCTTCACATTGTTCCTTTTACATGCTAATATACCATGCACATGGACACAAAACTAAAGGCTGCATCATGTTTCTTTTTAGGCCAATAGAATCAATATTCTCACAAGTAGAAAGAGTAGTTGAGATACCCCTGTGTCCAGCTTATTGAGATATGTGCAATTCTTGTAGTACTAATTGTGAAAGAAAGGTGTAATCACAATAGTGTGGGATGGACAAAATAAAAAGCATCAAATATGAGTAATCATAAGTTCATATCCAATTTGTATGCATCATTCAATTCAAGATGGAAGACAAGTAGCACCATCATAATTTTTTTAATGCATAAGATTAAAGGTAGTAATATTAGAGATTTAACAACACGTACTAAGTGCATATTCAAATGGACTAGAGTCTATCACAACCAGGTTGATATGGGATCAAACGTTTAAAAACTTTGGCAAACATAGCCCATGTGATAAGCCTATTTGAGATGAGGGTCTATGATTGTGTAGTGTATGAAGAGCTTGTGTCTAAGAGATAAAGGGAAACATTTCAAGGGATTTTACACTAGAGAGCATGATCAATTTTCCATACTTTTTAAAAACCATTGTGTGTGTAATCCATAGTAGGAATCTAATGATTATGAAAGGCATATCTATAATGATATTTATGGAATGCAAGGGTGCAAGAAGAAAAACTTCTACGTTTTTGTATTCCCCTTTTGGTTTCTCATTTCCAAAAAAAATTGCTACCGTATACAGGTGGTAGTGATGTGTGTGAACATGCTTAGGACCGCTGGGCATTTTTTTCCTCACTAGGAGGTTTTGTCCCCCACGCATTATATACTCTCCTATCATTCTAGGGCTATCTCTCTTTCCATTGCACACTAAGTAATACACTCTCTGTTATGTGCCTTGAGCTTCCTTCGTCTTCTCCAAGTTGTGTGTGTTTTCTTGCAACCCTAATTCCAACAATTGGTATCAAGGCAGGTTGCGTCTTCCCAGGCTTAGTTGTCAGCAGCTCCAGCACGCCTGCTCACTTTCTTCAAAACTTTTCCATTGGCTTGCTTTGATTCCATGTTGAATGGCCATAGATGTCATAAAATATAATATCTAATATCTAACCAACCCAAATGATTTTCTCATATTAAATTGATCACTTAATGTGGGAGAATAAAAGGACATGTGCTTATAGATCTATCTCAACACGGGGCCAATAGTAAAGGGGCCCAAATGAGAGATGGTCTATCAAAAAGCAAGGCTAAAAAATGGAGCATAAGACCTTATGGTTAGCTTCATTGAAGACCTCCAATAATGTGTGTAAAAGGCCTTTGACCTTAGGTAAGCTAGGGCTGAGCTTGAGGTGCGGGAACCCGACCCAGCTCGAGGTGCTTGTCCTGCTTGTCATGCTTGATGACTAAGGTGCTTGAGGTTCTTGATGATTGAGGTTCTTGATATGCTTGAGGTGCTTAATTATTGAGATGCTTGAGGTGCTTGACATGCTTGAGATGCTAGGGTTGCACTTGAGGTGAGAACCCAGCCCAAGCTTAAAGTGCTTATGAGCCAAGCTTGTGGTGGGAACTGGGCCTATGCATGAGGGGATTGAGGTGTCAAAAAGTCAAAGATTCAATCCCTACAACTAGGGGGCAAGCCCTACATGAGGGGGAATGAGACAGAACACCCACACACTCACACAAGGCATGCATGGCACAAAGAAAGCAAAAGGGACACTTGTCAAGTTCCTCCTCATGTTGCCCTCATGGTGTGCCTGAAGCCTATTGGTTGGCCACCCAAGGGTTCCAATAATAATTTAGGAGATTTAATTAAATGATTTAGCATTTATCTAGACTCTCTCTCAAAGGGTAAAGGGGGACACTTGTCTCAAGGCTACCCTTGCTGCTTGTAATGCCTCTTGCTTGTGATTGGCTAGGCCTGGAGGGGTCCAATGAGCTTCAAGCATGAGCTACAAGGGGGGGTCGACCCAAGCAATATTGGAGGGGGGATAAATCATAAATCATAATTCATAAATCATAAACAAGTTTCTCTTAATGGGATAAATCATAATACAAATGCCTATTGGAGGGGGGACCGGATTCACATAAATCCGGTCCTCAAATGTTTTCATGTTCTCTGAATTCTCTCTCTTGCAAAAGTATTGTTCATGCCAAGTTTTCTAATTGCTATGATTATGTTGCTATCTTCAATTATGTTCACCCGCTATGCTCACAAAGTCATTTCTCAAAAGTACTCTCATTAATTTCTGCTACTCTCAAATTAAATAGGACAATTCCATTACATTGGTATCAGAGCATTTGGTTTCTCTTTTCTTGCTTAAGAAGAGAGGTCCTTAAGTAGCCTATAAATGGTTGATGTTGTTAATTATATTAGGGTAAGTGGAACTGGGATCTATTATCAGTTTTGTTGATCCCACTATGTGGGGGATGGTGCACACCTCGGGAGCTTTGGACTTAATAATGGAGTCTTTTTAGATTTCCCTACAGCTTTACCATTATTGATCCATAAGAAGTCCAAAAGGAGCTAGCCCTTGGCATCTCTCCTATGTTAGACCTACTCCTCTACTCTCTATAATTAACTACTTCGAGCCGTGGGTGTAGATCCTTAAGAGCCGATTTTCAAAGGCTAAGAGGAGCGGCAACTAAGGTTTTGAATTGCCAAAGCATACACTAAGTACATACATAAATTTTGTGAACATAGCTGACAATAATCAAGAGAGTAGAATGAACATTGATAGCTTTGATTTTGCACATGAAGGTGCTAATGATGATGCTCCCATGTTTGTGAATTATCTCGTCACTAGGTTGCAGCAAGCTATGGGCAACCCTGCTTTGCAAGCCAAAGTTACTGAACAACTTCGTGCTTATCGCATTTCCCTTCCTCTCCAAGAGGAGAGAGAGCTTAGGAGGCCTCTTGAAGAGACCCCCAAAAGAAGACTCTCTCCCATTCGAGAGGAGGAATCCAAAGAGCAAGAAAGCAATGAAAGTTTAAGTTCCTCTGAAGATGTGACTCCACGAAGACGGCGGTCTAGACGATGGCCCACTCCTCCCAAGAGGAAAAGATCAACACATAGTCCTTCTCCTCATCACTCTGAAAGGCAAGAGAGGAAACAAAGGAATAAAAGGGCTAGGAAGACGTCACCCTCTTCTCCTTCTTCTTCACCTCCTCCTCTTCCGACGAAAGTTATGGCTATTCTCCTAGAGAATACAAGAGGGGAGGACATCGCAAATCATTTCTAGCATGGCGAAGGTCACAAAAGCTAAAGAAGCTCAAGGAGGGAGGAAAGAGTATCTCTTTTCTCACCTATGATGGAACCTTCAGTGCTACGGACAAAGTGTTGGCCTTCATCCAGCAATTTGATGCGGCCTTTGGAGATGAGGGCTTCACAGAGTCCTCCAAGCTACGCCATGTAGCTATGCACTTCCAAAAATCAGCTCGTGAATGGTGGGCTAGCCTTTGTGGAAATGGTGAAGCCTCAAAGACATGGAAAACTCTACGAGTTTCCATCATGAAGCAATTCCTTGCAAGCGATGCAAAGGACAAAGTGCTTACCGAATGGCGCAGCTTGAAGCTCCTCTCCCATGAGTCTATCCACAAATATGTAGACAAGTTTTGGGATTTACATCTCAAGGCTACTGTCTTTCAAAAGATAGACTTTGCCGAGCAAAGGCAGCAATTTTGTGCGGGATTACTTGAAGAGATGGCCGAATACATCAACTCTCAACGGCCTGGTACTATTAGCGAAGTAATCCATCACACCATGGTTGCTTCACGCATCAATTTCCATCAAGGGGCTAGACGTAATGTCAAGCCCATGGAAAACAATGACAAAAATGATGCAAAGGGAAAAACCAATGTTCAAAATACTTCCCAATTCAATTCCAACAACAATAACAATCGGTCCAAGGAGAAGGGAGTTTACAAAGGTAAAAACAAACTCTCTCCTGAAGAGCTTGAAGCTTTTCGCAAGGACCATAAGTGTTTCAAGTGTGGGGAGCAAGGACATGGCTATCGTTCTTGCCCCAAGAAGAATACTCGCAATGAGATTCCTAGGGCTTCCACCATCGAAGCTCCAAAAGAGGATGCTCATTGCAAAGGATCATCACTTTCCTATGCTTGGGGAAAGGTTAGAGAGCATGATGCCTTCATCTTGTTTAACCCTGGCTCTACTCTTAACTTCATATCAATGGAGTTGGCCACCAAGTTGGGCATTCAAGCTTTTGAGATGGGAGATATAGTAGTGGTTGATGCAGCTTTCAAGGGACAACAAGCCTCCGTTACTCCCTTGATTGGGAAGTTGAGGCTTCATGTCCAAATCTATGTCGACAAAGAAGACTTCTTCATCTCTCCTCTCCAACATGAGGATGTTATCCTAGGGGCACCATGGTTTGATCGCATGGCTGCCAACATGAAGTTCCCTGAAAGGAGAATCTACTTCACCTACAGGGGAAAGAACATGTATATAGATGCTAGTGAGCGTGGTCACACTATTCCACTTGTAAATCCTCTTGCTTTTGATAAGTCAATAAAAAGCTCAGTTTCTGCGTACATGATTTTTGTCAAAGAGTCTCTAAACGATACTAATGTTTCAACAAATGTAAATGGTAGGAATCAAGAAGAGTTAGACTTGTCTAATTTTCTAAAAGGATTCCAAGATGTGTTCATCAATGATATCTCTATGGACTTACCTCCAAAACGAGGGGATGATGACCATCGCATTGAGGTCCTTCCTAGAAGCTCACCACCTAACAAGCCTCCTTATCGAGTCTCACAAGCTCAACAAGAGGAGATCATGAGGCAAGTACAAGAGCTGGTAGACAAAGGGATGGTGAGGCCTAGTTCCTCTCCCTTTTGTTCTCCATTCCTTCTAGTGCAAAAGAAAGATGGTACATACCGTATGTGTGTGGACTATCGATCACTAAACCATATCACTATCAAAAACAGATTTTCCGTACCTCGGGTAGAAGATCTGTTTGATAAGATACAAGGCTCTACCTACTTCAGTAGGATTGACCTTAAGAGTGGCTATCATCAAATAAGGATAGTGGATGAAGATATCTTAAAGACCGCGTTTCGCACAACGTTTGGTCTTTATGAATATCTAGTCATGCCTTTTGGCTTGACTAATGCACCAGCTACGTTCAATCGTTTGATGGAGAAAATTTTTAGACCATACCGCAAATTCACTGGAGTGTTCTTTGATGATATCATCATCTACTCCAAGTCTTTGGAAGAACATAAGCAACATCTCCAAGTGATTTTTCAAGCATTGAGGGAGAACAAGCTTTTTCTCAACCAAAAGAAAAGTGAATTCTTCCTTCAAGAGATTCAATACCTAGGTCATATTATCTCTAAAGATGGTATCCGAATGGATCCATCAAAGTTAGAGGTAATAAAAGCATGGCCTAACCCAAGAAATCTACATGAGCTAAGAAGCTTTGTTGGTATGTGCGCATACTATCGACGCTTCATAGCAAAATTCTCTCAAGTAGCAGGACCACTACACGACTTAACTAAGAAGAACGTTAAGTTTGTATGGACTGCTAAGGAGCAAAATGCTTTTGAAAAGCTCAAAGAGAAGCTTACTTCCCAACCAGTCCTCGTGCTTCCGGATCTCTCAAAGCCATTTGAGGTCCAATGTGATGCTTGTGGTGATTGCCTTGGAGCAGTTTTGCTTCAAGAAGGGCATGCCATAGTATATGAGAGCCGAAGGCTTAATGTTGATGAACAAGTCTTGGGCATTTATGAGAAAGAGCTTTTAGCTGTCCTACATGCCCTAGACACATGGAAGCACTACCTATTGGGGACTCCATTTTTCCTACGAACCGACCACCAAAGTCTCAAGTAGTTCATGACGCAAACCAAGCTTTCCGACAAACAAATGAGGTGGGCAAATTTTCTTTCACAATTTAATTTCCATATTGCTCACATAGCTAGTAAGCACAATCAAGTGGCCGATGCACTTTCACGACGACCCAAAGTTTATGCGGTGTCTATAGCTACTCACAATGATCTATCCTCTATGATAGATGAGTATGCTACTGACCCTGACTTTAGAGACATAATGTCAGCCCTTGCTTTGGGGAAGAAAGAGGAACCATTCACCTTGCAGGATGGTTATCTTCTCCACGGCAATAGGCTATGTGTTACCCATTCCCTTCACGAGAAAGTTATGTATGAATCCCATGCTCCTCCATATGCGGGGCATAGAGGTATTCAACCTACTCTCCGAGGAGTAGAGACGTACTTCTATTGACCTACCATGAAAGTGGACATACAAGAGTATGTTTCAAAATGTGTAGTATGCCAAAAGACCAAGTATGATAGAGGGAAGCAACCCGGATTACTCCAGCCATTGCCTATTCCAAATTCACCATGGGAGAGTATATCCATGGATTTCATCTTTGGATTACCCAAGTCTATCCACGGGAATACAGGAATATGGACAATAGTTGACAGGTTTAGCAAGCAAGCACATTTTATTCCTGTCAAAAAGAATATTAAGGCACATCAAATGGCAACTCTCTTCATATCTCAGATTTTCAAGCACCATGGATTACCCACATCCATCGTGTCAAATAGAGATCCTAGAGTGACCAGTAATTACTGAAAGGTCTCTTTGAAAATCTAGGAACAAGATTGAATTTCTCTTCGGCCTATCACCCACAAACGGATGGCCAAAGTGAGATAGCCAATCTTACGATACTCGATCTACTCAAGACTTATGTTACCGAAGTAGATCAACGTTCACAATGGAAAAAGTACTTATCTCTTGTAGAGTATGCCTACAATAATACTGTACATACTTCTACGAGAAAAGCACCTTTTGAGATCATTGAGCAAAGACCTAAAAGTCCCTTGCTACTCAAAGTACATGGGAAGATCTTCGCCGCCGATGAGTATAGCCGTGACCTACACGAATCTTTTCAAAAGATTAAGGAGGCTATATCCATCTCTCAACAAAGGCAAAAATTTGCTACTGATAAGCACAGAAGAGCCTTAATGTTCAAAGAAAATGATTGGGTCTTACTCAAGTTTCCCAAGGCTCGATTAAGCAAACGACGGGAAAAAATCCTACCGGCCATCAAAAGTATTATGCTAAACTAGCAAAAAGATACCATGGTCCTTTCCAAATCTTGAAGCCCATCAATGAGACGGCTTATCAACTCAAGTTGCCCAACCATTGGCTCATACACAATGCCTTTCATGTAAGCCTACTTAAGCCCTACAAAGGAGAGCCACCAACTGAACCAATTATTGAAGACCCTCCCGAAGTTGAAGACCAAGAAGAGGTGCTACAACCCGAAGCTGTTCTTCGGCATGAAGACAAGGTACTACGACATGGTAAGATTATCCGACGGTATCTTATTAAGTTCAAAAATTATCATTTTGAAGATGCTAGATGGATGCAAGGAATACAACTTAAGGATAGTATGAACCTTGTCAATGCTTACAATGCTACATTAGAGTAAGCAAATGTACAAATTTCTTTTAAATGACTCATGTTTTTGTCTTATAAGACTAGTCCTCTTTTTAATTGTGCACAAATTTAACTAGTATGCATGCTTAGAATCATGTTTGTGATGACGACGTCTCTCAAACACCAAGTAGAATTTGTCACTCTACTTTGGGAGAATGAAATGGACTAAAGAGCAGACATGCTTGCGGCAACTATGTCTCCCAAGCACCAAATGGATTAGTCATCCATCTTGGAAAGATGTCGTAGGGTAAAAGGGATCCTCTACCCGCTAAGTAAAATTGACTAATGACTAAGGCTTTATCTCTTTTACCTCATAGTCGAGGACGACTATGATTTCAAGAGAGAGGTAATGTCATAAAATCTAATATCTAATATCTAACTAATCCAAATGATTTTCTCATATTAAATTGATCACTTAATGTGGGAGAATAAACGGGAACAAGTGTTAAGATATAGACATGTGCTTATAGATCTATCTCAACACGGGGCCAATAGTAAAGGGGCTCAAATGAGAGATGGTCTATCAAAGAGAAAGGCTAAAAATGGAGCATAAGACCTTAGGGTTAGCTTCATTGAAGACCTCCAATAATGTGTGTAAAATGCCTTTGACCTTAGGTAAGCTAGGGCTGAGCTTGAGGCACCGGAACCCGACCCAGCTCGAGGTGCTTGTCCTGCTTGTCATGTTTGATGACTAAGGTGCTTGAGTTGCTTGATGATTGAGGTGCTTGATATTCTTGAGGTGCTTAATTATTGAGATGCTTGAGGTGCTTGACATGCTTGAGATGCTAGGGTTGCACTTGAGGTGAGAACCCAGCCCAAGCTTAAAGTGCTTATGAGCCAAGCTTGTGGTGGGAACTGGGCCTATGCATGAGGGGCTTGAGGTGTCAAAAAGTCAAAGATTCAATCCCTACAAGGAGGGGGCAAGCCCTACATGAGGGGCAATGAGAGAGAACACCCACACACTCACACAAGGCATGCATGGTACAAAGAAAGCAAAAGGGACACTTGTCAAGTTCCTCCTCATGTTGCCCTCATGGTGTGCCTGAAGTCTATTGGTTGGCCACCCAAGGGGTCCAATAATAATTTAGGAGATTTAATTACATGATTTAGCATTTATCTATCCTCTCTCTCAAAGGGGAAAGGGGGACACTTGTCTCAAGGCTACCCTTGCTGCTTGTAATGCCTCCTGCTTGTGATTGGCTAGGCCTGGAGGGGTCCAATGAGCTTCAAGCATGAGCTAGAAGGGGGGGTCGACCCAAGCAAGCTAGGGGGTTGCTTAGGGGGTATAATCACCCACACACACTCACAAACACTCTCATTGTGTGCTATGCAAAGTGCAAGAGCTCCCTCTCCTTCTCCAAGCAAGTAGAGGTTGAGAGCCTACACCAACACTCTTGGATATGGAGTGCAAATCCAACCAAGAGCCATGCTTCAATGCTTAAGCTTTCCATCTCCTTCTTCTTCATTACTATGCTATTATGTATGGTAGCAACAAGAGTTATGATAAGTGAGGAACTAATTCTTTCTCCTACGAAATGTTTCTTCTTCCTCTTCCCTACCCTCACTCCCTGCTAGCTCTCTCCACCTTCGAAGGTGTTTGAGGCCTTGGGACTAAGGCTTGGGATAGTTAAAGCCTTTCTTCAAGTTTATGTTATGTTTGTGATGCATGAAGCTTTCCATCTTCATTGCATCACCTAGGTCACAAGGAACACAAAGATTGTATTATTGTAACAAGTCTCTCTTAATGGGAGAAATCATAATACAAATGCCTATTGGAGGGGGGACCGGCTCCACATAAATCCGGTCCTCAACTGTTGTCATGTTCTCTAAATTCTCTCTCTTGCAAAAGTATTGTTCATGCCAAGTTAACTAACTGCTATGATTATGTTGCTATCTTCAATTATGTTCACCCGCTATGCTCACAAAGTCATTTCTCAAAAGTACTCTCGTTAATTTCTACTACTCTCAAATTAAATAGGCCTATTCCATTACAATAGATGTGTGTGTGTGTGTGTGTGTGTGTGTGTGTGTGTGTGAGAGAGAGAGAGAGAGAGAGAGAGAGAGAGATGTGTGTGTGTGTGTGTGTGTGTGTGAGAGAGAGAGAGAGAGAGAGATGTGTGTGTGTGTGTGTGTGTGTGTGTGTGTGTGTGTGTGTGAGAGAGAGAGAGAGAGAGACAGAGAGATGACATCTCCACTCTACACACTGAGGGTGTATATATAGTGGGGACCCTAACCTATATATAGCATGATGGTGAGCTCTATAGATCGCTCCAACAAAAAAGCTTCCCGAGAGAGAGAGAGAGAGAGAGAGAGAGAGAGAGAGAGAGATACTTACAGGGATGCTAGGAGGAAGGAAATTCAGTGAGGACATAAAGAGACATATGAAAAAAAGATGTGACCTCATCTTTTCAAATTTCTTTGCTCAAATGGAGAATCTTTGAAATTTTTTGTATAAGATTTGAGACCCAAATTTTGGAGCTATAAGCACTTAGAATAAAGGAGAGATAACAATTTGATCTCAACACTTCCAAAAGTGTTATCGAGTTTCCTTATGTTTGACACAATGGTCTAGTGGAGAATAAAGCATGAGAGTGTTAGAACAATTGGAGATGAGCTGAATTCTAATCTGCCTAAATAGAGTCAAACTATGTGTGGAGGTTGTACATATTCCTTTTCTCTTTCACGGGGTATATAAAAATCAATAATCTATGAACTCTTCGTGATTATAGCACATTCTTTTTAGTTAAACCTGTAGAACCTTTTTTCTAGTCATTTACATGCAAAATACTCATATATAAATTAGAATGTAACATATGTTGATATTATAAATATTCTTATTGAACTTATGTGACATTTATATAGGTGCTCCTCCTAAAAAATTTCATGTCCACAAGTAGTGCAAGAAATGCACCAAGAGAAAACATAGAGACATAGAGAAAGTTTTTGTTGTTTTTTTTTTGTTGGGGGGGGGGGGGGGGGGGGGGGGGGGGGGGGGGAGGAGAAGAGAGAGAGAGAGAGAGCATGCTAGAAGGAAGATATGTCAGTGGGGACATAAAGAGAAATTTGAAAAAAAGAATATTAAATGTGACCTCATCTTTTCAATTTTCTATACTCAAATGAAGAATCTTTGAAATACTTCACTATATTAAACTCGAGATCCAACTCTGTGTGAAAAGCAGTTATGCTAGCGCTATCGAGTTTCCTTATGTTTGACACGATGGTCTAGTGGAATTTTTCAAGAATTTGGAGTACAAGTCAGAATCCCTAGAATGACACCGTGAGGCCCTCCTTGATTAGCAGAGGGTGGGTCAACCCCATGAAACCTTCCCAAAAAAATTATCTTTAGGCACAAGAATCTTACTACTCGGATATGATGGAATAGGCAAACCAAACCATATTGTCAAAGTGGGATAGATCTGGAGAAATGCCCCAATTTACCACAATGATAACAAGACCCTGTCAGATTCCCCCATTTGAGGTATAACACCACTCAACACATATCGCTTCAAGTTAAATCTCAATGATTTTAGGAAATTTTGGTCAATACTCCACATCATGCAAGACCTATTTCTATTAGTGGGCAAAACAAAACACTCCCCAAAAAAGCAACAATTTCAACCCAATTTTTCAACCCAAATTGGACATTTGCTCAATAGCTCCTCTTTAGCAATGTGAACAAGTTCCCATTGAATTACATGTACTACTTTCCCACAAAGAATGATTGTGGTTGATGTCGAGAAGGTTTATGGGTCCTTTTTTATATGAAACGGTATCTCAAAAGACTCGAGCCATAATATAATATATTTATACATATAACCTTGCAAAACCCCTGATCAATAGTATTTGCAATGTCTTGAATCAAAGGGATCCAACTTGTGAAATAAAAAACAATAGCTCTCCTACAAAAAGCATTAAACTAGACTAGACAAAAGAAGAATTAAGCACAACTTTGTGATGATCCACATCATACCTATCAATAGTTAAAGAATCCTTTGGGGTTTAAATAGTTAAAGAATCCTTTGGGGTTTTAGCCATCAAAGCATTATGCATACCAGTCTTATCATTACCCAACTCAAAACCTACAAGTTTAGGGATAGCTTCAACATGGCGCTTCAATGATAAAAGAATGAACCTAATAATGGTACCGTCATGAGGGTTGATGTTGATGATTGGAGTAGAGCCATAGGAAGAGTAGGGAAGAAGGAAATAGAAGATTCATGAGGGCCATCACACATAGTAGACATCACGAACCATAGCCCATCTCTCTCTCTCTCTCTCTCTCTCTCTCTCTCTCTCTCACACACACACACTCACCTCTTTTTTATCTATCTCTACTTCACGCCTCACCTCTTAACAATAATGACCTTGAAACCACTTGATCACACTTTGATCATTTCATTTAATTTCGCATAGTTTACAAAGAGTTTTAACCAATGAGGTTGATATTTTAATTTTTCAAGGCCCTAATTGTGTCGGATTTGTAACGACGATATCAAAAGGTTATACTTAAGCAACTCGTATACCAATAGTATTGTCAATTCAGTGTGAGGTGATATTTAATATGGAACGCTCACTTTTATCACTGCTAGTTCTGTTGGCGGGTCTGAGTCTCGTGAGTGCAGCGTTCGGAGGCGGTTCTCTTCTTCATGATGCAGCCCAAGCTCAGTCTCTCACAGCCTTTTGCCGCTCCAGTGCTAACCCTTCCCTCTGTATCTCTACTCTCTCTTCCTTCCCTTCATTAAAGACGCAGGCCCTCCTCCAGGATGTGACGGCCTTTGTCGTCTCTTCGGCTCTCGGCGATGTGAACAGCAGCTACGCCATGGCTCAAGAGGTCGATGTGGGCAGCGACGACAGTGGCATCCTGCAGGACTGCATGGAGCTGATGGACGATTCTCGAGAAGGGCTACAGATGTCCGTGGAGAGGCTTTCACACCTGGACGGCGCAGCGCCGGATGCCACCCTCAGCAAGCAGGTGTTGGAGGTGCGCGAGTGGCTAAGCTCGGCGCTGACCGATCTGGGTACGTGCTGGGATGAGCTGGCAGACCTCGATGCCGCCGAAGTAAGGGCCCGTTTACACCAAGCCAGTCAGCAGCGCGTGGAGCCTCTTCTCGACATTGCACTAAACCTGGCCGAGTGGCTCCAGCAGCCCGGTGCAGCCTCCATGTCCTACCTCCTGCCCACTGCTCATGAATAGTTCGATATTTTTTTGTGTCATTTGATGTCCTTGTTGATTCTCCTACCATGGAAAGGAGATTCTGGAAAATTTTGCCCTTTTTTGCGTGATTGGATTTTTTTTGCTAAGTTAAGAGAGATTATTACTTTTTTGAAAACAATGAATCATTTACGAATAAAAATGTTTTCTTTCCATTTTTTTGTGAAGGTGTTATTTAAAGGTAGGTCATTTTTTAATTCTTAATTAGCTTAAGTACTCCTACATGCATCTCTAAAATTTTTTCCTTTGTTTTTCCTTTAATCTAGGAGTTGATCTTATAGCGGCATCTTTAATTCTACATACTTGGTCGAGCATGTATTTGGGCTAGTCAACTTTTATCCAACCATTAAAAAATGACTATAAGCGAAAAATACTTTTTCCCTTGCTCCTAGTGTGTCTTGGCTTGAGCAAATGTGAATTGAGTCATTGTAGTTGGGATAGGAATATTATTCAGCTTTTATGCCAACCTTTAAAAAATGACTAAGTGAAAAATACATTTTCCCCTGTTCCCCCAGTGTGTCTTGGCTTGAGCAACTATGAATTGAGGCATTGTACTCTTTGTTGGAGCTATATGTAGTATCATGCTATATATAGCTCGATCAATACTACTTTCTACATATTTTCCTATATTTCAAAAGTAATGAACAATTTGATATACATGTATTCACCGTAGATCAAGTAGAGATAAGGAACCTTCCTTATCCATGTTGAGCTATATATAACTATGTTTACCTATATATATAATTGTTCTATATACAGCGCATGGGTTCCCTCCATATATATGGAGCAACTAAATATATAGCTCAACAATCCATGCTTTGAAGGATTGGGGACAACCACTACAATGAAAAGAGGGTGTTGAGGATAGCTTGCTCAAAAGGCTATGGGTTGATCTCTACTTACAATGTTTTTAAAACTTACATGCATAGAACACCGACTTCACTCTTTCTCAAACTTCCTTCCATGTGCAAGTAGAGATTCTCTAGGTGCTCTCACATATACACCTAAATTGACCAAAATCCATTCACAACAAGACCTACTCTATATCTAATTTTTTGAGAAAACATATAAAATTGATGAAAATTAAGGGAAAAACCTCTCTTCCTCCTTATATGAGAGGACAAGGAAAAAGGTGCTATATCAACCATACCCTAAACTTTGGATAGATATGGCCCTTGTCCCAATTCTATGGGCTAGTTGTCCCTTGCCAAGCCGTTGCCTATATGCATAACATAGGGTTTTCATTGTGAAATCCTAGAAGCAAACAATGGCATAAAAGAGAGCTCTATTCCATGCAATCACTCGAGAGACCTCGTCCTTTACTACAGTTTTTTATTGTGTGTATCTTCAATATAATAAAAGATAAGTTCTCCTCATGTTTCTAAATATATATGACTAGTGGCTCTTGAGCTATTTGACGCAGAAAGAGTCACACTTTTGGGACTTTTCCATGGTGTCAATATTTGCATTGATTTGCATGTAAAAAATATCGTTTGTGGTATCGACACTCCATGAGGGTTAAAAAGTCAAAGTAAATTGCGGTTATTTTGAGCTTTTTGTGGCAAGAAGCAGATCCACCTTCCTCCCATTTCCTATAGGCAAGCTTCTCTCTCTCTCTCTCTCTCTCTCTCTCTCTCTCTCTCTCTCTCTCTCTCTCTCTCTCTCTCTCTCTCTCTCTCTCTCTCTCCATTTATATATAGCCTAAGTTCATAATCGCCAACATTGCTTCTGTAGCTTAACAAAGGAAAGTAGAAAGAAAAAATTTTGAATGAGTGGTAATAGCAGCAAAAATGCGCACGGTAATGGTTTATTATCCATAGGTGCAGTAATAGTCATGAAAATATATCCACGATCAACTATTACCATGCACATTAGTTCCTATATTGCCATTCTACAACTTTTCAAAAATAGAGATGCTCATTAAATTGGGTGGCATAAATGAGCATCTATATTTTTTACATGCATAAAACATATTGTGGTGTAGGTTGCATGTCACATGCTGAGTCACACTCCTATGTCCACATGGGTTGATAACAACCGTGTAACAGAAACCGTCCTAAGGGATCTTGCTGATGTACTCTGAGGCGCCTATTAATAGAGAGCAGACCCTGCTTGTTGAAGGCACCAGCAAAAGTAAGTTCCTCCAAGCTTTCTCCTTCACCAAAAACACAATCAGGCTAGATTGGAAATCCCAGCAAGATAGCCAGGTTGTTGTGCTCATAAATCTCGCCAACAGCAAAGCAGATTTCGAGGCGAGTGCAAGTCACAAGATAGTAACTCCGCCAAGGATATTGGATTAAGGAAAATCTTGTACTTTGCAATCACAAGAGGGAGCAATAGCATTTGTAGGCTCAATTTTAAGAGATGCGGAAAATATGCCTTTACATGCCTGCATCTGGTACTTCTTCATTAGGGAAGTGATGTAGGATTATTGGTTTATGGTGATAATGTCTCGAGGAGCATCTTGGTGAACATGGATCCCAAGGCAGAAGTGTAAAGACCCCATATCAGTCATAGAGAAGGAGGAGTGAAGATCCTCTTTGGCAACATCCAAAGCTAATTGAGAGTTACAAAGCAGTAAAATATCATCACATAGATCGCATGCAAAAGGAAGACTCCTGAGGTATGGCGACTGTAAACATTTGGGTCCGACTAGAAGTGCAGGTAACCCAGGTTGTTCATGCATTGGATAAAGTTCTTGTACCATTGATGAAGTGACCATTTCAGCCGTATAGGGATTTGAGCAACTTGCGCACATGATTAGGATGCTTAGAGGAGATGTAGCCAAGGGGATGCTTCATGTTGATTTCTTCTTCCAAGTCGCCATGAAGAAAATCTATGCGAACATCCATTTGATGTAGAAGGAAGTGGATTTGAGTTGCAATTGCGATCAAGACCCGAAAGGTAGTGATCTGGAGTACAGGAGAAAAAGTCTCACTATAGTCCATTCTTGGTACTTGGGAGAAACTCCGGTCCACAGAACAGGTTTTGAGTGAGAGACGCTACGTACCATCAGCGTGGAACTTCTTTTGTAAGATCCACTTACAAGTTACCAACTTGCGATCAACTAGGGCGCTTACGAGCTTCCATGTGCAATTTTCCATAAGGGATTGATATTCATAATCCTTTGCTTCTATCCACATTGGAGCCTTGATTTTTGATAGGGCTTATTCTACAGAGATATCATCCACCATCTCGCGGTTTAAAGGTAGTGCTCTACGATCATCTAGTGGGGCATGAGAAGTGGCCAAGACAATAGAGGCATATGAGAGTAGTAGTGGCTTTGGTCATGTCGACTGAAAGGGTTGATCTCAAGGGTATCACAGCATGGCGACCACGTTTGGAATTTAGAATAGTGTACAATCAGTTCTGCTGACAGAGTTTAAGGATCTCATATTGACCAGAGAGAAGTTTGAAGTGAATTACAGAACGAGCATGAAAAAACTCAATGGATGACCCAATGGATGTGGTTGCTATCACTAACAGTAGGTTGCGATTGAGGTCTAGGATGTGATAAATATCATGAATGATGATTGAGGTGCGCTAGGTAATGCAATTTGCATCTGGTCAAGACCTATGGTTGTGAGGCTCCAATTATCACCAAGATAAACCTGCACATTTTGGGAGAGGGGCTTGTAGTTCTGCAACCAGTGGTGGCAAGGGGTCATGTGATGGGTTGCATTGGTATCAAGCAGCCAATCTGATGGAGCAACTTGAAAAAAAATGAGAGCATCAATGGAATTAATGTGTGAAGAGAATAATTGAAGTGTCTCCATACCATACAGGAGGTTGGGTGCAGTTTCCTCCACTTGTTGCAAGGGGTCATGTGATGGGTTGCACTAGTATCAAGCAGCCATTTTGATGCAGCAACTTGAAAAGAAATGAGAGCATCAATGGAAGTAAGGTGTGAAGAGAATAATTGAAGCGTCTCCATACCATATTGGCTGGGTGCAGGTTCCTCCACTTGTTGCAAGTGTGCTCGCAGACGTCGATCATTTTGTTGCTGCTCATGACGCTTAGTCCAGCACTCTCTCTCAACATGACCAGGATGCCCACAGTATCCACAGGTTTGTGCTGCAGGTCTATTGTTGTTCATACTTCTTCTTTCTCTGCCTCCGGTTCCGCGGAATGGCCTCTAGTTTTGTCATACAGAAAAACGTTGCACTTGTTGGGCGGAGGGAGTGTTCGCCACTAATGAGGAGGTCATGCCACTGTGCATGGTGTCCTCCTAGAGTATGTGGGAAATTAGAGTCTCAACAATGAGGCCAACTACTAAGGCTTGGGTTGTAACGAAAGGTCGCCACGAGCAGGGTAGGGCAGTAAGTAGTAACATGGATTAGAGGCTTGGCATCCAATTGCAGGCCTAAGAGTAGGCCATTGTCCAAGAGTGTTCGCCAATCTTTGACAAATTGAGGTGTGGGCTATTGTTCTCTGAGTACAGCAGCAAGAAGGTTCTTTAGGTCCATGACAAGCGTGATGAGATCCTCATGGTCATAGGTCGCTTGCAGGAGATTCCAGATTTATGTAGAGGTCTAGCAGCACCGGACCATCTCGACTAGTCGATCAACAAAGTGAAGCATAAGTTCTACCTGAGGTTGGAGGTCTTTGGCTATCCAATCAGCAAGACCAAGGTCTGCAATAAGTTTGGATGTGATTTCGTCTACAATATCCCAAAGTGTTGCGTGCTTAAGCAATAGAGTGACCCATGTAGCCCAGCTGAGATAATTTGTGCCAGTAAGCTTATCAAGATGATAGCTTATGATGATAGAGGGAATGAGGGAAGCAAGTCCTTGCTGAGCCATGCTATATGTCTCGATCAAGTAGCAAAAAAGAGCAGAGGCACCTACGAGGTAGGGAAGTGTGGTGGGTAGGATGGCGTGCACTACAATGATACCATGTTAAAGAAATAGACACGCCTTATTCACACACACAAAGACTTAGACTAGAGCAAGAAGGAATTGATTAATTCATCACCAAAGGGTGGTTCTATATAGATGTGATGATAGTTATCTGTGCAATTACAAGGATCTTGTGAATGTCTAGGGATGGTCACACGACCTTGTTATTTTGGGATTATGATTTATTGATGCGCCATAGCAGCTACCCAATTTGCAAAGTGAACAATTGTGTTCAAGATTCAGTGTTGTATGCCATACTCTTTGTTTACATAAATTAGGAGTAGCATTTATGGTGACAGTTTATGCATGCCATGCTTGGAAGCAACTACTCTGCTATTGGAGTGTGCAAATGGTGCAAAAAGTCGAGATCACTCAAACCATTTTTGAAAGTGGTTTGGGTCAAATTAGAGGATGTCTTCTTTCCCAAACTGCTCATTGCCAGCTGCTTTCTTATTTTGTCTCCAGTATCTTTTTCTGAAATCTCTCGAGAAGGGTGTCCCTTGCAACACACTAATCATGCGGAATGCCCAATCCAGGCAGGAGCCAAGAAGCTCTTGATTGTTTTTGGCAGATGCAAAGTGACGGTCTCTCTCCATATAGTTTGCTAGGGATTGTTGGAAAAAGAGACCGTGTTTGGGAATTCCTTGGTCTACACAGGTGTACTTCTCTCAGAATGCACAAAAAGTGCTTGAGGAGCTTTGTATCCAAGAGGTCATTCTTGCAATGCACTCACTGATTGCAAGATTTTTCTGATAGGAGAAGGGACAGCTAGCACTGGGCTGTTTTTAGTGAATATAAAGCGAGGGATCTCTCCAGATGCAATCACCTATGCTTGTAATTTGCAAGGCACATGGCACTACACAAATGCTGAAATGTGGTGTACTTCAGAAGGAACCACATGATTGCTTGAAGCACTTCGTGTCTGGGATGTTCTGTATTGGAATGCACACTGATTGCGTGATTTTCCCAACAGGGGCAGGGCCAACAAACTCTAAGCATTTTTAGTCCATTGCATTGATTCCGCTATTTTCCCAATAGGCGTAGCGCTAAGGTGCTGGGATGTTTTCATGGATGCAAAATGAGGGTGTCTCTCCAGATGTAATCATCTGTGTTACGCAAGATGCTCATACAGAAAAGTCTCGGATATCCTATATTGGAATGCACACTGATTGTGGGATTTTCCCAACAGAGGCAGGGGCAGCAAACTGTAAGCATTTTTAGTACCTGCACTGATTGCGCTATTTGCTTGATAGGCGCAGCGCTAAGGTGCTGGGCTTTTTTGGTGGATGCGAAATGAGGGTGTCTCTCCAGATGTAATCTTTTGCGTTACGTAAGATTCTTTGGGATCGCAAAGCAAGGTCAACTCTCCAGATGCAATCACTTGCAATTGCAGCTTGAAGGCATGTGGTACTAGGCAAAATGCTGATCTGGGCAATTAAATTCATGTGATGATACTTTTAGTCATGGGCTGTTGAAAAAACACATCATTCTTGGGAATGCCTTGGCTAACATGTATGCCAGATGTGGTGCATGCCAGAAAGCACAAAATGTGCTATGAGAGCTCTTTGCCTAGAACAGTGTCCCTTGCAGGTCATGCTTGCAACTACAATTTCATCTTGAAGGCATGTGGTACTAGGCAAAACACTGATCTAGGCAAAAAAATTCATGATGATATTGTTAGTCAAGGGTTGTTGACAAAACACATCATTCTTGGGAATTCCTTGGTTGACATGTATGCCAGATGTGTTACATGCTAGAAAGCACAAAATGTGTTGTGAGAGCTCTTTCTCCGAAACGGTGTCCCTTGCAACACACTAAAATTATGGATTTCCCAATAGGGACACGAGTCAGGAAGGTCTAGGTTGTTTTTAATGGATACAAAGTGAGGGTCTCTTGCATATTGACAGCATGTGGCAATACACAAGAGACTGATTTGGGCAAAAGAATTCACGACGATGTTTTAGCCTGGGATTGTTGATGAAAACGGACGTGCTTGGGAATGCTTTGATGGAAATTTATGTCAACTGTGATGTACTTCAGAAAGCTCTCTCTCCAAAATGGCATCCCTTTCAACACACTTATTATGGGATATGTCCAATTGGGGCAGAGCCCAAGTAGCACTGGGTTGTTTTTGGTGGATGGAAAGTGAGGGACTCTCTACAGATGCAATCTTGAAGGCATGTGGCATTACACAAGAGGGTGTATTGAGGGTGTCTCTCCAGATGGAATCATATGTGTTTTGCAAGATGCTCATATAGGCAAAAGAATTCACGATGGTGATATGGTTAGTCATGGACTGTCAAAAAAAGAGGTCATGTTTGCAATCAACTTCAAATCGCATCTTGAAGGCATGTGGTACTAGGTAAATACATTGATCTGTCATTTTTCAGCAATTGCACTAATTGCGCTATTTGCCCAATAGGCGCAGCGCTAAGGCACTGGGATGTTTTTGTGGATGTGAAATGACAGTGTCTCCAAATGTAATCATCTGTGTTAAATAGTGCATGCTAGAAAGCATAAAACGTTCTCTAAGAGCTCTTTTTCTAGAATGGTGTCCATTGCAGGTCATGCTTGCAATCACCTCCCATTGCATCTTGAAGGCATGTGGTACTAAGCAAAACGCTGATCTGGGCAAAAAATTTCATGATGATATTGTTAGTCAAGGGCTGTTAAAAAAACATATCATTCTTGGGAATGCCTTGGTTGAGATGTATGCCAGATGTAGTGCATGCCAGAAATCACAAAACATGCTCTTAGAGCTCTTTGTCCGGAACGGTGTCCCTTGCAGCACACTAAAATTATGGATTTCCCAATAGGGACATGAATCAGGAAGATTTTTAATGGATACGATCTGAGGGTCTCTTGCATATTGAAGGCATGTGGCAATACACAAGATATTGATGTGGGCAAAAGAATTCACGATGATGTTTTTAGTCTGGGGTTGTTGATGAAAACGGATGTGCTTGGGAATGCCTTGGTGGAAATTCATGTCAAATGTATCATACTTTAGAAAGCTCTCTCCTTTCAACGCACTAATAATGGGATATGTCCAATTGGGACAGAGCCCAAGTAGCACTAGGCTGTTTTTGGTGGATGGGAAGTGAGGGACTCTCCATCGATGCAATCTTGAAGGCATGTGGCATTACACAAGAGGGTGTAGTGAGGGTGTCTCTCCAGATGTAATCATCTGTGTTTTTCAAGATGCTCATATAGGCAAAAGAATTCATGATGGTGATATGGTTAGTCATGGGCTCTCAAAAAAAGAGGTCATGTTTGCAATCACCTGCAATTGCATCTTGAAGGCATGTGGTACTAGGTAAAATGCTGATCTGGCATTTTTTAGCAATTGCATTGATTGCGCTATTTTCCCAATAGGTACAGCGCTAAGGTGCTGGGGTGTTTTCGGGATGCGAAATGAAGGTGTTCCTCTAGATGTAGTCATCTATGTTATGCAAGTTGCGCATATATCAAGCATTCGGCTTTGCAAAGCGAGGGCAACTCTCTAGACACAATCATCTGCAATTGCATCTCGTGGTGGTCCGTTTGGTTTCTCAGTGACCGTTGTAGTACACAGTATCTTTGACACTGGCTTGATCATCTACGGGCATACAATCCTTGGGAAATCCATTCATTCCAACCATCATTCGGCGGTTGCACACTCCAGATGAGGTGGTGACTTATGGTTTTCTATTGACACACCTATGCACTCATCAAAGGGAGTTCACACAGATATGGCCATGCTCATGGCATATGGGATCCCAACATTCCCAGAGAAAACACCTCTATCTTGGGTGGACAGACACTTACCACTTGACCTCGACATGTGAGATCACTTGCTTACACATGATCATCTACATGGGCTTAGGGAGAGGATCTTTGATCTCTTCCTAGACAAGTTCATGGCTTGGAATCTACATACTAGAGTAGGACTTTGGTGCTTTGAAATCTCTTGGAGAGTTAACCCGCCAAATACAGGAGATGAAGCATCCCGCGACTACATCCGGAGTCACTCGGATCTTGGCTTAGATGGTACTGCAGTGGCTCTTCTACACTCCTAATCATTTGGATTCCTACCTTTAGAGTTTCTTACACAAAGAATAAAGTTACCTCCTGCCATGACACCATCTCGTGGTAGTCCGTGCATTTTCTTAGTGATTGTTGCAGTATACAGTATGTTTGACATCCGCTTTATCATCTACGGGCGTAGAGTCCTTGGAAGATCCATTTGTTCCAACCACATTTGGTGGCTATGCACTCCAGAGGAAGTGGCGACTTGTGATTTTCTATGGAAACACCTATGCACTCATCAAAGGAGTGCACACAAGATATGGCCATGCTCACGGCATATGGAATCCTGACATTCCCAGAGAAAGCACCACCATCTTGGGTGGACAAACACTTACCACTTGACCTCGACATGCCAGATCACTTGCTTACACAAGAGCATCTACATGGACTTAGGGAGCTGTCTTTTTGAACAATTGTATCGTTTTTGCAATAAGAAGGCAGCGCTCAGCTTTTCAACCCTAAATCTTGCCTTCCATACTATCTAGCCTTGCCGATCCTGTTCCACTTTAGATCATCGGATTTCAACTATACTTCCACTGCTACTTTCTCAATGACTGTTGCAGTACACTGTATGTTTGACAGTGGCTTGATCATCTACAGGTGTAGAGTCCTTGGGAGATCCATTCATTCCAACCATCATTCAGAAATTGCACACTCTAGAGGAAGTGATGACTTGTGGTTTGCTATGGACACACCTATGCACTCATCAAAGGAGTGCACACGATATATGGCCATGCTCATGGCATATGGGATTCCGACATTCCCAGAGAAAACACCATCATCTTGGGTGGATAGACACTTAGTATTTGACCTCGACACGTCGGATCACTTGCTTACACAGGAGCATCTACATGGACTTAGGGAGCTGCATTTTTGGACAACTGTATTATTTTTACAACAAGAAGGTAGCACTCAGCTTTTTAACCTTAAATCTTCCCTTTCACACCAGCTCGGCATCCGGTGCCTTGCCGATCGTGTTCCTCCTTAAATGATCAGATTTCAGTCATACTTCCACTATTGTTTTCTCTGTTTTCAGCCCACTAGGGGCTCTGACATTGATTCCCACCCTCCCTACACCCTCTACATTGTTCCATACACTGTCGAGAGCGTAGGAGCATGCTGAAAATCGATGGACGAAAGAATTTTTATCACCTCGCAGTCGCGTTTTTGGATGGACAACAATCTTCTTCCTTGTATTTTTCACAGAGGATGAATTTACCTCTGCTAGGTCACCATCTCGTGGTCGTCCGTTCGGTCTCTCAGTGACTGTTACAATACACAGTATCTTTGGCATTGGCTTGATCATCTACGGGCGTACAATCTTTGGGAGATCCATTCATTCCAACCATCATTTGGCGGTTGCGCACTCCAGATGAGGTGGTGACTTGTGATTTGCTATTGACACACCTATGCACTCATCGAAGGAGTTCACACAAGATATGGCCATGCTCATTGCATATGGGATTCCGACATTCTCAGAGAAAACACCTCCATCTTGGGTGGACAAACACTTACTACTTGACCTCAACACCTCATATCACTTGCTTACACGGGAGCATCTACATGGACTTAGGGAGAGGATCTTCGATCTCTTCCTAGACAAGTTCATGGCTTGGAATCCACAGACTAGATTGGGACTTCGGTGCTTTGGAATATCTTGGAGAGTTTACTCGCCAAATACAGAAGATGAAGCATCCCGCGACTACATCCGGAGTCACCCAGAGCTTGTGGCTTAGAGAATACTGCAGTGACTCTTCTACACTCCTGATCATTTGGATTCCTACCTTCAGACTTTCTTACACAAAGGATGAAGTTACCTCCTGCCAGGACACCATCTCGTGGTAGTCCGTGCATTTTCTCAGTGACTGTTGCAGTATATAGTATGTTCGACATCGGCTTGATCATCTACGGGCGTAGAGTCCTTGGAAGATCCATTCATTCCAACCATCATTTGGTGGTTGCGCACATGAGAGGAAGTGGTGACTTGTGTTTGCTATGGACACACCTATGCACTCATCAAAGGAGTGCACACGAGATATGGCCATGCTCACGGCATATGGGATCCCGACATTCCCAGAGAAAACAGCACCATCTTGGGTGGACAGACACTTACCACTTGACCTCGACACGCCATATCACTTGCTTACACAAAAGAATCTACATGGACTTAGGGAGCTGTGTTTTTGAACAATTGTGTCGTTTACACAACAAGAAGGCAGTGTTCAGCTTTTCAACCCTAAATCTTTCCTTCCACATTAGCTCGCCTTGCAGATCCTGTTCCTCTTTAGATCATTAGATTTCAGCCATACTTCCACTGTTCCTCTTTAGATCATCAGATTTTAGCCATACTTCCACTGTTACTTTCTCAGCGACTGTTGCAAAACACATTATGTTCGACATCGGCTTGATCATCATTCCGCAAATGCGCACTCTAGAGGAAGTGATGACTTGTGGTTTTCTATGAACACACCTACGCACTCATCAAAGGAGTGCACACGAGATATGGCCATGCTCATAGCATATGGGATTCCGACATTCGCAGAGAAAACACCACCATCTTGGGTGGTCAGACACTTACCACTTGACCTCGATACGTCAGATCACTTGCTTACAAAAGAGCATCTATATGGACTTAGGGAGCTGTGTTTTTTGACAACTATATCATTTTCACAACAAGAAGGTAGCACTCAGCTTTTAAACCCCTAAATCTTGCCTTCCACACCAGCTTGCCTTGTCGATCATGTTCCTCTTTAGATCATCAGATTTCAGCCATACTTCCACCACTTTTTTCTCTGGTTTCATCCCACCAGGGGTTCTGAAATTGATTCCCCATCCTCCCTACACCCTCTACACCGTTCCAGACATTGCTAGGAGCGTACGAGCACGCTGAAAATAGATTGACAGAAGCGTTTTTATCACCTTGCAATCGCGGTTTTGGGTGGACAACAACCTTTTCGCTTGTATTTTTCACAAAGGATGAAGTTACCTCTACTAGGACACCATCTCGTGGTGGTCCGTTTGGTCTCTCATTGATTGTTGCCGTACACAGTATCTTTGACATCGACTTGATCATCTACGGGTCGCAATCCTTAAGAGATCTATTCATTCCAGCCATCATTTGGCGGTTGCACACTCCACGTGAGGTGGTGATTTGTGGTTTGCTATTGACACACCTATGAACTCATGAAAGAAGGTCACACGAGATATGGCCATGCTCATGGCATATGGAATTCCAATATTCCCAAAGAAAACACCTCCATCTTGGGTGGACAGACACTTACCACTTGACCTCGACATGTGAGATCACTTGCTTACACAGGATCATCTACATGGACTTAGGGAGAGGATCTTCGATCTCTTTCTAGACAAGTTCATGGCTTGGAATCTACAGACTAGAGTGGGACTTCGATGCTTTGGAATCTCTTGGAGAGTTTACCCGCCAGATACAGGAGATGAATCATCCCACGACTACATCCGGAGTCACCCGGAGCTTGGCTTAGATGGTACTGCAGTGACTCTTCTACACTCCTGATCATTTGGATTCCTACCTTCAGAGTTTCTTATACAAAGCATAAAGCTACCTTCTTCCAAGGCACCATCTCGTGGTCTAAGCTCAATAATAAAAGTAAGATTTTTATTTATAAATTACAATGTATAATGAATTTTAAAATATATATTGTACAAACAAAAGAATTTTACAACATAAAAAATAACCCACTTAATTGATAATAACTAACATTAATAGATACAAGACATTCAACAAAAAGTCCACAATCGAAATTTTAGATTCAACAACAATAAAGGACAAACCGAATCACTTAGAAACACTTTATATTAAGAAATTTAGATCACTTACTTCAAATGGATGTATTAAGAAATGCGGAATACAATAAGGATCTAGTAGCAAGGAGAGTAGAGAGAGATATGATGCAAAGTAGATTAGTGAAAAATCAAAAACTTTAGATTAACACACTATTACAAAGTGATGGTGTCATCCACCCATGCACTCTCAAGGTAGAGCTTAGATGGTTGTTCAGACAACTAGAGCAAGTAGGAATACAAGGGACTAATAATCCTTCAACAAGGATGTGATGTGTGCGTCAAGTATGCACACCATTCTATCAAATTACTCATGAGAAGGCATCCTTATATAGATGTAAGGGAGCTTCTAAACGCCCATATGCCTCCCAAGTAGGACGCTCCCATGCGCCATGTGAAGCCGCTTTTGGGTAGACAAGTCCTCTTAGAATTTGGCCATCGGCCAAGAAAATCCGGCCACCAGCCACAACCACCAAACATCCATTTTCCGATTGTCTTCCGACCGTCGTCCGGCAAAGATATCTTGATGAACAAGAATATTCCAGTGAAAGGAATAAAATGTCTGTGGGACTTCCGTCCACAAGGCCCCCAACATTGGCCCTGAATTTCTCCGTACCATCCACGATCAAAAATAGAGATCCCATCAGTGTGCAAAGCTGGAAACCACCAAATATATGTGCACCATTGGCTTCTCCTCATATGGGGGCCTTACAAATTGTGCAACATATATTGTGGTGGCAAAACTGAGAGAGGTGGGCATTGCAAGTATACCAACAATGAATACAATGTTTTTTCCTGAAAATCCTTCTTCTTTTAACAAAGAGTATTACCTAAAAAAAGAGATCTTATTTAATTTAAAGGGTTGCTATCTCTTTCCAACTCTCTCTCTCTCTCTCTCTCTCTCTCTCTCTCTCTCTCTCTCTCTCTCTCTCTCTCTCTCTCTCTCTCTCTCGTAGCAGAGCTAAAGGCTGAGGGCAGAGAGCGCGCAGGTCTGGTGCAGCCATCGCGTAAGGTGGGGAACTCTCTCTCAACGCATGGGCAGCCCAACAGGTCTGCACGTTTGGCACATGTAGTTTCTCAGCGCGTGGGCAACCAACTCAATAAGGCAAATTAAAGCAACATGCAATATGTCTGGTGCAGCACCAGATGCATAGGAGGAGGGTGACCTCTTCACCACTCCACCAAAGGCAAAGCATACCTTTCAACGAAGAAGGAAATGAGAAGGTATCCTTGTCACCAAGTTTGCTGAGAGCAAAAAAGGCCGCCAAGTAAGGTTCAGATCATGATTAGAGCGGAGATGAGTGCTCTGAGAGAAAATTTCGAGAAGGAGGTTTATAGTGCTATGGAAGCACACAAGGTCGATTTGTCCAATGCTTTCAAAGTTGAAATGCAACACTTTGTGAGAGCTGAAGTACAAACGGTAGAGATTTCTTGGCAAGCGAAATTGGATAAAGCAACAGCCACTTGGGAAGCATGGAAAATCGAGATGCAAAAGTCAATTGGTGAGAAGGATGCAATGATTGAAGAACTACGTAAGGAAATCGCATTTTGTAAAAGCAAACCTACAAATGAGGGAGAAAATCAGCCATGCATGGTGGAGGAGCTGAAAAGCATTAAAGAGCAGGTTAAAACCCTCTAGGAAGAAGAGCATCAAAAGACAAAGGAAGATTCATCATGGGCTGATATTCTCACTAGAACACAAAAGAAGGCTGAGGAAGCAAAAAAGTGGATTGAAGTGGCAAAGAAAGGAAAAGGGGGAGTACATAGTCTCACACCCCCATCCACCATCATCAACATGACATTAGAAGAAGAACAAAAAATAAAGACAAGAGCTCTACATGTATGTGTAACCGGGCTCAGAGACGGAGACAAGGTGGAGGAGGAAACAAAGGAGCTCTTGCTCATGATGGGCATCACAAGCCCTTTGCATATGCGATCTTGGAGAGTGGGCAAAAGAAGTGAAGAAGGGGGAGAATCTTCAAGGGAAAGAGCACTCATTTTACGCTTCCCAACTATGGAGGCAAACAAAGAATTTTTGAAGAAGAGACCCACTCTCAAGAAGATAGGTATCTTCCTTGGAGATGACCTCACGCTAGCACAACTCGCACACATGAAGGAGGTCATGCCAGAGATAAAAGAGGCAAGAGAGAAGGGAAATATTTCTTTCTATAGAGATGGGAGAGTAGTGATTTTAGAGCGCCGCTCCGCATGACAGTGCGAGACCTATGGGACCACTCTTCATATGGCAGTATGGAACTGCAATGGATCATTTCGGTTGGATGTGGGGGCGTTTTAGGACAGCTATTTTGGGAGAGACATTTTTTTTTACTCAGAGACACATCAGGCTTTGGGACAGCTTATGCCACATGTATCCGGATATAGGTGGGAGACGACATGCAGAGCAGGAACTAGATCTGAGCTTAGAGGACGGGGATCTGGAGGAGTAGTTGTCTTATTTAGGGAGGAGCTCCAACCACTCATACACATTGTTCGCAGAGATGAGCAGGCCAGGTATATGTGGGTGAGGCTGAGGGCAGACACTGGCCGTTTTCTTTACATTTCCATATGCTACTTTCCTCCTAGTACTTCAGCCTATGCTACATCCAGAGGACAGTCCCCCTTCTCGGTCCTAGATGATGATATCTGAGAGTTCTCTAGAGATGGTAACATTATCTTGTTGGGTGACTTCAATGCTAGGACAGCTCAGATGCAGACAGCTTTCTATGATACTATAGAGGAGATGATGAGGGAGTTGGAGACCAACGACTTGGGCTTGTCTAGGACTTCACAGGACTTGGAGCACACAGAGTACGGGAGATTCTTAGTAGAAATGGGAAATTCACATGGTCTTGCCATTTTGACTGGCTTGCAGAGATTTCCAGAGGCGGGGGGGTTGACTTGCTTCCCACATAGGCATGGCGCCAGTATAGTGGACTATGTTATGACCCAGCCCAGTTTCATATCTTCTATTCATGACTTCACGGTCGGCTCTAGACCTATTGGTATAGCGGTGGACCACGCACTCCTGACTTTCACCATATCATTTCTTTTCAATTTAGCATCTCTAGCACGGCCACCCACACATTCCCGTTACACCTTTACACGAAAGACCGACTCATTTTATATGGATGGGATCTACAGGCGTCTATGTACAGAGGAGCCAGGCCTCCCTCTAGACGAGCTCACTCAAATCTTGACAGATACACTACATGCTGCAGCAGTCGAGGCATACCCTCACACCCAGCCTGAGTCCAGACACCGCACTGGGAGTATGCCCCAGAACAGCTGGTATGAGGATGAGTGCAGAGAGATGCAAGCTACACTTCAGAGGGAGGTACTTTTAGGGATTATCACACACAGACAGTAGCAGGTTCTCTTTTGACGCCTAGTACGGCGAAAGAAGAGAGCTTATCTTGCTCAGCTCGAGGAGGAGTTATATCAGCTTTTCTTGAGCCAGGACTCAGGGGAGGCGTGGAGGCATTTTCACGCGTATTCTTCTACACTTTCCATTACATCTACAGAGACTTGGGGTACATATGCAACCTCTCTCTACTAGATCCCAGGGCAGCAGTCCTTACCTGATCCCCCAGAGCCTTGTCCACAGACTTGCATTTTCTTCACTGTGCTGAGATGGTAAAGAAAGCCCTTGACAGGATGAAGACTGGGAGAGCTTATGACCATGATGGTTTGGTGGCCGAACACTTTATACATGCTAAAGTTATGCTTGCAGAGCTAATTGCAGTGATGTTCAACCGAGCCATGTGTGAGGGATTTCCTAGCACTTGGAGCTTATCCACTATTGTGCCTATCTTCAAGGCAGGAGACCCTATGGAGCCAGGGAACTACCGTACCATCATGATTGGACACACTTTGGCTAGGTTGTATGCATCTATTATCGAGCATCACCTCAGTAGATGGGCAGAGAGACAGGTCATATGGGCTTTAGGACAGGCTGGCTTTAGGAAGGGAATCTCTACTCTTGATCATATACTGACGCTCAGAGCTATCATTGAGGAGGGTAGAGCGCACGGCAGGAGGATCTATTGTAGCTTTGTGGATTTCTGCAAAGCCTTTGACATGGTCCCTAGAGCCAGGTTGATGCACAGATTACATGAGCTCGGTGTGCCCAAAGAGCTGATCTGGGGGATTATGGCCCTGTACAGGATAGTAGTGGGACAGGTACGCACTCCAGAGGGTATGTCTAGTTTAGTTCACTCCACCATTGGCGTGAAACAGGGATGCCCACTCTCCCCTACTCTCTTTGGGATGTACATTGATGAGCTTTCAGACTACATAGAGAGGGACGGTGGAAGCGGAGCACAGTTGGCGGGCACATGGATTTCCTTGCTGTTATATGCGGATGATATTGTCTTGATCTTTGATTCTCCAGAGGGGATGTAGCATCATCTGGATGCTTTACATAATTTTTCTCACAATAGTGGTATGTCTGTAAACCTTAGCAAGACTAAGGTTATGGTGTTTAACACCACACCACAGTGGGTCAGACGGTCAGCTCCTGCATTTACTTATGGCCATCAGCCAGTGGAGTATAAAGACGCATACACATACCTGGGGGTGGTCTTTAGCGGCCCAGGGTTTTCTTTGAGGAGAGCAGCAAAGATGAGACTGACAAGAGCACATACAGCTTTAAGGAGATTAGAGAGGATGTGTTCACAGATCCAATTTCAAGAACCTCGTACAAAGCTTTGGCTCTTCGATACCTTAGTGACCCCAACCATGCTATATGGAGTTCAAATATGGGGCCCTTTTGTGGCTCATAGCAGTCGCCCTAGTAGTACTGATGGGTGGAGATGCATGGAGAGACCTCTGGTTTCCATGATTTCGCGGATGATTAGAGCCAAAGCCTCAGTACCACATGAGATTATCCGCGCAGAGCTGGCTGCCCCCCCGCTGGTGGTAGAGGCACTAACTAGATCGGTCTCCTTTTTACATAGCATCTGGGAGCTCCCCAGAGACAGGTATGCACGTTTAGCACTGGAGTCTTCTCGGTAGCTAGCTTCACAGGGAGATACAGCATGTTGGTATGCACAAATGACCTCTTGGTTCTATTTTCATGATTTTAGCATAGACAGGCTACCACCCTTCCAGTATTTGTTGGATGCACCCTCCTTGTCCCTTACTCGGACAGAGGTTAGCAGACTCATCAGACAGGATGTGTGTTGGATACCAGGAGGACTTGGATATAGCCGACCCATGAGCTAGGCACGAAGATGTCTTTCCACAGGGAGCATCTTCTCCAGCTCACAGAGGACGGTTTTGTGACTAGACCTAGCTACATGGACACACACCTGTAGACTATGGAGGTTGTCTGCATTAGCAACCAGATTCATGACCCTGCGCAGATGTTACACCTTCTCCAAATTTGTTTGAAGAGTGATGCATGAGTTTGGTCTAAAGCATTTGAAGAGGAGTTGCATGCGGCTGATCCACCTGTAAGGTTGAGTTGGGACAATCTACGACATGGGTTGGAAGTGGAGTTTGTGAAGATAGAAGATCCTGACAAAGTGTGGCAAGAAGTATAGGCTTTGGTGCAAAAGGAAGGTGAGCCAGTAGATGCGTACATACGTAAGTTTTCATTGGCATGGGAGTGAATGTGCAAGGCCTTAGCACCACAGGTACCCCCGCCTGACATGATGAAGAAGGACAGGTTTTTAGCTGGTCTTTGGGAGAATATACGTTGGAGAGTGGAGCTAAAGAAGCCTAGGACATATGAAGATGCACTAGAGGTATCAAGGAACAAAGAGTGGAAGTTGAGAAAAATGAGCCAGTTAGGGGTGGAGTCTTTGCCCATGAGGTCTGAATTTCAGCCTATAGAGTCTTTACAACGTCGCATGCCAGGGGTTCATCATGAACCAGTGGTTCCTGTTACTACTCAGGTTATGCCACCAGTGGTCACTACATCGGTGCAAGATGATGGGCTAAGCCAAGACATGAGGCAAGTGGTAGATTTGATGAAGAATCTCAGCCTAAACATGCTAGGTCAAGTGGGAAATAATCGAGGTCGAGGGAGGTTTGAAAATCAGCCAAGAGGTGAAGAAAGGCGTAGGAATGGTGTTGGACAAAGCAATGGTAGGTACTGGAGGCAGACGCCCACATGTTATAATTCTGGAGAGTTGGGTCACATCAGCCCGCAATGTGATAAGCCACCAAGGATGGGAGGAGACATGTATCCATTACCAAGACAGGTGCTAACTAGGTCAAATGATTATGGCATCGAAATTAAGGGAGACGAAGGAACCAGTGGACTGACCCAGGAGGAAAAGGGAAAGACAAAAGTGCTAAGTGTAGTCACCTTGGAGAAGGCATCAAAGCTAGAGGATACATTAGTAATGCCTATTGGGAAGAGGACCACAGAGGATAAGGAAGGAAGAAGTGCCCCAGGTCCTAGTAAGAAGAAAGGAAAGAGCCATGAAGGTGAGGATGTCAAGGCCAAGAGGAAAAGGAGAGCTCGTCGAAAGTTTCATGTTTCAGATTTTCCACTAGGGGATGGGCAATTAAGCTATGACTTGAAGGAGGATCTGACGAGCAGGAAGGCAGATGTTACTTTTGGGCAGCTTATAGAGATGGTGCCTAAGCTAAAGCGACAGTGGAAGAGGATGGTTAACCCAATGGAGAAAGAGCCAGAGAGAGGTTCAGTAAAGGTGTTGGCAATGGATGAGCTACCAGACATTTGTCCAATAGTAGATGTGTGGCATAAAAGGAAAAATTTGGGACAAGGTTATGTGGATGGCGGAGCCCAAATATGCGTCATAACACACTCATACGTTGAGAAGATGGGTCTCACAGTGGCTGGGGTGTCAGGTTTTTGGATCAGATTGGCAAACCATCAAAAAGTAAAATGCTTGGGTGTTGTAAAGAGCTTAGAAGTGGAGGCATATGATGCAAAGGCAGTGGTTGATTTTCATGTGATGCCAGCAGGGTTGGGAGCATATCCTATTATACTGGGCAGACCATGGTTACATGCAGTGGGAGTTGTTCAAGATTGGCGACATGGTACGATTAGCCTCTATGGAAAGACGGGTAGCAAGAAGCTTTATAATATGGACACAAGGAAACGATTAGAGGAGCTTTATGAAGATGAGGATGAGTCTAGTGATGAAGACTCTTCCACGGTGACAGATGAGGATAGTGATAGCACTACCAGCAGTGATGAGGATGCTGATGTTGCATTTCTTTTGATGGACAAAGAAACCCAGGAGTTTGGTTTAGTTGCATTTGCGAATGAGGTTGAAGATGAAAGTGAAGGGCCTTATGAAGTGATTGAAGGGCTGATGCAAACCAAGGTTGAGTTGTCAAAGAAGCAGGAATTGATGACACAAATGATCAGTGGAGACCTCTCAGCTATGGAGAAGGATATATATTTGCACATGCTGGCTAGTTTTCCTGATTTGTTCATTACTTCATATGAAGAGATCAGAGGGTTCAAGGGCGAAGAGATGCATATAGAGCTGAAAGAAGGTGCTAAGCTAGTGCAGAAAAGGCTAAGAAGGATGGGTCAAGAGCAAATGGAAGCCTTGCGAGAAGAGGTGGACAAGTTGTTGAAGGCAGGGTTCATAGTCCCTGTGGAGACCACAGAATGGGTGAGTCCAGTAGTAGTCAGTCCAAAGAAGGATGGGAACTGGAGGATTTGTGTAGATTTTAAGCCCTTAAATGCAGCCACTAAGAAGAACCCATATTCTCTTCCATTCATCGATCAGATCTTGGATTCAGTGGCAGGTCATGAGAGGTACAGTGTGTGTGATGGTTTTTCAGGCTATTTTCAATTGAAGATTGCTCTTAAAGACCGCACAAAGATCACTTTTATTATGCCATGGGGCTGCTATTGCTACACAGTATTGCCATTTGGGTTGTCAAATGGACCTTCCTTCTATCAAGAGAGAGCAAATTGGGTGTTGGAACCATTCATTGGTAGTTGTGTTAAAGCTTTTATGGATGACTTCTGTGTTTATAGCAGTAGGGCTAAACACCATGAGAAGCTGCAGATGGTATTGGCTCGATATGATGAATGTGGAGGACAACTAAATCCAAAGAAATGTCATCTAGCACAGCCAAGGGTGAAGTTATTGGGCCATATGGTGTCAGAAAATGGCATTGAGGCTGATCCAGATAAGGTTAAGTCTATTATTATTCTTCCATCACCTACGAGTATGAAGCAATTGGCAACCTTTATACACAAAGTGAAGTACATGGCAAGGTTTATTCCATTGTCTTCTCAGATTCTTTATCCATTACAACAAGTGGCAAAGCATGATCCATTGCAATGGGATGACAAGTGTGAAGAAGTGTTTCAAGAGGTGAAAGAGGTGTTCGGGGGTTTGTCAGCCATGCAGGCTCCTGATTGGGAGAAAGTTTTTTATGTAAATCCCTCAGTAGGGGATGATTCCATTGGAGCCATGCTATTGCAAAAGGGGAAGGGTAGCCATTATATGAGGCCAGTGTATTGTTCAAGCCAAGTGAAGTTGGTAGCGGAGAGAAAGTTCTCGGAAGTAGAGTTAGTGATGGCCAGTGTAATATTTGCTTGTGAACGATTTCGTCATTACTTGCTACCACGGCCTTTTGTTTTCTTGACGAGTTGTGCCTTTTTGCCACAGTTAATTAATGGTACTAACATGTCAAATGTGGTGAAGAAATGGGTAATTGAGCTACAAGAGTTTGAGTTCTCTTTTCTATTGGAAGATAGTACAAGGGCTACCCTAGCTGATTTGTTGACCTACAAGGAGAATCCCCTTATTGTTAAGGAAGAGGTGGTGAGAAAGGTAGTTGAAGAAGTGCCACAGATTAGCAATGCACATGTGTTGTTTTTTGATGGTTCATACAGAAAGAGCCATGATGCAGCTTCAGGGGGTATAGCACTTTATGATCCAGAGGGGAAGCTAGTATGCAAGAGAGGGTTCAAATTGGATGCTCATAGTAACAATGAGGCTGAATATGCTACTCTGGAATCCGGATTACACATTTGTTTGAAGCATGGGGTTCAGAGGTTGAGCATAAAAGGTGATGCCTTGTTAGTGGTGAAGCAAGTGCTGGGTGTGTGGAAGAGCAAGAACACCTCATTGAAGGAAATGTGCTTCAGAATTAAAGGCCAGTTAAAAAAGTTCGAAGCATGGAGCATCAGACACATTGAACGTGCTCTAAATGAAGAGGCACATGAAGCAGCTCAAGGCATGATTGGGGAGCTATTTGTGTTGAGGACCACTTTACCTCTTTATCATGGCCAGGAAAGCTTGGCTCAAGAAGAGGAGTTTTTGCTAACAGGAATCATTCCAAAGGAGATTCAGAAGTCTAAGAAGTATGGCTTTGTGTGTAGAGCATACAGGTACAAATTGATTGGTGATGTCTTATACATGAAAGGGGCTGATCTCGTGTTGAGACGTGTACCTTGGCGGGAGGAGCTTTATAGAGTGTTGGAAGAGAATCATGAAGGCGCATGTGGTGGCCATTTTGCTCTAAAGATCACCTTGCATAAGATTTTGCAAGAGGGGTATGTATGGCCTAGTTTGCACAAGGATGTTCACCATTGGTTTAGGTCTTGCAATAGGTGTCAAGCATTTGGGAAGAGAGTGTTGAAGCCAGAGCTACGAAAAACCATTATGGCGTTTGATGTGTTTGAAAAGTGGGGGATTGATGCAATAGGCCCGTTACCTATCACAAGCAGGGGCAAAAGCCTTTTCTTGACGGTAGTGGACTATCTCTCTAGATGGGCAGAGGCTATAGCAGTAAAACAGATCACTGCAAAGGATGTGGCAAAATTTGTGTATGATGAAATATATTGCAAGTTTGGGGTGCCATTAGAGCTACTTTCTATCAGATAAGGGGCCAAGATTTAGAGCTAAACTGCTAGACTTCTTATGCACAAAGATGAAGATTAGGCACCAGCATACCACTCCTTATTACCCGCAGTGTAATGGATTAAATGAAAGATTCAATGGTGAGATGGTACAAATTCTTTCTAAAGTGACAGAGCACCAAGGAAAGAATTGGGATTTGGAATTGCCTAGTGCATTATGGGCTTACCGTACTTCGATGAAGACAGGTACAGGGTTTACTCCATTTCATTTGGTGTATGGAAAGGAAGCACTATTGCCTGTGGAGGTAGAGTTGCCTGCGGTCAAGATGTTAGAGAAGTTGCTTGGGCCGCCTAGTGATGCATTCAAAGAGAGGCTCTTGCAGTTACAAGAGGTCCAGTTGGATAGGATGAGCGCATTGGAGCATTATGGGCAGATGCAGGATAAGGCTTTCGCAAAGATAAATGAAAAGGTCAAAAGTAAGGGTATCAAGAAACATGACTTGGTTTTGCGCTACAACAGTAAGCTGGACAACACCTTCCAAAATAAGTTTCAAATTAAGTGGGAAGGCCCTTTCAAGGTAGTGGAGTGTTTTCCAAATGGCACATATCAGCTGGCTAACCTGGATGGTGTTCTACATAAGTCAAGGACAAATGGATTGCGTCTTAAATTGTATCATGCTAGATTGATGATGGTGGAGCAAGATGAGCTGTCTGTGGATAAAGCAGTGTTGGTGAGGGATGAGGAGACCTGTGATGCGGCGAGTCTCATATCTCTCTTTGCTGCTGCTGATCATGATTGATCTAGCAGGCTAGGGGAGGGGCAAATTATGTCAGGAGTTTTTTTGAGCAAGGGATTGCGCATATGTACATACACATGCATGGTGCATCAAATAAAGAATTGCCCAGTTTCCAGAGCCAGGTGGTTACGTGGGGCCCACATGTGTACAGGTAGGACAGCATGTACTGCATCGATTTTCACTATCACATGTACCAGTATGTTTTTTCTACAATAATGAGGAGTTTATAGCACATAAAACTTCTCGAGGAAGCTATCCGCGGGCTGAAGACATGAGGTAAGCAGGTGCGTCAGATGGCATCTAGTGGCGTCAGGAGGGCGAACGGGGTCAATATTTGCACGCGGATGAGGACGGACACAACGTGGGTGTTTTCTTGTGAGAGTTATGCAGAAAGGTCATCATTAGGACCACTTTTTGGGGCCACTTCACGTGGTTGCAAGACGCATTATTGAAAAGAAATGAGTGCCAGGTGTGCGGATGATGCAAAAAGGTGACAACTATGCACTGCGAGGTCAGTTTTTGGCCTATTCGGGGTCCGTTTGAGGTCATCTAAAAGGCCAAGGGTGCCCAACTAATAAAGCTAAGTGTGGGAACTAAAAAAACATAGAGAAGACCAGAAAAAATGTGGAGAAGAGAGGAGGAACAGCAACAGGTGTGTTTTTGCTCATTTTGGAGCTTATTTTGGCCGTAAACTAATCATCCGAGGTCGGATTTGAGCACTTTGACATTGTAGACTGGGGTTTTGGGCCATTCCGGACGCGATGGTGCTGTCCATTTTGCCAAATTCCTCACTCTTTTCCTGCTGTTTTTCTGTGTAAGTTTCTCCTATGAGCGAAGTTTCTGCTCTAGTTTGTGATTGTATCTGGCTTATTTTACCCATATTGTGTGAGCTATTTGCCCCATTGGTGTTGGCCCAAGCTCAATTGTATCTAAACATCAGAAATTATCCTCTTTTGAGCTGAGTTTTTTGGGTGTGTGTGTGTGTGTGTGTGTGTGTCTGTGTGGAGTGGGCAAGGGGATAGTCTCTCTCCTCTCACTCCAGAGGTGTGTTCCCTGTCTCGGCCAAGTGTGTTGTCTAAGCCGAGTGGTGCCCCATAGTGTGTGTGTGTGTATCTTCCCAAGAGTGTGTGTCGGGTCGTTATAGAGGCGATGTGTGTGTTTTCATCCCGCTCACAGTGCGTTAGGTGACCGACACGGAGGATATCTGCCAGTGATTCTACAACTAGACTACACTTATAGTGCCAGCCTAGTACGCTTCTAGTGAGTTCACACTTAGTGACCGCATGTACATATGTGCTACTGTTCAGCTTTAGCACTTAGTCATTTTGTACTCTCTTTCCTAAGTAGAAGAAGAAGAAGCTTTTCATCTCTGTGTGCTTTGTGCTTGCCTTGTAAAGCTCTCTTGCATCCTCATTCTTTACATGGTATCAGAGCTTGGTGCAGGCAAGAGAGGCTAACAGAGCAAGAGCATCACAATATCTTCGTTTGCAATCCACGACCAGATGCAGTACAAGTTTTTGAACAGGTCTCCAAAGTGCAGTGCACAGGGATTTATTGTACAAGTACAATGGTTTTATGTACGCTTGATTGTGGACACTCGTTGAGTGTAGAAAGCGTTACAGGTACCACGATAGAAGGTTCAACAGATTTGCAGGTTTTTGTAGATTGCAGCTGTTTTGTCTTAGTGCTTCAAGATGTCTGACAATTTCAGTCAGATTGTCACTGAGAAGCTTGAGAAAAATAACTACCCTGCATGGAAGTTCAGAATAAAAAATTTCCTAAAAGGAAAAGGTTATTGGGACTATGTAGAAGGAGACAATGAAAAGGAACCAGAGATTCCCGAGACAAATGCTACAGCAGAACAAAGAAAAGCTTTGAGGGATTGGCAACAAGGCCAGAGCAAAGTGATGTATTGGCTTTCTATGAGCATCACAGATGGCATGATGGGCTATCTACAGGATGCTAAAACCCCCGCCATTGCATGGAAAAACTTAGGCAGAGTGTTCGAGGTGAACACCAAGGCCAAGAAGCTTCAACTAAAGTCAGAGCTAAATCAGGTTAAGAGGAACAACCTCTCCATCAATGATTATGCCTTGAAGATCAAGAGTATCATTGAGGCTCTTGGATCTATTAAAGTCTCAGTGGAAGACGATGACATTGTCTGTGCATGCTTGGATGGTCTAGGAGATGAGTATGTACATTTCAGGTCTTCCATGAATACAAGAGACGACATCCCCGTGTTCCAAGATTTGATTTCTATGCTTATTCTTGAGGAGAAGAACCTTGGTCTTGACACATCTTCTTCTCATGGCAGAAATAGGTCTGAACAGGCCTTCTATTCTAACTCCAACATAGGTAGAGGTTGTGGTCGTGGTCGAGGCCCAAGTTGTTGCAGGGGCCAATTTCGAGAAGGTCAATCAAATCAAAACAATACAGGTGGCAGGGGAAACCAGTCCCAAGGCAGGGGGAGTCAAAGAGGTCGTGGTGCAGGATCAAGCAGGCAGCAACATATTGTAGATAACAGAGAATGTTGGACTTGTGGTGAAAAAGGTCACATGTCACGTGATTGTCCAAAGGGAAAAGCAAGTGGAAAGAGAGAACAGGGCAACTATGCATCTACTAGCGAGAGCATGTTTGTTATGCAGCATGTAATGAATACAATGACTGCAAAGAATTCCACCCAAGATGATGTTTGGTATGTGGATTCAGGTGCCTCTAATCACATGACGTCTCGTGGAGAGTGGTTTAGAGATATGTGCAAACCAGATGTGTCAGGCTATGTGCAGACAGGAGATGACACAGCTCACCCCATTGCTCATGCAGGGGATATACCTCTAAATACAAAGAATGGGAAATCAAAGTACTTAGCAGATGTACTTCATATCCCAAACATTACAAAGAATCTTGTTTCTGTTGGACAAATGGTTAATCAGGGTTTGCAGGTTCGCTTCAATCTGAATGGCTGTATGTAGAAGATTTCCAGAATGGCTCTAAGCTGATCACAGAGGGCAAATGTGTGGGCAGAATGTTTACCCTGAATGTAAACATGCCTGAGGTAAAAGCTGCATTATTTGCACAGGGCACAGGTGTTGTAGCTGATGTTGACATTTGGCACAAACGCATTGGCCATGTCAATGAGCAGAGATTGTGCAGCATGCAATCAAAACAGATTGCAAAAGGTTTGCCCAAATTCAAGGTGGATGGTATGCATAAAGTGTGTGCAGCATGCCAGTTTGGAAAACAGTCAAAGGGCTCATTTCCACATGAGCGCAATGTATGTAAAAATCCACTTGAGGTGGTGCACACAGATGTTTGGGGTCCAACCGATACTGCAAGTATACATGGTTGCAGGCATTATGTCTTTTTCATTGATGACCATACAAGGAAAGTATGGGTCTACTTCATGCGTAACAAAAGTGAGGTGTTTGGTCACTTCAGGACTTCAAAGTCATGATTGAGAAGGAGACAGATATGCAAATCAATACATTGAGATTAGATGGATGGGGAGAGTACTTCTCCAACGATTTTTCATATTTTCTACGAATGCATGGTATACGCAGGCAGTTTACATGCAGATATACTCCACAGCAGAATGGGGTCGCAGAAAGGGAAAACAGGCACATTGCAGAGGTTGCATGTGCATTGATGAATGAGAAGAACATGCCTCATCATTTATGGGCTGAAGCTATAAATACAGCTGTGTACATTATGAACAGGACACCTACAGCTGCGGTGCATGATGTAACACCTGAGGAAAAATTTACAAGTACAAAGCCTGATTTGGCACACTTGAAAGTGTTTGGCTGCATAACTTACGTGCATGTACCAGATGAGTTGCGTAGGAAATTGGATCCTAAAGCAGAGAAATGTATTCTTGTGGGATATTCCCTTGAACAAAAGGGGTACAGGTGCTACAATCCTACTACACGAGAATTACGAGTGAGCAGAGATGTAGTCTTTGATGAGATGAGCAGCTGGTACAAAATGCACATGGCACTATTGGGGCTGATGTAAAAGATGATGTGGTTGTACAAAATGTGAGGCCACAGTCTCACAGGTTTTGAGTGGACCACAAGAGTCCTCTTCTCGTGGCTCTGTTAAGAAGCCATGGAATGGTAGACTACGTATGCAGGTTACTTCACCAGCAGTTACAAGGAATGTATCACGAAAAGGAAAGGAAAAGGTTGATGAACCTCCCTTTATGGTTGATGCATCATCAGTTTTTTCACATGTAGACATGGATTCAGATGGTTCTGAACAAAGTATTGATGAGGAATTTGGAATTCCGACTGTCAGGACACCTGGTGTAAGGAAAGTACAAGAAGATGCTAGAGGGAAAAGAAGTGACCCAGGACCGCGCAGATCTAACAGAGTCAGAAATCCTGTTCAGAAATTGACTTATGGTGGGTATCTAGCGCATCACCAAGCCTACATGGCTAAGGTGATACAGGATGTGGAGCCCACATGTTTCGAGGATGTAGTTGGAAATGTACATTAGGATGATGCAATGAATGAAGAGATGGCTGCATTGGAAGCAAATGACACATGGGAGATGGTGCCATTGCCAAGTGGCAAGAAAGCTATTGGCTGTAAATGGGTGTATAAAACCAAGCATAAGGCTGATGGTAACATTGAGCGTCACAAGGCAAGGCTAGTCGCAAAGGGTTATGCACAGACGTATGGCATAGACTATGAGGGGACCTTTGCTCCAGTGCCAAAGATGACGACTATGAGAGCTGTCATAGCAGTGGCTCCATCTAGAGTATGGATTATGCATCAAATGGATGTAAAGAATGCCTTTTTGAATGGTGAGTTGCAAGAGGAAGTGTATATGGATCAACCACCTGGTTATGTCGATCCAGGTTACCCAGATTATGTATGCAGGCTTCTCAAAGCTTTGTATGGTTTGAAGCAAGGCTCTAGAGCATGGTATGACAGGATTGCCAAGTATCTTGTCAGTATTGGTTTTAGGAGAGCTCATGCTGATCATTCACTCTATGTACGTGAGAGTGATATGAGGATTGTGGTCATTACCATATATGTAGATGACCTTATTATTGTGGGTGAAAATGCTATGGAGATTGACCATGTGAAGGGTCTTCTCAAACAGGAGTTTGAAATGAAAGATTTGGGCGAGTTGCGCTACTTTCTTGGCATTGAGGTGATCAAGACTCCAGAGGGTGTATGGCTATCAGAGAGACAGTATGCGTTGGACATGTTGTCAAAGTATGGTATGGCTGATTGTAAGCCAATTTCTATTCCCTTGGATGTGAATGCAAAGCTGAGTGCAGAGAAGGGTGATGTTGTTGAGGATGTCAAGATGTACAGGAAGATTGTGGGTAGTCTAATCTACTTAACTATCACGAGGCAAGACTTGAGCTACACAGTAGGCTTGGAGAGTCAGTTCATGCAGCTTCCGAGGAAGCCACATTTGGATGGAGTACGAAGCACACTTCGGTATGTGCAAGGGACTCTTGACTACGCATTGTTCTATGCAGCAGATGCGCCATTAGCATTGTATGGGTATACAGATGCAGATTGGGCAGGTAGCATTGTTGATAGGAGATCTACGAGTGGCTTCATGTTCTCTTTTGGGAGTGTTGTTGTTACTTGGAGCAGCAAAAAGCGGCCTACGGTTGCTTTATCGAGCACAGAGGCCGAGTACAAAGGTGCAGCAGTTGCTGCGTGCAAAGCAGCTTGGTTATGCACATTACTTGAGGACTTGGGAGTGCAGGTGGACCAGCAGATTGTCATCCATTGTGACAACCTCAGCAGCATGCAGTTGGCTAGGAACCCAGTGTTCCATGCCAGGACCAAGCACATAGAGGTCCATTACCACTAAGTTCGAGAGCGAGGCAGGCGACATCGACTTGGTCTACGTCAGCACAAAGGGGCAGATAGCGGATATATTTACCAAGGCCCTCGGAGATGAGAATCTTCGATGTTTCTGGACTATGCTTGGACTCTGCGACATACAGAGCTTGAGGGGGGAGTGTTGAGATGTCGAGCTCTACATCTTGAGCTGGCATCCACTACGGGTCTTGGCCGCTTACGGCATTTACTCACTGGCGCGTTAGGTGACCGACACGGAGGATCTCTGCCAGTGATTCTACAAGTGGACTACACTTAGAGTGCCAGCGTAGTACGCTTCTAGCGAGTTCACACTTAGTGACCGCATGTACATATGTGCTACTTTTCAGCTTTAGCACTTAGTCATTTTGTACTCTCTTTTCTAAGTAGAAGAAGAAGAAGCTTTCCATCTCTGTGTGCTTTGTGCTTGTCTTGTATAGCTCTCTTGCATCCTCATTCTTTACATTCATTGCATCCTCCTTAAGAAGAAGAGGGCTTTCCTTATAAGTAAGCAAATCAGCCAATATAGCCCTTGTACTCTTCTCAACAAGAAAAGAGAATTGGAATTCCTGTAGCTCCACAATCCATTTCATGAGCCTCTTTCGCAAAGTAGGGCTATTCACCAATTGAGGTAGAAGAGTCTAGCTAGTGAGGAATGTGAATGGTTTAGGGAGAAGGTAGTGCCTAAACCTTCTACATGCATAAATCACACTCACCATGATGAGCTACACCTCGGTATAGCCTCTTTTCACCTCTAGCTTCACCCTGCTAGCACAATAGATAGGCTTCATGTAGTGAGAATTGTTACCTCTTTGAAGAAGCATAGCTCCAATGGCATCCTCACCTATTGATGGATTCACATAAAACTCCTTATCCCAATTAGGATCTTCCATATTTGATACCTTGAAAAACCTCTTCACATATATTCATATGTCCATTGTAGAGGATCCAAATTTGCTACTTGTTGTAGAGGATAAACAAGTTGACAGGACAAAGGAATGAACCTTTCCATATACTTCACCTTTTGAATGAAAGTAGCATGTTTGTATCTTTAGGTGATGGGGGAAGCTCCAAAGCCTTCACTTTGTCAGGACCCGCTTCAATCCCATTCTCTGAGATCATATACCCCAAAAACTTCACTCTTGGTTGAGCAAGATGACACTTCTTTGGGTTGAGTTGACCTCCACTTTCATCATATTGCTTCAATGCCGTTGTCAGGAGTTTTTTCGAGCAAGGAATTGCACATATGTACATACACATGCATGGTGCATCAAATAAGGAATTGCCCATTTTGCAGAGCCAGGTGGTTACGCGGGGCCCACATGTGTACAGGTAGGACAACATGTACATAGTGCAGCGATTTTCACTATTATCAATACTAGTGTGTTTTTTCTACAATAAGGAGGAGTTGGTAGCGCGTAAAACTTCTTGAGGAAGCTATCCGCGGGCCGACGACATGAGGTCAGCAGGTGCGTCAGATGGCATCTAGTGGCGTCAGGAGGGCGAACGAGGTCAATATTTGCACGCGGATGAGGACGAACACAACGTGGGTGTTTTCTGGTGAGAGTTATGCAAAAAGGTCATCATTAGGACCACTTTTTGGGGCCACTTCACGTGGTGGCGAGATGCATTATTGGAAAAAAGCTGAGTGCCAGGTGTGCGAATGATGCAAAAAGGTGACAACTATGCACTGCGAGGTCAGTTTTTGGCACTTGCAGTTGTTGTGGGAATGCATCACTTGGCGCCTGTTTGAGTGCATTTACTGTTGGATTGTACGTTACTTGTGGAAACTGCCATGGTACGCCTTTGTGGAGCCATATATGGTTTTATTTGGCAGTCCCAGCCATTTCTAAGACTTGGTCTGGAAGATAGTCATTTCTGAGACTTGACTATACGCGATTTGCATTAGCCTTCGTGTGAGGGTCGATAGCGTGAGGTTTTTATTGAGCTGGGGGATTCTCAAATGTGGAGATCCTTTCGGTGATACAGGTAGCTGGAGCACCCTTTTTGTGACCTCGCCATAGGCTATGTACTAGTGAGTCCTATTTGATGCTCGGGTTCTATTGTTGGCAGTTTATGCATACAGATACAGTCTATATTTTGGGTTCCTACTGCTCTACTTCTGGGGAAACTCTGTCGAAATTTTCCCAAGTTATGATGGCTGGTTTTTTGGTTTTTTGAGCCATTTATGCTGTTATGCTGCTGAAATTTTGGCAAAATCAAAGGTTGAGTCAGGTGTGCCTTCTTGGGAGCTTCATGGTTGGCTTTAATGGATGATCAAAATGGCCCTCAGTTCACTCCTTTTCATTTAACTCAAAGAATTCAGATTAATGTTCATGTGTCCAGGAAGATCTTTTTCCAGCAGCGCATAGTCTTTATGTTTGGGCCAAGAAGATTGAGAGAGATCCTGGAATGTCCTTTGCCTGTTGTCATTCCGATGATTAACTATGAAAACTCATTTGATGTGCATGTGTTTGTCCTTATCTAAAGCTGAGCTCCATTGAAGTTTCTGGGGATTGGGTAGTCAAAAGTCTTGGGTTCTTGCACATGTGTTTGAAGGATTTCTCAAAGCATAGTAGCTTGGGTAGCCATGGCTTTCTCTTATCCGGAATTTCATGGAGGAAGTGGTGAAGATGCGGAAGAATTTCTAGAGCAAGTTGAGGTGGCATGCATAAGCAACAAAATGTGTGATGAGGACAAGATTGTGAGGCTATTTGGATTGCTTTTGAAAGATGAGGCCCGTGTTTGGTTCATGGATTTGGAAGCTAAAGAAGCAGTGGCTTCTTCTTATGGTTTGAGTCTTGACAAGTTTATAGAAGCTTTTTTAGAGCGTTTCCAGGTTGTTGAAGATGCAAATGCAGTATGGAATGAGCTCAATGCTCTTAAGCAAGGTTCTTGTCAAGGTGTTGATGCCTATGTACAAGTTTTTACAGATTTATGGACTCGTTGGTGTGTTGCTCTTAAGGATGAGACCCCCCCTTGTTCATTGAAGAAAAGTTTTTTGGTTGATGGTTTGTCACCTTGGTTGCGGTTCGAGGTTGAGTTGAAGAGGCCCGAGTCTTTTGAAGATGCGGTATGCATTGCAAATCACAAGGAATGGAAGTTTAAGCGTCTTGAGGAACATGGTATTAGTACAGGTATGCATGTGCAAGATGGATTTGACATGGAAGATGAAGTTAAGCCTAAGCAGGTGAAAAGTAGCCTATCCTATGATGTTTCTCGTTTCTTCCCAAGGTCTATTGTGAAGCGTAAAGAGGTCTTGCAGGTTGACAGGTTTATGGAAGAGCCTAAAGAGGTGAGTAATTCTTTGGATACAGGATTGAAAAGTCTTGAAGAGGATGCATTGGCTACTTGTGTACCTTGTGATCCTGGGTGTGAGTGTGAGGTCGAGGTTATTGATGATGAGCACGTATCTTTGGATACTAGTTCCTTGGAAATTAGGGAAGAGGGCAAGGTTGAGAGCCATTTTGTGGATTTGTTGGATGTGGAGCCTGTTTTGAAGCCATATTTTGATGTATGTGTAGTGATTGAACCAATTTGTGAGCATGATTGTGGTTTAGAGCAGGGATCTGTATTCTTGGAGACTGATGAACCCATGCTAGAAGCTATGGATAGTGGTGCTAGCCATGATTATGATGTGGATAAAGTTATGTGTGATGATGAGTATGCTTATGATGATGAGAAGGGGTTTGGCATATATGAGTCCAATCTCAGCTACGTGGATGCCTATGCTAGGGATATGTGTGCTGCGGGGATACTTTTGTGCTTTGGATATCAACAACTTTACCTTCACACAATGCTTTTAGCTACTTGGGTACATGATTTGCAGGTTGTTGCTATGGCTGGTGAAGCCAAGATGCCAGGTGATGAGTCACTTGAGTTGTCTCTATCGGTTGGGTTGAATGTGGCATGCAATATTTTTGCTTTTGGAACTCCAGGCAGGGCGGATGTGTTAGTTGAATATGCCTATGGTGCATTTCGGTTGATTGTTGACAAATGTAGGTGTGGTGTTATGATGCTTCTTGTGAATCAGGCAATATGCCTTTGGCCTTTTGATCCAGGTGGAATGAGCATCTACTAGTGCTACTGCTGAGCATGAATGCTCTAGCAGGCTAGGGGGTGGGCAAATTATGTCAGGAGTTTTTTCGAGCAAGGAATTTCGCATATGTACATACACATGCATGGTGCATCAAATAAGGAATTGCCCATTTTGCAGAGCCAGGTGGTTACGTGGGGCCCACATGTGTACAGGTAGGACAACATGTACATAGTGCAGCGATTTTCACTATTATCAATACTAGTGTGTTTTTTCTACAATAAGGAGGAGTTGGTAGCACGTAAAACTTCTTGAGGAAGCTATCCGTGGGCCGACGACATGAGGTCAGCAGGTGCGTCAGATGGCATCTAGTGGCGTCAGGAGGGAGAACGAGGTCAATATTTGCACGCGGATGAGGACGAACACAACGTGGGTGTTTTCTGGTGAGAGTTATGCAGAAAGTTCATCATTAGGACCACTTTTTGGGTCCACTTCACGTGGTGGCGAGATGCATTATTGGAAAAAAGCTGAGTGCCAGGTGTGCGAATGATGCAAAAAGGTGACAACTATGCACTGCGAGGTCAGTTTTTGGCCTGTTCGGGGTCCGTTTGAGGTCATCTAAAAGGCCAAGGGTGCCCAAGTAATAAAGCTAAGTGTGGGAACTGAAAAAACAGAGAGAAGACCAGAAAAAACGTGGAGAAGAGAGGAGGAACAGCCGCAGGTGTGTTTTTTGGGGTTTTTGGAGCCCGTTTTGGCCGTAAACTGCTCATCCGAGGTCGGATTTGAGCACTTTGACATTGTAGACTGGGGTTTTGGGCCGTTCCGGACGCGATGGCGCTGTCCATTTTGCCAAATTCCTCACTCTTTTCCTGCTGTTTTTCTGTGTAATTTTCTCCTATGAGCGAAGTTTCTGCTCCAGTTTGTGATTGTATCTGGCTTATTTTACCCATATTGTGTGAGCTGTTTGCCCCATTGGTGTTGGCCCAAGCTCAATTATATCTAAACATCAGAAATTCTCCTCTTTTGAGCTGAGTTTTTTGGGTGTGTGTGTGTGTGTGTGTGTGTGTCTGTGTGGAGTGGGCAAGTGGATAGTCTCTCTCCTCTCACTCCCGAGGTGTGTTCCCTGTCTCGGCCAGGTGTGTTGTCTAAGCCGAGTGGTGCCCCATGGTGTGTGTGTGTATCTTCCCAAGAGTGTGTGTCGGGTCGTTATAGAGGCGCTGTGTGTGTTTTCATCCCGCTCACACCGTCCCAAGCTTTACACAATGATCCTTTCTAGAGCTATAAACACAAAATCCATCAATAAGATCCTTCACAAACTTGCCAAGAAAGCGAGAGAACACCTTATTGACGCACTTTTGATACCACGCACAATCGTTCATAAGACCAAAAGGAAGCACACAATAACAAAAGCATCCCCATGGTGTGATAAATGTGGTCTTCTTTCGATCTTCTAAAGCCAAGGTGAGCTGAAAATATCCAGAGAATCCATCACATACACTATACCTCTTATGGCTTGCAATAGAATCAAGTATGTCATCTATGAAAGGAAGGGGTATGGATCCCTCTTCATGGCTGTGTTTATAGGCTTAAAATCAACACATATCCTCCACTTTCCATCCTTCTTGGGTGTGACAACAACAGGACTCACCCATTCTTTAGTACTCACAGGACATATGAAACGTGCTTAAAGAAGCTTGTCTACTTCTTCCTTTAAAGCATTATTCTCCTTAGCTTTTGGCATACGGGCTGAGCTCCTTCCTTGGTTGGAATTTGAATTTCCTCTCCATTAAAGCCTCTAATTTCCTCATAAGAAGTGATGAATAAATGGGGAAATGTTTGTATCATATGTAGGTACTCACCCTTCTCATGACTAGTCAAGTCGGGAGACAGCATACCTTGTATCAGGTCCTGTTTGGCATTAGGTTGAACTTTGGGTTGCATCAGCTCTTCAATTTGCTCATAAGGACCAGAGATATCCTCATTCTTCATAAGGCCAAGAAATCTTTGTTTCTCATAATGCTCTTCTTCAAGAAACAAGGAGGAAACATCTAGATCGCTGACGCTGCTATCTTCCACTTCATTGCCATCATCCCCATTTTCTTCTTATTCATTTGAGTACTCTTCTTCATCACTTTTCTCATCAAAATCAGCATCCAAACATTGCTTGCTAGCCATGTCAAACCTATTCTTATCACCCCTTCTATTGTAGAGAGTGATGTACCATGTCCCCAATCACAGACATGTCCCCAATCACAGAGGATTAGGATGCTTAGAGGAAATGTAGCCAAGGGGTTGCTTCATGTTGATTTCTTCTTCCAAGTCTCCATGAAGAAAATCTATGTGAACATCCATTTGATGCGGAAGGAAGTGGATTTGAGCTGCAATTGCGATCAAGACCCAAAATGTAGTGATCTAGAGTACAGGAGAAAAAGTCTCACTATAGTCCATTCTTGGCACTTGGGAGAAACTCCGGGCCATAGAGTAGGTTTTGAGCGAGAGACGCTACCATTAGCATGGAACTTCTTTTGTAAGATCCACTTACAAGTTACCAACTTGCGATCAACTAGGGCGCTTACGAGCTTCCATGTGCAATTTTCCATAAGGGATTGATATTCAGAATCCATTGCTTCTATCCACATTGGAGCCTAGATTCTTGATAGGGCTTATTCTACAGAGATATCATCCACCATCTCGGGGTTTAAAGGTAGTGCTCTACGATCATCCGGTGGGGCATGAGAAGTGGCCAAGACAATAGAGGCATATGAGAGTAGTAGTGGCTTTGGTCATGTCGACTGAAAGGGTTAATCTCAAGGGTATCACAGCATGGCAACCACGTTTGGAATTTAGAATAGTGTACAATCAGTTCTGCTGACAGAGTTTAAGGATCTCATATTGACCACAGGGAAGTTTGAAGTGAGTTAAAGAACGAGCATGAAAAAACTCAATGGATGATCCAATGGATGTGGTTGCTATCACTAATAGTAGGTTGCGACTGAGGCCTAGGATGTGATAAATATAATGGGCGGTTGGGAAACAAGCAAATTGAAACTATGTCACATAGGAGCAAAACCCTACCAAAGCATGGATTTACAGCACATGCCGACCAATGCATATGAAGACAAGGGCCTCCTCTTTCACCATTGAACATCACAAACCCACAACTTCAACATCAATTCCACAATTCCGGGATACATGCCCTCCCAATCTGTCTGCACACAATTTGCCACTAGGCTACCATAGCCATAACCTTGCAGAGAACTAGTCGTACCCTGAAGAGCACAACTCCAATTGGGGCACTTTAAAGCTTGAGAGAAATCTTGAAAAATTACTGGTGAGAAAGCTGAAGATGACCAAATTTGAATCTGAAGATGAAAAAATTTGAATCTACACGCCGCTACATGCAAAATTGATGCGAATAGGGAGCTGTCCCAACACAACAACGCGTAGAGTAGGCAAGGCGGGGAGAAAAACTGCAACAGAAACCATTAAGAAGGCACAAGAAGCTCAAACCTGAAAAATTCTGGAGTTTGGCTGAATTTTTTTCAGTTTGTACATGAGCTTTAGTTATATACAAGTCTCGCTTCAAAAAACTCACTCACGGGCACTTACAGTAGCCCGACAGTTGTCACTAGACTAGCGACTTGCAGTGCATGTACATGTGCTTGCTCTAAAAAACCCACAAAAATAAATCCCACATACCCTTTTGACATTGGGAGTTATGTTCGTATGTACAAATTTACAAAAAACGGGGTGTCAGAAATGTGCCCAACATAGTTTGCCACACCCCAGCCTACTAGATCATTCATGATCAGCAGCACAAAAAAGATCATGTAAACCACATGAGGGAGTCTTCACTTCATCTTCATCATTAGGCACATGATCAAAAAATTCTTCAAAAGAAGGCTCATCCTCAATCACAATCATCAACCTTGCAATATACTTCTTCAACTGTTGCCATTCACACGTGCTTTATGTGGGGTTCCATCCAAGTCAGCAAGCTGATATGTGCCATTTGGAAACCTGTTTAAGACCAAGAAATGACCTTGCCACTTGATTTGAGATTATTTTGAAAAGTTCTATCAAGCTTACTATTGTAACGAAGCACCATGTCACCCTTCTTGATGTCCTTGTCCTTCACCTTCTCATTTGCCTTTGCTTGATTGTTCTTCAAGACCTGCTCATAATGCTCAAAAGCCAACAACCTATCCAAATGTACACATTGCAAATATAGAAGCCTTTCCTTGAATGCATCATTGGGCCCTTCTTCAAGCTTTAGCATCATCTTCAAAGATGGTATCTCCACCTCAATAGGAAGTAAAGCCTCTTTTCCAAAAACTAGATGGAAGGGAGAGAAACCAGTACTTGATTTGATGGCAGTCCTGTAAGCCCATAGAGCACAAGGTAGCTCTAAATCCCAAGTCTTCACATTGTTTCTTGTCATAATTGTAAGAATCCTTATGAGCTCTCCATTAAACCTTTCATTCATGCCATTGCATTGGCGATAATATAGAGTAGTAAACCTGCGATGCACATGAAGCTTCTCACATAGATAGTCCACCAGCTCTCCCCTAAAACCTGGACCCTTGTCAGAAAGTAACTCCAATGGCATGCCAAATTTGCAGGAAATATCTTTATATATAAATAAGGAAACATCTTTACTCGTGATGTACTTAACAGCTTTGGCTTCGGCCCACCTGGATAGATAGTCGACAGCAGTAAGTATGTAACATTTGCCTCTAGCTGTCATAGGTAGAGGACCTATTGCATCAATACCCCACTTCTCATAAGCCACAATGGTGCCTCTAATTTTTTATTTGAGAACCCTATTTTCCATGCTTTGACACTCTTTACAAGACTTGCACCAATGATGAACATCACGTTGAATGCTTGGCCACGCATACCCCTCCTGCAAGACTTTATGCAAAGTGATCTTTGAAGCAAAGTGACCACCACAAGAACCCTCATGATTCTCCTCTAAAATTTTGTAAATTTCCTCTTTCCAAGGAACTTTTCTCATCACAAGGTCAGCCCCCTTCATATATAAGGCATCACCAGGTAGCACATACCTTTTGGCACGACGTAGGAAGGCGTACTTTTTTTACTTCTCCAACTCTGATGGAAGCATACTTGTTTGTAGAAACTCTTCCTTCCTCTCTAAAGCTTCCTTTCCCAAATAAAGAGGAAACTCAGCCCCTATCACATACAATTGCCCAATTGAAGCTTGCACTGCACCTTGTGATTCTTCATTTTGAGACCTGTCCACATGCCTTAAACTCCAAGCTTCAAAATGCTTAAGCAGATTCTTTACTTGAAAACACATATTTTTCAGCCTTGGATTCTTACTTTGCCACACCCCAAGTACTTGCTTAACCACCAAAAGAGCATCACCTCTTACCCTCACACGACGGATGCCAAGCTCAAGGCAAAGGTTGATACCTTTCTCCAAAGTAGCATACTCAACTTTATTGTTGCTTTGTGTTGTAAGCTTCAAACTCCTTTTAGTTACCAAATCACCTTGAGGATCATAAATTACAACACCTCCTCAATCTTCACTATGCGCTTTCCTGTAAGAGCCATCAAAAAACAATAGATAGGCATTGTCTTCCATGTGCTGCTTCTTCACTGCATCCTCCTTAAGAAGAAGAGGGCTTTCCTTATAAGTAAGAAAATCAGCCAATATAGCACTTGTACTCTCCTCACAAGAAAAGAGAATTGGAATTCCTGTAGCTCCACAATCCATTTCATGAGCCTCTTTGGAAAAGTAGGGCTATTCACCAACTGAGGTAGAAGAGTCTAGCTAGTGAGGAATGTGAAGGTTTTGGGAGAAGGTAGTGCCTAAACCTTCTACATGCATAAATCACACTCGCCATGATGAGCTCCACCTTGGTATAGCCTCTTTCCAACTCGAGCTTTACCCTTCTAGCACAATAGATAGGCTTCATGTAGTGAGAATTGTTACCTCTTTGAAGAAGCATAGCTCCAATGGCATCCTCACCTATTGATGGATTCACATAAAACTCCTTATCCCAATTAGGATCTTCCATAGTAGGAAGAGAACCAAGAACTTCTTTGATACCTTGAAAAACCTCTTCACATATATTCATATGTCCATTGTAGAGGATCCAAATTTGCTACTTGTTGTAGAGGATAAACAAGTTGACAGGACAAAGGAATGAGCCTTGCCATATACTTCACCTTTTGAATGAAAGTAGCAAGTTGCTTTGTATCTTTAGGTGATGGGAGGAGCACCAAAGCCTTCACATTGTCAAGACCCGCTTCAACCCCATTCTCTGAGATCATATGCGCCAAAAACTTCACTCTCGGTTGATCAAGATGACACTTCTTTGGGTTGAGTTGACCTCCACTTTCATCATATTTCTTCAATGCCATCCCAAGCTTTACAGAATGATCCTTTCTAGAGCTATAAACACAAAAGTCATCAATAAGATCCTTCACAAACTTGCCAAGAAAAGGAGAGAACACCTTATTGACGCACTTTTGATACCACGCACAGCCGTTCATAAGACCAAAAGGAAGCACACAATAACAAAAGCATCCCCATGGTGTGATAAATGTGGTCTTCTTTCAATCTTCTAAAGCCAAGGTGAACTGAAAATATCCAGAGAATCCATCACATACACTATACCTCTTATGCCCTGCAATAGAATCAAGTATGTCATCTATGAAAGGAAGGGGTATGGATCCCTCTTCATGGCTGTGTTTAGAGGCTTAAAACCAACACATATCCTCCACTTTCCATCCTTATTGGGTGTAACAACAACAGGACACACCCATTTGTAGTACTCATAGGACGTATGAAACCTGCTTCAAGAAGCTTGTCTACTTCTTCCTTTAAAGCATTAAGTTGTACATGTCCCATTCTCCTTAGCTTTTGGCGTACAGGCTGAGCTCCTTCCTTGATTGGAATGTGAATTTCCTCTCCATTAAAGCCTCTAATTTCCTCATAAGAAGTGATGAATAAATGGGGAAATTGTTGTATCATATGTAGGACTCACCCTTCTCATGACTAGTCAAGTCGGGAGACAACATACCTTGTATCAGGTCCTGTTTGACATTAGGTTGAACTTTGGGTTGCATCAGCTCTTCAATTTTCTCATAAGGACCAGAGATATCCTCATTCTCCATAAGGCCAAGAAATCTTTGTTTCGCATCATGCTCTTCTTCAAGAAACAAGGAAGAAACATCTAGATCGCTATCGCTGCTATCTTCCATTTCACTGCCATCATCCCCATTGTCTTCTTCTTCATTTGAGTACTCTTCTTCATCACTTTTCTCATCAAAATCAGCATCCAAATATTTCTTGCTAGCCATGTCAAACCTATTCTTATCACCCCTTCTATTGTAGAGAGTGATGGTACCATGTCCCCAATCCTGTACAGCTTTGGTTGCCTGCAACCATGGTCTTCCAAGGATGAATGGGAAAGCACCAATACCCACGGGCATAACATGGCAATTGACCAGAACTTTAAAATCAAATACATCAACCTACAAGTCCTTTACAACTCCCAAGCACCTCACCCTTGATTGGTTGGCAAGCTTTATGCAAAAACCTGAATTCTTCACCATGTTGAGTCCCAACTTTGATACACAAGCTTGAGTAATAACACATACATGTGCACCTCCATCAATATAAGCCTCTCCAATGCACTTCCTCTTATTCCATGCATCCATAGTAGGGCATATATCAGGTAGCTCATTCAAAGATAGGACTCTCATTGACCCCCTTGCAGGCTCCTTCTTCATGGGGTTGACTACATGCTTCCATTCCCTCTTTAACTTGGGACACATATCCATGAGTTGCCCAAAGGTAACATCAGCCTTTCTACCCACCAAATCAGCCCTTAAACTATAATTTGGTTGCCCTTCTCCTAAAGGAAAGTCAGATGCATTATAATGTTGCCTGGGTTCTCTCTTCTTCTTCTCTTTACTTGTACCTGTTTCAACCTGTTTCCCTCTTTTATGGCTGGGACTTGCATCACTCATGTCATGATCTCTAGTAACCCTCTTACCTACAGGCATGAAAATAGCTCCCGAATCATCCTCTTTCTTCTCCAAACGGATTATGCTTACCACTTTTGTTTTGCCCTTCTCTTCAGCTCTGTCAAAACGCTTGGCCCTACTTTCCCTTTAATCTCAATACCATAATCTTGAGCTCGAGAAGGAACTCATGGAGGAAGAGGAAACATGTCACCACCCATTCTCTTTGGCTTGTCACATTGAGGGCATTTATGACCCCATTCACCACAATTGTAACATTGAAACATATCCCCTCTTCCAACCATGCCTCTTCCTCTACCACCTGTAAAACCCTCATTGCTTCCATAACCACGTCCATATCCATAGCTTTGACCTCTTCCACCTCCCATCACATGCACACTAAGATTCTTCATAAGACCTACAACCTCTTGCATCTCCTTGCGAAAAGCATTCACATCATCAAAAGCTTGTTGATCATAACCTGGCTCCCTAATGAGGACCCTTGGTTGCTCTACCGCTTTCACTTAAACCTTTGGCTCAACATTGATTCCAAGTTGATGAAGACGCTCTGCTTTCCACTCTTTACTCTTTGCAATTTCAATTGCCTCCTCAAAGGTCCTTGGCTGCTTTAGCTCTACCTTCAAGCATATGTTACTCCTCAAGCTTGCAAGAAACCTGTTCTTCTTCAACATGGCTGGAGGAATTTCAGCCCCTAAAGATGTACACCACTTTGTCCATAATGCATGTAATGCCTTCACAAAGTCTTCTATTGTCTGGCCTTCACCTTGTACCAAGCCTTGAATAGACTGACATACCTTTTGTGGGTCTTCCACCTGTTGAAAGTGTGTAAGAAAAGCATGCCTTACCATTTCACAAGTCATAACTTGAGGATTTTGGGCTAATTGTAGCTCTTTTTTGTAGCCTTCCAACCATTCCCTAGCATCTCCCTTCAAATAGAAGTAGAAGATTCGCAGCACCAACGCTAGGTCTTGCTTGTCAGCAAGAAGGCAAGCAAACTCTATTCTCTCAATGAAACCTTTGGAACTTTCATTTGATTTCCCACTAAACTCCGGAAAATTAAATGCCATGTCTTTTAAAACCTGTAAACTGAAGGTAACTTAAAGCGATTCCTCAGTGGCGGGCACCAAAACATTGTTGGGAAACAAGCAAATTGAAACACCTCTATAGCGACATCACCCAAGAGTGTTGAAAGAGAACTACAAGACACCAAAATCTTTGAAAAAATCCCTTTGAAACACCACAAGTCCAGCAAGATTAGTCCCCTTGGGAATTTACTCACCGTCGCCCACCCAAGAGACTATGTCACATAGGAGCAAAACCCTACCAAAGCATGGATTTACAGCACACGCCAACCAATGCATATGAAGACAAGGGCCTCCGCTTTCACCATTGAACATCACAAACCCACAACTTCAACATCAATTCCACAATTCCTAGATACATGCCCTCCCAATCTGCCTGCACACAATTTGCCACTAGGCTGCCATAGCCATAACCCTGCAAAGAACTAGTCGTAACCTGAAGATCACAACTCCAATTGGGGCACTTAAATCTTGAGAGAAATCTTGAAAATGACTAGTGAGAAAGTTGAAGATGACCAAATTTGAATCTACACGCCGCTACATGCAAAATTGATGCGAACAGGGAGCTGTCCCAACACGACTACGCGTAGAGTAGGCAAGGCGGGGGCAAAAACTGCAACAAAAACCATCAAGTAGGCACAAAGAGCTCAAACCTGAAAAATTATGGAGTTTGGCTGAACTTTTTTCAGTTTGTACATGAGCTTTAGTTATATACAAGTCTCGTTTCAAAAAACTCATTCACGGGCACTTATAGTAGCCCGACAGCTATCACTAAACTAGTGACTTGTAGTGAATGTACATGTGCTTGCTAAAGCAGGCTTAAAAAACACAAAAAGAAAGCCCACATACCCTTTTGACATCGGGCGTCATTTCCATATGTACAAATTTACAAAAAACGGGGTGTCAGAAATGCGCCCAACAACGTTATGGATGTGGATGAAGAAAGAGAGGATGATGTGTTAGATTTCGTTGAAAGTGATTATGAAATTGACATGTATGTGGACCTAAATGAAGACTCAACCTGCTGCAAAAATATATTTGTGGCACATGTCGAAGGATGTGCAGGTTTCGAGGGGGTGGAAGTCATGTCGTGGCACGTGCATAATGTGAAAAAAATATATATACCTCACTCTTAATGTTTTTTATGTGTGGGAACAAATGCTACAATGTACATAGTGTGATATATACAAAAAAGAACACCATGGTTGCATGTTACCATATACATGTGATAGTAATGTGTGTGAACACACTTAGGACTGTTGGGGTATTTTTTTCCCTCTTTAGGAGGTTTTTTTTTCTCCTGCATTATATATACGTCCATCATTCTAGGGCCATATGTCTTTCATTGCACACTAAGTAAAACACTATTGGTTGTGTGCCTTGAGCTTCCTTCAATTGGTATCAGAGCAGGTTGCGTCCTCCCTCTCTTAGTCGCCAGAAGCTTCAGCACACACTTGCTCACTTTTTCCGATTTCTGTGAGCTTTGGTGAGCGTTTGCAGGTTGACAAAAACTTCAGGAGAGCATGAAGAGCTTAGTCTACTCAGATTTTTGATTCGGGCTCATTTCAACCTTCGTTTCCACTACAGGCAGTACTGCACATGCTATTTTGTCATTTTGTGCACAATTTATGTCAGTGTTATTTTTTGCATAACAAGTCCCTTATGGTCTTCTACGGTTTGTGCTATATAGCATGTGTTGTTCCCGCATCATTTCTCCTCTTTTAGTGCAGTTTTCACATCAAGTGCAAGCATTCGTCATGGCGGACAACAACACAGATGTGTTCAAGATGGTTGCTGATGTTGAGAATAGATTGGATGGGGACAATTACCCTATGTGGGCTTACATGATGCAACATGTCCTTGTGTCAAAGGGTGTCTGGAATATTGTGAAGGGCATTGATATACGTCCTGGTTCTGAGGATGTAGGTGATGTTGAGGATGTTACATGTCTTGCTACAAGGATTGATGATGTTAGAGTTTTTTGGCCTACAGAAGAATAAGCTCATTGGGATATAAAAGATGCGCAGTCTCATGCATTGATTGTGTTGTCTGTGAAGTGCACTATTACTCCTCACATTTGTTCAGCAAAATCTACAAAACAGGCTTGGGATATTCTGGTTGGTCTTTATGCAAGTCGCAATGAGGCAAAAATTTCATGGATGCGTAAAGAGCTGGAGTCAAAGATTATGCATGAGGAAGATGATATGGTCACTTTCCTTGCTTGTGTCAAGGATATCAATGAGCAACTAATTTCTATAGGTTAAGTCATTTTAGACAATTCCCTTGTGCAGCCTGTTCTTGATGCCTTGCCAGATTCTTACCAAACTTTTGCTAGTACTTGGAGACGTATGACCCAAGGAAATTCTGAATTTTTCAAGTTTGGTGCATTATGCACATTGCTCTTGCAAGAGTCACTTTCTAGAAAAAATAGGACTAGACAACATACAATTGAACACGCCTTTATTGTTTCTCAAAGAAAAAGTGGTACAGCTTTATAGCCACTTCTCATGTTTCTTCTGCGAGTGGAAAATCACCTGTTCCTAATGCTTCTGCTGGCAGCAATTCATCTAGAAATTATGGTGATAAGGGAAAAAAGAAGATCTATTGCCATCATTATAAAGCTAATGATCACTTGATCAAGCAGTGTCCTAACTTGAAGGCCAAAGAGGCTAAGAAGAAAGAGGGTGGTTCCACTACAACTATTGGTTCCACTACAAATGCACCTATTGTTGATACATCTTTGAAAGGAGACTGTGATGCTGATGTTGATGCAGAATGGGCTTTTAGTGCAGAGTGTACCTATAATCCATATGTCCATGATGCATGCATGTTAGTTGCTTCAGACTCACATGTGTGGTATCTTGACAGTGGTGCTACAAAGCACATTACCCCACATCGTGATTTGTTCACCTCTCATGAGTTTGTCCCTCATGGGAATTTAGTTACTTGTGCCAACAATACCTCTTATCTGGTTCAGGGAGTTGGAAAGATTGTGCTTACTGCTACAAATAAAAATTCTTTCACACTTGTTGATGCACTTTATGTACCTAGGATCAAGAAGAAACTTTTGACTGTAATTGCACTTGCTAGACTTGGTCTTGTAGTCAAATTTGTGGATGACAGATGTACAGTACATGATCTCAATTTCGGCAATGAAATCGCTGCATTTGGCATTTCTATGTCATGAGCTATATAACCTCACTTTGTATGACAAGTGTGGGCAAAATTTTGCAAATGCAGTTGTAGATTCAAAGGCTATGTTAGATGCAAAACTTTGGCATGCATGTTTTGGTCATGTGAATTTTATCAGTTTGTTTCGTTTGCAAAATTCTAATATGGTTGCTTCTTTGCCGCCTCTTGAAGCACCTGTCAAACACATTTGTGAAGGTTGTATTTTGGGTAAGATGCAGCGTTCAAAGTTTCCAAAGGATGCTTCAGTTAGGGCCACATACAGGTTGCAGCTTGTGCATATTGATGTTTATGGGCCCATACAAACTCCGTCCTTGGGCAATCACCTTTACTTTGTGACTTTCATTGATGATTACTCTAGGCATGGATGGGTATTTCCACTTAAAGTGAAGTCCGAATATTTATGTGCTTCAAGCAATTTTTAGTTATGGCTGAAAATGTCTCAAAATGTACTATGGGAACCCTTCGTTCCAATCAAGGGGGGGATTATGTGTAGTATATGTCTCATGAATTTAATGCATTTTTTGCCAATCGTGGGATAAAACACCAATGTACAGTGCCTTATATGCCTCAGCAAATTGGTGTTGCTGGGAGGAAAAATAGGTCACTTACAAAAATGGCACAATGTATGGTCAAAAGTCGAGCTTTGCTGCATTCTTTTTGGCTTGAGGCCATCATGTGTGCCACTTATGTACTAAACAGGTGTCCTACAAAAGCAAAGCTTTGTAGTCTATTATCCATATGAAGCATGGCATGATAAAAAGCCTATACATGCGTGTTTTTGGATGTTTGGCATATGCTTTGGTGCCACAAACACAGCACAAAAAATTGGATGATAGGGCTATCAAATGTATTTTTGGTTGTTATAGTGCTTAAAGCAAAGATTACAAGTTGTATCATCCACAAACAAGGCGTATTCTGGTTTCACGGATGTTGTCTTTCTGGAAGATTCTATTCAGCCCTTGTTGTCATGTACTAGAGACAGTAATGTAAGCTCACAAGACATTTATGACACTTTGTTGCCTCTTTTCAGCGCTGGAAGTACAAATGTAGATTCCAATAAGGCAAACGTACAACTGGGGGTTTCTAAAAATGTTACAGATCAGCCTATCATTGATGCATATGTACATGAGGTACTTGATGAGGAAAGGGCTAAGAATGAGCAAGCTAGAGGTAGGCCTAAATGGCTGGTGCATACTTTGTGTGACAGTAAATTGGATGCACCTTTGTCTAGTCGTACTCGTTGAGGTTCTCTCTATGCATCTTATGCATCAGATTGTTATGCTTTGGATGTGACTAGCTTACATGATGTTGAGGAACCTCTATCTTTTGATGAAGCAACGAATTCAAAAAATTGGATGGCTACCATGCAATCAAAATATGACGCACTTATGGAAATTGACACATGGACTTTATGTGATTTGCCTCCTAGCAAAAAGTCCATTGGTACGAAGTGGGCTTACAAGTTGAAACGCAAGCCGGATGGTCAGATTGATCGCAATAATGCTTGACTTGTTGCAAAGGGTTATACACAGCAAAAAGGCATAGATTATGAAGAGACTTTTGCTCCCACTTATTGTATGACTATTGTGCATTTTCTATGTGCATTGGCATCTCGTTTTGGTTGGGATGTACGTCAATCAAAAATTGTTACTACTTTCTTGAATGGTGACATATTTGAGGAAGTTTATGTAATGCAGCCTTGCGGTTTTGTCAAGAAAGGACAAGACGATAAGGTGTGTAAATGTAAGAAAGCTTTGTATGGGTTGAAGAAATCTCCTCCTGCGTGGTATGAGAAGGCTTTCGTTAACAGTCTAACAAAAAGCACATTGTATGTAAACCGTGAGGGTGATTTACTTCTCATTGTGGTTCTTTATGTAGATGATTTGTTGATCACTAGACCAAGTGAGAGACATATTTTTGAATTTAAGGCTGATTTGAATGCTACTTTCAAGATGAAATATCTGGGGCTATTGCATCATTACTTGGGTGTATAATTTAAGCAATGTGATGGTGGTATTGCCTTGTGTTAGAAAAGTTACATAGAGACATTGCTATGTAAGTTTGGACTTGAGGATTGCAAACCTATTGCCACTCCCATGGAAACAAGTTTGAAATTGAGTCTTCATGATGTTGGTGATCTTGCAGATATCACTCTATACCAAAATTTTGGATGCCTCATTTATGTATGCAACACGAGGCCGGATATTCAATTTGAAGTCTCACAGGTCAGCAAATTTATGCATAGCCGAGGGTCTAAACATTGGCAGGCTGTCAAGAGGATTTTCCACTACTTGAGTGGCACTTTGTATCTTGGCTTGTTTTATCCCAAGGGGGGATCACTGCCGCTAGACCTTACATGCTTTTTCAAACTCGGATTGGGCTGGGTTTTTTGACACGCGAGTGTCAAAAAGTGGTTTGTGTTTCATGCTTGGTAGTTCATATATATCATGGTTGAGGAAGAAGCAACCTACTGTGGCCACTTCTAGTTGTGAGGCTGAGTTCAGGGCAGACTTCATAGCTATGTTTAAGTGTGTATGGCTCAGACGCCTTTGGCTAATTTGGGTGTTGGACAGGACACTACCAACACTATCTACACTGACAGTCAGAGTGCATTGGCAATTGCGAGGAACCCAATTTTTCATGCTCGCACAAAGCACATTGAGGTGCATTACCAATATGTCAGGGAGAGGCTCTTGGCAGGAGACATCAGCTTGGCTTATATGCCAACACAGGACAACCTTCCAAATCTTTTCACAAAGACATTGTCTCGTGAGAAGTTCAAATATTTCCACAAAGCTTTGGGCTTACTCCCCATTGTGGACTGATATGTCCTCAGGGCATGGCACTTCCCTTTACTCATGTGCCAACTCTCATTCACCGCATCACTCCAAGGGGGATATGTTACCATATACATGTGGTGGTGATGTGTGTGAACACACTTAGGATCGCCAGGGAATTTTTCCCTCACTACGAGGTTTTTTCCTCCGTGCATTATATATACGCCCATCATTCTAGGACTATCTATCTTTCCATTGCACACTAAGTAATACACTCTCTGTTGTGTGCCTTGAGCTTCCTTCATCTTCTCCAAGCTGTGTGTGTTTTTCTACAACTCTAATTCCAACAAAATTACTGGTCATTCTAGGATCTCTATCTTACACGATGGATGTTGGCAATCCATGGTGTTTGAAAATCTGAGATATGAAGCTGGATGTAGGCCAATACTTTGTCGGTAGCACCAAAGGTGCCATCATAGGTGAGAAAAGACATATCTTTCCTCCCTCTTTGAACTTCTTGAGATTTTGTGACCTTTGCCCTGCAGGGTAAGATTTGCGATGTCCTCCCCTCTTGTATTCTCTTGGAGAATAGCCATAGCTTTCATCGGAAGAGGAAGGTGAAGAAGAAGGAGAAGAGGGTGACCTCTTTCTTGCCCTTTTCTTCCTTTGCTTCCTCTCTTCCCTTTTGAAGTAACAAGGAGAAGGACTATGGGTACCGTTTCCTCTTGGGAGGAGTTGGCGACCATCTAGACTGCCATCTTCGTGGAGCCACATCTTCAAAGGAACTTAGGGATTCATTACTTTCTTGTTCTTTGGATTTCTCCTCTTGTTGCGAGAGAGTCTTCTTTTGGGGATGTTAACTGAGTCAACATCAGTTAGCAAGAGCTGCTAAAGACCGAAGACGTACGAATTCACATTGAAGATCAACATGAAGAAGCAGTAATGATTGGAGTTTCACATTTTTCACGTTTTCCAAAATGGTCATGTAGTGTAAATTCCCGATTTATTTCAAGCCATTGTAATATTTTAATGTGTTACGGGCTCAATGGGAGTTCCAAGCTGTAAAGAACATGTCAATTAGTGTGCCTAGGTATCAGATTCAGTAAGTGGCGGAGCCCTAAAGGCCTTGGGCGCTCGGACATTGCATATTTTTACCCTAGGTATATAAGGCAATGTGTAAAAGAAATTAGGATTCTCAAGCTCATTTGTAGAGAGCACTCTTTGGTGAGAGCTCTTGAGGTATGTGGCTATGGAGTCCTTGAGCTTCTCCTTGCTCATGTGACTTGGTTAACACTAATCAATGCTTAATTCTCTTTCACTATGCCTCTATCATGCTTCTTATGATTGCCTACGATGCTTAGATTAGCTAGATCAAGATTTTTGTGGTATTCTCAACCTCTCTAGAATCTAAAGATGTGTATAATTGTGTAGAGACTCCACCATAATGCAATGCAATGTTGATGCTATGTTGGATTGAAACTTTTTGGATTGTTCGTTTTCATGCCCTCGTAATGTCAAAATTTTTAAGAAGTGGTGGCGTATGAATTTGACAAGTTTCAATTGCTAATTGGTGATTATACATTGCTAATTGGGTGCCTAATTGACTTAATTGCATGCTTGAATGGTCAATTGCAAGTGTGTGTGCACTAAAATCAAGTGTGTGTATGCTTAATTTTAGGTGTGTGTACACTATTTTGCCCTTGTTTGTGCACCTAAAAATCAATGTGTGCTTAACGATTTTTCAATTGTGATGATTGATTTGTGTTGTGGTCATGACCAACTAATGATTTGTGAAATCACATTGCAATTTTGACAAGATTTACCCTTTTGTGTGCGCACCTAAAGATTGGTAAAAACTGTCAATTTTATTAGTGTGTGTGCCTAAAAAGTGTTTAATTTGCATGATTAATTCAATGTTTTGATTGCATATTTGATGTGTACAATGGTTAATTGCTGCTTTTTTGAGCTCAAAACAGGGATTTGCACACTTCAATTGCGCCGAATTTTGACCTAATTTTGCCGCTAATTTTGTCAGTTTAATTGCTTAGTTTTGATTTTATTGATGAAATTGTTTGGCAATTGAATTGATGTGATTTTTGTGATTTTATTTATCTGCACTAGTTCCCTATGTGTGGAGAATTTTCAAAAAAAGAGTATTGTCCGGATAATTTTTGTAATTTTTTACTAATTTTTGCATTAATTTATGGTTAATTCCATTAAAATTTGATATCTTGCGATCTTTACGAGTTGTTTTGTGTGCATTTTTATGGCATCATTTTGATCGCATTTGTGTCCTCCGTAGTTGAGTTTTAAGCGTTTCACTATTTTCGGGAGCCGAGTTGATGATCGTGTCGTAAATTGTATTTTTGGTAAAAACTGTTATTTTTGGTGTGCTTTTGCGTGTCGAAAATGTTTGGTTGTGAATGACAATAATTTTCTAAGGTTTTTAGTATTTTTCCAAATTTTTTGGGATTTTTTGGTGAATTTTAGCATTTTCGGCCTATTTTTGGCATTTTTGGACGTTGGAAATAAGATCGGTTCAAGTTGCGACGCCGGCATCCTCTTAACTCTTTTGCTGCCCGCTGACTGCCTCCCATGCGCACATTCACACACACACACGCGTTCGCTCCTGCCCGGGTCCCCCGCACGTGAGCACGTTCCCTATCTGGCTGCAGGCGCCACGTAAGCGCGATAGTCATCTCTCTCTCTCTCTCTCTCTCTCTCTCTCTCTCTCTCTCTCTCTCTCTCTCTCTCTCTCGTACTACGCCCTGTTCTCGCCGTCTCTTTCTCTCCTCGTACGACGCGCTAGCTCAAGGCAGCCGCCCCCGCAATCAACGCACGCCAAGTTCTTGGTCGCCGTTGTCAAACCTGGTGGTCAACCGCCAGGTAAGTATACAGATAAGCAAACAATAAATTTCTTATTATTTTATTTATTTAATTTAAAAATATCTTTCAAAAAAATCACAAAAATCATTTAAAAAATTTTAAAAATCAAAAATTTCAATAAAAAAATAAAAAAGGGTTTTGAAAAATCACACAAAAGTAGAAAAATCAAAAACTCATAAAAAATCAAAAAGGAGTTTTAAAATTTACCAAAAAAATAGAAAAAAACATAGGGAATTCACAAAAAAAAAATAAAACTCATAGAAAATCATTAAAAAAATCAAAAATTTCATAGATAAATCCCTAAAAATGTAAAAAAATTCATATTATTCAGAGAAAATTCATAAAATTCAAAAATGACACAGATACATCACCAAAAATGGTAGAAAATTCATTAAAAATCATCCAAAAAAACATTAATAAAAATAAAAAGAAAGAGCCAAAAAAGCAAAAAAGAAAACCCGAAAGAGTCGCACACCGAGCAAACACCACAAAAACTAGCAAGTCGAAAAAAGTAAAGACGCGAAATTACACACCGTAAAACGAACCAAATCAGCAGAAAAAAGCGACCGAAAAGATCGACTCGAAGCTGTCAGCAGCAGAAAGTTTTTAAAGTTGACAAAATCAAGCTTGTAAATTAGCTTCCAGGTGCCACGTCAGCACATCGGTCATCTCTCTCTCTCTCTCTCTCTCTCTCTCTCTCTCTCTCTCTCTCTCTCTCTCTCTCTCTCTCTCTCTCTCTCTCTCTCTCTCTCTCTCTCTCTCTCTCTCTCTCTCTCTCTCTCTCTCTCTCTCACACACACACACACACACACACACACACACAACCGCTCTCTCTACTCTCCTGTACTGCGCTTTGCTCCCGCCGTCTCTTTCTCTCCTCGTACGACGCACTAGCCTGAGGCAGTCGCTCCCGAAATCAATGCGCATCAGGTTCTTGGTCGCCACTGTCAAACCCTATGGTCAACCGCCAGGTAAGTATACAGGTAAGCAAATAATAAATTTCTTATTATTTTATTTATTCAATTTAAACATCTCTTTCAAAAATCATTTAAAACCATAAAAAAGAACTAAAAAATCAAAAAATTCAATAAAAAAATCAAAAAGGATTTTGGAAAATCACACAGAAATAGAAAAATAAAAACCTCATTAAAAAACTCATAAAAAACTAAAAAAGAGTTTTAAAAATAGAAAAACATAGAAAATTCACCAAAATTTTTAAAAACTCATAGAGAATCATTAAAAAATCAAAAATTTCATCGATAAATCTCTTAAAATGTTAAAATTCATAATATTCAGAGAAAATTCAAGAAAATTCAAAATGACATAGATACATAACCAAAAATTGTAGAAAATTCATAAAAGGTCATAGAAAAATCATAAAAATTTAAAAATTGATCTGAAAAAATCCAAATATATCAAATAAAATCATAAAAACCTTTAAAAAATCACAAAAATTTTAGAAAATCCATAAAAAAATTCTTTAAAAATAAAAACTTTCCCAAAATAATATAAAAAATCATAATAATACATTAAAAATTTTTATTAAAATTTTTAAAATTTTGTAAAAACATTAATAAAAATGAAAAGAAAGTCATTGAAAGAGCTAAAAAGAGGCAAAAAAAGCAAAAAAGCAAAAAAGCAAACCCAAAAGAGTCACACACCAAACAAACAGCACAAAAACGAGCAAGTCAAAAAAAGTAAAGACGGGAAATTACACACCGCAAAGGAAACCAGATCAGCCGAAGAAAGCGACCGAAAAGAACGACTCGAAGCCATGTGTGGCAAAAAGTTTTTAAAGTTGACGAAATCAAGCGTGTAAATTAGCTTCCAGTTGGCCGAACAGGGGTACAACTCACATGTGACTGCTGATAAGACTAGTACGAGCAGCAAAAATTATGCTAATCGATACCAAAATCTACTAGGAGACAGTTTTTACAGAACAAGCCAACATGGACTCAAAGCGAGCCGAGAATTCAAGTACAACAGAGCAAGCTAGTAGCAGTGGCAACACAAGCACAACTGCAACATAGAAAATTTTACAGTTATATGGCTATAATGGAGATAAAGTCCTATATGCAGATTCAAGAGGCCATATATACTTGATGAGCAGCAGAAGAAACACAGGAACCAAGATCCTATTGATCAGAGTAAAGTCCAATTCAGATAACTCCCAGATGTTCATAGACTTCAGTGGAGCTAGGTATTACAAGCTCAAAGATGAAGAGCAGATAGAAGTTCAAAAAGTCAACCCAAGTGTTTATCTCGAAATCTACACAAACTAGCAAAACATACATTTGGTGCATATGCAATCAGGGTCATTGTACATGGATTACAATGGTGAGATCTATAGGCGAGAGCCAGAATTGCAAGATCCAACATATCAACCAATAGAAGCAAGTCTAATTGGAAAACCAAGTCCAAGATGGTACAAAGGTCAAGACAGAGCAATCTACGGCTTGATGATTAGTGTTCTGAAAGAAGATGCCAACAACTTGTCAAGCACAAAAACAAGAGCTCCTCAGCTAGAGCTTGACATGACAAACCCAGTTGAAATACCACCAGCCATGGCATATTGCTTAGATTGTGGACAAAAGGTGGACATTTTTCTGAAGATCGTCCAAGAAATCCAATTAACAAGGACACATCAACCGCCAAGCAAGGTATAGAGAAAATTAGAAATGCGAATCTTGATATAAGTGTATTTAACTCGTCACTTTTAATGCAATCAAATGATTCTGCATTACCATTAGAAGCACCAGTAATATCGCTGCAAGTTCAAAATCAGCATAAAGATGCACAGGCACCTGAAAAACTTAAAATTGATTCTTTGAACAACAAATTCTTGCATAAATTTGGTCAAGATGTCCATATATCACAAAATGTTGAAAAGACTGTTAGGTTTGCAAATGATTTTGCATCCACTGCCACAAGTGTGCAATCATTCACGATTCTAAGGGACACATCAAACAGAATGATGTTAGCTTTGTATGGCACCCATAATTCATATGCATACTATGTAGACCAAAAAGGAAAACTTTACAAAAAGGATCAACTAGTGTTTGAACATCCCACATACTAGCTCATAGAAGTGCGTCCAGTGATAGATCAGAAAGGATGGTTCATTTTAGAGGAAAGAATCTATTATAGCTCATCCTCTCTAGAGCTAAAGGATATCACCCAAGTGAACCCAAAAATCTGTTCAGAGCCAAACTCTCCTCCATCTGAAATCAAGCTTCAATGTTGTAACCCAACGAGCATATACTTTGACCAAAACAGTCGTAGATATAGACGAGAGTCTAGCATCTATGATGCCATGGGTCCTGAAATCACAGAAGCTCATATCATAGGAGACCCATGGGATAGACAATATCAGGGCAAAGATAATGCTATCTACAGCTTGACATGGGGAATAATTTGTCATGTTTCAAGGAGATACATAGGAAACTATGCAAAAGGTTTACATATGCCAAACGTTAACAATGCTACCAGGAGTGTGCCTTCACAATCCCAAAAAGTGAGACTAAACCAGAGCCAAATAATTTTGAATTCTTACAATGAAACAGGCTATAGTGATCACCCTAGGAAGGAGGGAGCTGCAAATCCATCAAGCTCAGCTTATATACAGGAACGGCACTGTCAGTTAGAAGCCCTAGAGCTTCTAGCCAACAAACTCCTTCAAATCAAAAACCATTGAAAGATCATATGGTTTTGGAGGTTTCCAATTGACCCAGGTTCCCACAGAATTTGCAGACAAATGCTTATATGAAGATCATCAAGGACAAAAGTTTCAGCTGATCTCCACAAATCAAAGCCAAAAGCCAACAAATCCCATAGTGTTCAAACAGTTACATGTGATCAAGCTCACATATGCATATCTAGATGCACATGGAAATGAATATGAACAGGTTCATGACCTTGTACAAACCCCTATGGAGGGTAAGACTAAAGTCAAAGACTATCTGAAGATGATGCAAAGCCTCAAGCTAACAGAACAGGTGATAGAAAAGTCAAAGTCAATGGGAGCTAAAGTCCAGAAAGATGCACAAAAGTCACCACCAATATCTCCTCCAAAGAGACAGATTCTTCCAGAAAGTACCATGGAGCTATTAAGATCAACGGTTAACGAGATGCAAGTAGATAATGCTCATCAGTTGCAGACAAAAAGTGCACTATCACAGTCATACGAGTTGACATCAACAAAAGAAGGTGGTCAAAGCAAAGAAAATGCAGATAAAGCTCAACCAAAGGATGCTGCCATATATTCTTACCTGTAGCAAGGAGAACCTAGAATTTGTAGAGAGAATGGATTTATAAGAGTGAGAGAGATAGGTTTGGTTAAGGAGATGAGATTAGATATATATATATATTGGATTAAAGATGAAAAAGAAAACAACAAGAAATCAATAAAAAATTAATGTAAAACACATCTTACTTGTCAAACCCTTTGGCACCATTTTTGATGGAGAGAGAAGAAGAAGGAAGAATTCAACTTTGATTGATACACCAAGTCCAAGACCTTCTTCGATTAGAGTTGATCTTCCAAGGATAGCTTACAAGAATGGCTAGTATTCCTCTATGAAAAAGTGTAGGCTAGGCTTATGTTAATGGCTAAGTACAATTAGGCATTACTACTCACTTTCTCATGAATTCCTCTCATCAATGGCTTGAATGGCTTGAATGCTTCAATGGTTTTCAAGGAAGAAGAGGTCCCTTCTTATAAGTGAAGGGAACCCCCAAGGGTTTACACAAGAAGAGAAGAGCCAGTGTTAATAGAAACTGAAAAAGTTGGAAATGAGCTGTCCTTGCATGATGTGGGCAGATTGGGGTCCAGTATTTTGATCATATCTCCTCAACCATGGCTCCAAATAAAAAAGTAAAAATATGGACAGAAAAATTCAACTCATTAGCTACAACTCCCATGTTATATACTTTTTCCAATTCGGATTGGAAACTTGTGTTAAAAAATCATCAAAATAGGGTACAGTTTTGGCAGCAAAAGTCTCCTTGACAAATTTTTGTAATCATGCTTACAATAATGCATTAAAATAAGTGTATCTTTGAAATCATGCCACCTAGTGTCCCACTAGGATTTGATTCCCTCTTAGTAGCTATTTTAAAAGAAATATAAAAAAATATAAAAAATACATAGAATATATATATATTGGAAGTTACCCTAGATATAGGATCTAGCTACGGTGTGAGATAAAAAATGAGATAGTAGAAAGAAAAAATCAATGCTTTTTGCCCCAAGTTAAAGAGGCAGAGCTATTGACGCTTTTCCCATAGTACTTTTTGACGGTAAAGGAAGAATACGTTACCCTTGAGATAAATAATAGGATGAGATAGAAAACATATTATTATACTTAAATATGCATATGTACATTATAGAAAATTAATTATGTATCTAAAAAGTTACAAGATAACTCTTGTAGCATGTGTTCCCACTATGTACGTGTCACAGCACAACAACGCCGACCAACACATATAAAGAGACAAGAGCCTCCCCTTTCACAATTGAACATCACAAACCCATAAATTCAACATCAACTCCACAATTCATAGATACATGCCCTCCCGATCTATCTGCACATAAGTTGCCACTAGGCTGCCATAGTCATAACCCTGCAGAGAACTAGTCGTAACTTGAAGAGTACAACTCCAATCAGGGCACTTTAAAGCTTGAGAGAAATCTTGAAAGTGACTGGCAAGAGATCTGATGATGACCAAAATTGAATCTACATGATGCTACATACAAAATTGATGCGAACAGAGAGCTGTCCTGACACGACTACACGTAGAGGAGGCAAGGCGAGGCAAAAAACTGCATCAAAAACCATCAAGGAGACACAACAAGCTAAAACATGAAAATTTATGGAGTTTGACTGAACTTTTAAGTTTGTACGTGAGTTTTAATTATATACAAATCTCACTTCAAAAAACTCACTCATGGACATTTACAGTAACCCGACAGCTGGTGCTATGCGAGTGACTTGCCATGTATGTACATGCGCTTGCTAAAGCAAGCTAATAAAACCCACAAAAATAAAGCTCACACACCCATTTGAAATTGGGCATCATGTCCATATGTACAAATTTACCAAAAACAAGGTGTCAAAAATGTGCCCAAGAACGTCTATCATTTAGCCCTCCCCCAAGATGATGGTACATTCATGTACCATCAAAAGGCGTCTTTTCCAATGAAACTAATTCCAATATCTTGGTGATCTTTGTTGGCTCATTGTAATATTTGTTTTCTATCATCTTTGCTTGAGCACACATGCGTCAATTGACAATACTCACATGATGGTGTAGATCTTTGATCATGCTTTTGTAGACCCAATGGTAGAATGCGACTCAAGTAGGGTTTTAACCGATACCCATTCACCTTCTTAGAGTGTTTCTTTCCATCCAAATCTATGAGCTGATAGTAGCTTGAGTTGAAGGCTTTCTTCACAATGTGTGGACCTTGCCGTCTAGCTTAAAACTTGGCATCAAACCGATTATCAAGTCGATTGTCATACCTTAGCACAAGATCTCCTTCCTTGATGCCTTTCTCCTTGAGTTTCTTATCAAGCTTCTCCTTTGCTTGTGTAGTTTTCCTCTTGTAGGACTCATAAGCCACCTCTCTCTTCCACTCAAGCTTTGCTAAGGTAAGAATTCCATCCACCTATGCTTCTTGATTATCTTGTGCATCTTTGCCATGTAGTCGAATTGTTGGAATGTTGAGCTTGATAGGCTGCAAAGCCTGTTGACCATAAACCAAGTGGAATGACATGATCTTTATGGCCTCCCTGTTTGTGGTTTGATACGCCCACGATGCTCCATCTAAGAAGTCGTCCCACAACTTTGTCTTGTTTTTCACCATCTTTCTAATGATGCCGACAATGTCACCATTAGCTTTTTCTACCAAACCATTTGATTGAGGATAGTAGGGTGTACTGTGACGATGTAGAATGTGAAGTTCTTCACAGAATTCTATGAGCAAGCCCTTTCTAAATTGTGGTCCATTAAAAAAAAAATCTCTAAAGGTGTGCCAAATCTATAAAAAATGTGAGTGTAAACAAATTTGTTCATTGTCCTCTCATTTACCTTTGCCACACTTTGTGCCTCCACCCACCTAGTCATATAGTCCACATCCACTAGAATGTAGAGATTATCATTTTTAGTTCTAGGTAGTGGAACCATAGCATCAATGCCCCACTTTTCAAAGGGTCCATTTGCAAGCACTATTTGCCTTGGACTATGCACTAACCTTCCATTTCCATTAACCTGACAATTGTGACAACTTCTACACCAATGTTGAACATCAACATTCAAGCTTGGCCAAACATACCCCGCAAGAAAAATCTTTTTCACAATTAACTCTTGGAGAAAATGACCACCACAAGCTTCCTCATGCAAACCTTCTAGAATGGTTGGAATTTCCTCCATTGTTTGTACTTTGTGAATTTCTTATTTTTCTTGCCCCAACATTTGGGTGTGTTCTTGAGCAATTTCATCAGCATGTGGTACTTCGTGAATAATGAGAGACAGAGGAGTAGGCAATGAGTACCCATACATTTGAAATGGTGATTTTTCAATGGATAGATGAGGTGTGTTGTTGTATGAAAATTGAAGCAAGTGGATGTATGTGTCCCAAGTTCATAGTCTCTTGTGGGTGTATGTTCCTAAAAGATCTGGAATGGTGCTAGTGATTGCTTATGTTTTTCCATTATATTTCAAATGAAATGCAAAGTGGTCTATTTGAGTGCCCAAATTTGTGAAAAGTATCATCCAAAAATCATTGCAAAAGCGTCTATCTCAATCAGGTATGATAGATTTGTATTCCATGCAAACACAATTATGCTTAAGAAATAATAGGGTGTATGCATGATCAAGTGTACCCACTTTTCACAGTCCCCCCCTTAGTGTGACATCCGCCATGGGGATAACTCAGGCGAGATACCCTCACTCCCAAAGCATAGATAGGTGACCTGTGTCTTTTCTACGTAACTCGTTGAGTTAAGAAAACAAAACCGGTTGCTAGGCATAGACGATATTGATGATCCGTTTGAGAATCATGGAAGCTCAGACACCCCAGCCATTTGATCGACACGGAAAGTTGATACAAGTAATTTATGAGGTAAGTTATCAATGTTGATTTTGTTTGGAAAAAAATTCAAAATATGCTACTCATGCATCAGAGGTAAGTGAATTTTAAGCACTCCAAGCACAAGCACGGCTTGTGACAGTTACCATAAGCATTATTATTTTGATGCATACATTCTTGGCAAAGGACCAGTGATTAGTTTACAAACCCAAATCAAGCACGGCTTGAGTACACAGTGCTTCAATCCAAAGCATGGCTTCGCCCGAGTACCTCAACAGATTATGCTCGTCAACAGTTAAATTTTGATGCAAAGTCATATTCTAGCATCTCAAGGACATCAACAGAGCCTGTTGCTAGACTTGATGAAGGGTGCAAAGTTGCTCAACATGGTGGATGCCTACTTGTCATCACCTCTAGAAGCCCACAGAGAATACTTACCATGCAACACTATTAGGGGGGCGATCCCTCATTTTAGGGGCTAGACAGAAAAAACACATACCCTCACACAAGGCAAGCTTGGTTCAAAGAAGGCAAATATGACACTTGTCAAGTTCCTCCTCATGTTTCCCTCATAGTGTGCCTAATCCTATTGGTTAGCCTCCCAAGGGATCCAATGATAATTTCGTTAATTTAATTTATTGCTTATGCATTTATCAAGTCCTCTCTCTCAAAGGGAAAGGGGGAACTTGTATCAAGGCTACCCTTTTGCTTGATGCACTTTGGAGTCTGCATGTGATTGGCCAGCCTTGTAGGGGTCCAATGAGCTTGAAATGATGAGCTAGAAGAGGGGGTTGACTAAAGCAAGAAGGGGGCTAGCGTGGGGGGTATACTCCCCCCCACACACACACGCACACATACACATTGTGTGAAGTGCAAAGTGCAAAGTGCAAGAGCTCCATCTCCTTCTTTAAGCTAATAGAGAAGTTGAGAGCTTACACCAACACTCTTGGCTATGGAATGCAAATCCAACCAAGAGCCATGATTCAATGCTTAAGCTTTCCATCTTCTCCATCTTCATTACTATGCTATTATGTATGCTAGCAAGAAGAGTGATGATAAGTGAGGAGCTATTTATTTATCCTATGAATGTTTCTTCTTCCTCTTCCCTACCCGCATTACCTGCTAGCTCTCTCCACCTTTGAAGGTGTTTGAGGCCTTGGCACTGAGGCTGGGGATTGTTAATGCTTTTTACAAAGTCTATGTTATGCCATTGATGCATGAAGATTTCCATCTTCATTGCATCACCTAGGTCACAAGGAACACAAAGATTGTATTGTACCGTCTCTCTTGATGGGAGAATCTGTAATACAAAAGCCTATTGGAGGGGGGACCGGCTCCGCATAAATCTGGTCCTCAGCTATTGTCAAGTTCTCTAAACTCTGTCTCTTGCAAAAGTATCGTTCATGCCAAGCTAAGAAAGTATTATGATTAAGTTGCTACCAGTAAATATGTTCACCCTCTATGTTCTCAAAGTAGTCTTACAAAAATTCTCTCTTCAATTCTCTTAATTCCTCTATTTTCAAAGTTCATAGGCCATTTCCATTACATTGGTATCAGAGCTATTGGTTTCGCTTTTCTTTCTAAGAAGAGAGGTCCTTAAGTTGTCCATGAAAGGTTGGGGCTGTTTATTGCAATAGGGTAAGTGGGACAGGGATCTATTATCTTGGTTGAGAAGGACTTAGTTTAAGGTACACTGTTGGTAACTATAGTTTTAATAATGGAGTTTCTCGGAGCTTGCCTTTGGCTTAACCATTATTGAGCTACGAGCAAGCTCAACAAGAACCATAATCAATCGAGCAATGTTAGACCCTCTCCACTACTCTTTGCAATCAACATTGTCTAAACCGCGGGTGTGGCTACTTGAGAACTAATTTTCAAACATAAATAAGAGTAGCGACTAAGGTTTTTGAGGGTACCAAAGCACAAAGTAAATTCTACATAAGTTTAACTAGCATGGCTGACAATAACCAAGAGAGTAGAATGAACATTGATAACTTTGATTTTGCACATGAAGGTGCTAATGATGATGCCCCCATGTTTGTAAATTATCTTATTACTAGGTTGCATCAACAAGCTATGGGCAACCCTGCTTTGCAAGCCGAAGTTACTCAACAATATTTGTGCTTATGGGATTTCTCTTCCTCACCAAGAGGAGAGAGAGCTTAGGAGGCCTCTTAATGAGATCCGTTGTTGGGGGCTCCATCGTTGTATAGCTCCAATGACTAACAAAATTATCAGTCTGGAGGGATGAGCTACCCGGCTAGGGCATGGAAACACTCACACGATTAGTGAGCTAATCATGGAAACACAAATGGTTAACTCTACGAGGTGAGCTTCTCGGACTATGTAGGAGCTAAGCCACAATGAAGAGAAATATCCACATCCACTTCTCTTCACCTCTAATCAACCCCATCACACACACTAATGATTGCAAGACGCACACAACACTAATCCTATCATGCAACACACTAATTGCAAGCACATGCACATAGATCTATTGAGCACCACACTCCAATCAAACCTACATGTACACACAAGTAAAAGAGTGCAATCACACAAAATTAGAGAGGGATTAAGCACTAATTAGTTATGATCTAGCTAATCTAAGCATCGTAGGCAATCACAAGAAGCATGAGAGAGGCATAGTGAAAGAGAATTAAGCATTGATTAGTGTTAACCAAGTCACATGAGCAAGGAGAAGCTCAAGGACTCCATAGCCACACACCTCAAGAGCTCTCACCAAAGAGTGCTCTCTACAAATGAGCTTGAGAACCCTAATTTCTGTTACACACTGCCTTACATACCTAGGGTAAAAATATGCAATGTCCGCGCGCCCAAGGCCTTTAGAGCTCTTCCACTTACTGAATCTGATACCTTGGCACACTAATTGACCTGTTCTTTACAGCTTGGAACTTCCATTGAGCTCGTAACACATTAAAATATTACAATGACTTGAAATAAATCGGGAATTTACAATACATGACCGTTTTGAGAAAAAGTGAAAAATGTGTATTTCCAATCTTTACTACTTCTTCATGTTGATCTTCAATGTGCATCCATACGTCTTCGGTCTTTAGCAGGACCTGTTAACTAATTTTGACTTAGTTAACTTTCCCCCCTTCCGATTTGAGTGCCCGTCCTCGGGCACTGTTGAAAAGTGTTCGTGGAGGTTGTGGAAGGTTTTTGATTGGTTATTGATGAGCTGATCATCTTCATTTGTCGTTGAATTTGTTGAGGAGGTTCAATTTTGTTGCAACATCTTCGTTGGTCCGAATATGTTTGATGTGAGAGATGATGTTGCATTTGTCTATTGTAATAGCATAATGATGAGGCTACTATTTATTAATGAAAAGTATGACAAGGGAAGTAGAATGATGAGGTTCTAAATTAGGGTCTAATACTTGGATGACCAAAGGGAAAAAACCCAGTGGGAAAAAAGTGCCTTTGGGATATGCGCATTATTGGAGTACTTATTAGCATGGGAAATATTACTAAAGTACTCAAGGGATTATTTGCTCATAGATATGGAATTAAAAAGATAGCAAATATGAGAGGGTAGCATGATGGAACATTGGTTTGCCTATTGTAGTCCACTCAAGGTGCATAGGTGGAAGCAAAAAAGAGTGTCTAATGCATATGTACAATGATGGGACATCCTATTTATGCATACACAAAAATGTATGGAAAACAATATATTGTGCAAGAAGGATTTTTAGGGGTTCTTCAAAAATATGGTGTAGCTATAAAAGCATATGACATTGCAAGCTTGCAACCCTTTAAGAATGGTTTTTGTCATCAAGGAAATGTGCTCTCATCTTATTGTGCACTGTGCATGAGTACTGGACTCTACGACACTCCACCAATTGTAAGTTACTCTTATGCTCATCTCATCCAGCATGAGCAACATGACTTTAGATATGCTCAACTCTTCTAGCTTGAGCGTAAGCCTAATAACTACGACTCTTAGCACAGAGTTTAATATGACTTGAAGCTTTGGGACTAATGCTTTGCTCATTTTATGGCTCAGCAACCCGACTCTGACTATGCCAAAGAGTGTTTTTGCATCCTGACGACTTGATTTTTTACACTCTTGTGCTTACTACAAACATTTCTTTAGGTAAAAGTAAGCTTGAATCCTCAAAAAGAGGATTAGTGAAGGACCAAGTTGGCATTAAAGGTTTCTTTTGACATACCTGTTTTATCATGTTTGAGTCTGCATTCATGTTGGTTGGGTTGTCCCTCTTTGACTGTGAAGACTCCATCATCTGTTTGATTCTCCAATTAGGCCTGTTGTGCTAGGAGTCTTTGATGTTGTTGTAGGCCTCTGTTGGCTGTTTGCTCTATCTTTTGACTCGGTTTATTGGAAGACTAAGGAATTTAAATCTCTTGATGATATTTGTATCTCCATTGTTGACTTTGTTTCACTCTAGGTCTTGTTGAGTTTTTGAGATTTTCATGCAGGTCTGGTATAGTTGCAGTTGGCTTGTGGTTGATTGGTAGCCAAATATTTGTATAATGGTCGGCAAAGATTGAACGCCATTAACTCATCTATTAACCCTTTCATATTACCCATGATACGATATGACCATAGCCTTGATGTTTTCATCTTTGTGTTTTTTTGATATTCTCTTTTGTGTTCTTTCTTTGTGTGTGTGAGTACAAGAGAGAAAGAATGAAGCTTCTTTGATTGCACTTCCTTTCAAACCCTATACTTCATGGCATCTATGGTTTAACTCCTTCATATAGTTTTGGAGTTCTCTCACAAACTCTCACAGCCAAAGGCCCGGTGCTTTCCTGGCAAGATCGCAAATTTCTCAACAACGTGTGATGTAAATCCATGCTTTGACAGGGTTTTGCTCTTATGTGCAATGGTCCTTTGGGTGGGCGTGTGTTGTAAATCTCCCAAGGGAGAATGGGCCTTTTGGTTGGGGTTTACTAAGAGCTATTTTGGTATACTTTTTGGTGCTGAGGTTGAGGTTTGAACTCTCTTGGGCTATAAATCTATAGAGGTGTCCCACCTTTCCTTTTGCCCAACAGTGTTTTGGTACCCACCACCGAGGAATCGCTTCAATCTATCTTCAGTTTACAAATTTTGAAAGACATGGCGTTTAGTTTTTCGGAGTTTAGTGGGAAATCAAATGAAAGTGCCAAAGGTTTCATTAAGCGAATGAAGTTTGCTTGCCTTCTTGCTGACAAGCAAGACCCAGCATTGGTGCTGCGAATCTTCTACTTCTGTTTGAAGGTAGATGCTAGGGAATGGCTAGAAGGCTACGATAAGGAGCTACAATCAACCCAACCTCCTCCAATTATGACTTATGAAATGGTAAGAAATGCTTTTCTTATTGTTAGCAGGTCACCGCGAACGGACGTCTACATCATAGCTTTTTGTACTAACATAATGTCAATATGCAAGGAAGCGACTCGGGATGGGGCACGGAGACTTAATGAGAGTGTCAATCTCACCAAAGTGAACTCAGAGAGCTACTCATACTACTACAAAGGCAAATTAACGACTTCCTAGTCAAAAAATCAGTATGCATCCAATCTCACCGCTCTATGTCATCATGCCTTTTCGACATCCAAACTAATTTGGAATGCAACGAAACTTAAGAAGAAGTATTACAACACCTACGGGCACAATCCTATCGAGTTTTGCAACCATCTAGGAAGGTATATAAATCACGATCCATCACAAAAAATGTGCAAAAAACTGAAACAGAACTATACGAAAAGGTTCCCCTTAAGCATAGAAACACTTATCCATGATCAAAACATCAAAACACAACCATTCTAACCTTCAAATCAATGCATTTAGCTCACAAGCAATGCGTCGCAAACCATAACAGAATTGAAAATGGTTATACTTAAATTGTAGAGCAAGAGACAAGGAACACAATGTGCTATTCAGAAATGAATTCTGATTACAAGTCTAGGAGAAAAGTGGATTACAATTTGTAGCAGCAAGAAGCTTCTCACAGTGCACGTTCAAAAACTCTCCTTAGCTAATGATATCCCTTTAGTCTAAAACTAAGGGTTTTGACTTAAAGGTTAAGAGAACTTTCCCACGGCCATTCGGCCATTTACAAGGGTGTAGACTCAGAGAGACTGAGAGGGTATGTCAAAATATATTACAATTACAAATCATCATTAGCTTAATTACACGGCTTCTTTTGAAAAATTGAGGGAGTGTTTATAGCGTTTTGTGTACATCCGCCTGTTATGTGTTAGATCGTTGTATCCACCAAACATTCCCCCCGTCCTATTCATTGCACGTCCTCGTGCAATCTGTCTTTGAGTGTAATCTACTGTCTTTTCTCTAGTGTTGCAGTGATGTGCCTGAATTTCTGCGCTCTTGCCTTGATCTCCACTTTTGTTGCTAGCTCTCTGAAAGGGTTATTACTGAGGGTACTTTGATATGCTATATGGCATGCTGGCAGGTTTTTTGTCATGGGATTGAATAAAAAGGAGTCCACCTCAAAGAATCCAGTCATGAATGCCTCCTCGAAAGTCTACATGTAGTGAGAGGGCAGAAACATGACTCTTTCATACAATCCCATGATGAAATTCTTACTTGGGATTTCACTCTCCATATTCCAACAAAGCCCTCTTGTGCCTTCCACAAAAATCTGCCAGGGATGCTCTACTGCCTCTATATCATTGAAAGCTGTTATGCAGGTGATTAGCATCTTAGCAATTTTCACAAGCATCTGGCTTGCGAGATCCGAGATCTCCTACATCATGTTAATGACCCCTTTGAGAGTCTAACCATATACTTCTTGGAAGGTGGGTTGTTATTGATTGGCTTTGTGATAACTGGGTAGTTCAATACCGCCCGCCTTTTGCTTTGCCAAGAGTAAAAGCTATCCCTAGATCGCTATCTGTTGATGGGATAGTAAGTTGGGTCGATGTTAGCAGCAAGCTAACTCAGATACCATTTTTTGGAGCTCTCATTGTAAAAACAATCATTATTTTGATAAATCGAGAATATTATAAATCTTATTTTACGCATAAACTCTATAATTGATGAGCCAGGGCTACAAGTTTCTAAATTGTATCAACCTATCATTACCCATCCTTAGTTAGAGCTCCCATATTATTAGTTTTGACCACCCAAAAACCTTGACTAAGATATAAAAGCCAATTATTGTAAGTTATTTTCAAGTTTTGGATAATGAAATACACAGCGTGAGCTAACAGTGCTCACTTCTCTCCTTCTCGTGCTTCCTACTCCCTCTCCGATTGTCACATTGCAGTTGCATCTCTTGCATTGCAACCACAAGTAAGAGCTCTACGCATTGATGTAAGCATTTCACAGTATTTCGTAGCTTTTTGCCAACCCGCGGCGTAATTTCATCACAAGTAGAAATTTACACTTCAAAATCAAAAACTAAGTATAGGTGGGGTATTGGGGCATCATTGCTAAGCATTCAGATGCATTTTGGGTCAAAACGACTAGGTCAAAAATCCACTGCTATTAATAATCATGATTTTTGCACTTGACCTCAAGTGGAATTTGAGACCATAAGCATGTGTGCTTAGGTATTATAAACATATCTTAGAATTTTTGCTATGCTTGGATGTCATTTTATGCTATAATGGATGTGATTTGTTTGCCAATGAGCGATTGGCTTTTGGTGATCACTTGAGTGTAGCTTGAGTTAGATGCGAGTTGTTTGTTATTTTCCGAGAGATTGAGACACCCGTCCCACATTTGGGGCCATTGCCGGGGATCGAAGAGTCCTAAACTAGGAAAAAACACGAGCGTTTTGTGAAGTTATCATTTAACTTCCTCTAGGATCACCTAGAGTAGAAACTTTCTTTTTAGAAACCGCATAGCTTAAGATTGCCATCTTTTGCTTTGTAGAGGTAGCTTGGAAGTAATCGTACTTACTGAGTGCCTTTAGGATTGTAGGATTGTAGAATTAGGTTAGGATTTTGAGAATGATTGATAGACGAGACAAGTCTTAAGACCAATGCTCAGAAAACCATACTGGGTAAAAACTAAAGTCTGTACTAACTTTTGGAAACTTGAGTGTAGATTGGGAAAAAAAATTCTCCAAACTCAATGAAATTTGATTCATAGGCTTATATTGATGTGATAGACATGTGTACATGCTCAATTGACCAAGAAGATACAAAAATTTGACAGATGTAAATAATCGTGATTATTTACTACTGCCCCATTTTTCAACTTTTTTGACCAAGTTAGCATGCCAATAGCTTTACCATGTTGTAATAAGTCCACAAACCAAATTTGGTAAGAATTGGATCATTGGATTCAAAATTGTGACCAAATTTGCAAAGACAGTCTGCGGACAGAAAACTGATGACCATTTGACCAAAAATGTCCAAACTTGATGAAACTTGGTTAGAGACCTTAAGTTGAACTGCTTCAAGATTGGGACAAAAAACTTGCAAAAAATTAGCTAGAGTAAATAATCACGATTATTTACTTCTGCTTCAAAAATTGAGAATCTTGCACATTTGAGTATACCACAAGGTCAAGTATATTAAGCAGACCCCACCCCACCGTATCAAACGGCGGATCTAATGGTGAACCTGGTGGCCACTAGATCTATAGCGGAAGCAAACAAAGTGGTTGAGGGTTCAACCAGACGATCTCTCATCACAAAGTGAGTCGAGTTCGAGCCTACTAGCAAGGAGATCTAGCTCCACCTCGCAGGGGAAGCGTACTTATCCTATCTAGAGATCCTAAGACCCACCTTCCAAGAGGAGAGAAACCTCGAGTGCCTTTTTCCCCATGTTTCAAAAGCACGTACACTTGAGACTTTTCCGCTCTAGGGGCAATGAATATTACTAGTATCGATTTAAATACTATGGGGATAGAGAGTTCCCGACCAATCGGGACCACCCTTCTCATAGGCATTGTCAACCTGGGCCAAGCCCCCACTTTCCACCCCCACACTCACACTTCCTTGTGTGTCCTAATTACTACCACAATGATTGTTCAACATAAACATTCCTTGATTAGATTTTGAATCACAATGTTCGTTAAGACAGCCCTTCAATCAGTATTGCAAAGCGGCACCAAGACAGTATTCTAGTAAAAATTCTACTCAAACTTATTCATTAAAATTCCAATGTTCTCGAGGTACAACATCCCCCCTCCAGCGAGAGTTTACTCCTCCCGTTGTCGCCTAGCTGCCCATACAACTAGGTATGTCCACCGCATAGAAAGCACGACATGGACATTCCCACCGCATAGAAAGCAAGATGTGGGTTCCTACCGCATAGAAAGCAAGTCGTGGGTAAAGGCCCTAAGCTAGTAACTCTAGCTGCTGTGAAATCGTTGCAAGCCGCTCCCTGTGATCAGTAGGGGGATCAAGACTAATTCAACATTGGAAATAGAATGAATATGTCTAGCTAAATTTTCCCTAGCAAACATTCTTTCCTATTGCAAATAGTATATCCGTCAATCATTCTTTCCTACTTTAGACTTTAATATACAAATGAATTCAAATGCAGAGGTTTTCGTCGGATTTCTCCAACATGTTTGTGGATATGTTCTTTCCTATCTAAGCGTGTGCAATGTTAAATCAAACAACTTGAATAAAATTGTGACCTACCTCTTCCATTTCTTCGTCGATGGCTCGTGAGATGGCCTTGTTCGTCCATGGGAGCTTTTCCTTTCCCATTCACGTTGCTCGTTCCCGCCTCACGGTCGTGGGCACCACCGAAGCGAGTTCTCTTAACCGGGGCCATTTTATACTCACTACTTTAAATGATAAACTTGAAGAAAAGAGCTAAGGTCCGAGAGCATCATAACAATCCAAATGAAAGATACAGAATTTCCGCATGCATAGGTGAGAGAAAATTCTCTTCTTAGTGGCTTAATGATGGATTAATTTTTTCCGTAATCACATCTTAATGTATGAGAAAATTGAATCTATCTTAATTACACCAATATTGTGTGGTAAAAGAATGAATTGCATCAAATCTACATCATTATCGGCTTGTCAATTAATTACTATGCTGCCTAGAGAGAGAAATCTCTCCTAATCATGCATTAATCATTGATTAAGAGTGATGAATGCCTGCATAATCAGCTATTAATCATTGATTAAGAGTGATGAATGCCTACATAATCAGCTATTGGTTGATGATTATATAATGGAGTATAGCTATGGAGATTTAGAGTACAGCTATTGGGAATTATAGCTAGGATTAAGCATAGTAGACGAGAATTTTAAGAGAATGATGAAGAGGTTTACAGATGAGCATAAATTAAATCATGATTACCGTGATTAGGGGCTGAAAATCCTCTCGATTTTCTAATCCAAATGAGTTCTCAAGACGAGAATTCGGCAGCACTTCCCTCCTTGCTTCTCCTTCAAAAACTGTGTATGCCGGCAGCACCTCCCCAAGGTGTGTGTAGGTGTGTGTGTGTGTGTGTGTGTGTGAGTGAGTGAGTGTGTGTGTGTGTGTGTGTGTATTGGGTGTGTGTGTGAGCATGTGTGTGTGTGTGTGTGTGTGTGTGTGTGTGTGTGTGTGTGTGTGTGTGTGTGTGTGTGTGTGTGTGTGAGAGAGAGAGAGCATACCTTTAAATAGGCTCCTCAAGGCTGAAAATTGATCTGGGTTGCTATAAGCATATGAGTGAGCACTCCCTCCTTGCATTGGCAAGTCTAGTTACCTATCCACCAAGTGTCCAGTTAGCTAGTTTAATTGGCTCTCACACCCACTCTCTAGCATGGAAACTCTCCTACAACTCCCACAAGGCAAGAGGGCTCCCCCTAGCTGCTAAAGCTGGCTCAAAGTGGCGTGGAACCTGCTCCCACACAGCCTCGAGCCCTGGTGCCTCCCCGCACAACTTTAGGAAAAATTGGTTTTAGGCTTAAACAGCCCATACGAGTCGGAATTTAATGCCGTAAATTGCTATACTAAGCTCTAACTAAGGCATACTGGTCCAAGTACCTGCCATATTTAGCAGCCCTCGAGGTCCGAAAATGCATTTTTTCAAATTCGGGGTACGGGTGCAGTTTTTCGAGGCGGTCAAAACTGGACGGGTCAAGTGACCAAAAACTTGCTATTTTTGAAAAATTTTCACAAAAATGATTTTAATTCACATTTAGAAGCTTTAAAACATTCTAAACATCATGGCACTGACAGAATTTAGAAAACTGCTAAAAATAGTAACTTTTTCCATTATGTTTATTTCATGGTTCAAGGGTGCTCTTTTTGGTCGGGGTCAGAGACCTTACACGAAACATTTGCTAAACTTGAATAGATTTTGTCCAAACTTAGTGAAACTTAGTGAAACAAAAGTAAATAATCGTTATTATTTACTACCTACATAGAGGTACCAAATTTGACTTTTGAACTTGTACAGTGTTAGACCAGCATAATACAAGGCCACCGGGAAATTTTGGTTTCAATCGGATCCAAATTGGTACATGTTCACCCAGTTTCCAAGTTGCATATTACTTCTTAGATTTTTGCCAAAGTCGAATCTGAAAGTCTCAACTGCTAACTAAATTAGCTCTAATTGAAGTGATCCACACAGACCAATCACAATAGTTAGCAAAAACTATATAGTCTTTGTAAAAGAATAGCTAACTTGATCAAAATTGATACAGGAATCAGGTTGCAGACAAGGAATCGGCAGTTTGATAAAAGTTGCAATCAAGTCAAGTGGAAAAATTTGATAACAAGTCAATCCGATGGTAACTACTCTATCCAGGGCTTCACAAGTCTTTATGAACCTTAGATCTGGTCATGTACTAGGAAATAAAGGCATATTTGGAGAAACCTCCAATAGAGTATCCATCAAAGAGAGTGTGAATCAAGGCAATCCCTTGCACACTATCCTTGAAGAAGTCTCAGACACTTTTTCTGATTCAACATCTAAAATGTCTTCTTACTCAACTCACTCAAAAATCAGAACGGCAGTGCGCTATAAGCATATACTCTTTTTTTATAAGACTAATCAGCATGGAGCTCAGGTTTACCTGGATCCCAACGAAGAATATGCTATTTGCATTGATGACCATGGTATTGAGTTCAAAGAGGAGATCAAGGCAAACAAACAAGGAAAAATATACATGGATAGAAACGGAACTCAGTATTTACAAGTCAAAAACCCTGACGTGATAGACAAGTGGGGGTTAGAAGTAAACACCATAATTTTAGATATGGCAGCTAAAGAAGGACCACCAACTTTAGAATTCAACGGATACAATCAAGCTGATTTGAAGCCTTTGAAATGGCTTAGTACAGATAATCCTAGGATCAGAGTCTATTGTTGGGAGGATAGAAATGTAAAAGATCTTCTGTGGACTTTGCATGCCAAATCAGGATAGCTAATGCCCACGAAGATCATCTATATCTTCAAGATAAAAGATAAAAGATAAGGCTTCAACAGATCTAACAACCTACCTGTTTAGGAATTGTTATAACAACAACTTGGTTATGATGACTCATGTGGAGGTGGAACAAACCAAATACCAAGGGTATTCCATAAGGGATTGGATATTTGGCCAAGGACCAAAAACTATTTCAAGAGATGAACATCGTGAGAGATCTTCTGAAGTAATGTTAAGAAACCAGAAACCACCTCATCACAAAGAAAACCAGGTGACACTAAAGCCAGTCCAGGGCTACATGAGTCACTATTTCCAACAGACTGGTTTGAAGGACTTGGAACGGGACCAACTGCCAGGAGACCGTGAGTTGAACCAAATAGACGTGTCAGACCAGCTGATTTTCAAAAATGGGTCAGAAAATATACTGGATCGAGGGATCCATACGACCACTTAGCGAGCTTTAAGCAAGTGCTAAGAGCGAGCAGAACGCATATTCGATATACATACTCAATTCCAGGGGTTTGGAATGACATTAGAAGGAAAGAATTAACATGATTCCAAAACATTCCATTAAGGTCAATCATGGACTTGAACACATTAGCTCAAGGATTTATAGCTGCTTGTTCCAAAACGGGGATCAAACACAATACGGTAGCTCAAATCTACAGCTTTAAACAAAAACAAGGTGAGTCTGTTAGGGATTGTGCAACTTCAATGAAACAATACATTTCCAGATGCCCAGAGCTAGAGATACCTGCAAAAGAATGAGTAGTATCATTGTTTCTAGAGGGACTACTAAACAAAGAACTTCATGCTATACTGTATAGCAAGAAGCATACAACCCTAGAAAAGTGTGTGTCATATGCTATTGATTTAGGAAACAATTGTGATATTTTCAACAAAGAAGATGTCCCTAAAGATAACCAAAGCAAGAAAACAACATCCACTAAATCAGCACAAGTGGGAACGGCTGTTGTAGCACCACTTTCAGCCATAGAATACATGCTCAAAAGAATGAATGACATGATGAATAGCATGCAAAAAGCACCTATGAGGGGACCAAGACAAGGGATACCTCAATAAGGACAACCAATTAGGCCACAAAAATGGTGTGCAATCGAGGGTAAATGGACCAACCATGAGATCAATGAGTGCTATTACCGACCAAAATATGATGGGAATTTTCAGTATGTGCCTATGAGGCCACAAGGACAACCCATGTACAGATATCAGCCTAATATGGCCCAAGCTCAAAGACCACCGATGGGTATGGAAAGACCCCTTCATATCTTGGACATAATGCAGTGTTGTAAAGTGCATGCATCCAAAGGGAGTCATAGATGAACAAGCACTAGTGCATGTTACACCCTATGCTGAGCCTAGTCCATCTACAATAATAGTAGAAGGAGATTGGTATAATTCACATCCACCACCAATGGAAGAACCTGTGACTTATGCTCCACCAGAGTTTGCACCAATGTATTATTTAGCTAATCAAGGTGTCAGACCTCCTATAGTAAGACCCATGATTAAGCCAAGAACGGGAAACTGTCATAACTGAGGTGCAGATGATCATTGGAAAAATGAATACCCAGAGCCTGACAAAAACCTCAAGCCAGTTGAATCTTATTGCATACAATGTTGCAAAAAGGGAGGACACTTTCCGGAAGATTGTCCTAAAAATCGTTTAAACAAGGGTAAAATAGTAGTGAACGTAGTCCAAGTGATACCTAGTAGCTCATCTGAGGGTGAACCGATTCTTCCAATCAAGGTAATCACCAGAGCCCAGGCTAAGGAAAAGAAACATAACTCCTTTGATGATTCGGAGAATACAAAAATTTCCTCTCAAAAGACCAAACGAAGCAGAAACAAAAGATATGAGATGAGAAAACAGAAACAAAGGGTTAAAATCGAGGAGAAAGAAAATAAGCTATTCCAGGAAAAGGTGAAAGAAACTTAAAGCGAAATCAAGGAAACCACCGTAAAATCTGGAGGATAAATTTTGGTTGAAAAAATTTTTGAGCCTATTAGTGCAGTCTTGGAAGCCTACCAAGCAGGACTTAGAGCAGGCCAAAACACGAAAAACAAATGGAAAAACTATTCTTCTCCATGCATGGAAGCAGCTAAGCTTGAAGCTTATCAAAATTTGGTAAGAATCACGCAAGACATGTTGGAAAAACAAAAATTCAAGTTCAAAAGTATGGCAAAATTTGAGGAGCTTGTGGTAAGAGATAATAAAGAAAAATCCAAAGTGGTGGCAAAACCCCACCTTGAAACAAAAGAGCCAGAACTTATAGTGTCGGACAACAAAGATGCCTTGCACGGAATTTCATTCGTAGAAGAAGACTGGCCAGGACACTTATGGAAAAAAGTTAGAGAGATCAATGATGGGAGCCTAACTCTAAAGTCAGCTCCTATAGAGGAAGTGTGGTTAGACAACTTACCTCTTGATATGGACATGGATGTACAATCCTTGTATGGGGATTGCGGATCTAAAGCTTCAGGGATGTCTAAACCATTGACCTTGAAAACATTACCCTCTTACTTGGGAGATAAAGAAATCAATCCATAGTGCGTAAAACCACTCAAGTAAAAAGAGCGGAACAGATCCTAGACGTAGACAACATCCATTCAATCATGTCTACACCCATCCAATGCACTTTAGGAGAGCTGTTAAAAATCAAACCATATTTATGAAATGATCTACAGAAAACTCTAGAGAAGGTTGGAATTGCAGGGCTAATCGCAAAAAATTTGGAAAATTTGAAACACGAAATGGATAACAAAGAGATTCGATATGTTCTAATGAACAAAGTTGGAGAATATTACAAAGGGGAAGAAGGAAACACAACCCTTCCAGTGAAATATAATGACATAAAAACCATGGCAATACTGGATAGTGGGACAGGCATAGCCATCGTCACAAAACTAGTATGGGAATCCTGGGGACAACCAGCCATTAGACAAGCTCGAATGAAATTGCAATTGGCTAATGGACACATTGAAAGACCCTTAGGATAGCTTAAAAAAGTGATAGTTAATTCCTGTAGCATTGAATATCAATTCACTTTTGCCATAGTAGACTTTGGAAAGAAACTCAATTACGAAATCATATTGGGAAGACCTTTCATGCAACAGGTACAACTCATCCAAGATTGGGAAAACAATTATCTGTACTTGAAGCAAGTGGGATCAATAAAAAGGGTTAATCTAAAAGATCATACTTATAGAGATCTCATGAAAACGCCCATACAAGAGTTCGATTCAGTTTCTTCGGCCGAAACTAAGCTTCCATCTTGGTTGAACAAAGACACTCCTATTTGGATGTGCGGAGCTTCAGAAAATGGGAGCTTAAAACGAGAAGAATGTATCTTAGCAAGGGATTGCACGGATGAAGCCTATGTACCTGAACCCTTTCCAGAGCATTTGTTTGAGCCATTTAAATGGACTCACATTTTAGCAACAATGGATGTATGTGTGAATATGTCTATGCCTATTCAATTTTGCAATAAGTACGGCTATGATATAATTCCCATACAAATGATCTCAACCCTCCACATTGAAGACGAAATTCACAAACCCAAGGACTTAAGGAAAGCTCAACAAGTCTTTTCATACCTCTACTATTATGCAACATATGAGTTAGAAGAACACTCAGCTACCTCATATGATTCGGGGTTGGAAAAAGAACAATTGAGAGCTAAGCTATTCATGAAAGGAGGGGAGGAAAAGTTTTTTGACTTTCCAAACCAGAAGCCAAGAAGATAGAAATGGTATAGACGAAAAAGAGACACCAGAAACGTGAAAGCTAGACCTAAGCCATCAGTCTTTAGTAGAACACAGTTCCTGATGTAGATAGATGCACATGATGTGTCAAGGACAAAATCACTGGTAGATATCCTTCAAACGAAAACCCAAAAATCTCAAAAACGTCGAGAAAAACGAGGAAGGAAACTCAAACAAAAACTAAGAACCAAGAAAAGGATTCAACCATGACACGAGTCGAACGGAAAAAAATTATCAAGAGTTGAAAAAAGCTCTAAAGGAGATATATACAGTTGAAATGAAAACCACTGAAGAAGAGGGTAAAGATGTAATGAGTGTTCCATCCCATTACAAGAAATATACTCTCCAAGATTGAAAAATCATAGTTAAACAACCTGTTAGAGAACTACGAAAATAGGGTGAGTCCTACGAAGGGCCTGAAAACGCAAAAAAGATAGATCTTGTTGAACTAGGAGAAGAGCCTAGACCTGCCTACATTGTAAATGACCTTACAGAAGAAGAAGAAAGGCTTTTGTTAAGCTTACTGAAAGAATACCGAGATATCTTTGCTTGGTCTTATACGGATCTCAAGGGTGTTATCCAAAAATTTGTCAACATACCATACCCATGAGAGATGATGTGAAACCAAGTAGACAGGCCATACACATATAAGACATTTGCAGTAAAGATCAAAGAAGAGATTGCAAAACTAAAGGAAGCCAAATTCATTTATGAAATTGAACACACAGATTGGGCGTCTCCAAGTGTGGTAGTACCCAAGAGAAAAGGAAAATTACGAGTGTGTGTCAACCTCAAGAAAGTGAATGCAGCTACCATTAGAGACAACTTTCCTCTTCTAATCACTGCGCATGTTTTGGAACGAGTTGCAAAAAAAGAATCTTACAGCTTCTTAGATGGCTTTTCGGGGTACAATCAACTTTTGGTTGACCCAAAAGATCAGCATAAAACTGCTTTTGCAACAGAATGGGGTATTTTTGCCTATCAGGTTATGCCTTTTGGGTTAACTAATGCTCCTGCCACCTTTCAAAGATTGATGAGCCATGCTTTTAAAGAATATCTTAAGAAATTCTTGGAAGTTTATATGGATGATTTATGCGTACATTCATCAATTTGGGCTGATCATTTTGAACACCTCAAAAAGGTATTTGAGAAATGTAGACTTTATAGGATCTGCTTAAATTCTGAAAAGTGCACATTCATGGGTAGACAAGGAAAAATTCTTGGACATTTAGTGTCTAAAATTTGCATAGCTACTAATATTATTGTTGATTTTCCTAGACCAACAACGGTCAAGGGGGTTCAAGCCTTCATGGGATATTGTGGATATTACAGACGATTCATTTACATGTACGTTATAATTGCAAAACCCATGTATAGCTTGATTACACACTTTGAATGGACTGATCAGTGTGAAGAATCTTTCATGAAGCTTAAGCAAGTTCTCACTTCAGCTCCAATATTAAAAGCATCAGATTGGATTAGGATATTCCACATACATGTAGATGCTTCCAATTTTGCCATTGGGTGTATACTAGCTCAACCGGGAGATGGAAAAATTGATTTTTCTATTTCTTATGCTAGCCGACAGTTGAACATGGCGAAAAACAATTATACCACCACAAAAATGGAAGGATTAGGAATGATCTATGCTGTAAAAAAATATAGACGTTACCTATTAGCAAACAAATGTTTGTTCTTTGTGGACCACCAAGTCTTATTGTACTTGGTCAACAAGCCATGCAGCACAAGAAGAATAGTGAGATGGTTCATCATTCTTCTGGAATTTGATTTCACTGTAGTTGTGAAAAAGGGCACTACTCATCAAAGAGCAAATCATTTTTCTAGGATTTTTCAGAGGAACCACCTAAAGGAGTAGACAACGATCTACCAGATGCATAGGAAATGATACCTCGATGGGTGGTCAAAAAATATGGTATCATTGATGACCATAGCTCAAGTGGATTCGCAAATACCACTTCCTATTACAATCGTATTAATTGAGCAATCGGCTATGTATCAATTATTATTTGGTAGGCTATACAAAAGAAATCAAGATGGAATCTTGCTCTTATGCATTAATCCTGAAGAGGAAACCCAATACCTAAGTCAAGCGCATATTACCATAGAAGGACTTCACTTTGTGGAAGTCCAAACTATGCAAAGGATCTTGAGACTTGGAGTATTTTGTCCAACTATGAGGAGTGATGTCCGCTTTTTTGTAAAGGATTGTCCTCAATTTCAAAAACAAACACCCATACCTCATGTAACATTGTTCCAAATGTCGCATGTTCCTAAGTGGAGTAACTATCTAGTTACTTACTTATCAAGCTGAACATTTCTTGAGGATATGAGTAAACGCCGTCAAAGAGCAATTGAAATTGAAGCAAGGGACTATGCTCTTATTGGAAACCAATTGTATCGAAGAGGTAAGGATCAACATTTGCGTCTTTGTGCAAATGAAGACGAGTATATTCCAATTATAGAACAAGCACATGCTGGATTAGCTGGAGGTCACTTTTCTAGTGAGACCACCACAAGAGAAATCTTAATGGCAGGTATGGTGGCCAACACTTTTTGCAGATGCCAAAGAATATGTTCGAAGATGTGATGCTTGTCAACGAGCAAAAGTGCCAACACGTGTAGATAGCATGCCCTTAAGACCAATGATGGGAGCTAGAGCTTTTGCAAATGGGATATAGACTTTGTTGGGCCAATACAACCACCTACTTATAGAACCCAAGCTCAATATATATTGTAGCTACGAACTATTTGACCAAATGGGCCGAGGCTAAAGCAACTCAAAAGAATGATGCCAGAACCACTGCCGCATTCTTATATGAGAATGTATTCACAAGATGGGTCAACACAGGTACTAGAGTAAATGTAGTCAGTTATTCCACTTACAAGAAAGCAACAAGTCAGTCTTTGAGAGCAGGAATAGCGACTATCAAAGGATGCAACAAGAACCCAACACCAACATTGGGAGTAGTCAACTTAAATGTGATAGTACGTGGATGTTAATGTCCTCATCAGTTTGTATGCTTATCAGATGAACACATGAATGAGACAATGATTATTGGGATCTCATGGATGCGAGCATACAAGGCAGTACCAGATTGGGAAACAAATCAACTCAAGCTATCACCGAAAGGCGGGAAACTCATTGTTCCAATTGCACCAAGCAAGGAGGAATGGAAAGGAAGTTACCAGCAGATCAAACCACGAAGCAATCAATCTTCTCTATCCTATCGACAAGTAAATGCTACAAGTCGATTCAAATATGGGTGCCCAAAACATCATCGACAATCCCAAAGACGGTTCGAAAGATCACAACACAGAGACGAGCATCTCCGAGCAAGGAAGCTAACACAAAATCAATTTGGAGGAAAAAGGAGCACTTATCTTCTTCGCAAACTGGAAAACCGATCAAGCAATGGAGAGTTAAGTCTCAAAAAACTCAACCACTGACCAAAACAAACTAAGATATCAATGGCGAGTAAAAGCTCGACAACAACCATTATTGATACCAACAGCGCAGGCAATCAGTGTGCTAAAGCATGCTGATGGTACAATCAAGCAAAGAGCACACAAGCTACAAGATTTGCTCTTTGGAAGATAGCATTAGAAAGCCTTGAGTTAAACTACTCAAGGCCCAACTCTTGCACATCATAATAGTTTGAATTGCATTGATCTTCAAAACATGGTAGATCCAACCAAGGCTATGCATAGACACGATTGTTCAACCCATGCACACAGTCGTCCCGGAGTACGCCATCTAGGAGGGGTGGAAGGGCACTAAGTAATTAAGGGCAATGTTTGAAGAGGGAGGAAAAAGTTTGGTGTTAACGTGTGATTTTTTGCAAAATTACTTAATAATGCCCTTATAATTCATCAACGGGGGAAAATTAACTGATGATTTCTCCCCGATGAGTGTAAACAGTGTATATACTATCAAAAATCATCAAAAAATAGTCCTTTTTGGTTATTTTTTATCATTTTTCTTGATATTGAGACTTAAAAATAGAGAAATCTAACAAAAAACAATAAAGCTATGTTTTTCAATGGATTTTCTTAATTATTGGATTTTCACTTTACTTTTTTAGTGTATTTTGTTATTTTCCTTGATTTTTTCAATAAACAAGTCAAAAATTAATAATAAATAGCAAAGGAGCTCATATGGAAAAATTGAAGATACGCTGATGATTAGAAAGACAAGGTGGACAGGCACAAAAAATTTCAATCAAATCGGCAGATGGAAGCGGGAGGCCTAAATTAGGCGGCCAAACCTACTTTTGCAAAATTCTGGTAGAATGAGCTACAGGAATCAGAATGGGGAAATTTTTGAGTCTAACATAGATTTCATGGCCTAGTAGGACTAACAGAGAAATTTGGAAAAAAATGGTCGAAAAGTCCGAGTATAGATACCCAAGGTAGGCTAAAATCACCTCATTTCCACTTATTGCATTTGGAGAGAGAGCTTTTCGACCTTCTTCACGCGCATTTTCTGGAGTCCACAGTTGTCTATTTTGAGCACCGTCTCACAGGAGACATGAGGGGTAAGTTCTATACTTATCAATGATCCATTTTCTTTGGCTGGTAGCTAGTCTAAACCCCTGGAAAAAACCCTAGAATCCGAGCAGTGCACGAAGACCTACGACCAAAGATCGACCATAGCGGCCTCAACCAAATCAGATGAGACTTGAACTGTAGCATGCCCCAACATAATGGAACACTTATATATCAACAGTTGACCATTTGGCAAGGGTCGGGGGATCCCCAGTAGAAAAGCTAGGTTTTTGGCAGATGCCAGAATTGGATTCTGACTCCACAGATAGCTAACATACGAGGTCTATATACAATGTATGTGATTGGTTTCATAAAATCAATCAAGCCAAGCCCTAGAAAAGCAAGAAACATAACGAAGGCTACAAAGCATCAAATTTGACGTACGAGGTCAAACCAACTCCAAATGGACCAAAATTGGAGTGGATTTTCAGAAAGCTTATGAGCTCCTGTCCACAATCAAAGAAGATGGAACAGCCCAGATCTTTGACCAGCAAGGAAACAAGGTAGAAGTGGTCATTAAAAAAGAAATAGTGGCCGAAGCTCTCAAATTGCCGACAGAAGGAATGACGATGAGAGCTGGAGATAGAAAGACGACAGGTACCTTCACCAAGGAAACCACTGCTGCAACATGTTCTGATCTTATCCAAAAGCAAGTGAAGAACCAGCACGGTTATACCACCAACATTTTCACTTCCTCGCAAAGAGACCGCCAAGGTACACGCCACCCAATCATGTGGTTGCGACCACATTTACTCAAGTTTTAAAGTTGACAACTAGGCAACCATCGACCACGTGCAATATGTTCTGCCCACACTGAAGGGGACAAATAAAGAGGGTAAGATAACATATCTGGGAGCACCTGAGGTACTCACGAGAATAGCCTACCATGATATTGGTATGGCAGACAACTTGCCACCTACCCCAGATCAGAACACATGGATCCTGTCTGCACAACCATCCCCTCAAGCCACAAGATCTACCAAGAGAACTTACAAATCCGATGAAGAATCTATCGAGAGATCTCCAGAATGGCATAGCATTGAAAGCTTCGACAATGAGGAAAGAAGACCACACATCGAAGGAATGAAAAGAAAAGCAGTGGCAACACATCAAGAGGAGCCTCAACAGAAGCAGGCCAGGTTTGAGAGAGAGAAGCACTCCTATGAACAAAGCCACCAAGCTCAAGGCAAGGACCCTGCAAAGTGGGTACCTATAGAAGTAAAAGGACCAAGAACAAAGCACCCTGCACAGAGAGAAGCAGAATATCCAAAGGATCTATTAAAAAGAACGTATCAGGAGGCGGAGGCATTGAAGCTTAAAGAATCTCAAGAAGCAGAAAATAAATCTAAAGATGCGGTGAAGCAACAAAAACAAGCAGAAGAAGCAACCGCACAAGGAGAAGCCCAACATGAACAAGGTGACATGTCTCCCCGACCTTCTTCACCTGCTCCAAAACAGCATGACCACCCCATGCCAAGACCTCCACCATCACTAGCAGATAGGACCACACAAGCTGAGCCCACTAAGGAAAAAGAGCCTAAACAAAAAGAAGCAGTAGACTCTACACAACAGGCAGCCACTATTTAGGACCAAGCCAAAGCAAAAGAACCAGAGCTGAAAAGAGAAGCAAGTCCTACACAAGAGGAGTCAGCAAGGTTTGAGTGAAGAAAGGAATAGAAAACAGAGTAAGACACAGTCGAGGCATCCACGAAGCCTCAAGATGACAAAGTAGAAGAGGGCCAAGCACAGCTTCGAGCAGAAGAACAAATAGCCGCCACGACCTAGCCAAGAGAGTCACAAGAGATTGCCGAAACATCTAGGCAACTCACAAGAAATGAAGACTGGCAGACAAATGATGAGGTAATCCTGCAAGTCAATGAATATGCAAAGCAAGTGCAGGATATGACAAAAAAAACTCTGATCGGTAGCACTTAGATGTAGCACAAAGGCTAAAGAATTAGAGATGGTGATTGACGCTCTCCAAGGAGAGTTAGAAGACAGATTAAATGTCATCACCGGTCTACAAAAACAAGTGCAAAAAATGAAAGTTGAAGCTGACCAACATCAGCTAGCAAGAGATAAACAGCAAAAGAAAATGGAGGAGTTAGGTGAACTTCTCATGAAGTTGACAGATGCTTGCAAAACAAAAGAGGAACAATTGACAGAGGTTAGTAACAAACTTCTAACTACAACCTTGTCAGTTCAAAACATTCAAGTGCAGCTAGACGTAGCAAATGCCTCCTTGCAATATTCAGAGCAGAGGATCAATGATCAGGATACTTTTTTGCGACAAATACAAGAAAATCCCACAGTTGCCTCGATCAAAGGTACAGACGAAGTGTACAAAGCACTAGAGAAAAAAAAACAAAGATCTCGAGCTAGAGCTAAAGATGGAGCAATCACAACGTAGAGACCTGGCATTAATGTGGGTGCAATGAGAAGAGAGCTGCTCAAAGAAATAGCCGAGTTAAAAAGAGTCAACCAGCTACTGAGAGATGGACGGCAAGAGACGTAGAAAGAAGCAGGTACTTTAGAGCAGCCACACATTGATATTCCCTCAATCTCTTTCGCTGAGATGGAAACACAGCTAGCAGAAGGGCTAGGTGGCGAAGAAGATTTTTGAGTACCGTTAAGAGAAACAGATGAAGTGCCAATGGTCCAGCTGTCAAAAGCTGAGGAAGATGCACTTAAAGAAAAGATTATAGAAGAGATGGATGAGCAGTGGAAAGCAGCAATGTATTGGGAGTTGAGAGTTCTTCACTCTGTCAATGTTGCTCAACTCACTCCATGTTACCATATACATGTGGTAGTGATGTGTGTGAACACACTAGGACCGCCGGGGCATTTTTTCCCTCTTTAGGAGGTTTTTTCCCCCGTGCATTGTATATACGCCCATCACTCTAGGGCTATCAATTTTTCCATTGCACACTAAGTAACACACTCTCTATTGTGTGCCTTGAGCTTCCTTTGTCTTCTCCAAGCTGTGTGTGTTTCTCTGCAACCCTAATTCCAACAATTGGTATCAGAGCAGGTCACGTCCTCCCGGGCTTAGTCGCCAGCTGCTCCAGCACACGCTTGCTCACTTTCTCCAATTTCAGTGAGCTTTGGCAGGCGTTCGCAGGTCGACAAAATTTTTGGGAGAGCTCAAAGATCTTGGTCTGCTCAGAATTTTGATTTGGGCTCATTTCGTCCTCCGTTTCCACTACAGGCAGTACTGCACATGCTATTTCGTCATTTTGTGTAGAATTTTTGTCAGTGCTGTTTTCTGCATAACAGGTGTCTTATAGTCTTCTACGGTTTGTGCTATATAGCACAGGTTGTTCCTGCTCCATTTCTCCTATTTTCGGGCAGTTTTCACATCAGGTGCAGCATTTACCATGGCTGACAACAACAACACAGATGTGTTCAAGATGTTTGTTGCTGAGGACAGGTTGGATGGGGACAACTACCCTATGTGGGCTTATATGATGCAACATGTTCTTGTGTCAAAAGGTGTCTGGAACATTGTGCAGGGCATTGATGTACGTCCTGGTTCTGAGGATGTAGGCGATGTTGAGGATGTTGCAGGTCTTGCTGCAAGGACTACAGCTGTTAGAGTTGTTTTGCCTATGGCACAACAAGCTCGTTGGGATGTTAAGGATGCGTAGGCTCATGCATTGATTGCGTTGTCTGTGAAGCGCACCATTGTTCCTCACATCCGTTCAGCAAAATCTGCAAAACAGGCTTGGGATATTCTAGCAGGTCTTTATGCAAGCCGCAATGAGGCTAAAATTGCTTTGCTGCGTAAAGAGCTGGAGTCGAAGTTTATGCATGAGGAAGATGATATGGACACTTTCCTTGCTAGTGTCAAGGATATCAATGAGCAACTCATTTCTGCAGGTGAAGTCATTTCAGACAGTTCCCTAGTGCAGATTGTTCTTGATGCCTTACCAGATTCCTACCAGACTTTTGCTAGTACTTGGAGACTGATGACCCAAGGAAATCCTGAAGTTGTCAAGTTTCATGCATTATGCACATTGTTGTTGCAAGAGTCACTGTCCAGAAAAAACAGGACTAGACAGTGTGCAGTTGAACAGGCTTTTATTGCTTCTCAAAGAAAGGGTGGTAACAGTAATGCAGCCACTTCTTATGGTTCTGCTGCGAGTGGCAAAAATTATGTTCCTAATGCTTCTGCTGGCAGCACTTCGTCTGGAAATTCTAGTGATAAGGGCAAAAAGAAGATGCGTTGCCATTATTGTAAAGCCAATGATCACTTGATCAATTTGTGTCCTAAGTTGAAGGCCAAAGAGGCTAAGAAGAGAGAGGGTGGTTCCACTGCAAATGCTGGTTCCACTACAAATGCAGCCATTGTTGAGTCTTCTGTGAAAGGAGACTGTGTTGCTGATGTTGATGCAGAATGGGCGTTTAGCGCAGAGTGCACTTACAATCCTGTTGTCCATGATGCATGCTTGTCAGTTGCTGCAGATTCACATGTGTGGTATTTCGACAGTGGTACTACAAAGCACATTACCTCACATCGTGAATTGTTTACCTCTCTCGAGTCTGTCCCTCATGGGAATTCAGTCACTTGTGCCAACAACGCCTCTTATCCACTTCAGGGAGTTGGAAAGATTGTGCTCACTGCTGCTAATGGCAGTTCCTTCACACTTGTTGATGCACTGTATGTACCTGGGATCAAGAAGAATCTCTTGTCTGTATCTGCACTTGCTAGACTTGGAATTGTAGTCAAATTTGTGGATAACAGATGTACAGTTCATGATCTCAGTTTTGGTGATGAAATTGTTGCATCTGGCCTTTTGTGCCGTGGTCTGTATAAGCTCACTTTGTATGACAAGTGTGGACAAAATTTTGCAACACGGTTTCTCACTTGGCGAACGAAGATTTTTGGGCTAGTGATCAGCAACCTGACTTCAAGATTTGTAGGCTGCTCCACAGTTGAGCTTAAAAGCAAAGTCACTATGCAGTTTTTGCAGGTGCCAGACAAAGAGATAAAGATCAGATACGAAAAGGCTCTAAATGCACTTAAAGACCGCCTCGCCAACCGTCAACTCGAAGACTATTTTAGCACATAAAGCTATGTCAAGGGATGACACAGGCAAGGGGGGGGGGGGGGGGAATGTTAGCAGCAAGCTAACTCGGACACCATTTTTTGGAGCACTCATTGTAAAAACAATTAATATTTTGATAAATCGAGAATATTGTAACTCTTATTTTACCAATAAACTTTGTAATTGATGAGCCGAGGCTACAAGCTTCTACATTGTATCAACCTGTCATTACCCATCTTTAGTTAGAGCTCCCAGATTATTAGTTTTGACCACCAAAAACCTTGGCTAAGGTATAAAAGCTAAATCTGCAATAAGATAGGAGTGAGGTTAGACACCCATCCCACAGTCAATCCTAAGGTGCTATGGAGCATTCTTGTAGTAGGTTTCATCTGTTGGTCTTTGCTCAGATCACTTCTTTTGCCAGATTGGTTGATTGTCAATGATGGTTTGAATCTGAATTGCAGTGACATGGACATCCCTATAATCCCCTTGGCTGTTTGGTTCAAGGTTTGGTAGCATTCTTTGCTGCCATAATCTAACCTCCTGCCACATCAGTGGCAGGGAGATTATCTCATGCCCGAGGTTTTTTATCACCTCATCTGGAGTGATCATAAGGAGGACAGTCGATTCCAACACTTTCATTTCATACTGCAAATATGCTTTGTGCAAGGGGTCTTTGACTTTTGAGACCCAGAGCTAAATTTTGTCCTTGGCTGAATCCGAAGTGGATTTCGTAACTGGATCTCCAGATTCTTGCGTCGCTTTTCCAATGCTTGTAGTTGGTACATCTGTTTGGTGAGTGTTCAATTGGAGTGCTTTAACCCTTCTTCTTGCTCAAAGTCTACTCGGGCTTTTTGGTGAGGCCTTGCTTGATTTGCCCTCAGAGTGTCCAAGTCTCCCCGTGCCTCTACCAACTGCTTCCTCAATTCTTTGATTTCCTCGTCTTTGGATTTTTGTAGGGCCCTATGTCGTGCCGTCATGATTTGTCTATCATACTTTTCTTGAGCAAGGGCCTCTATTAGATCTTTTTACCTCCTGGTTCAGGGAGGTTGATCTAGTAGTCACGGTTGAGGAGGTGGGAGTCTCTTGGATGGCCAAAAGTTGGGTCAGGGTTCTGCTGACCACCGCGTATGACTCTTGCAGCTTTTTGTTTTGTTCCCTTTATTTGGTTAGTTCCTGCTCGAGGTGTTTCTGCTCAACTTGTAGTGAAGAGTTGGCCTTGTTAAACTATTGCACCTCCTTGTAATAGTAGGCTGCATTTTCCTATTCCCTTTGCAACTCAGATTGGGCTTGGAGCTGTGCTTTTTCCAATTCCTCTATTCTTTGTTGTAGCTGCAAGGCATCTTCAACTGCCTTAGACGTGTCTCTTTTTGTATCTTCCAGTTCTAGCCCGTGCAGGTTGGAGAGCCCTTTGGCATTGAAACTGGAGCTTGATCTGCTCTAAGTGAGCATCAATGTCAAATGACTTGACCATTTCTGCTCCTTCCTCTATTACAACTTGCGCTCTTGATTTATGTTGGCTTTGTTGACCTTGATCTGATGTCCCAGCCTCATCATTCATTTTTTCTTTCAGTTTCAGTTATTCTATAGCTGCTAAAGTTATGGTATGCTTGGGTTGTGTTGATTTTGTTTCCTGATCTGTCTTTTGTTTTGACTGCATCTTCTCCGCTCCTTGATTTGAGAGGTCTTCAACATTTTCTTTCTCTTTTATTGCAATCTCTGAAGGTACCCCAGTGTCCTTGGGAGAATCAAACTCGGGACCCTATTGGTCAAGCGTGTCTTGCTCTTCCTTCCCTTGTGAGTTATCTTCCTCGTTTCTGCTTCGAGTAGATTTGTCAGATGATTCTAGATCATTGATGTGTGGTCTCTTTGCCTCTTATTTCTCCCTTAGCTCCATCTTTTGTTTGAGCTCATTATGGATCCGTTGCCGCATGGCGCTGGCAATCTCTCAATTTTCCTCGACTTCTTGTCTTTTCAGCTGCTTGATCCATTCCAGAGCCGCTGTCTGCCTGCATAGCAACAGAATGTTTTCTTCCTCCTCTTCTTCTTTCTCATCATCAGCTTCTATTCGTTGGCTTCTTTTTTCTTCATGCTTTTGTTGGTAGATCCTTTCCCTCAACACCTGTGCTTCTTCCATTGTTCTCCTAGCTTGAGTTATTGGGATGGTTTCTGCCACCGGTGGGTAGTTTTCTTCCTCAATCTTGTATATCCCAGAGAGTGCTCGTTGTCATGCTCCTCTTCTGAAGACTGGTACTCCGAAGGGGTATCTCTTTGCTGGGACCCAGCTTCTTGGCTACTCTGAGCATCCGACTCTGTCTTTTCGCTGTCAGGGTCCTTTATGGTTGCACTTTGCCTTGTTTGTTTAGCTTCTGGTTTTGGCCTTGTGGATGGTCCGGCCACAGGTCTTACTGCTCTTTTAGATTTGTGAATTAGATCTATTTGCACTTCTGCTGGTGGTAGATCATCAATCATTCCTAATGCCTGATAAGCAACCCGTGTCTTGGCTCCCTTTTAGGTTTTCTTTGACAATCTTGTCCAGAAGGTAATTTTTGAAGTCGCAGCTGACCACTCTTCTCTCTCCCAAGCCCATTTCCATTACTACTGTCATGTGCAACAGCGGTTCTGTATATCTTGGTGGCTTCTGCACTTTGAAGTGTTGCGATATGAGGCGCAACGGAAATTCAATTTCTGAGTAGATCAAATCTTGATATGTCAACTTGTGGCCTCTTTGCTTCAGGAAATCTTTGTCGTTGTCTATTGCTTTTGTCTTTTGCAATAGATTGTGCATCCCTTGCCGCAGATGGAGAGCTTCATTGATTATTTTTGTTGTGATCTTAACCTTGATTGTTGCCCCATATTTGTCAATCAAAGTGGCTTCCCCATTGTATTGAATAGAGCTTATGAGTTCATGAGCTCGTTTGAAGTCCGTTCCCCAGGGTGGTAACCGTAGAAAACTGTCCAATTGTAGGCATCTGCCTCTTGCTTGTACTTCTGGCTTCTGGTGTAGTGTCCACATTTCCCTTGGGAAAATAATGGTCTTTCCTATTTCTCCGTCTGCGGCTTGAAATCTTCCAATGAATATGTTAGTTGGAATTGCTTCGAGTACTTGTTTGGTGATATGAACCTTCTCATTCGAGGAGAGATGTGTTATCTCATAAGGTGCAGCATTCCACTCCCTTTGTGCTTTCCTTCAAGGCATCCTGCAATCAATTTTAGCATTGAAAATAGGTTTTAGCCATTGATCAGAACTGTCAGAAAGTTCCAAACTTTGACCATAAAATGAAAAAATGAGCATAACTTTGTCAAAACTACTCCAAATTTGATCAAATTTCATCAGTGCATCTAGGACTACTATAAGCACAAGGGCATAATGTAACAAATGAATGCTGGTAAAAAGGTACATGCATCGCGATCCATGTTGGGAGGAATTTTTGAAATCCAACTAGGGGAAGTTGTTCCTAGGCATATGGAGATGCTACTGTGCAAATTTCTCTGAATTTAGGGTTTGAGGTACATGGATCATGATCCATGTTGGACAACATTTTGAAATTTTGATGATACCATCTGGTAGGGTTCATTTAGATGGTGTCTTGGTCCAAAATTTTTGGGATTTGGATCAATGGTTTGACACTTGGGATAATTTTTGGAAGTTCTCTGCAGAGTTGGAGAATTTTGGCATTTAGAAGTGGATTTTGGAATTCAAAAGGGCTGAAACTTCATGGCTTGGCATTTTTTAACATACTGGATTAGATAGCATGGATTTTTCTTTGATTGGGCAAAAAGGTACATGGATCGCTATCCATGTTTAGATGAATTTTGATACAGTTTCTTTGCACATATGTTCCCAAAGGTATTCCTAATACACTGGTGAAATTTTTTCAGATTTGGACATGTTTTTCCTTAGTTTGCCCCATTTTCTAGTTTATGGCCATGTTTTTTCCGTTTTGACCATATCCGTTTCTTGAAACCATTTTTGGACACATGCTTTGCCTAATATCTATTACTACCTCGATTCCCGATGATTTGTGTCTGTAGTGCATAGATTTTCCTAGCTCCCTGTCAAATTCCATCAGAATTTGAATCCATTTGATGAGACAAATTGATTCCGGTAACTTTCACCACTTTGCAAGCAATCTTTTGCTTGGTTTTGATCCTACAAGCATCCTTAAGTTACATTTCCTTGTTGATAGGCTTTGAGGAGAGTGTGAAGTCTCTTGACTGGCTTAAGCAGCAATTTGAAAACTCTCGAAGAACTCTGCTTTTAGCCCTACTCCATGGGTTTTTCTGCCATCCTACCATTTACCCTTTTCCTATGAAAATGGCCAAAAGACCATTTGCAAATTGAAGCTAGCAAACCAGGAGGATTTGATGATCTTAAGAGCAATTTTTGTGATTATTTTTGCAGCATCAGTCATATTTTGCATTCCCCAGCTAGTGAGCCACTTCTGCCCTGATTTTGGCAAAAAGGTACATGGATCGCGATCCTTGTTGGGAAGCATTTTACAATTCCAGCTAGGGGAGGTTGTTCCTGGTCACCTGTGGATGCTTCTGTAAAATTTTATTTGATTTTAGGGTTTGAAGAACATGGATCATGATCCATGTTCCACCACCTTTTGTTGATGTGTTTACCCTGTCTGATTTTGCCAGGTACTTGGGGTCTACTGATGAAAGGTTTTTGGTTTTTTATGAGTTTTGAAATCCCCCATTGGTCCTGTTATTTTGCAGATTTTGTGACTTTGTACTGCTCTGATCTGTTGTTTTGGCAATGTTGATGCAATATGGGGATTACACACATGTTCTTGTAAGGCTAATGATCATACATATCGAATCCGGTGTAGTAAGAGCTATTGAGGTGGTCGCAGCGGGCAGAAACAAATCCAAAAACCCTATGCTTCTGTGGCTCTCTCTCTCTCTCTCTCTCTCTCTCTCTCTCTCTCTCTCTCTCTCTCTCTCTCTCTCTCTCTCTCTCTCTCTCTCTCTAAATGCAAATGAGCTTATGTTGCACCATTTGACTATATGTTCCTAGTCTACCCGAAATGCCCCATTCATACTTACCTCCATTGATCATATCTTGTTGTTCATATCACTTGCAGTTTGAACCGTTCTTCATTTTGATGTTTGGTTGACAAATGGAGTTCGATCTGTAGTTTTGATCCTTTAGAAGTTGGCTCAAAATCCATCTTGTCCCGAATCTTTTCATATTTTCCATGTTCGAAGTCCTTGCCTTGAAGTTTTGGTGTTTGTCTTCAAAAGCCAATTTTGCCTTTCCTAGCTTGCTTTATCAATTTCTATTGATTATTTGTCGTTTTTTGCTTTTTTGTAAAAGAAAATTATTTACAATTATTATTAGTTGGCCAAAATAGTGTAACCTCTCATACATATATATTCTTAACCTGGTATTAGATGGTGTCAGTATGGCTCATGATTATGCCGGCTAAGAGTTTATAAGGCTCTGAAAAGCTTGTTTTAAAGAAAAAGAAAATAAAAGGAAAGAAATAATATGATAATAATATATACAAAATGATAATCATGTTGCATTTTCCTCCCTTCCTAGAGTGAGTCATCCCAGACAAACATGTGTTAGAGTGCATGGGAACAAAGTATGTGTCTATGCATAGCCGTATAGTGTGGCTCTATGATGCCAATGAGGATATGCATGGGGAAACAACATGTTGTGCAAGAGAGGGGTGTTGAACAATATGTTCAGTGGCTGCTGGTGGCGAGGTCACATTGAAGCTGCGTGGTTTAAACAATAGTCATTGTAGAAGACACGCTCTGTGTTTGACAGGGATCTGCCGAAGTTGTGATGTTGCTGGTTGTTTTGATTGAGGGCTTTGTTTTGGTTGCCATTGAAATTGCTTGCTTGTGGATTCCCTAGAAGAGGCATCGTATGAGCGAGTTTGTTTTGGTTTCCATACCCACTTGACATCTTTTGGTTGTTGAGGTTGATGTTGGATTGGCCTAGGTTGTCCGACAAAAGCTATGCGTGGTTTGGCAAGGTCGGTGGTTTGGCAAGGTCGGATTTCTATTGAGGAAATCTAGGCTGACTTGTATTTCTTTTTCATTTTAGTATCCACAATTTCTTCGGATTGGTTTGCATGATGGATTTTTTAAACCATATTTTCTTGACCACGGTTGGGTAATATCACGAAACTGGTCCTTGTGGTGATGGTAGAGGTTCCCATACATGGTCTGTTTGTACAAAGGGCGTGGAAAAAGATTGGTCCTCTTGTCTCAGCTATAAGGTATTGTCTTGCCAGTTTGGCGTGGCCTGATAAGTGCGCATCCACGGCACTCCCAGAATAACTGGTTCGTTAAGATCCCGATCTTTGACCACATGAAATTGATGTGGATAAACTATGCCATCAATAGTGATTGGTAAATTTATGTGTCCCAGATTGTCCATTGTGCCTTTGTTTGCTACTTTGAACCCCATCGTGTTTGGCATTAGAGGTTCCCTTGTGAGTTTTCTGAAAGTGGAGTAGTTAACAACATTAGCTCTTGCCCGAGTGTCCACTAATGCTCGCTCGGTGGTGCCATCAGCAAGTTGTAAATTAATACATAGATCCATTCTACCTAACCATGTAGCCGCCGTTTGTATGGATGCTATCGAACTAGTATCGGTACAATCATTCTGTTGTGCTTTTCTCTGAAAGTTTGCTTGCTCCTTGTGCTTTAATATTCTTATTGTGGCTTCTTGTTGTGCCTGCTCCTAAATGTCCTGTGCTTGAATTCTACGATGAGCTATTGTATGTATTGTTTTGAGTTCTCCTGGTGTCAACGGAAGAAGACATTTCTTTAATCTACAGCCACTCATCCAATTCGGCATCTCCTTACCTGCTAATGTTGCAAGCTTGATGGTGCTGCTTTGTGATATATCAAGTATTACAAAAAGCCCCATCCCTCGCTTTTTGAGTCTTTTGGAGTGTTGTTTGAGGGTATACATTAAAACGTAATTCTCTTTTTGGAACTCCTTGCTAATCACATGTTGATCATGGAAAGCCTCCATTTGTTTTTTTTTAGCATAAATCCCAGTATCACTCTAATTCATGTTTTATCTAATAGTTCTAGGGTGTCTAGTCTCTATGGTAGCGCATGGCCCCTCCATCCTAATTATATTGCCACTCGTAGGGTTTTGATTAAGAATTCCATGGGTAGGATCACATCCAAACACCAGGTTAAAGGGAGTCATCCCGATGGAAGTTTTAAAAGCTACACTGTAAGCCCATAATGTTGTGCGTAGCTTTTGATCCCAATCATTTCTTGAGTCACTGACTATTTTGGTGAGTACAGTGCATAAGATTTTTTTGGTACTCTCTGCTTGCCCATTAGCTTGCGGGTGATAAGGTGCTAATTTGCGATGGACCACCATGGATTTGTCAAGGAGGCTTTCAATGGCATCGTTTAAAAAGTGTTCCCCTATCGCTCGCTATTTCTATGGGTAGACCCTATCTTGTAAAGATGTGTTCAAAATGGAACTGAGTTGTAGTTCGTGCATCGTTTTTTTGGGTTGCCTTTCCTTCCTCCCATTTCGTCATGTAATCTGTTGCTACTATGATGTATTGTGCGTGCGACCTGTATCTCGGAGGTTGATGGGACCAATAAAGTTAATGTCCCATTTGGCAAAACCACGTACCCCCATCATTGGCCTTAATTACATTTCATCTCTCCGTAGGGGTGGTTTTGTGCGCTGACATTCATCACATTGTTTGGCATAGGTCTCTGCATCCATAAACAGATATTCGCTTTCTGTAGCACACAACCGTAGTTGTTTGTCTTTTCCCCGCCTATACAGCTAGTTGGCAATGAGCATATAGCGTTTGGCCTCTACTTGTACAGTTTTCATTCTTGCCTTGCCCCATCCCTCTGGGAAGGTCTTGTTTTTTAAGTACTCAGCTATGTGAGTACTCCATTTGGGTGCTTGTACTACTTGAAATAGGGTGGCATGTTCCACTGGAGATTGTTTTGTACAAATATCACATGATTTTAGATATGTATGGACATTGTGTTCCATATTTTTCGAGTAGACTCCCAATCTCTTTAGCGTTTGGCATGTTTGCGGTTGTCCATTGTGAAACCCTGTATTTTGTATGTGAGCATGTTTGAGGTAGTAGGCGGATTCTTTGGATTGTACACATAGTCTCATTATCCCATCCTTACCACGTTTGTACAATCGTCCTGCTAAAAGCTAGAGATTTCGTGTTTGATGTATAATTGATGGTTGTCTTCTTACCTCTAATGACCCGATTGTGAGTAGGGGAATGACCTCTTTGCCCCATCTTGGAACCATTTCAATGTTAAAAAGATACGAATCGGGAAGATCATCATCGATGCTCCAGTCAGGTGCTTGCAAAATTGGAGCAAAAATTAGTTGCTGCTTCAATTCATGGAAAGCTTGCGTGCATTCTTCTATCCATTCAAACTTAGCAATGAGGGCGTACAACGGCTTAGCTATTACAACATACATACATATAAAATGCCTGTAGTACCCACAATGCCCCATAAATGCTTGCACTTCCTTCATTTTTGTTGGTCTTGGTAGTGCGGCAATTATTTGTACCTTTTCTTGATCAGTGGAAGTTCCGTTTTTGGACACAATGTGGCCCAAAATTTTACCTTGTCTTACCATGAAGACGCTTTTTTCGAGGTTTAAGCAACTACGACATGTTTTGCACTTTTCAAAGACTTTCCCTAGATGTGTTATGTGGTCACTTCTCATTGAGAATGAACACAAATATCATCCATGTATATCTCTAGAAATTGTCGGAGATATTCCTTGAATGCATGACTCATTAGTCTTTGGAAAGTAGCAGGGGTGTTGGTCAGGCCGAAAGGCATTACCCTGTATGCAAATATGACCCACTCTGTTGCAAAATTTGTCTTATGTTGATCTTCTGCTTTAATTGTCAACTGATTGTAGCCTGAGAACCGATCCAAAAAACTATAGGCCTCTTTCTCTGCTACCCTCTCAATAACATGATCCGTTATTGGTAGTGGATAGTTGTCTCTGATGGTGGCAGCATTTACCTGTTTGAGGTTTACACAGACATGCAATTTGCCATTCTTTTTGGGTACTACTACAATAGGGGACACCCAATCGGTGTGTTCAATCTCATAGATAAACTCTGCATCCTTCAGTTTGTCTATCCCTTCCTTAATTTTCTTGGCAAAAGTCTCATTGTATTTGTAAACTTTTAAGGGGTATCATGTGCTGACAGACCTCAGGATCTATCCCCTTTATATCTTTGTATGACCATGCAAAGACATCTTTGATTGTCTAAGTGTATCGACTAGAAGCCGCTCTTCTTCATCAGTGAGGTCCATGGTGATGTATGCCAGTTTAGGCTCCTTGCCTCGTTCTACTAAGTTAATGCATTTGGCTTTTTCAGGCCCATCATATGAAGTTCCTGGTTCTTTGGGATCTCATTTGGGTTTTTGCACCATGATTTTTCTATTTTAAATAGTATACTTCTTATAGTGGGAAGGGGCATCGAATTTCTCATCGTTTGATTCCTCATCAGTTTCCATCTCTGTTGTCCAAACATCCTTCAAAGCTTATTTCAGTTCATTGTATTTGATTTTGCGCTCCATTTTGGACAGCTTCATCGATTTCTCGAAATTCCTCTCCTTTTTTGGTCTTTGTGTGTTCTTCTTTTTCGTTTTTGTTTTGGTTGAGTCAGGTTTGATATTCCGTCTTTGAGGCAATTAGTTGCTTCTACTAACCTCAAGTACTGCGTTTTGTCGGTTAACAGAGGTCCTGAGTCTTCTCTTGTCTTGTTTTGTTTGTTTATGCTTTTACACCGATATCTACATTGTCTTCGAGGATTTTGGTTCGGAAAATCATAGTAGATCACCTGTCGATCCTTTCGTTTGATGTCCTGACTTTAGCTACTAGACAGCTCATCGTCTGTGTTGTCCTCTAACAGCTTATCAGTCGAGTCCTTTAAAGCTTCTTCGTCCGTTTGGTCAAGGTCTCTTATTGAGATTTTATCCACTATGCATTGGCAATAGACAACCCCCTCCTTGTCAGGGGCTTTCCATTCTAATTTCGGAACTAGGCTGACACCCATCATAATCTGGAATGGAATGATATCATATTCTTCCTCATCGCAATATTTGGTGAGGGTCACCTCGTTTACAGAAACATCAAGAGTGGTTAGTATCTGTTGCCATCCAAAAGGTTCGAACATATCGTCTGAAAAAGGCTCTGATACATATGCCTTGTCTTGTGTAGTCCTATCAAGAATAAAATCTTCCTTTTTTAAACTTCCACCTTCGGAATCTTCTCCTATCCAATGGTGAGTTTTGTTCTGCAACCAAGCCAGTATTCCCACTTCTTGGTCAATTGTGGTGTTTAGTTCCTCTCCCAGGGTTTGTTCTACATCTCTATAACTATGATCTGTGACACTAATTTTTGTAGTGACCTCCTTGTTCCTTAGATATATATAGTTGTATCCCCAATCTTGTACCATTTTGAGCTGATGCATGAATGGTTTGCCCAATATGATATCGAAGTTGCTGCTCTCATTGAAATTTATAATCATGAATTTGTGTTCATATGCAATTCCACAAGAAGTTACTACAATTTGTTCCAGGATGCCAATTGGTCTCTCCAGATACCCATCTGCTAATTGAAGTTTCATTCTAGTCTTTCGGAGAGCAAGTTTCCCCCATTTTTCCCACATTGCTTTGGTGGCTATGGCTATTCCAGCCCCACTATCTATTGCTATCGACTTAACCTCTTTGTAATCCACCAGCAGGGTAGTATTTCCTTCTTCACCTTCACAATAATCTCCTACCTTGTTCACTGGTACTGGCTCATGTTTAGCTTGTTTTGAGGGTTTTGTCTTTAGTGTTTTTGAAGAAGCATTGGGTGGCGGAATTACCAGCCCTATTTTTTCCAATTTTTTCCCAACCTCCTCCCAAAGATGTGGTCTTATTTGCAGTAACTCTAAAGAGTTAGCATACAACGGATAGGGGATGACATCAGCTCAAGAAGAGTTTTGGTATCCATCATCTTAGGATTGGCCTTCCATTGAGATGGTACTTTCTTCACCTCCGATCGGGTTTCATGGCACAATTAGGTTTTGCCTGCCCAGTTTCATCGTGGACTCACTAGTGGTTGAAGAGGTACTACTAGTTCCCTGATATGTGTCTTCAGTCACCTCTCCATATGCCTTGCAATTACCTACCAAATACAACGCCTCTTTCGTGATGCTCAAAAGTTACACATGCCTTTAAATGCAAGTCCTTTTTGAGCATGTCATTTCACAATCCTTCTATGAAAAGGAATGACAGTCTCTCATCCTGAGGTAGTTCTCAAGCAGGGCATCTTTTTATATACTGCTTGAAACAAAGCGATGCTTCCTTCACCTTTTCTTTCTCCTTTTGTCTGAATGCATAGATCTGGGAGATAGTGTTATGCTTGATTCCTCTCTTTGAGAATCCCTCAACAAACTCTCGAAGAAGTTTCTCAATACTTGGGAATTCCAAGCTATTTAATGGTTGGAACCATGTCAAAGCAGTCCCTTCTAATGTCAACCCAAATCCTTCATATTGAGTATGGAATTAGTTATCTGTTCCGCTCTCAACACTTGTTTGAAGATAGAAACATGGGCATATGGATCTCCTGATCCACTATACTTTTTGGGTACGCATTTTTTCACTTGAGATGGTCACATACGTCTGAACTCCACAACCATTCTTACAATACCTGGTCCTCCTGGAGTGGTTTCTCTTGGTTCATAATTTCCTCTTGGCACTACCAGTGGTATCCTATCCGCTATACGTTCGTCAAATCGATCTTGTGTAATAGTCGGAGGGATTCTAGTAGTGTAAGTCACGTCAGGAGAAGTACTGCCCCTATGTGTGTTCATGGAAGCCCTAGACCCTGTGGCCCACCGAATCTTCCACCCTGGTTCTCACTGGCCTCACATGTGCAGTCTCTGGTCCCGTGCGAGTAGTCATCGTTTTCACCTCTTTCGGATTTACATAGTATTGGTGGAGTGGTCCCCCAAAATATGTATATCTCTCTAACTCCTTATGATCCATAGGAGAGTACTTTTGGCCGTACTTGTCTATTATGACCACCTGAATACTTCTCCCTTCTGTGTACGTAAAAACATATAGTTTCTTATGGTCAATCAATTCCTTGATGTAGGGTTTGTCACATCTATAATAGAGTGTTTGTTCTCCATTATTAAACTCATATAGCCCCACATACGTGTTGTCTGTATTAAGACATTCTGTCTTATTGGTGCGCCTGAGCATCACGTTTTGCCTATCCACCTTGGGTTGCTCATTTGCAGCTCTTGATCTACCTTGTCCTTGGTGCCAGCATTCCCCATTTGTCCACAATAAAGGGGTTATGAACCACTAGCTAGGTACATCATTTCCTCTCTGTTATAATATCTATCCCCATCATAATCAACATCTACAAGGTCTCTGAACTCGCTTGGCTTATTTTCTAACTTAACACAATAGCGGTCCATTCCATCCTTATAGATTTTGGCCTTAAGCACATTCTCAAATTGAAACTTCAAATACAATAATTTTACATCAGACACAGGTTGAGAAGGACCTGCCACTATCGAAGATGTTCCCTTAGGGCTCGACTTGTTAGAATCCAGTCATGAGGCTGTATGATCTTTCTGACGAAGTGTCAGAGAAGCTCTCCTCTAAAATGGGTTCTAAAGGTGGCAGTGGTCTTTGATTTACGCTTTATTCTCTTGAGTGATTGATCCCTTGGTCACAGATGCTGGGATTCCTATTCTGGTACAATCTTCCTAATCGCAAATTCATGAAGAATTGGTATTGCAAAATCCAAACCGGGTTACCTCATTAGCTAGTTTGGATTCCTTGTTTGATCTCACTTGCTGGGTAGTATCCTCTAGTACCTGCAACCTTTCAAAAAATACTTGATAGCTGTGAGCTTATAGCCGTTCCTATTAGTTATGGCTTTTAATCGACAAAATTTTACTAGGTTTTTCTATAACACACAATTCCACACACAACATCAACAATTTAGGTCCAATTTCAATTTTGAAAGAACCACCAGGGTAATGTGGACTAGCTCTTTGTGTGGTGAAATTCTGCTTCTGTTCTGATTCAGAGGAACATGGATTGCGATCCATCTTGGGAAGCCAATTGGACCTTTCTTGATACCATCAGGTTCAGCATGATTAGGAGGTCTTATGGTATCAATTTTTTTAGAAATGAACCTCTGGATTGGAAGCTAGGTCAATTCTGTCACTTCGCCAGAGTTTCGGCCTGTTTTGGGCTTTTGGAATGGTTTTTTTCATCCAAAATCGAATTTTGAAAAGGACCACTAGACTCTTTGTGACCTCTAGCTATGGTGCAACTTTTGTATCAAAATGTGTCAGGGGAACATGGATCGCGATCCATGTTCCTTAGTGCTAGAATGTACTTAAACTTGATCCACAACTAGTCTTTGGCCTACTGATGCTGGCTATATGGTTTTTGAATGTTTTGGGGTTTCATAGGTTAGCCAAAAGTCAGTTTTAGGGTTTTTATCAGTGGTTTCCCCCTTGATCTGATTTTTGTCCCTTTTGCCCTCTTTTTGAAATTTTCTGATAAGGGTCCCTTGGGATAAAGTGCTTCAAATGTTATCACTTTTCTACTTGCCCAATATCAGCTCAAAACCCCAAAAGGTACATGGATCGCGATCCATGTTTGGCAAGATTTTGGACTGATACTTTGTGAGTTTGTGACAAAAGGTTTGGTGATGCTATTCCCCGATTATTTTTGGATTTGATCAACTTTTTCAAAGTCAAAGGCAAGAATTTGTCTCTGTTTTGTGGTTTTTTGCAAACAACTCCTTTATTGGTATTTTGATCAGGTTTTTTCACTTTTTGTCTATAGCTTCTTTTGAAAAAAAAAAATTGCCTTAGTAATCAGGGATGTACTTGTCAAATTTCATTGTCAGATGTCTACCTGGTACATGGATCGTGATCCATGTTGGGAAGCATTTGGTCATGATTTTTGGTTTTGCAGATTCCCTGCTTCTAGTTGATCCCAATTTTATTCCCTTTTTAAATTTGGACAAGTAAAAGTTTAGGTTTTCCTCATTTTCCTCAATTTCCAAGGTTTTGCTCTGCTCAACCCAATTTCTTGATTTAATTGATCTTTTAGCACTCTATTTTTTACCAAACTCAAGGTTCTGTGCCTGAGGGCCTATTCTAAGCAAAAGAAACATTTTTAGCCCATTTTGCCATAAAGGTACATGGATCGCGATCCATGTTGGACTGGCAAATTGGAAATTTTCTACAAAGTCTGTATTTAGCAAGTGTTTCTATCCCCTTTCTGAAGGTTTTGCTGGGTTTGGTTCATTTTTGAAGCTCTGACCATCAATTTTTCAACTTTATAGAGTTAGGGTCTTCAACACCAAAATAAGGTTTTTGGCAGTTTTTTCCTCGATCCTTTTGGCCCCAAATGATGGTGTAACTTGTTACCTAACCTACTCCTATAAACTAAAATAAATCCACAAACATAACTGAATTTAATAGTACAAAAACGACAATGAAGTGTGTGGTGGAACAGTCCTTTCCAAGCATGGGAAAATAAAAGAACAAAATACTCTCTTGTACTTCACTCATAGCTTTCTTTGCTCATAAGGAGTAGCACTGGCTAGTTTTGGACTCCAGTCTCTACTAAGCATTAAACCTACATCTAGCTGCTTCATTGTCTATGTGTAAGCAGAATGGGTGTCAAAAGCTTTGGAATGGATTTTTTTGTACATTGAGTCACTCACCACCTAAGGAACGGTCTCCCCAGCAGCGGTGCCAATGTTAGCGGGTCGCCGAGGCGGACGTCTACAACATAGCTTTTTGTACGAACATAATGTCAATATGCAAGGAAGCAACTTGGGATGGGGCCTGGAGACTTAATGAGAGTGTCAATCTCACCAAAGTGAACTCAGAGAGCTACTCATACTACTACAAAGGCAAATCCACTTCCTAGTCAGAAAATCAGTATGCGTCCAATCTCACCGCTCTAGGTCATCACTCTTTTTCGGCATCTAAACTAATTTGAAATGCAACGAAACTTAAGGAGAAGTATTACAACACCTAGGGACAGAATCCTACCAAGTTTTGCAACCATCTGGGAAGGTACATAAATCACGATTCATCACAAAAAATGTACAGAAAACTGAAACATAACTATACAGGAAGGTTCCTCTTAAGCATAGAAACACTTATCCATGATCAAAACATCAAAAAACAACCATTTTAACCTTCAAATCAATGCATTTATCTCACAAGCAATGCATCATGAATTACAACAAAATTAAGAATGGTTATGCTTAAATTGTAGAGCAAGAGACAAGGAACACAATATGCTATTCGGAAATGAAGTGTGTATAATGGTCCAAGAGAAAAGTGGATAACAACTTGTAGCAGCAAGAAGCTTCTCACAGTGCACGTTCAAAAACTCTCCTTAGCTAATGATATCCCTTTAGTCTAAAACTAAGGGTTTTGACTTAAAGGTTAAGGGAACTTTCCCACGGCCATTCGGCCATTTACAAGGGTGTAGACTCAGAGAGGTTGAGAGGGTATGTCAAAACATATTACAATTACAAATCATAATTAGCTGAATTACATGGCTTCTTTTGAAAAATTGAGCGAGTGTTTACAGGGTTTGGTGTACATCCGCCTGTCATGTGTCAGATCACTGTATCCACCAAACACTTACACACTTTCAACAAGTGGAAGACCCACAAAAGTTATGGCAATCTATTCAAGGCTTGGTATAGGGTGGAGGTTCTGCAGACCATAGAAGACTTTGTGAAGGCATTCAATGTGTTATGGAAAAAGTGGTTTACGTATTGGGGAGATTGAAATTCCTCTAGCCATGGTGAAGAAGGATAAGTTTCTTGCAAGTTTGAGGAGTAGTCTATTCTTGAAGGCAGAGCTTAAGCAATCAAGGACCTTTTAGGAGGCAATTGAAATTGCAAAGAACAAAGAGTGGAAAGTAGAGCATCTTCATCATCTTGGAATCAATGTCGAGCCAAAGATTGAAGTGAAAGTTGTAGAGCAACCAAGGGTCCTTGTGAAGGAGCCGAGTTATGATCAACAAGCTTCTCATGATGTGAATACTTTTCGCAAGGAGATGCAAGAGGTTGTAGCTCTTATGAAGAATCTTAGTGTGCATATGATGGGAGGTGGAAGATGTCAAATCTATGGATATGGATGTGGCTATGGAAGCAATGAGGGGTTTACAGGTGGTAGAGGAAGAGGCATGGCTGGAAGATGGGATATGTTTCAATGTTACAATTGTGGTGAATTGGGTCATAAAAGCCCTCGATGTGACAAGCCAAAGAGAATGGGCGGTGACATGTTTCTTCTTCCTTCACAAATTCCTTCTTGAGATCAAGATTATGGTATTGAGATTAAAGGGGAAGCACGGCCAGTTGGTTTGACAACTGAAGAGAAGGGAAAAACAAAGGTGGTAAGAATTATCCATTTGGAGAAGAAAGAGGATGATTCAAGAACTATGGTCATGCTTGTAGGGTTACAAGAGATCATGACATGAGTGATGCAAGTCCCAACCATAAAAGAGGGAAACAGGTTGAAACAGGTAAAGATAAAGAGAAGAAGAAGAGAAAACCCAAGCAACATTACAATGCATCCAACTTTCCTTTGGAAGAAGGGAAACCAATTTATATTTTAAGGACTGATTTTGTGAGTAGAATTAAGGTTGATGTTACCTTTGGGAAACTCATGGAGATGTGTCCTAGGTTGAAGAGGTAGTGGAAGTATGTAGTCAACCCCATGAACAAGGAGCCTGCAAGGGGGTTTGTGAGAGTTTTGTCTTTGAATGAGCTACCTAATATATTCCCTACTATGGATGCATGGAATAAGAGGAAGTGCATTGGAGAGGCATATATTGATGGAGGTGCACAGGTATGTGTTATTACTCAAGCTTGTGTATCAAAGTTGGGACTCAACATGGTGAAGAATTCAGGTTTTTGCATAAACCTTGCCAGCTAATCAAGGGTGAAGTTATTGGGATTTATAAAGGACTTGGAGGTGAATGTATTTGATGTTAAAGTGCTGGTCAATTGTCATGTTATTCCTGTAGGTATTGGTGCTTTCCCTCTCATCCTTGGAAGACCATGGTGACAGGCAACCAAAGTTGTACAGGATTGGGGACATGGTACCATCACTCTCTACAATAGAAGGGTGATAATAAGAGGTTTGACATGGCTAGCAAGCAATATTTTGATGCTGATTTTGATGAACAAATTGATGAAGAAGAGTACTCAAGTGAAGAAGAAGACAATGGGGATGATGACAATGAGTTGGAAGATAGCAATGATATTGATCTAAATGTTTCCTCCTTGTTTCTTGAAGAAGAGCATGATGAGAAACAAATATTTATTGGCCTTATGGAGAATGAGGATATCTCCGGTCCTTATGACCAAATTGAAGAGCTGTTGCAACCCAAATTTCAACCTAATGTTAAACAAGAGCTGATACAAGGTATGTTGTCCCCCGACTTGACTAGTCATGAGAAGGGTGAGTACCTACATATGATACAACAATTTCCCCATTTATTCATCACTTCTTATGAGGAATTAGAAGCTTCAAAGGAGATTAAATCCACATTCCAATCAAGAAAGGAGCTCAACCCATACGCCAAAATCTAGGGAGAATGGGATAGGTACAACTTAATGCTTTAAAGGAAGAACTAGACAAGCTTCTCAAAGCAGGTTTCAAATGACTTGTGAGAGTACTACAGAATCGGTGAGTCCTGTTGTTGTCACATCCAAGAAGAATGGAAAGTGGAGGATATGTGTTGATTTTAAGCCTCTAAACCCAGCTATGAAGAGGGATTCTTACCCTCTTCCTTTCATAGATGACATACTTGAGTCTATTGCAGGGCATGCGAGGTATAGTGTATGTGATGGATTCTTTGGATGTTTTCAGCTCACCTTGGATTTTGAAGATCAAAAGAAGACCACATTTATTACACCATGGAGATTCTTTTGTTATTGTGTTCTTCCTTTTGGTCTTATGAATGGTTGTGCATGGTACCAAAAGCGTGTCAATAAGGTGTTTTCTTTCTTTCTTGGCAAGTTTGTGAAGGATCTTATTGTCAAATTTTGTGTTTATATCTCTAGAAAGGATCATTGTGCAAATCTTGGGATGCCATTGAAGCAATATGATGAAAGTGGAGGTCAACTCAACCCAAAGAAGTGTCATCTTGCTCAACCAAGAGTGAAGTTTTTGGGGCATGTGTTCTCAGAGAATGGGATTGAAGTGGATCCTAACAAAGTGAAGGGTTTGGTACTCCTCCCATCACCTATGGATACAAAGCAACTTGCTACTTTCATTCAAAAGGTGAAGTATATGTCAAGGTTCATTCCTTTGTCCTTTCAACTTCTTTATCCTCTATAACAAGTAGCAAGGTTGCATCCTCTATAATGTACAAATGAATGTGAAGACGTTTTTCAAGGTATCAAAGAGGTTCTTGGTTCTCTTAATACTATGCAAGCTCCTAATTGAGATAAGGATTTTTATGTGAATACATCAGTAGGTGAGGATGATATTGGAGCTATGCTTCTTCAATGAGGTAACAACTCCCACTACATGAAGCCTATCTATTGTGCTAGCAAGGTGAAGCTAGAGATGGAAAGAGGCTATACTGAGGTGGAGCTCATCATGGTGAGTAATATTTATGCATGTAGGAGGTTTATGCACTACTTTCTTCCCAAACCCTTCACATTTCTCACTAGCTACACTCTTCTACTTGGTGAATAGTGTACTTTGTCAAAGAGGCTCATGAAGTGGATTGTGGATCTATAGGAATTCAAATTCTCTTTTCTTGTTAAGGAGAGTACGAGGGCTACATTGGTTGATTTGCTTACTTATAAGGAAATCCCTCTTATTCTTAAGAAGGATGTGGTGAAGAAGCAACACGTGGAAGCTCCTGCATAGACAATGCCTATCTATTGTTTTTTTATGGCTCTTACAGGAAAGCGCATGGTGAAGCTTCAGGAGGCGTTGTAATTTATGAGCCTCAAGGTGCTTTGGTAACTAAAAGGAGTTTGATGCTTGCGGCACAAAGCAACAATGAAGTTGAGTATGCTACTTTGGAGAAAGGGCTCAATCTTTTCCTTGAGCTTGGCATCCATCGTGTGAGGGTAAGAGATGATGTTGTTTTGGTGGTTAAGCAAGTACTTGGGGTGTGGCAAAGTAAGAATCCAAGGTTGAAAAATATGTGTTTTCAAGTGAAGAATTTGCTTAAGTGTTTTGAAGCCTAGATTTTAAGGCATGTGGACAGGTCTCAAAATGAGAAAGCACATGGTGCAGCACAAGCTTCAATTGGCCAATTGTATGTGATAAGGGCTGATTCTCCTCTTTATTTGGGAAGGGAAGCATTGGAGAGGGAGGAAGGATTTCTACAAACAAGTATGCTTCCATCAGAGGTGGAGAGGTAAAAAAAAGTATGCCTTCCTACGCCGTGCTAAAAGGTATGCGCTACTTGGTGATGCCTATATGAAGGGGGCCGGTCTTATGTTGAGAAAAGTGCCTATAAAATTTTAGAGGAGAATGATGAGGGTTCGTGTTGTAATTACTTTGCTTCAAAGATCACTTTGCATAAAGTCTTGCAGGATATCTGTATGTCGGCACCAACATCCATTGGCTATAAGCACAAAGGTACTTATGTGAAGCAAGGCTTCAATTTAGGCATCTTGCATTGAGACTTCCCACGTTTGGAATATGCTATGAGTATACGATCTTGGGGGGTACTTGGCAATGTGTCTGCAAGTTATTTCATTACGTGCCAAGAGGGCGTATATGGTACATATGACAATTCTCTCTCTCTTGTAGTAGATATGGCTTTGAGCCAGCTTTGAGCGAGTTTTTCCTTCAAAATTTTAGGACAATTGGCTACAGCAGGACGACCATGTTAAACAATTTCAAGTATTTCTATGTTTTGACCTTTAAGATTGGCAACGATTTCTTGTTGTATAAAGCAAAGTGATTTGAAAACATTCATGAGGAGAAGCAAGGCTTCTAACCCATGCCAAGGTATTGTCCATTGACTCGGGATCAAGGGCACTGACACACAAGTTTGGGGAATCGGCAATACATACCAGTACAGACTATTCATGGTACTTAAGATATCAGTTCAATCTGTCGGGGCCATCATTGTTGCCAAGGGCTTACACCTCTACGTGCATGGCATGCCAACGAGGTAGACATAATTTCACCTCATTATTGTTTACGCTTTTGCTATAACACCAACTACCCTGTCAAGGACAAAGTAAGTTATTGATGGCTTAAAACATTTTTTATTTATGTTTCTTCTGTTGAGGCCAAATGCACAACAACCCTAAAAGGAACTTAAAACCAAAAGGATTGTATTCATGGGCAAAGTGCCATACTTAAATCACCCTCGTATAGTCATGACCACATACAAGGTATGTGGGTCAAGATGTGACTTATGTTACCTCTCTCTAAGAGAGCTTCGTACACGCAGACTGTTGTATGCTTATAGGATAAGCTACCAACCAGGCATAGGATGCACAATGGCATATACAAAGGGTACACGCTACAGTAACTTAAGGAATGTTCCTTAGCCCAGCATTCTCTTCATCTTTCCACTTTCTCTCAAGGACTAATGATAACCTTCTACGTAGGATTTTTATACATGTTGCGATTGTGTGCAGTCATGAGCTAGGGTGCTATGACTCTCAGCAAGAAAGTGGCAAAGACGCCACAAAAATAAGTATTCATCAGTCAATAGACTCGATATTAATTAAAATTGGCATAAGTTCTAGAGCCACAAAAGCTAACAGCCATTCGTTATCAATGGGCTAAGAGACAACTATTTTCAGTCCATGGGTGATTGTTCTCAAGACTGAACAAAGCCATCCACTTGATTACCCATCAACGTTAATGGACAAGCAAGAGCCTTGCCATTAATGATATTCTGGGTGTCACTTTAGCACTACATATTTTTTATGCGAGGATCGAGTTGGGTTTTTGATGATCTTAAACTCATAGAGACTTATCTATGCTAGGGTGCATAACTGAGCACAGTGTTTTAGAAAAGCACGGCTACTCACAAGAACCCATGGTTACAGACTTTCAAGTCTCGTGCAGATCTAGTTGTGAATAAGATTACAACTTGAGAAGAGTTGTTGCTTAGTTCTAGCATTGATTGTGTCTAGGAGTGGTATTTTCAAGAGTCGGGACAAGGGTCCTGTACCCTAAGAACTAGGATAGTCATGGACTACGGCCAAGGGTCGGGCTAGGCAGTGTGGACAGGGGATCCGTCTAAGGCAAGGGGCTAGGAGCTCGCCTATATAAAGGGAGGTTGGGAGGAGGATCTCAGGTCTAGTTTCCCTAGTTCTTACACTGGTATCAGAGCTTAGGAGTCTCTCTTCCACTCCTAGGCATGGTCACTTTAGGTCCCTAAAAGCAAGGTCTTTAGGTGAGAACCGTGGCTTTTCTGAGGCTTTTCCAAAAATAGCATTTTTTTCTTGCCAATTCGGGTAGTCTTTCCCGTTTTGGAACCGAGTGTGTGGTGCATGCTTTGGCGAGGAGTTGGGCTTGAAGGCAGCGCCATGGGGAGGTAGGAGGTTTTGCCAACATCTCGCGGCCGTAGCCGGCCTGAGCAAGCCACACCATCACCATCTTCTTCCTCGCAGTAAACGGCACGCTGTCCGTGAGTTTTTGCTTCAAGAAAACTCGCCAAGTTCACATTTCAAGGCCTTTTGGCCATTAGTTTTGAGTCTTGGCCACTATTAGTGGCCCTTCCCACAAGAAAATCGGCGAGGGCGGTCAAGCAAGCCAGAGCAAGCTACAAGCCGTCCAAGCTTTTCCCTCAACCTTCACGGCTTAAGATTTTATTCAATTACTGCAGAAAATTCCAGAACCTGCGTGCTCCGGTGGAAGGCAAACGACCACAAATTCCAACCGATTTTCCGTTTGCATAGGATGCAAATCCAGTTATCCGCCACTACGAAGTGATAGGTGTTTTCGAGTGCATCCTCAGCTGCAAGCCAATTGCTGATTTTGCGGTTGCTTGGGAGTTACAATCCGACTTCGAATTCAGCTTTGGTTCAGTTAAGACATAATTACCCAATTAATTATTGCAACCTGCTATGAGCTCGTTCTGAATCAGGGTTTCAAAACGTTTGCAAGATCGTTCATCAAGTCTACATTAGACGACTTGCAACTTGCTGGACTGCACACGATGTGAACAAGTTTATTGGTAAGCTCGACTTTCTCAATACCTTCAATGTCATCAGCAATTTGAAGTTCTTCGGTGATTTCACCTCTTTGCCAATTCTACTGCCGGCGAAGTTAGCACAGCTCACCACCGGCCTCTGTGTTCAATACGGGTACGAGCTTTTTTGCACTCTAAGGTACTGTTTTCTCTTTTGTTCGCACCACACAGATTTTCCATGAGTGCGGAAATTGATGATCAACACATGGACTTTGAATACATGGAATTGGCTCCACCTATGGATGTCATGGGGCCGGATACTCTCACGGAGGGTACCATCGTGGCAACAGGGATGGATGGTGCAAACCCAGGTGATCAATCTCTGTCTCCTCATTTATCAACCCCTCTTCCTCAGAGCCTGTTGGATATTCTAGAGGATGACAGTCAATTGCCGGATGCCAGGGAGTTTGTCACTCGACGGGACTGGCAAACTTTTGATGCCCGATTTCACAAGCTCGTTGTAAGGGTTCAAATATTGTTTACGCAAGTAGAAAATCTTACACAACTAATTTACAAAATGTTACCAAAATCAGCTCCCCACTTGCCAGCAACCCAAGGGGTTGCCAATCTACCAGTTATGACCAAAGAGGTCCAACATGTCCAAAATAATTCGGTTGTCGGAACAAATCGGGGCACGACCAACGTGGTCAGGAAGCGACTATCACCATCCGACTTTCAACGTGAAAAAAGTCAAAAATTATGCTTTATTTGCTTAGGAACGCATCAAAAAAAACAATGTCCACATGTCCGACAAACATAAAGATGATGCATTAGTTCGTGATTCGACATAAACTCCATGTTTTGGTGCAAGGCATAGTAGTTATATGTTTTTATACGTACAGGTGACTTTTTCAGAGTATGGCCTATTTTTTCCATTTGGGTAGGATTATGCCCTAATTTCCTTTCTGAAATCATCATTTTTGGTACAACCAATTCCACGTCAAAAACAGTTTTAAATCATGTTACCATTGACTTGGGGGGCAAGATCAGTGGCAACCAAGTTTAAGGCATCTACATTAATCAGGACCTCATTTCATTGAATCACTACCAGCCCCATCAATGCAAGGCATTTTTGGTAGTAACTTTTACGGTAGCCACGGGCTTCCACTTTTATATGCAAGGCATGAAAGGATTACGCTATCATAGTTGCAACTCTGTCACGGACAGACTAAACAAAGGGATTGTTTAAAATGATTGTTGGTTGCTATCACCAACACAACAACACTAAATGGAACCTACCTCTAGGGGCAAAGGGCCGATGCTAAGTCTTCCTCATACAATCCCGACCCATGCAAGCTAGGTGGATTGGAATAAGTTTTCTGTTACCTCCCTCATCGGGAGATTCATACCGGAAAATTGGGAAATGCTTATACAATAAGCTGCGAGTCAGGCATACGATGCGTAAGAGCACATAGCTTAGGCAAACACTCTAAAATCTTAAGGAGTGTTCCTCAGCCCAGCATGCTCTTCTTTTCGTTCTTCATCTCTTTCTCTAAGGAACAAACATGAAAATTTTCTACGAAGTTTTGTTACATGTTTCACTAGTAAGTTCTCTTGAGCCAAGATGCTCTAAAAGCACTCAGCTAGAAATTGGGCAAGGTGCCATCCACATTAGTCTTCATCGGTTCAATGATTACACACTAATTTCCATGATGGCTATGAACCCCGCACGCTGGCTAAGAGCCATTGCTAAACCTAGGATAATATCCACTTGTTCGTATTCCTTGGACGATTGTTCTCAAGATCGAACAACTCTACCCAGGGAAGTACACATCGACATTACTGGACAAGCAAGAGTCTTGTCATTACGGATGTCTAGGGTGTCATTTTTCCACTAAATGTTTTCACTGCGATACTCAAGTTGAGTTTTTTATACTCTTCAACTCATAGCCACTGAGCTCTACAAGGAAGTATCGATGCAGCAATTAGTTGCGACAGCATGGCTGTCCATAAGAGCTCGGCAATTCACTTGTGTGGATTTCCTGCTCTCTCTATAGCACTACGGAGTGTCTATGGACATACTCTTTTGGGGTAAGACCCGGCGGGTGATTGTTACATCACCCCATCGGCATTAAGGATCACAATTTGAACTGCATTCAGGATCACGGTTGATCTCTCCCAATTATACTTTCAAGGAAAGAATTCTGCAATCTACCACACGCGATAGCGGACGGACACACTCTTCAAGTTGATTCCAGTTATTTTGTACACGGTTGACTATGTTGGTTACCGTTATCTGCTAGTTGAGCAGTTTCTACAAAGAGTCTCACCAAGGGGTTTGACTACGTAGATTCTAATCCAAGGGCTTGGATTGCAAAGGAAACACCCAGGGTTCCCAATGCAATGTTGTTTGTTTTTTAGGTAGGGGACATGTTCCTATCACATTAGCATACAGGTAAGAGTACATTATGTTATTCCATTAGCAGACAGGTACGTGTACATTATGTTATTCCATTTGCATGCAAGTAAGTGTACTGAATTGGTGTCATCCCATGTTTAATATGCTTTCCTTGGCTTTTCAAGACGTCTAGGTACGCTTGAATGTTACAAAGCCATGCCAAGGGCATGTCGGCACAAAGTATTTTGGGCTAAGCGTCCAATCTATCTTTCTGTCCTACGCTGTTATGCACCTAATTTTAGGGTTCAATTTGGCACATGTTGTCACATGGGATACAACATGGTCTAGGAACTCAAGGAGTTCGGTTTAACCACTGTGGAGCAAGATAATGAGGGTCCCTCTCACTCTTGTCGTGGAGTGTTTGCAGTTCCTCCACACACAAGTACATCTTGTACTTGTTGGATGTCGCTTTTTCGGCCATCCTTATTTGAGACATATTCCACATGTGGTGAATATGAGTCTCTAGGACTGACACTAGCGCCTAATTCTTCATGATGTGTCGTGACGAAGTCCCTACATGCTGGTCGCATCCGTTTACTCCACCATTTGAAGCACACCATATCAGGAACAATTTCAGATGGCCAGAAATTATCGGGTACTCGGTACAGACTTGTTGCGATGACAAGTGCTGTGAAACCACCTTAACGGAGAGTCATTTCTACATATAGCCAAGTATGCTAAGTTACTGGGAATTTCTCATGGTTGGCACTTAGGTGTGATTGAGCTTTCACATTCTCCTATGGTCCAACTCTTGTTGAAAGGCTTTCATTTACGTACCGTGGAAAGTCTCGTCATGGAATTGCGGTTTGGATAAATTTGTGTTAAATGCATGCACACTAGGTGTTATGGGCCTTAGTGTTTAACACTGATTTATTTGGAGCGGCATGCCAATTCATGGACTTTATTCTCTCTGCACCTTTTTGCACTGCATGTGCAATCTCTCTTGCAAATTTATTATGAGTTTACACCCTGCCATACAAGGCACTGGCTCAGGATGGGTGTCTATGGTTGGATGGTCTAAACTCTAGGAGCTTACTCCAGTCCAACCTCGTTGGTTGTCTTCACTCCATATAAAATATATGGATGGATACTCAATGATTGAGTCCTAATTTATCGACAGTCATGGAAGACTGTCTGTAAGTGGTTGGGGAAAAGCACCTCACTCTTACTGTTGCTATTCATCTCGTGTTGGATGGGCAACTTACAAATATTTATTTTGCTAAAGGATCTGCTAAGAGCATACGTTATCACAACGCATTTCTGAATAGATGATTTTCTCCCTAATCTCGAATTTGCTTAAGTAAGGATTTCGACTTTGAACACCTGTTGTGGTGGGGTTGGATATTGTTTCAATAGTTTCATAAGTCAAGGACTTACCAGGTGTGCTGACAAAGTATGTTGGCAAGTAACCTTCATCAGGGATGAACTTGTAGTTCTATGTGTTCCAATATGCTCAAAAGTCTAACATAAGGCCAGACCCTACTCTACTTCTTCGTAGCTGTGAAGTTTTTTTTTACATACTCACTCGAGTTGGAAATCTGGCTCTCAACTTCATGGATAGTTGCGCCAATGTTTTCTTGCATTATTCCAGTACCTTCAGAAGATCTGAACACTGGTTATGCCTTTAACAAATCTTAGTTATGGTTCCTCCTTTACAGTACTCAAGTGAGCTATACATGGAGTTACCATTTAGACCCAAGTGCTTGCAAACGGACAACAATGTTGAAAATCAAGATGTTGCTCTTGGTTTCATTGAACCCCCTCACTGCATCACGTTTGGGATACCAACACAGAAAACATCATTCTTACGAAGATATCACCACTTTTGTTTTCGAGGACGAAAACTCTTCTTTAAGGGGGGAGTAATGTCAGGACAAGGGTCCTGTACCCTAAGAACTAGGATAGTCATGGACTACGGCCAAGGATCGGGCTAGGTAGTGTGGATAAGGGATCTGTCTAGAGCAAGGGGCTAGGAGCCTACCTATATAAAGGGAGGTTGGGAGGAGGATCTCAGGTCTAGTTTCCCTAGTTCTTACATCAAGGATATGACCCAGCTAATAAACAATGACTTTATCGTTGTTGAACATCATAGTTTGATCTCACCACAGTTTTTCTATCTAGGAAATAAGTCTGCAATTTGCCAAGGGGTAGTGGACAAGTTCAAGTTTTAAAGTTGATTTCAACCTCACTATTAAATACAATACATTGTGTTGGTCACCATTCCCTGCTAGTTTAATCCATTTCCATGCAAAGACTAACCAAGGGGTTTGACAATGTAGATTCTACCCAAGGGTTTTGGATTACAAAGGCAACACCCAGGGTTACCAATGCAATACTCCTTGATTTTCACTAATCTTTCAATAAGTGTTACTAGGACATTGCATGTGGTAGATTTGGTCATGTGCATTTGACTACAGGTAAGTGAACACTATGTTCAACCTCCAAGTATGCTTCTGATTTGGTTTTATTTTATTTTTGAAGATAATTTGATTGATTTTCCCAAGTAGGATGTATAAGCTTCAATGCTTTCACCCACTTTTCTCTTCATAGACATAACAAGGTCATGTAGGAGCAAAGAATTTTGGGATGCAGTACCCTACATACATTTTTGCATTATGCAGTTAAGGACCTACATGATAGAGATTTGTTTGGAACATGTTGTCACAAGAGGAGCAATATGGTCTAGAAACTCATGGAATGTTGGGGGTACCATCATAGCATAACTTTAATGACCAACAATAATTGTCAATCTAGAGTGATGAGCTACCCAGCTAGGGCATGGAAACACTCACCAACTAGTGAGATAATCATGGCAACATGAATGGTGACTCTATGAGTGATCTTCTCGGCCTATGGAGAAGCTAAGCCACGATGTCTGGCAATCTCCAGATTGACTTCTCTTCACCTCAAATGAACCCAATCACACACACTAACAATGGCAAGATGCAAACATCACTAATCCTACTAATCACAAGTGCACACACATAGATCTATTGAGAATCCACACTCCAATCAAACCTGCATACACAGACAAAGAATAGAGGGAAATTACACAAGAATAGAGTAGGAGTAACCACTAGTTAGTTATGATCTAGCTAATCAAAGCATCATTAACTATCATAAGAAGTATGAGAGAGGCATAGTGAAAGATAATTACACATTGATTAATGTTAATCAAGTCACATGAGCAAGGAGAAGCTTAAGGACTCCATAGCCACACATGAGGCTGAGAACCCTAATTTCATTTACACGCTACCTTATATACCTAGGGTAAAAATATACAATGTTCGAGCACCCAAGGCCTTTAGGGATCCACCACTTACTAAATCTACAACCTATGCACACTAAGTAGCCTATTATTTATAGCTTGGAACTCCCATTAAGCCTGTAACCCATTACAAATATTACAATGACTTGAAATAAATCGAGAAATTACAATACATGGCCATTTTGGAAAATGTGAAAAATGTGTGACTCCAATCTTTACTGCTTCTTTGTATTCATCTTTCATGTGCCTTTGTAAGGATTTGGCCAGCATCTGTTAACTAACATCGACTCGGTTAACATTCTCTCTTGTGATTTTAGTGCCCATCCTCGGGCACTGTAGGAAAGTGTCCATGGAGACTGTGGAAGGTTGTTGATTGGTTGTCCAGCTAGGCGTGTTGTAAGGAGTCTTTGATGTTGTTGTAGGCCTTTGTTGAGTTTCAGCATCTAGCTATTGTCTTGGAGCATTGGAAGACTTAGGAATACATCTCTCCATTACCTTTATAACTTCTTGGATGATTGCGTTTGGCTTGAGGTCTTGTTAAACTCTTGAGATCTTCATGCAGTTCTGACTCAATTGCAGTTGGTCTTTGGTTGACTGGTAGCAAATCTTTTTATAGCCTATGTAAAATTCTTGTGCAAGAGGAAGATTCTTTGAATTCCATATTTGTTTTGTATCCTCTTGATTTTTGTGGTAAAATTGAGTAGCATTTGGTGTCGTCTTGTTGTAATGTCGCTTCTTAGGTATCCTAGGATGTTGTCAATATTGATACCTAGTGAGTTTTATTTCTTGGGAGGGTCTTGAATGCACTTCATATGGTCTAATCTTTGGTTTTGTTACGTATATGTGTCTATTACCTCTGTAGTACTCTTGTTCCTTTAAACTCCATTGTGATGTTATGCATCCCATGTGTTTGTCTTTCTGTGTTGATCTTCTGTCTTCAATCCACACTAGATCATTGACTTTTACTAAACTACTTTGAACAAACACGTGCTTGAATTTATTTGGTTTTCTTGAATACTTGGGCTGATATACCTTTTCTTTTTTGGGTGGCTCCCTAGAGAGTTTCATTGGGTCAGCAATTGACATGAAGTTTCTAAAGCGTGACTTGCTTGAAAAATTTGATCCATGAGGGTTCTTTGATGTAGGGGTATATATTGTCACACCTTTTGTGCTTTTCAATTGGAGGTCCACGTTAACTTTACCTTTGTTTATAAGATTTTTCGTTGATACTTGTGACATTTGCAACTCTGAATCGAGCATTAACGGTACATGTAACTGTTTCTTGCTATCTCTTGGAAAGTAGAGTAGTAGATCTCTATCTTCTCTATAGGCCTTGTGTTGGTCTAACCTGTCATAATAATCAATATCTAATTCTCCTAAATGATTTTCTCATGTTAAACTGATCATTTAATATGGGGAAGTGCCAGGGGAGAAAAAGCTAGAATATTGGTTAAGCTAGCAGACCGGCCACAGTAGGGATCCAAAGGAGGGAAAATAGGGATCTGAAGGGGGGGCCATCTGCAAAAGAGCCATGTGCAACAATGGGCTAAAAAGACCCTAAGGTTCAGCCCATCAAGACTTCCAAAATGCTAAGGTTCGAAAATTCAAAGGTTGTGTCCAAAGGTCAACCTTAAGGGAATTGGATGCTTTGTGTGTGTACAAAAAAGTCTTTGCAATCCCTACTTGGGAGGGGGTGAGCCTTGCATGTAGGGGATGAGAGAGAAAGCCACACACACACACACACACACACACACAAGCTCCCTTTACACAAAGGGAATGAGGGACACATGTCAGCTCCCTAGGCCAGATGCCCACAAGGTGTACCCAATTCCTATTGGATGGCCTTGGAGGTGGACCAATGAGAATTAGGCTAGAGTAAATCTAGTTTAATTAATTTAAAAACACTTAATAAAAGAACCAATGAGAATTAAGTCCTCTAGAAGACTATTGGACAGTTTCCCAAGGGGTCCAATGAGCATTCAGCAGCCCAATGGCTTGCCTGATTCCTATTGGCAAGGAGGCAAAGGGGTCCAATGAGAGTTTAGCTGAATTATTAAATTACCTAAAGCTCTCACAAAAGGGGAAAGGGAGACACATGTCAGAAGGCTATCACTTATGCTGCTTAATAGTCATTGGCTTGACCTGGGGAGGTCCAATGAGGGTAGAGCAAGAGCAAATAGCAAGAGGGCTCGCCCAAGGAGAGAGGGGGCTGATTTTTGCAAGGCATTATCACATACACACTCACAAAATCTCATGTGTGAAGTAAAGAAGACTATCTCTTCCCAAGCTTTAATGGAGAGCTCATCACCTACTCCAAGCTTGTGAGATAGAAGCCTACATCGACACACTCTTGGCATGTGGATGCAAATCCAACCAAGAGCCAAGCTTCAATGCATTCTCGTCTCCTCTACCATGCTAATTACTAAGCTAAGCTATGCTAATATGAGTGATTATGTGAGGAGATGTACATCTTTCTCCTAAGATACTCCTTCTTCCTCTCAATCTACTCTCATACCCTGCTAGCTCTCACCATCTTCGAAGGTGTGTGAGGTCTTGGGTCTGAGACCGGGGATAATTGATGTTGTGTTTGCTAAGTGTTTTGCTTAGTGCATGAAGCTTTCATCTTCATTGCACTAACTAGTCTTGAAGGAACACAAAGAATTGTATTGTACAATGTCTCTCTTGATGGGAGAAACCATAATACAAAGCCTTTTGGAGGGGGGACCAGCTCCATGCAAATCCGGTCCTCAACTGTTGTCAATAGCTTAATTTCTCTCTCTTTTGAAAGTATTTTTCATGCTATCTAACTAGGTGTTATGCTTTTTGTTGCTCTCTCCACCCAAGCACTCTTGTAATTCTCATTAGGAATCTATTCTAATGAAATGCCCACTATGTTCATGCGAATTTCCGCTACACACAAGTTTTTAGGCCATTAAATGTTACATAACCACTCATGTCCAAGGATGAAATATGCATGCAGGGGATCAAAAAGAATCTTTTGTCTATATCTGCACTTGCTAGACTTTGGTCTTGTAGTCAAATTTTTGGATGACAAATGTACAATACAGGATCTCAATTTTGGTGATGAAATTGTTTCATCTGGCATTTTATGTCATGGGCTATATAAGTTGTGGATTCAAAGGTTGTTTCGGATGCAAAACTTTGGCATGCACGTTTTGGGCATCTGAATTTTTCCGGTTTGCTGCATTTTTGCAAAAATCTGATATGGTTTTTTCTTTGCCGCCTCTTGAAGCACCCGTCAAACACGTTTGTGAAGGCTGGATTTTGGGTAAGATGTAGTGTTCAGAGTTTCCAAAGGATGGTTTAGTTAGGGCCACATGCAGCTTGTGCATAGTGATGATTGTGGGCCCATGCAAACTCCGTCCTTGGGCAATTACCTTTACTTCGTGACTTTCATTGATGATTACTCCAGGCATGCATGGGTGTATCCGCTCGAATTCCAAAGTGTTTATATGCTTCAAAAAATCTATGGTTGTGGCTGAAAATATCTCAAAATATACTAGAGGCACCCTTCGTTTAGATCGAGGGGGGGAGTATATGTCTCATGAGTTTAATGCATTTTTGGCTAGACGTGGGATAAAACACCAATGTACAATGCCTTATATGCCTCAAGAAAATGGTGTTGCTGAGAAGAAAAATAGGTCACTTATAGAAGTGGCATGCTATATCGTCAAAAGTCAAGCTTTGTCCCATTTGTTTTGGCTTGAGGCCATCATGTGTGCCAATTATGTACTTAAAAGGTGTCCTACAACAGCTTTGTAGTCTATGACTCCTTATGAACCATGGCATGATAGAAAGCCTTCTATTGAGCACATGCACGTTTATGGATGTTTGCCTTATGCTTTGGTGCCACAAATGCAGCATAGAAAATTGGATGATAATGCTGTCAAATGCATTTTTGTTAGTTATAGTGCTGAAAGAAAAGGTTACAGGTTGTATCATCCGCAAACAAAGTGTAACTTGGTTTCACGAGATATTGTGTTTGTGGAAGATTCTATTCATCCCTTGTTGTCATATACTAGAGATAGTAATGTAAGATCCCAGGACATTTATGACACTTTGTTGCCTCTTTTCAGTGATGGATGTTCAAATGTAAATTCTAATGAGTAAAATGTACAGCCTATGGGGGTTTCTGAAAAATGTTAAAAATAAGCCTATCACAAATGCAGATGTACATGATTAGTACTTGATGAGGAAAGGGTTGAGAATGAGTAGGCTAAAATGGGTGGTGCATACTTTGCATGACAATGAATTGGATGCACCTTTGTCTAGTCGTACTCGTTCAGGTTCTCGCCATGCATCTTATGCATCAGATTGTTATGCTTTGGTTGTGTCCAGCTTATGTGATGTTGAGGAACCTCTATCTTTTGATGAAGCACAAAATTCAAAAAATTGGATGGCTATCATGCAATTAGAATATGATGCACTTATAGAAAATGACACATGGACTTTATGTAATTTTCCTCCATATCTTTTCACAAAGGCATTGTCTCGTGAGAAGTTTGAAGATTTTCGCAAAGTTTTGGGCTTACTCCCCTTTGTGGACTGATCATGTCCTCAAGGCATGGCACTTGCTATACTCTATGTGCCAGCTCTCATTCACCGCATCACTCCTAGGGGGGATTTGTTACCTAAACATGTGGTAGCGATGTGTGTGAACACACTTAGGATTACCGGGGCATTTTTCCCTCACTAGGAGGTTTTTCCCCTCATGCATTGTATATATGCACATCACTCTAGGGCTATCTTATCTTCCCATTTCACACCTAAGTAATACACTCTCTATTGTGTGCCTTGAGCTTCCTTCATCTTCTCCAAGATGTGTGGGTTTTCCTGCAACCCTAATTCCAACACTTTTTCTGACATTGTTTTCTGAGACATATTCCACGTGGAGAATATGAGTCTTTGGGACTCACACTGGCTTGAGCTTCCTTTGTCTTCTCCAAGCTGTGTGTGTTTTCTTGCCACCCTAATTCCAACATTTTTCCTGACTTTTTTTTTTGAGACATATTCCACGTGGAGAATATGAGTCTCTAGGACTGACATTTAAGCATGTTTCTTAATAATGTGTCATGACAGATTCCCTAGGTGCTGGTCACATCCATTTGCTAGACCATTTTGAGCACAGAGCACCAGGAACAATTTCAATGGCCATAAATTCTCGAGTACTAAGTATAGAATTGTTGAGGTTACAAGTATGGTAAATAGCATTGACAGATTGTTTTTTACATATATAGCAAGACTATGTTTGTTACTGAAAATTTTTCATTATTGGAACTTAGATGTGATTGTGTTTCACATTCTATTATGGTCCAACTTTTGTCGCAAGGCTTTCATGTACGTACCATGGAAATTCTAGTCATGAAAATGCAAGCTCAAATAAGTTTGTGTTGAATGCATGCACACTAGGTGCTATGGGCCCTAGTGTTTAACATAGGCTTGTTTAGAACATCATGCAAATTCATGGACATGATAGCTTACGAAGCATATTGCACCACGGGTGCAGTATTTCTCTCATAGCTATTGTGGGTCTGTCATCCACCATACGAGGCAAGAACTTGGCATGGATGTTTCTAGATAGATTGCCTAAATTGTATATGTTTATTCAATCAAGTCAACTCGTTCACCAAGTTGGTTGATCACAATCTATATAGATTATACAGATTCAATACCATTTTTTGTAAGTCATTGTGCACCCACATTTATCAGTGATTTTTAGAGTATTGTTTGTAAATGGGAAACAACAATACATACTATCACTCATCTAAAGACAGATGGGCAGTTGGTATGTATTAACCTAGTGCTAAAGGATACGCTAAGAGAATACTTTAGCAAGAAGCAACCGAGCTGAAAAGATTACCTTTCTGTTTGGAGTTTGTTTATCATAATGCAAAGCATGTTGCGACTAGGTTTAGTCCCTACACATGTTTTTAACCTTGATCACCATTATAGTGGGGTTTCCAACTGACAGAAATGACATCAAGTCACGAACTTCCTATAGGCTGATGAGTTATGTCAGCAGGTCACTTTCATGGAAAGTTGAGAAGAGGTCTTCTTGAATGTTCCAATATCTTTAGGAAGTCTGACTCCTGGTCATTCATCTAGACACCTCTTAGTTGTGGTAACTCATTTCCAATACTCAAGTGAGTTATAAAAAGAGTCTACACACTATGTTGGATTTAAGCCGGTTACACCAACGGTTGCAAAGGGACAACAATGTGGAAAATCAAGATGTTTTTCTTGGTTTTATTGAGCCTCCTATTGAACTATGTATTGGTCAAAAGATTAGCTGGATCAAAACAGTTTTATTTTTTAGGACAAAAACGCTTTTCCAAGGGGGAGTAATGTCATGCCAAGGATAGGACTAGTCAGGCACGGCCCAAGCAAAGTGTCAGACACACATGCAGTATAGGTGTCTATATATAGTTAAGAGCTATAGGGCCAATGGCCTATATATAGTGTGGTTGGGTCGTTATTTGCATTTTTGTCTCTCCTCTGGTCTTAGATCAACTCTCATTCACCGTATCACTCGCATAGGAGATTTGTTACCATATATGTGGTAGTGATGTGTGCGAAGACACGTATGACCAATAGGAAACTTTTTCCCTCACTAGAAGGTTTTTCTTTGTGCATTGTATATACGCTTATCAAGCAATACAATCTCTACTGTGTTCCTTGAGCTTAGTCATCTTCTCCAAGTAGTGTGTGCATTCTTGCAACCCTAATCCCAACACAAAACACAGTTTTATGAATATTACTTTCCATCATATGCACTTGATGATATCCATATTTAAGATCTATCTTACTAAAAATGAATGTACCATTTAAATTCTGAAGCAATCCATCAACACAAGGAATAGAAAAATGATTCTTTATTCTGATTTTATCAAGTGCTCTATAGTCAATGCACAAACAATAAGTACCACTTTTCTTTTTTAGTAAAGAAACTGGTACACAAAAAGGTGAACTACTTGGCTTAATTAAACCACTATTTAATAATTCCTCAATTTTATATTGAATTTCTCTTTGTTCAATTTGATTTTGATTGATATGGTGTTCAACAAGGTGGTGCACTATTTAGAATCAACTCTATTGTGTGGTCTTCCACTCTAGAAGGAGGTAATCCTGGATGTAGATCTTCAAAAAAAAAATCTTTATATTTTATCAAAAAGTTCACTTGAGAAGAAACAATTGGTCTTCATGTGTTTCAATTTCATTGATTAACACCAAAAAACTTTGTTATTCTTTTTAGCCAACCTTTTAGCTTGAGTGTGGCTAAGAAGAGATTTCAGTTATAGCTTTTGGTTAGCTTGTAATGTAAAATATTTTTCATTATGTGTGGCAATGAGTGTATGCTTATCATAGTCAATCTTTGGATTAAAATGATTCCTTCAAAGCATACCCAAAATTAAATCAATGGTGTTATCAAAAAAATATTGTGATTCAATGAAGTCTTCTGATTGGTATTGCGAATATTTTATCATATACACACAATTCAATTTTGTTCCTTGAAAAGCTACTTCTACTTTATAATTCATGAGAATCATATGTAATTTAAATTTTGTACAACACGTGTAGAAATGAAATCATGTGTACTTCCATCATCATGTAATAACTTAAAAGCATCATCACCTATCTTAACTTGCATACGTAAGAAACTATGCAGCTGAGAGATAAAAGTACCTATGTGATCTTGGTAGTGTGATTTAACTTGAGGTTCTTCATTTCTATCATTAAAAGTGTTGGCAATGTTGATATTTATCTGTATGTTGTGCAATTGATGGTCATTGTCATCTTCAATCCCATCAGTAAAGTGTGAGGAAGATGATGACTTTCTTTCAAGACACTTGTTAGGTGTATGTCCCATCTTGTAACAAGTGTAATACAATAGTCTTCATATCAAGCTTTCCATTATTCTTGTTGTCATTAATGCTATTATTGCAACTATTGCAATTATATGGAACCTTGTTCTGTGTCATCAGAAAAAGAACATTTGAAGGTGTTAGCCATTGAATACACAAAAATCCCAATTTTTTATTATTTATTTTGTCAAACAACGTATTATTTTTTAGGACTCAATTGAGTTTCCACATTGTAATATTCTAAGTATGCGGATTAGCCAAACCCATAGTAGAAAGTAGGAAATGATTCTAATAAGTTAGAACCTTCGAGGTTGAGGTATAAAAGCCAATTTTTGTAACCCTAGAACAATTTTTTTGAATCAATCAACTTTTGAGCTCAATTAAGCGTGCCACGAGTTTCGTGTGAGAGAGTGAGTGATCTTCTTCTACTCTCTACGTGCACTACAAATGCTACATTGCAAATACATCTTCACCATTGTGCTAGCAATGGAAGAGCTACACGCCGAAACCGAGCTTGCACAAATTTGATCTATTTGCAAAGAGATCTCCCACGAGCTTTGAGGTGATTTTTTCTCTATTCGTGCATTTGATTAGAGATTGCTATATGTCATTGCGTGCACGGGGAGTAGAACAACACATGAGTCCTAAACATGTTGAAGAGGGGGAATGGGGAACACACTCGACACACAAACAGTTGCCTCTATATAGCTCAGGGCATTTATAACACCCCTGTCCTCTCAAAAACACCTTCTAAAAAATAATCTATACTAGCAAAGCCTCGCTTGCAACCCACCAATGCACCTACTGCTAACAAGATCACTAGACAGCGATCACACCAATCTTGCCCACTTCTAGCTCTTCCACAACTCAAAACCTCTCTCTCTTTCTCTCTCTCACACACAAGGGGCCCGGGGGGTGCACACGCTCACACATACAGGCGCCACACACCCTAGACACGAGCAAAGAAGAAAGGAGCGAAGGGGGAGAGACGAAGCCAAAATCGATGATAGACCGCTTTTGCCGTGTACAAAGTAGCATGTATATGCATGGTCATATGTACAAAAACATATGCATTTGGGAGCTTGTGAAGTGGTTTCAAGTTTTAAATCAGATGCAACGTGTACACATTGTGAATAGTCAGGTTTGCGTCCCAACTGTCGGGCACATGTACATGCCTGGATAGGGTATTGGGGCCTTAACACTAGGTTGGTAACCTAACAGGACATAAAAGTGTCCTTTCAAGGTTTTGAAAAAAACCTCCAAAACCATAGTAGATCCACTCATTTTGTAAAATCCTTTCATGAGGTTATAGTTCAAGGACTACTACACATGGGAAAAATAAGAAACTTGTAAAACTTCTCATCTTTTGGTCACACCAAGCCTCCAAAGTTGATGGACCAGTACATTTTCATCAAAACAGTCATTTCTTACGTTTTGTTGCATAAAAATAAGATTAGGGATTTTTGTAGGACTTGAGATAAATTCCCTAGTTAACTTCAATGGGTTGGTGATCAGAACATATGATTGCTTCTCACTCACTATTTATTGTTTTGCCAAAAGAAATAGGTACAAAAAAGTTGAATTTTTACCATTCTGCAAACCTATCATCAAAGTTTCTATAGCCACGCTCAATACAAATAATATATGCATGTTTTCTTAGTTCTTTATTGTCCTTTAGGTTCATAAGGAGCCATGGAGCATGTCAAAAGAATAATACATCTCTTACCAAGGGGAATCTTGGGGATAAAGATGAAGTGCTGAATACAGCAAACATGAAAAAACTGGGTTCAACATTATGAGTTGTAGAATCCCATAGAAACTATTCAATATCTAGCCAAATTTGATCCTTATGACTAGATATGGTTACTACCTACAAAATGCATGTAGTTGTCACAAGAAACTAACAATATTTAAAAAGCTATACTTGATATACTAGAATGTTTCGTTTTCTTCTATAATTGAAAAAATTAACCATCGTTGTCTACTATGAAAAATAGGGTATTAGGTGCCCCAAAACTCAAGGAATATTAGCTTTATGTTACAATATGAGACATAGAAAATCAAAATTGCATTTGGATATCATGAAAGACACCAAAAAAACCATAGAAGAGCTAAAATTGGGTAAAAAACAGGATTTGACAATTTTTGTAATTTGGTCATAACTTACAACTTTAACATTTATTTCTCCCTAGAAACATCAGGACATGTTGAGGACTACTAAATATAGTTCTCTAGCATTATAGACCTCACAAACATGAATTCTAGAGTCGTATAGTTGCAAAAGGTTGAAAAAAGCCAAAAACAGGACCCGTTTTTTCACACAGTTTAGGTTGTGAAATGTTGTGCAAGGACAAGGTTAAAGATGGAATTGATATTCCAAAAAAATGTCTAGTTTTTTTCAGCTCATGAGACAACTTTCTAGACAAATAGCACCTCAAAATCAATTTTACAAACTCTTGACATAATTCAAGGAAAATGGTCACTCAACAGGACATAAAAGTGTCCCATTACCAACCTAGTGTTAAATATGGTTCTTGGTGGCTTCTTTTGGATATAAGGAATGTTTTTTATCTTTCTAGAATATTAATAATGCAAGCAACAAGTGTGGGTACTCTCATCCCACTCGAGAAGTTTGGGACATGCAGTAATTGTCTATTTACAGTGCCTGATCAGGGATGATGCGTACACGGCCCTAGAAGTGGTCAAAAATGTAATGTGGGGATGTGGCAAAGTGATTTGGGTATCAAGGATCAAGCAGCAAAATTTGGTGAATTTTGGGGTCCGTTTGGGGTTTTTCCCACGAAAAATTCTCCTCGGGGGTCAAAACTAGCCAAAATTGGGTCAAAAAATGGCCAAAAATGGTGTGAAATTGCTTCAAGTTTCCACATCACTCATGGTGACATGCGTTTTTCAACTGGGGGAGAATTTTTGAAGCCAAGTCTTGGCACTTTTTCCTCTCTGTGTGTGGGAGAAAGCAGAGTTCCTACAGGTGGTCTATTGCAGTCCTGTCGCGTTCGCGTCCTGCTTTCGTGTGTGTGGAGGAGTAAATGATAGCTTTCTCTCTTCAATTTTGCACTTGGGAGAGTCTATGGAAGTTTTGAGGTTTCCATGGATGTGCGCGTGCAAGGAATTGAGGAAGAAGGTGCGGCTTTCTGCAAGACTATGTGACCCTGTATCGATGCCATTAGGGTTAGCGCTACTCCAAAGAGTGCAACAGACTGGAGTTTGGTGAAGGCTTTGCAATGGTTTGAGAGAGGCCTTTTGTGGCTGGAGTGTTTGAGTTTTTGATTGTCTTTCTTGTATATTTTGGTCAACATCAAGTGTGATTTCAAGTGTTGATTAACTCGCCGTCACCTTCTAGTGTCTGCGAGCAAGCAAGGGCTTGTAGGTCGAGGTGTTTGGATTTTGAATTGAGCTTGTGGGTAGTATTTTTATTGAGATCTTGAGTGGTGGTGTGTGTGGGTTGGAATTTAAGTAAATTTCTTGTGTGGTGTTGAGTTGTCTGGGTGTGTGAGTGTGCGCACGGTGTCTTTTGCTCCATCATCCTTTGGCGATCCCCCTGGGGAGCGAAATTTACCGATTGTGCACCCAGGTGAAGCCATTTTTTTGTGAAGTTCGAACATCATTGAAGAAAAGTGGTGGTTTCATTGAGGTGCAAGACTTCAACTTTTGTGGAATTACTCACGCAAGGGAGAAGTGACTTGAAAGGGATGACGTATAGTCGGCCAGTGTTCACTGTGAAGGAGGATGTGAAGGATTGGATTGCAGACTTTGAGTGGCATACGCTTGGTATGTATATTGTGAATGACAAAGCAAAGCTTCATGTATTTCCTCTTGCACTCAAAGGAGAAGCTCGCGAGTGGTTTGAAGGTTTAGAGGAAGACAAAAAGCAAACATGGGAGTAGGTGAAGCAAGCAATTTTTGATAGGTTTGGGAAGAAACTAACCGCAACAGAAACGACGACAAAATTGAGAGGTTTGCAGCTTGATGTTCATGCTAACTTTAAAGAGTTTTTGCAACACTTCAAAGGACTTTGGGTGCAACTAGAGGCGGCATCCCAAGTACCTCCAGGGGATTTCTTTAAAGTGCATCAGTTTATGGACTGTCTCCATCCAAGTGTAAGGGAGAAGGTCGATCAAAAGGAGTCTACTACATTTGAAAGAGTTGTGCAAATTGCCGAGGCCAAGAGCAAGAAGATCAAGAGAAGGTGGGATCAAGGCATGACACATGCTGAGCCAGTTGTGGTGCAACCAATGGTCCTTGTGGCAACATAGCTAGTGGTTCAAGGTCCGGATCCCATTACGGCCCGGGTTTTGCATAATCTTGTTGGTCAGTTGCAAGAATTAAGAATTAACATATTGAATAGGAACCAAAGAGAAAAGCGGCCAGCTGGGAGAGGTAGGGGATGAAGGCTACAAGACAGATGCTACAATTGTGATGAAGAGGGTCACTATGCCCCTGATTGTCCTGAACCACCAAGAGAGAGAGGAGGGATATACCCCTTATATGGACGTGGTCGAGGGAGAATAAAATAAATTCATCAAGAGCGGGCACTAGAATCATTGCCGCCACAACAACAACCACAACCGTTTCCTGAAAATGGAGAAGGTAGGGCTATTAACATCATTATCCTTGAGTGTCAAGATGTGGATGTTTTGGCCAATAAGAGAGCTAAGCATGATAGGAAGAAAGAGACAAAAGAAGAGAGGGAAACAAGAGCAAGGAAAGGAAAGGCTAAGGTAGAAGACAAACCAGAGAGTAGCAAGAGGCGACGAAGAAGGAAAATAGGTCCAAAGGACTACCCCCTTGGCCAAGGTGTTGAAGACTATGATATTGTCAAGGACATATGAAAATAAAGGCAAATATATCTTTTGGTCAGTTGGTGGATTTGAACGCTAAATTGAGGAGGTAGTGGACCAAGTGTGTGAGTACACGGCTTCCTTCCAAAAAGGAAAAGCCTCAAAGCATGGTGTCTTCCTTGAGGGTTGGTCACCCAGTGGATATGGTGCCAATAGTTGAAGCTCTGTTGGGAAAGAAGACGGAAGTGCAAGCATATGTGGATGGTGGTGCCCAGGCGTGTGTCATGAATGAGGCTATCATGAAGGAAGCAGGAGTCAAGATGTCAGTGAATGATTCAATCCATATGAGGATGGCCAACCACAAAAAGGCAAGGTGTCTTGTGATAGCTGAATATGTGAAGATAAAAGTCTTGGGGATTAAGTGCTTGGTTGATTGCTATGTGATGCAAGCAGGTGAGAATGCTTATCCGATCATTTTAGGAAGGCCATGACTTATAACCCTTGGTGCTAAGCAGGATTGGGGCACGGGCTTGATCACCATCCCCGACCAAGAGAAAGGAAGGACCATTGTCTACAACATGAAGACACAGGAGAGCCGTACACAGCCCCTATTGGAGATGCAAGATACAGATTCAACAGAAACTATGTCATACAATAGTGATGCTTCGTCTACATCATCAGAAGAAGTGTAGAGGAAGGCTTGATGCAATTATGTCCTGATCTATTTGGGATAAGTTTTGAAAAGGAAACATCGATGCCTTATGTGAAGGTCAAGGAGGAGAAGAATAATACAAAATCAATTGTAGAGCCTGTCAAAGTGAACGCAAGGAGCATGCTAGGAGAGGACTTAACAGAGAAAGAAAAAAAGGAGTATGAAGACATGTTCACGGAGTTTCCAAAGCTATTCGCCACTGAATATACAGAGTTTTAAGGAGCTAAAGGGGTTGAGCATAGAATAAATCTAAAAGAAGGAGCCAAGCCGAAGGTTCAAAAGCTTAGGAGGTTAGCGGTCATTCATGAGAGGGCACTTCGTGAAGAGGTGACGAAGCTTTTGGAAGCAGATTTCATCTTTCGAGTGGAGGACTCCGAATGGGTCTCTCCAGTTGTTATTGTGCCCAAGAAGAACAAAAGATTTAGGATATGTGTTGATTTCAAACCTTTAAATCCCACCACAAAAAGGAATCATTATCCACTACCCTTCCTAGATGAAATCCTCAATCAGGTTGCAGGTCATGAATGTTAGTCAATCATGGATGGATTTTCTGGCTACTTTCAGATCTTGATAGCGATTGAAGATCAATTGAAGAAGACCTTCATTACTCCTTGGGGTTGTTTTTCCTACAAGAGAATGCCTTTTGGGTTGGTTAATGCATATGCTACTTTCCAAGGATGGATGGGTAGAGTGTTTGCCCCCTACTTGCGTAAGTTCATTTGAGTTTTCATGGATGACATTGGATGTTATAGCTCTAGGGGTCACACATTTGGAAAAGCTAAGGTTGAGTTTTGAAAGGCTTCAACAAGAGGGTGAGCAACTCAATCCAAAGAAGTGTAAGTTTGCTCGTGTCAAAGTCCATTTGCTAGGACATGTGGTTTCCCAAAATGGAATAGAAGCCGACCCAGAGAAAGTTAAGGCTTTGTTGCTTATGGATACGCCCATCAACACAAAGGACTTGGCATCATTTGTGCATAAGCTCAGGTACCTATCACGTTTTCTTTGGATGCTATGTCAATATGTGTATCCTCTCTAGCAATTGAGTCAAAGAGTTCAAGGGTTTCAGTGGAATGAAGACATGCAACAGGCTTTTGATGGTATCAAGGAGGTATTGTGTGCTTTACCAACAGTGAGCCCTCCCGACTTGCAATCAATTTTCTATGTATCTATTAGTGTAGGATCAGTAGCTTTTGGGTTAGTTCTCTTACAAAAGCAGGGAAGGAACTTCAAGCCAGTCTATTTTGAGAGCAAGATGAAGAATGTAAGCGAATTCTCCTACACAAAAATGGAACAGTGGGTCTTTTGCCTTTGTTCTTGCTTGTTGTAGGTTCAAAACCTATCTGTTGCCCCAAAATTTCTATGTGATCACCACATCAAATATTTTGCCGGATGTAGTACAACATTTGAAGCCTAGCAAGCGCATTTTAAAGTAGACTTTGGAGCTTCAAGAGTATGAGTTTGAGATTAAAGTGGATCATTCTGTTCAAGCTCACTTGGCGGACATAGTGGTACACAAGGGAGGGGAGCTTCCATCTTACCCAAGGGTTGACAAGGATGATCATGAATAAGAAGTAGATATTATGAATGCGTATGCAAATGATGTTTGATGGTGCATACAGGAAAGTTATTCAAAAGGCAAGTGGTGGGGTAGTCATTAAAAACCCAAACGGCGATGTAATATTTTCTAGAGCTTACGATCTTGATGAAGCTAAAAGTAACAATGAGGCTGAGTATCTTATGCTTTTCCTTGGGTTGAAGCAGTGTGTTGAGTTTGGATTGAAGAGGGTCATCGCAAAAGGGGATGCGTTGCTAGTCATGAATCATTGGTTGGTTTGTGGAATGTTAAGAAAGATAATTTGAAGAAGTAGTTCTATGGCATCAAGAAGCTTTTGCATGAGTTTGAGAAGATACAATTTAAGCATGTTCCTCATGAGCAAAATAAAGAAGCTAATGAGTTAGCTAGGGATAGGTTGGATGCCTTGGTAGCTCCTTTAAAATTCAAGGAATCCTTGTATACAAGAAGGGAATCATTGCAAGATGTAGGATTATTTCTTGGTAAAGGGAAATGTCCAGAGGGCATGTCAAAGATTCAGTGTAAGAGAATAGTTGCAAAAGCAAGAAACTACACATTGGTAGGTGAGGATCTCATGCTTTATGGCAAGGATAGCATTTTGAGAAAAGTGCCGTCCAAAGAAGAAATAGGCTTGATTTTTGGAGCACTGCCATGAAGAAATAGGCCATCAAGGCAAGGATCAAGTTGTCTTTCGTATTTTGAGAGCAGGTTATTGTTGGCCTTCTATGATGAGAGATGCTTATTTTTTGTGCAAGTCATGCCATGAATGCCAAGTGTTTGCAAATCGTTGGCTGAGCCTCAAAAAGCTATAATGTCTTTTAATGCATTTGCAAAATGTGGAGTGGATGTTGTAGGTCCGATTGCTAAGGACCCACAATGGCAAAAGGTATATCCTTGTGGCTGTGGACTATTTGACAAAATGGGTGGAGGCAAGAGCGGTAAAAGATGTAACAACAGGAAGAGTGACCTCTTTTTTTGTATAAACAGGTGCGTTGCAGGTTTGGAGCTCCTATGGTTATCATTTTTTATCGTGGACCAGGGTTTAGGGGAAAACTTGTTGCTACTCTCATGGAGAAATTGAAAATTCAGCATAGGCATTCTTCTCCTTACTACCCACAATGCAATGGGTTGGTTGAAAACTGCAATGGTCAAATTGTGAAGATGCTATCAAAGTATGCTAGAGAGCATCCTAAAGAGTGGAACTTGGACCTAGAAAAGTGTTTGTGGGCTTATAGAACTACGTATAGAGTGTCAACACAGTTTACACCATATGCTTGTTTATGGAAAGGAAGCTCTTATGCCCATACATGTGCAATTGGATGCCTTGAAGTTGTTGTGCAGAATGCAAGGTTCACTTAATGACAAGCTGCAGGAAAGAATTCTTTCTCTAGAGTTGTTGCGAATGAATAGAGAGAAAACCAGTGATTATTATCTTCAACAAGCAGAGACAAGGATGGAGAAAATGAATAAGAGGCTGCCAGAGAAAGAGATCAAAGAGGGAGATATGATGATGAATTATGATTCTCGCTTGGATTTTATGTTTCAAAATAAGTTGAGGGACAAATGGTTGGATCCATATAGAGTGAAACATGTATTTCCTAATGGCACATATGAGTTGGAAAATTTGTCAGGGGAACGTTTGCGCTATACAATAAATGGTTATAGATTGAAGAAATATTTTGAGAGGGATGTGGTTCCAAATGCAAATAATCTCTTGGTTGAGCATAAATGCTCTACCTAGAGGGTGGGCAATGATGATAAACCACTTTTGGCATGTACAAAGTTCATATATATGCATGGTCATATGTACAAAAAGATGTAAATACATGCATTTGGAAGCTTTGCAAAGTGGTTTGAAGTTTTAAAAAAGATGCACCGCCCTAGAAGTTGTCAAAAATGGAATGTGGGAATGTGGAAAAGTGCTTTGGGCACAAGGATCAAGCGAACAAACTTTGGTGAATTTTGGAGTCTGTTTGGGGTTTTTCGCACGAAAAATGCCCGCCGAGGGTCAAAACTGGGTCAAAAAAGGTCAAAAAATGGCCAAAAATGGTGTGAAAATGCTTCAAATTGCCACATCACTCATGGTACCATGAGTGTTCCAACTGAGGGAAAATTTTTGAAGCCAAGTCTTGGCACTTTCACCGCAAGGGCTTGTAGGTCGAGGTGTTTGGAGTTTGAATTGAGCTTGTGGGTAGTATTTTTATTGAGCTCTTGAGTGATGGTGTGTGTGGGTTGGAATTAAAGTAAATCCTTGTGTGGTGTTGAGTTGTCTGGGTGTGTGAGTGTGCGCCCGTCTTTTGCTCCATTTCACCGGTAATGACAACTTCTCCTTCAAAGGAAAACACCATGTACAAGATCCATATGATCGGCTCTAGGCGGCACCATGGATATCACCATTTCATACAAAGGGGCACACCCCTCCCTTGCAACTCGACTCCATCGGTACACACCTCCACAAAAAGTCCATCATTGGCTTCACTTTGGCGACAGTTTCTCCTCTTGGCAGCCCTCGTTGGCTCCTTCTTCTGCGAAGCACTCACACTTTCGAGCCACTTCACGGTGCTATACCCTCTTGATTGGCTTTGATTCCATGAGCACATGAAACTCTTCTAACGGCATGTTTTCTTTGCAACCCCCATCCGAACTCATCCATGGCGCTCCTCTCTCTCGTGCCCTTCCAATTGGCAATGTGCCACCTCGCACACCTGTTCTTGACTTCCTCCTCAAAGTGGCCGCTTCTCTTCAGAGAAAGAGCCCCTTCTTCTTCCTTTCTTCCACCAAGAAAAAAATCTCTCCTCTCAAACACGCTACCTCCTCCCCCTTTTCTCCTTCTCTCTTTCCTTTGTAACTTTCTAAAACAACTCTTTTAGCAATAGCGCTCTCAGCGCCAGCACTAGTCTTCAAAATCTTTTTTTCTTTTTTCTTGGCACTCCCCTTAAGTATATTTGAGCATTACTTTCTTTTCTAAACTCAAACCACCATTTGCCCTTTTGAATTTACAAGTTACAACTAAGGAAGCATTTAGCACATATTCCCCCAAAAAGTCGATGCCCACAACACAAACAGGGCTTGCCATATAAACTTTTCGGCCATGCCGCATGGAAGCTCCACTTGTTGGCTCCTAAATCCTTGTGATTTTCCACCATTTGGCACCATGGCTTCAGACAACACATCCAAGGATGGGGAAAACCACCCGATCCCTTTTTGCCATGCTTGCCTACCAGCTTGAACTGGGCCTATCTCGTTGCCCATGACTCGCATCAATGAGCCGCAAATTTTGGTTGACCCCCCACATCGCATGCAATTTTCCAGAACCTTGGCAAGTTCAAAAGGATACTTGACTGCCCCGCGGCCCGGTGAGCACATATGGCCTTAGCCCTTTGTCCTATACCTGCTAGCACCCATAGCTTGGTCCATTCTTCTTGGAAGGTGAAGTCCAGGTAGCTCTCATACTTCATTACCAGGTCTCCTTCTATCTTCTTGTTTGATAGACTCTCATTGACTTGGCCACTCGTTTTTTCCGCTGCTTCACACAGTAGTCTGATGCAACTTCCCTATCCATTTGCAATGCCTCAAGGTCAACAATCACATCCTATAAGACGTCCTTTGGAGTGACACTGATGTGACACATACCCTTCAAAGCTCCTAGTTGAACATGCACTAGCAGCACCACTTCCTTGCCATAGACCAGCTCGAATGGAGTAAAGTTTGTCGCCACTTTGTAGGATGTCATGTATGCCCATAGACACTTCTCTAGATTGATCTCCCATTCTATCTCCTACTTATACACATGCTTTGCTAGCATCTTGATGATTTGTCCATTGGCACTCTCCACATGACCATTGCATTGGGGATGATAAGGCGAGGAAAACCAATGATGAATCTTTAGTTCCTCCACCAATACCCGCATAAGCTTGCTTCTGAATCCTTGGCCTCTATCAAAAATAAGTACCCACGGCACTTCAAAACGGCAACAAATGTTATAAAAAACAAACTGGGCTACAACATGTGCATTTACCTCCTTCATAGCTTTGGCCTCGACCCACCTGGTGAGGTAGTCGATGGCTACCACAACATACTTCTTACCACTTGTAGACTTAGGGAGTGGACCGACGGCATCCAAACCCCACTTTTTGAAAGCATTCTGAGCAACAATGGCCCCCTGTGACTCACCCACCAAACGACTCTCTCCCATATTCTAGCATTCATGGGAGGTCTTGCACCAATAGTGCACATCCTTCACTACTGAAGGCCACCAAAAACCCGCTCTCAACACTCAAAATAGTACTTGATCTTTCCCCTGGTGTCTGCTCTCCTCATGACATTGCTCTAGCACCAAGTTAATCTCTTCTTTATAGAGCACTCTCCTCAACACCCCGTCTCTGCCGTAGGTCATTAGGTCTTCACCTACTAATGCAAATTTGCAAGCTTCCTGACCTATCCTCCTCCTCTGTAGCTTGGACAAACATTGAGTACACTTCCCTGTACTCAAAAATCTTTCACCTCCTTCAATGACCCCCTACCTGTGTATGTGGTCAGGGCCACATATATGCATGCGCCATGTACCTGCACCTTGTTGCTTTCTAGATGGCCGCCTCTTGGTTTTTCTCTCTCTTCACATGCTTGAACTGGATTTCCCTAAAGAACTTCAACAACTTTTTTATAGCAAAAAACTAATGCTTTAAGGAATCACGTTTTACGTGCCATTGGCCTAGCAATTGCTTGATGATCAATAACGCATCACCTTTGACCACCAACCTAGAAATTTCAAACTCGAAGCATTGTTTCAAACCTAGATGGAGAACGCGATATTTTTCTTCATTGTTGGTATAGACATCCTCCAAATCATAGGCTTTTGAGAAGAATACCGTGTCGTGTGGATTGTGTACCACCACACCTCCACGTGCTTTCTGCATCACCCTCCTATACGCACCATCAAACCACATGGTAAAAGCTCCCACCAAGTCTCCTCTTTGGCTTCATCTTGTTCCACTCTTGGATAAATCGATAAATCAATGACCTTATTGACCAAAATGTCCGCCAAATGGGATCAATTCATATGGTCAATCTAGAACTCAAACTTGAATTTCTGTAACTCTATCACGCACTTCATGATTTGCTTCCCTAGATTTCAGTGTAACACCACTTCAGGCAACAGATTGTTAGCTGTCAACACATTAAACTTACGCACAATGAGGTGCACTTTGAACTTCCTGCAAGCAAAAATTAATGACATGACCCACTACTTTGCTTCAGTGTGAGTCGCCTCTCCAGGACTTATCACCCTGCTTTCAAAGTAGATAGGCTTATAGCTCCTTCCTACTTTTTGAAGTAACACCGTCCCAATAGCCACGTTACCTACCATCATCGCCACATAGAAACTGTCCTCTTGGCTTGGAGGGCACACTACCGGCAGCTGACACAAAATTTCTTTCACCCTCTCAAAAGCTTCTTGAGCATCTTCATCCCATTCAAATCCATGCACCTGTTGGGCCCTCTTTTAGAGAGGATACACATACTGCGACAGCATCCAAAAAAAATGAGACGAATACTTTAGCTTATGTACAAAGGAGGCCAAGCCTTGCGCACTTGAGGGAGGATCCATCAAGACTAGCACCTTGACCTTCTCTGAATCTGCCTCAATTCCGTTTTGTGACACAACATGTCCTAGAAACTGCGCTCGAGGTTGTGCTAGCTTGCACTTCTTGGGGTCCAATTGGCCTCCTTCCTTATCAAGCCTCTGAAAACATAGCTGCAACTTTGACAAATGATCCACCCTTGAGCTATAACACCTAATGTCATCCATGAAAACCCTAATGAACCTACCCAAGTAGGGACCAAACACCGTATTCATCCAATCTTGGAAGGTGACATAGGCATTCACCAAACCAAACGGCATCCTGCGGGGTAGGCAAAGCATCCCCATGGAGAAATAAACATCATCTTCAGTTCAAGAGCAATCTCTGTCTGAAAGTACCCTAGAAATCCATCCATAATGGAGTACCTTTCATGGCATGCCACCTGATTTAAGAGCTCATCTTGGGACGATAGCGAGTAGTGGTTTCTCTTGGTCACTGCATTCAATGGCTTGTAGTATACGCACACCCGCCATTTCCCATTCTTCTTAGGGATGATAGCCACTAGAGAAACCCATTCAGACTCCTTCACGGGGTATATGATACCTGCATCTATCAGTTGGTTAATCTCCTGCCAAAGAGCCTCCTTTTGAATCTCCCCTAACCTCTTTAGCTTTTGCACCTTTGGTTTGCACCCTTCTTTGAGGACTATCTTGTGCTCTGCACCCTTTGCTCCTCGTAGATCCTTGTACTTTGTGGCAAATAGATTCGAAAAAGAGTCACATAGCTTGGCATAGCGTTATCTCTCTTGCTTGGCCAAATCTTTGCTTAGCATAGTGGTTACCTCATCCGCACCTATGCCATGAACCTGTGGTTGCACCTCTCCTTTTGCATAGGAGCCTTCAACTGTGATGCCAAACAAATTGGCATCTATCTTTAACATGTCATCCTCGCTTCCCTCTTCCTCAATATCCCTGTAGCCATCATCATAGGCTGTCTCGGTCTCATACTCGTAGCTTGTTGTATCATCTTTGTATTTAGCCGCCCTAGGGTAGAAACGGCTCTCTTTGGTCTTCAAATCAAGCACGACCCGTCTTTCTCTCTCTTTAGCAGTCTGGGTGAACACCCTACTCTCCCAATCCTGCTTAGCCCCTATTGCAAGTAGCCATGGCCTACCCAAGATGATTGGATAAGCATGTTAAGGCGGTTACGCCGCTAGCGGAAGCTAAATAGCGAGAACTCAACCAACAACAGAAATTGTCAGACGAGGACGGAGCTTGACCCGCAGGCGCATGGAAACAACTAGGTGGGTGTCAAATCACCTACTCGACCTTCTAATGGCAATCACTACTAAGGAAATCAAATCTAAGTTCTAAAATACGCAAGTGATTGAAATCCGTACTACGAACAAATGCTATACGAAACAGGATCTAGAGTCATTGAATCGATCTCAAACTCAAGGGGAAGTCTATACACTAGGTACGAACAACACCCTAAAGACTTGAACTGCAAAATCAACCTATAACCACTCCGTGCGGCAAACGCGTATGAAGACAGGCCAAAAAATACAGGTGATCGAAACTTGACTCCGATGGTACTAATGCGTAGCTCTACTCGTTGTGGTTCTATAGATATGCTGCACACTCCATTCCGACACACGAGTTGGAAGAAAACTCACACCGAAGCTCGTAGGAACTTACCCCACATAGAAGCCGATAGCGTGCACTCTTGGTATCTGTGCGTAGCTCTCGCCGTTGCTAACACAATGGCGGTGTCGCTTCTCCAATGGCAGCTCCGTAGCTCGCGTAGCAAGTAGATAAGACTCTCTCTCTCTCTCTCTCTCTCTCTCTCTCTCTCTCTCTCTCTCTCTCTCTCTCTCTCTCTCTCTCTCTCTCTCTCTCTCTCTCTCTCTCTCTCTCACTCAGACACAGTCACGGCGCTCAAAAACTCACTTTGATTAATAAACTGAATCCCCTTTAGGTTACAAAACTTTGGCTTATATACCTCAGCCTTGGAGGTGAGAACATCTCTAACTAATTACATCAGCAAGTGAAATTACTTCGGGATTACAAGCTGGAAACTCAATTGAGTCCCGTTACTTAATGAATGGCTCAATTCAAAATCAATGTCGGAAAGACATTTATTACAATCAATGGTTACAAAATGATGAGTGTGAGCAAAAATGTGGGTGTGATCCTCTGCTGGCTCAACACTCCTCCCCTCCGCATTCATGTCGTCCCTGACATGACTTTTATGCTTGGTCAATAAAGTCCTGTCGTCTTGAGCATCTGCAAATGTGATTCGTATCGTAGGTTGCCGATGGTCAAGCTTGGGCCGCATATTTTGCTTTCGTGGGTGAAAAAGCCGGTGTAGAAAGCTTCTTCGAATGTTTGCATGTGGAAGCTAGGCAAAAACATAATCCTTTGGTATAGGAGGTGCAACACTTTTGGAGAAGGCTGCAATGAAAGATCATACATCATATCAGTCACTGTGTCAGCCGTCGATAGTAGACTCGAGGTCGTGGCTTTATCTGGCGCGAACACTTCAATGCAAGCTAAGAGAGTCTTGCAAATTTTCTTGAGCATCTGACACGAAAGGTCAGGAGAGCCAGTAAAGAGCTTGATGGTGCCCGTTAGGGTTTTCACCATGTAGGCTTTACCTATTCTCTCTCCTGCCTTTGGTCCTGGCATCCTGGGGTAATTAAGCCAATTTGGCTTCTTTTCTGCAATCCTTCCATGCTCTTTCCAGCTTCTGACTCTTGGCACCGGGCAGAAGGTTGCTTCCTCCCGAATCTCCTTTGGTGCCTCTACCAAGTAGATGAGGTAGGCTGGGTATTTGTTCAGCCAACCTTTCCTCCATCTAGGCTGCGAATCTACAATCTTCTTTGATTGTTCCTCTTTTGTGATGTCGCCTTCGTAAAGAGCGACATACTGCTCCTCCTCTATCTGCTGGAAGAAGATCTCACTTTACATGGTTGGGAGAGTGGGTCATGTATGTCCTTAACTGATGAAAGTGTTGATGTGTTTGGAGGTACTTTGTTGCGAATGGGCAGTATGTCGATGGGTGTTTGGAGTAGTAGAGGTGTGATGTTGGCAGTTTGGGTATGTGATTGGCCATGTGCCTTGGTGTGGCACTATGCAAGGGTGTTACAGGTGGGTGGAGGAGACCAATGGAAGGTGCTCCGAAGGTGTTTGAACGAGGTGGATGATGACAGGTAAAGCAGGGGGTTGGACAACCCGGTTGAGCAACAACGGCAAGTGACAGGTGCCAATTTTTGTACATATGCTAGGTGTTTTGGTGGTGTACAGAGAGCTTGTTTGGGTGTGCAATTTTTAAGTTCAATAAGCCTATGTGTGGTTGAACATAAATGTCCAACTAGGGGGTGGGTAATGATGGTGCAACCAAAGTTGGTCCGAGCTGGAAAGTGTGCAATGCCACGCTAAGGCTTCAAGCAGGTGCATTGCAAAAGGCTAGAGCAAGTATGAAACCCCTGGGTAGAGTAGTAGCAATAGGGATGCATGCTTAATGCGGCTTTTTAGGCCAAGAAGGCTTCAAAATGGTTCTGATGGGATAGTAGGTAAAGGTGCCCAGATGCTATGTTTGTGCTCTAAGATGTGGAGTTCAAGATGCTGTGCAAGCTGGTCCATATGGGTCCTCAAATGGAGCCTCAGAGTGCAAGATATTGCAATTCAAAGTTAGGTTTGTAGATCCCCAATGGATAGGGTGGCTGGGGACAGGTGGCTAGAGTGGATGTCAACGGGTATAGTTTTAGTGCTCAAATTATGGAGCATGCGTATCTTTTCGGATTGCAGATGAAAGCTCTGGATAACAAGTTATGGCCATTTGAAGTTTTGCAAGGGGTCAGTTATGGGTTGGGTTGATCGCATTGGAAATCATGCCATCGAGCTTTTTTTGGGCCCTGACAGAGTTCTAGATGGTAGTGCGTCATGGGAAGTCAAAAAAAGCTAAGAGCACACCAATCAGAGCTCAAAGGAGTGAGATATTAAGGTTGGAAGTCGGAGGACGGTTGCCCAAGAGGCAATGCCAGATTTTTTTTCACTCTTTTGACGGTGTCGGTTCGGGGTCGCACCGAATTTGAGGGCGGTAGGGTATTCATGGCTTAGAGCTGCTTCACAGCCCACCCATGGAGCTTCCAAGCAATGGAGGGAATAGTCTTAAGGTTGAGCAGAAAAGGAGAGTTTTTCAAAAGATATGGGGGGATATTTTTGGGCTTAGGAAACTAGCATTATCGGGCCACCACGTGGCACTAGAAAAACCCATAAGTGGGTGCAGGCATGGGAAACACATGGTATAAAGGTAGCATTGTGCCAGAAGCTGAGAATATGAATTGAGGGTGCGGGAGTTGGAGCTCCCTGCTTGCGAAAGATATGGCATGGCCTAGGTGGCACCTCTGGAGGTGCACATTGTGGTTGATAGGCACGCAAGGTGATGGCGCTACGTGGCATTATAGTGGTAGATGACAAACAACGGTGGCATTGAGTTGGTGGGCAGTAGTGACGTGGTGCCCCGTAGGGGTGGGATCCCATGGCCCTGAGGGGTCGCCCTTCTTTTGGAGATAAAGTTGAAGCCCCCCCCCCCCCCCCCCCCCCCCCCCCCCCCCCCGCCTCAGTAGCAATACCGCTTGGGGCCTGGGGGTAGGAGATGTGTTTCATGGGGTTCAAGGGAGAGAGAGAGAAAGCGAGAGAGAATGTGAGAGAGAGGATAGCCGGGTAAAGCAAGTGAGACCAAGCTAGGAAAGATGGTCCCAGGGAGCTCCAAATTGGCCGGATAGAGAAGAGCAAGCAAGGGCCATCCGAGGCAAAGAAAAAAGAGAGAGGGTGGCCAAAGAGGGTGGTCAAAGGCCCTCTAAAAGAGTAGTCCAAGCATGAGCCAAAGTGAGAGAGGAATCAAAGAAGTACTGCAAACTAAGCCTTCCAAGGGTGGAAATAAAGGAAAAAATGAAAATAATAAAAAGTGCACTAGTGCACCCCCCCCAAGTGCAAAAAAGAAGAGTTAGAGAGCAGATGAAGCCAAAGGTGGGTACCCCCTCCAAAGTTCCTAAATGAGAGTGCAAGGTGGAGCAATCAGATCCCAAATGCCCAAATTGAAAGGGGCACCCCTATATAAGCCATTTTTAAGGCTTTTGGCCACAGTAGGCTTCTTGCCAAGGCCTGGAGCCGATGAGCATGCAGAGAGCCAAGATAGAGTGAGTGTGTAAGTTCTTGGGTTGGATTTTTTGTGCAAAGCTGTGTGCTTGCAAAGCCCCAAGTGTGTGTTTTCTTGCTTGGCGATCATGTGGTTGCATTGTGTGATGTAAATGAGTTGTAAAGAGTGTTTGAGTAGTAGTGAAGCCTCCATTGTGTTTCTCTTGCGTCATTTCCCCTGCCCCTCCTTCTCTACTTCTTCTGCTTGTGTGTGCAGTGTCGATGCGGATGTGTGTGCCCCTTGGGGCCCTTCTTGTGTGTGGAATGGAAGTGAGAGTGTGGTTTCGTGTGCGGCAGCAGTGTGTGGCTCGAAACGAGCAGTGAAATGCTTGGTTAGCTATTGTGTGCATGTTTATGCGTCGGTGTGTGTGTGGGCGATGGCTTGCAAGGGTGTGTCGTGAGTTTTGAAGGTGAACTCTAGTGGATTGGGGTGTTGTGTACGCCCTGTGCTATTGAGAGGAAGTCTTTTTTCTGTCGGGTGTGTTCCCCCATTCCCCCCTCCAATGTAAGAGTGAAGGTGATGAAGGCAGGTGATAATGCTTTGTTGAGCCAGCAGAGGATCACACCCACATTTTTGCTCACACTCATCATTTTGTAACCATTGATTGTAATAAATGTCTTTCCGACATTGATTTTGAATTGAGCCATTCATTAAGTAACGGGACTCAATTGAGTTTCCAGCTTGTAATCCCGAAGTAATTTCACTTGCTGATGTAATTAGTTAGAGATGTTCTCACCTCCAAGGCTGAGGTATATAAGCCAAAGTTTTGTACCCTAAAGGGGATTCAGTTTATTAATCAAAGTGAGTTTTTGAGCGCCGTGACTGTGTCTGAGAGAGAGAGAGAGAGAGAGAGAGAGAGAGAGAGAGAGAGAGAGAGAGTCTTATCTACTTGCTACGCGAGCTACGGAGCCGCCATTGGAGAAGCGACACCGCCATTGTGTTAGCAACGACGAGAGCTACGCACAGATACCAAGAGTGCACGCTATCGGCTTCTATGTGGGGTAAGTTCCTACGAGCTTCGGTGTGAGTTTTCTTCCAACTCGTGTGTCGGAATGGAGTGTGCAGCATATCTATAGAACCACAACGAGTAGAGCTACGCATTAGTACCATCGGAGTCAAGTTTCGATCACCTGTATTTTTCGGCCTGTCTTCATACGCGTTTGCCGCACGGAGTGGTTATAGGTTAGGTTGATTTTGCAGTTCAAGTCTTTAGGGTGTTGTTCTTACCTAGTGTATAGACTTCCCCTTGAGTTTGAGATCGATTCAATGACTCTAGATCCTGTTTCGTATAGCATTTGTTCGTAGTACGGATTTCAGTCACTTGCGTATTTTAGAACTTAGATTTGATTTCCTTAGTAGTGATTGTCATTAGAAGGTCGAGTAGGTGATTTGACACCCACCTAGTTGTTTCCATGCGCCTGCGGGTCAAGCTCCGTCCTCGTCTGACAATTTCTGTTGTTGGTTGAGTTCTCGCTATTTAGCTTCCGCTAGCGGCGTAACCGCCTTAACATTTGGCGCCGTTGCCGGGGACGAGAGCCCTAAGTAGGTGACCTTAGACTAATCCTACGAGGTGAGTCGTATAAACTACTTTGTATACTTTAGTTAGAAAAGATCTAGGAGTGGTGGACTCCGAAGATCTCGAGAGATACTAGGAAGTGGGGTATTCCTGGGTCTTCCGTGTTGACAGTATTTTTAGATTAGCTTAGATTTGTTTGTTGTTTTGTTGGTGTTGAGTAGTTGTTGATAGAAGAAGAATTTGCTAGTCCGTGAGGGGCAGTGGATTTCTTTAAAATCACAATTACCAAACCCATTTTATGATTAGGAATAGCTTAGATAGGACTTCATTTGGTCGTGATCTAGAGCTAGCAATCATTGGAGTATTTGCTTGATATGGTTGATTGCATGTTAGATCACTAAACCGTCGAGTTAGTAGTGAAACTTGCAATAAACAAAAGTCAGAGAAATTTTCTGTGTATCTGGGAGTTGCTGAGCACTTGAGAAAGCTTCAGAAAGGATTCTGTGCCAAAAAACTGGAAATCTGCAACTTTAGACATCATATTCGTATGATGTCTAAATGACCAAACAGAGACCAAAACAGAAATTTTGACTTTACCAAAGTGTTCAAAAAGGGGGTTATACCCTAATTTCAACTTAAAACAAGAGCATTAACACTCAAAGAAACCCAAAAAGACAAGTCGGAGCCCAAGAAACGCAAAGAAAAGAAAATTTTGGATTCAGATCTTGTTTTTACATTCAAACCTGAAAAAAACACTTGAAACTCAATTATAAACATTGGAGAAGGCTTAAAACCAAAAATAGTCAAAATCTGGGACAAAAGACATCATACGCGTATAATGTCTTTTAGCACATCCACTGCTTATTTTGGATATCTGACCTGACAAGATTGTTACAAACACTGTAGAAAGCAAAAATATCAAGTCTTGACCCAAATTGATGAAAAAGACATCATACGCGTATGATGTCTTTGACCTAATTTTGGACATATTTTGATACTTTGCCAACACAGATCCATTGTAATAGCTGTCTAGAGGTTATATTTCAAGTTTCATCCCATTTGGATCACAATTGACCCAAAAAGCAAGTCAAAAGTGGAAAATTGCCAAGAAAAGCCTAAATTAGCCATAACTTGCTCAAACAGAGTTCAATCTGAATTTTGTGAGTGGACAGAGCATAAGGGGGCTACTGAGAGTGAGCATAACCAAAATAGTCCAAATCTGTGAAAAAAGACATCATACGCGTATAATGTCTTTTTCAGCATAACTGCAACAAAATTCTCACTTGATGAAACAGAAGTTGTCCAACTGACAAGATTAAACAATTGACCAAGTATCAATCAGTTTGGATCAATTCTGACCACAAAAACTTGAGGAAACAAATTGCCGAGACGGAAAAGTTAAAGTCCTTTAGGGGAATTGATGAATTTGAGATCGGGCAGGAATCTCCAGAATAACCAACCAAAACAAGGGGAACAAGCAAGTGTCATATCAACCGAGGGAAGTGTAAACCAAAGTTGGGTGCAACCATTAGAGCCGATCTTTGAAGGAAGTGTTTCTGATACTTCTTCGGAGAGATCTTACGAGATTTTCACCGAACACTTGGAACACTTGAACCTGAACAACATAGAAAATATGGCAGCAGGATCATCAAACCCTTCCGCCACAATGAAGCTATTGTTCATAAAATATCAGTACGACAATGAGCAAGGTGCCAAGATCTACAAAGATGGAATGGACCGCTATTGTGTAAAGATAGAGGAGAGACCTAGTGAGTTCAAGGACTTAGTGCCTGTGAGCTATAGCGGAGATAGATATCTAGATGACGAGGGTACCATGTACTTGGTAGTCCTAAACCCTAACATTGTGGACAAGTGGGGATTGATGGGCACCAAAGCCAAAGTAGATGAAGAACTTGAGGAGAAGGCACCAATAATGAACTTCCCTGATGCGAGGTTAAGAAGAGAGAATGAAACTACAAGGATCAACACTGATAACATCTATGTGGGGCTATACAAATATAATAATGGGGAGCAAGATCTCTATTATAGATGTGAAGAACCCTACACCGGAGAGTTGACAGACCGAAAAAGACTTTATGTCTTTACCTACAGAGAGGGATCGGAAGTGAAAATTGCCGCTTACGACAAGTATGGGAGGCAATACTCAACAATGGGCAAGAAATAATTAGAAGGATATACATACTTTGGGGGACCACTACATCAGTATTATGTTACTTCTAGCTCACAAAGACCAGCACCAACAAATGGAGTGCAAAACCCAATGACAACAGGAGGACAAAGAACTCAGGTTGCTGACTCTTTCAGTCAACCTCAGTACTCGAAGCTTGGACCAATGGGATCATTACATTCCAGAGAGTCAATGGATACGAATCGAGGTAGTGCAGTTCCAATCCACACATATACCACTCCAGGTCCAAGGTTCGAAGCGGAACCATCACATTTACCTCCTAGTAGTAGATTCAGGGTAGGGGAGCCGACAAGGGTAACCCATGAAGTCCATGATGCTAGAGAAAGCTTTAGCCGGGACACAGGAGCAATGAGATTGGTAGCAGACCATAGACGTATGAGACCATCTCAAGTAGCGAAGTGTATGCCAAAGAAGTATGGTGGTTCAGGAGATCCGTATGCCCATGTGTCACTCTTTAAGCAAGTCTTAAGAGCTGAGCAGATAACAGATTTCCATACACAATACGAGAGATTTGGTCTTACTCTAGAAGGTACGGCATTGACATGGTTTCAACCACTGAACATAGGGGGATTCCATGACATTGACCATTTGCGAAGAGAGTTTGCTGAGGAATTCTCAAAACGAGGGATTAAGCACAATACGGTCTCACAAATATATGCTTTTAAACAGAGAGAACACGAAAAAGTGAAGGAAGCTTCACTTCACTTCAAACAATACATTGAGAGATGTCCAGTACGTGAACGACCACAAGATGACAGACTACCTGTTCTCTTTATTGAGGGACTGAGAAACGACACTCTCAAGAAGGACTTTCACTTGAAAGCTTGTACAAGTTTCGAGCAAGTAACGAGAGAGGCATTGTACTTAGTGGATAACTGTACGGTTTATGGAGAGGTGTCAGCGGATACAGATTTTGCATCCAGTAGCTCCTCCTCCGTAGCGAGCGAGACTACCACTAAAAAGAATGTTCAAACAACAACCATGCCAAATGTAGAGCAAATGATAGAAGATGCTCTAAAAGGGATGGCACCATACCAAAAACCATTGCCAAAAACACTGAAATGGTGTGCTATTGAACAAAAATGGACAAACACCCAACAGAGGAGTGCTATTACAACAAAGGGTATGTAAGGGAGCGTCAGTATGCACCTCCTGCTCAATTAGCACCACCTCAAGTACATCCAGTACCTCGATACCCAACGGGAAATGTACCAGGACCTATGGGGATAGAAAGACCGCAACCGGTACTGGGACAACAGCCACCTTTACCAGGAGCAAGACCAGTGGGCATTAGATATGCACCAACCTTAGAGAATCAGGAAGAACAAGCCTTAGTGCCTATTCAAGCCTATCATGAAGAATCTGGTGCACACATGTCTCCAACTGTGTATTACCCACCAGAAGAACCCAAACAACCAGAACCATGGGGCATGATTGGGAATGTTGGAACACCAACAGTTACAAGTGCTTCTGATGAAGAAAGATACAATTTGGACGTAAGAACATTGATGTTCATAGCTCATGGAGGGTTAACAATACAAAGACCATCCTATCCACAAAGGACGAATCAAATGGGACCAAGACCAGCACTAGGACCCTGTTACAAGTGTGGAGGTGACCATCTGATGAATGTTTGTCCACATACTGAAATCATTAGAATTAACGCTTATTGCACTGAGTGTGGGGTTACTCACTTCATTGAGGATTGTTCAAAGAATCCAAACAAAGTGCAAAAGACGACATTGAATATGCTAGAAACTATTCCTACCAGCAGTGGGTCTGAAAATGAAACTCTGATACCAACGCAAGTTGTTACTAGAGCTCAAGCTAAGAAAACCACTAGAGAACCTGAGAATGGAAAGTTAGCAACTGAAATGGTTAGTCAAGGACCGCGGAGTCAGAGAAACACATGGAAAGCTAGAAAAGCACGCATGAAGTTGAGAAAAGAACGTGAAGACGCTATTCTAGCTGAGGAACTAAAGCGAACTAAAGATAGATTAGAAAAACTTGAGAGTCAAAACGGAAAACGAGAGATGAGCCCGGAAAGAACGAAACAAAAGAGTATCAAAGAAACAATGAGCTTAAGCTCAGGGGGATCAGTGCTAATCGACCAAGTGCACGAACCATTGGACACACTCATGAGAGCTTACGAAGCTAGGTTAAAGAACAACCAAACACAAAAACAGAGGTGGATGACATACCCAAACGCGGAATTGGAAAAGCAGAGACTTGAAATGTGTCAGAGAATGATCGAGACTGCACAAGCCTTATTAGAACCACCAAAAGAAACAATGAATTGTGGAATGGAAAACCCAATTCAGCAAGAGATTGTCGTTTCACGGGTAGCTGAAAAGACTCCTAGTGCACAAAAGCCTGAAAATACACACAAGGATGACCGCATAATATTGAACACAACCGATCAGGAGATAGAGAGTTTTCATCCAGTCATACAGAGGTCTTACGGAAGAGATGAGGATTACAATGAATTTTGGAAACAAGTGAGAGAGGCAAACTTTGCAAACGAGCTAAGTTGCCAAGCTAATCAGACAAATTGGGAAAAGGACATCAGGAATCCTCCCATAGTGGAATTTGAGGCAGGATCTCAAGTGGACTTGGATCTGCAATCTTACTGGGGAGATGGGGGCTCTGTTAGAACAATGGAGAGCAAACCTCACTCACTGAATACCTTACCTTCATACTTAGGAGAGTATGAAGCAAAATCCAAGACTAGAGCACTTCCCTCACGAAAAATCTCATCAGAAAAAGTCATGGACTCGTAAGGATTGATAGAGATCTTGTCAACACCAGTGACATGCACTATCACTCTAGCTGAGCTTTTGAGGCTAAGACCACATATGTGGACCACTGTAGGAAAATGCTTGGAGAAATTTTGGATAAAAGACCCAACATCGAGACTGCAAGAGGGTATACAAGAGCTGAGTAAACCACAGAAGAACGCTAAGCCTGTACCCTTAAACAAGGTCGGAGAGTATTGCGAAGGTGAAGAGGGGAATACAACCTTACCAGTTGAATTCCAAGGAGTGAACACGATGGCAATACTGGACAGCGGAGCTGGGGTAGCCATTGCTACAAAAGAAATCTGGAAAAAATGGGGGAAACCAGCAATAAGGAAGACTAGGTTGAAACTCCAATTAGCAGATGGACACATGGAGAAACCTATGGGGTTGTTAGAGAAAGTCGTAGTGACTTCTTGCGGCATTGAATATGAACATACTTTTGCTATTGTCGATTTTGGCAAGGAGAATAACTATGATATCATATTGGGACGACCATTCATGAGACAGTTGAAAATGGTCCAAGATTGGGGCTACGATCACATATACCTGAGAAATATGGAAACCACTACACGTGTGAACCTGAAAGACCATAGCTACAAAGATGTGAACCGAACACCGGTGGAGGAGTTTGATTCAGCTACTTTGGCGGGATCCGAATTTCCAGCTTGGTTAGGTAAACCCAAGGAGTTATGGATGTGTGGAGCCTCGAAATGTGGAAGTCTGAGGCGAGAAGAATATGTTTTAGAAAGGGCTATCGAAGACGAAACTTATATAGGGGAACCCTTTCCAGAGGACATGCTTGAACCATTAGAATGGACACACATTCTAGCAACCCTAGATATTTGTGCAATTCCGGATGGTCCCACAACGAAATTTTGCGACAAGGACGGGTACGATGTGGTTCCATACTTCATGTTGAGAACTGTACTCGAAAAAGAAACTGAAAAGAACGATACACTGGAAAAGGAAGATGAAGAGGAGGTGTTTCACGACATTCCCGATCATCCAGAGTGGGGAAATGAAGCAGACAACGAATCAACGGACAATTCAAGCGAAAACGAAGAAACTATAACGGATGTCCGATTTTATGATTTTCCGAAGCAAACTAAACAACGCCAGAAACGCTATAGAGCAAAGAGAAAAACAAAGGGGGTTAGAACCAATCCGATGCCTAGAATAAAGGGAAAAAATCAATTCCTAATGCTAGTAAAGGCGGAAGATTGTGTTAAGGATAAGATTTCTGGAAGAATGAGAGGCAATGATCAAAAGAGCTTACGAAAAGACAAAAGAGGCTCAAGAAATCAAGTTCAAAGGAATGGAACGAAAATAGAAACAGAAAAATCAGAAAAGAACAAGCCCAACAGAGAACACACGGAGTCCAAGTTAGAACGTAGAAACAAGTACAGAGAGCTCAAGAAAACTCTGAAAGAAGTTTGGACGATAGAAATTGAGAGTGGAGAGGACGAAAACGCCAAAATCAAGGAAAACATGGATGTTCCCTCTCACTATAGGAAATTCACAATAGAGGATAGGAAGGTGGTATTAACCCCACCTATTCGAGAGAGAAAGGAGAACGAATCTTATGACGGACCGGAGGATGCAAAAAAAGTTGATTTAGCAGCTCCAGGTGAGCCACTTAGACCGGTGTACATAGCCACGGATTTGTCTCCAGGTGAGGAAGAGAGACTTTTGAATCTTCTCAGAGAGTACAGGGAGGTGTTTGCATGGTCTTATAAGGACTTAAAGGGAGTTGACCCATCGATATGCCAACACACAATCCCACTGAAACAAGACGCAAAGCCTAGCAGACAGAGACCATACACATATAATGATACATTTGCTAAGCGAATCAAAGAAGAGATAGATAAGCTAATGGAAGCTGAATTCATATACGAGATTGAACACACCGATTGGGTATCTCCAATTGTGGTAGTACCCAAGAAGAACGGAAAACTCCGAGTGTGTGTCAACTTAAAGAAAGTGAATGCTGCAACAATCAGGGACAATTATCCCCTGCCGATAACTGATCATGTTCTAGAGCGTGTATCAGGGAAAACAGCCTACTCCTTTCTTGATGGTTTTTCAGGATATAACCAGCTAGCCATAGCACTGGAAGATCAACATAAAACAGCTTTTGCAACTGAGTGGGGAATTTATGCTTATCGGGTTATGCCTTTTGGTCTAACCAATGCTCCTGCAACCTTCCAGAGACTGATGACGCATGATTTCAAAGAATACTTAAGGTTGTTTCTAGAAATATACATGGATGATTTATGTGTACATTCTCTTCTGAGAGATGAGCATCTAGAACACTTAAGAAAAGTATTTGAGAAATGTAGGACATATCGCATTTGTCTCAATCCTGAGAAATGTGTGTTTATGGTCCGACAGGGCAGAATTCTGGGACATATTGTCTCACAAAACGGAATATCCACGGATTTAGAGAAGATAAAAGTTATAGTGGATATGCCTAGACCAACCAATGCGAAACAAGTACAGAGCTTTATGGGACATTGTGGATATTATAGACGATTCATTTACATGTACACTATAATAGGCCAACCACTTTACAGGCTAATAGTGAACTTTGAATGGACAGAGGAGTGTGAGGAATCATTCAAGAAATTAAGGCTAATAGAGACCAAGAGACGGAGTTAAGCAAAGTGAATGCTTGATTGGACCATATCAAGCACAATAGGTATTGAAATTACATTCTACAAATGGCAGTGAGTTTCTTATGTGGTGGATATCCTCTGGAATGATATTCACTCCATTTTGACTAGATAGACATCATATGCGTATGATGTCTCGGGGGCATATTTTGTTACCAAAACTGTCAATAGAGCTTACCAAAGTGTGAAACATCTCAAGGCAAGCCTAATAAGGACCAGGTTTCACCCAATTTGGATCAATTTTGACCTAGTTAACCTCTTAGATAAGCCGATAGCGACCAAGGCCTATATAGGAGAGATTAACCTACCTACAGTGGTTAGAACTTCAAAATAAGCCTAGGTTTGAAGTAAAAACATCAAGGAGAGTGCATGGTTCAAGTTTGAGTCAATTTTGAGAGAATACACATCATATGCTCAAACTGAGAATCTACTGCTCCAGAAGCCTTTGCTGATATCCTAGCATTCCATTTGTCTTATCATATCAAAATTTGGAGCTCATATAAGGATTTTGTCTTTATATACAGTAGCAAGTGAGGAATACTGATTTAACAAAGATTTGCAAAGGCAAAGTTTTGTACAATTTTCAAAGCCAAGGAACTTGAAAATTTATAATCAATTGAAGTTGCAAAGCACACTACCAACTTGAAAAACGACCTGGAAGCAAACAAGGCCAAAGGAAAGTGCAAGTTGATTTCTAAGGTAAGAGGTTTAGATTGATAGTTGTTATATAAAGAATTTGATGAATTTGAGATCCAGAAGGTGTATTCAAAGAGAGCAGGGAGTGGCCGGAGATCAGGTAGCTTAGTGTCAATAGAAGAGAGTGTAAACCAAGCAAGGATAGATCCCTTAGCAACTATCATGGACGAAGGTAGTGATATAGACACCTCTTTTGAAGGATCATATCAGACCACTTGGAGGTTTCCAGTAGCAAGGGACCATGGGGGGTACCTCTCCAAAACCCTTAAACATACTAAAATACACTACAATTTTTCTTAAGGGAACCAATGACCATAGGTCCTTGATGTATGTTGATGTTCGAGGATGTCAATGTATATGTATTGAAGAACGTCCAGCGAGAGGATTAACAGTAATCATGGTAACTGATGATGGTGATAGGATTTGCGATGAAGAGGGAAACCACTATCTCATTGTCAAAGACCCTCAAAATTACAATCGATATGGAGACAATGTAGCAAAGGGAAGATGGTTATGGAGACTCAAGCAATACCTCCTAAACTCACTCTTTCCAGAGCCTGCTACATTCATGACAAGAGAGTCGAAAGAATGGAATGATCCATGAAACCGTTGGGATTTACAAGCACGAGGAAGGAAGAGTCACCTCTTACTACCGGTGCATGGAGCCCCATGTGAACGAGTTAAGCATGGACAAAGTCCTGTACTTGTTTCCATATGAGTCAATAATAGGAAACCATGTTATTTTTTCCAATAAGTACGGACGAGAATACAAGCCAATTCACCCAAACGATGTAGGGAGAGTGATAACGCCAGAACTGATGGCACAAGCTTTGGTAGGGAAGTAAAAGCCCTCAGAAACCCCAAGCAAGTCTACGAATCCCTTCTCAAATTATTACAACACCATAGCACAGTCGAATAAACAACCACTACCTAACCCTCAGAACTCACAAGCATCACCACTATCATTTCAAGCATGACTCAAACATGTTACCATATACATGTGGTAGTGATGTGTGTGAGCACACTAGGACCGCCGGGGCATTTTTCGCCTCTTTAGGAGGTTTTTTCCCCCGAGCATTGTATATACGCCCATCACTCTAGGGCTATCTATCTTTCCATTGCACACTAAGTAACACACTCTCTATTGTGTACCTTGAGCTTCCTTCATCTTGTCCAAGCTGTGTGCGTTTCTCTGCAACCCTAATTCCAACAATTGGTATCAGAGTAGGTTACGTCCTCTCGGGCTTAGTCGCCATCTGCTCCAGCACACGCCTGCTCACTTTCTCTGATTTCAGTGAGCTTTGGCAAGCGTTCGCAGGTCGACAAAAATTTAGAGGGAGCTCGTTGAGCTTAGTCTCCTCAGATTTTTTATTCGGGCTCATTTTGGCATGTGTTTCCACTACAGCCAGGTCTGCATAGGCAATTTCGTCATTTTGTGCAGATTTTCTGTCAGTGCCAATTTTTGCATAACAGGTGCCTTACAGTCTTCTACGGTTTGTGCTATATAGCATGTGTTGTTCGCGCTCCGTTTCTCCTATTTTCAGGCAGTTTTCACATCAAGTGCAGCATTTACCATGGCTGACAACAACACAGATGTGTTCAAGATGTTTGCTGCTGAGGACAGGTTGGATGGGGACAACTACCCTATGTGGGCTTATATGATGTAACACGTTCTTGTGTCAAAGGGCGTCTGGAATATTGTGCAAGGCATTGATGTACGTTCTGGTTCTGAGGATATAGGCGATGTTGAGGATGTTGCAGGTCTTGCTGCTATTAGAGTTGTTTTGCCTAGGGCACAATAAGCTCGTTGGGATGTAAAGGATGCACAGGCTCATGCATTGATTGCGTTGTCTGTGAAGTGCACCATTGTTCCTCACATCCGTTCAGCAAAATCTGCAAAACAGACTTGGGATATTTTGGCTGGTCTTTATGCAAGTCGCAATGAGGCTAAAATTGCTTTGCTGCGTAAAGAGCTGGAGTCAAAGATTATGCATGAGGAAGATGATACGGACACTTTCCTTGCTAGTGTCAAGGATATCAATGAGCAGCTTATTTCTGCAGTTAAAGTCATCTCAGACAGTTCCCTTGTGCAGACTGTTCTTGATGCCTTACCAGATTCTTACCAAACTTTTGCTAGTACTTGGGAGACTTATGACCCAAGGAAATCCAGAAGTTGTCAAGTTTGATGCATTATGCACATTGCTGTTGCAAGAGTCACTTTCCAAAAAAAACAAGACTAGACAACGTGCAGTTGAACAGGCTTTTATTGCTTCTCAAAAAAAGGGTGGTAACAGCAATGCATCCACTTCTTATGGTTCTCCTGCGAGTGGCAAAACTTCTGTTCCTAATGCTTCTACTGACAGCACTTCGTCTGGCAATTCTGGTGATAAGGGCAAAAAGAAGATGCATTGCCATTACTGTAAAGCTAATGATCACTTGATCAAGTCGTGTCCTAAGTTGAAGGCTAAAGAGGCTAAGAAGAAAGAGGGTGGTTCCACTGCAAATGCTGGTTCCACTACAAATGCAACCATTGTTGAGTCTTCTGTGAAAGGAGACTGTGTTGCTAATGTTGATGCAGAATGGGCTTTTAGCACAGAGTGCGCTTACAATCCTGTTGTCCATGATGCATGCTTATTAGTTGCTGCAGATTCACATGTGTGGTATTTTAATAGTGGTGCTACAAAGCACATTACCTCACATCGTGAATTGTTTACCTCTCTTGAGTCTGTCCCTCATGGGAATTCAGTCACTTGTGCCAACAATGCCTCTTATCCAGTTCAGGGAGTTGGAAAGATTGTGCTTATTGTTGCTTCTTGCAGTTCCCTCACACTTGTTGACGCACTTTATGTACGTGGGATCAAGAAGAATCTCTTGTCTGTATCTGCACTTGTTAGACTTGGATTTGTAGTCAAATTTGTGGATGACAGATGTACAGTCCATGATCTCAGTTTTGGTGATGAAATTGTTGCATCTGGCCTTTTGTGCCGTGGGCTGTATAAGCTCACTTTGTATGACAAGTGTGGACAAAATTTTGCAAATGCTGTTGCAAATTCAAGGGCTATTTTAGATGCAAAACTTTGGCATGCACGTTTTGGTCATCTGAATTTTGCCAGTTTGCTGCGTTTGCAGAAATCTGATATGGTTGCTTCTTTCCGCCTCTTGAAGCACCTATCAAACATGTTTGTGAAGGCTGTATTTTGGGTAAGATGCAGCGTTCTAAGTTTCCAAAGGATGGTTTAGTTTGGGCCACATGCAGGTTGCAGCTTGTGCATAGTGATGTTTGTGGGCCCATGCAAACTCCGTCCTTGGGCATTTACCTTTACTTTGTGATTTTCATTGATGATTACTCCAAGCATGCATGGGTATTTCCGCTTAAAGAGAAGTCTGAAGTTTTTATGTGCTTCAAACAATTTCTGGCTATGGCTGAAAATGTCTCGATGTACTATGGGCACCCTCCGTTCTGATCGAGGGGGGGAGTATATGTCTCATGAATTTAATGCATTTTTGGCTAGTCGTGGGATAAAACACCAATGTACAGTGCCTTATACACCTCAACAAAATGGTGTTGCTGAGAGGAAAAACAAGTCACTGACGGAAATGGCACGATGTATGGTCAAAAGTCAAGCTTTGCCGCATTCTTTTTGGCTTGAGGCCATCATGTGTGCCACTTATGTACTTAACGGGTGTCCTACGAAAGCTTTGCAGTCTATTACTCCATATGAAGCATGGCATGATAGAATGCCTTCTATTGAGCACATGCATGTTTTTGGCTGTTTGGCATATGCTTTGGTGCCACAAACACAGCGTAGAAAATTGGATGATAAGGCTGTCAAATGTATTTTTGTTGGTTATAGTGCTGAAAGCAAAGGTTACAGGTTGTATCATCCGCCAACAAAACGTATTCTGGTTTCACGGGATGTAGTGTTAGTGGAAGATTCTGTTCAGCCCTTGCTGTCATGTACTAGAGACAGTAATGTAAGCTCATAGGACATTTATGACACTTTGTTTCCTCTTTTAAGTGGTGGAAATACGAATGTAAGTTCCAATGAGGCAAATGTATAGCCTATGGGGGGTCTGAAAATGTTATAGATTAACCTATTACTGATGCACATGTACATGATGTACTTGATGAGGAAAGGGCTGAAGATGAGCAGGCTAGAGGTATGCCAAAATGGCTGGTGCACTCTTTGCGTGACAGTAAATTGGATGCACCTTTGTCTAGTCGTACTCGTTCAGGCTCTCGCCATGCATCTTATGCATTAGAGTGTTATGCTTTGGCTGTGTCTAGCTTACATGATATTGAGGAGCCTTTGTCTTTTGATGAAGCACAGAATTTAGAAAATTGGATAACTGCCATGCAATCAGAATATGATGCACTTATAGAAAATGACACATGGACTTTATGTGATTTGCCTCCTGGCAAAAAGGCCATTGGTATGAGGTTTACAAGTTGAAACGCAAGCCGGATGGTGAGATCAATCGCCATAAGGCTCGACTTGTTTCAAAGGGTTATGCACAACAAAAAGGCATAGACTATGAAGAGACTTTTGCTCCCACTTGTCGTAGACTAGTGTGCGTTTTCTATGTGCATTGGCAGCTCATTTTGGTTGGGATGTACATCAATCAGACATTGTTACTGCTTTCTTGAATGGTGATATATTTGAGGAAGTTTATGTAACACAGCCTCGTGGTTTTGTCATAAAAGGACAACAGGACAAAGTGTGTAGATGTAAGAAGGCTTTGTATGGGTTGAAGCAATCTCCTCGTGCTTGGTATGAGAAAGCTGACACTCGTTTGGTCAAACAAGGCTTTCGTAACAGTCCAACAAAAAGCACATTGTATGTAAAGCGTGAGGGTGATGTACTTCTCATTGTGGTTCTTTATGTCGATGATTTGTTGATCAGTGGACCAAATGAGAGACATATTGCTGAATTTAAGGCTGATTTGAATGCTACTTTCAAGATGAAAGATTTGGGGCTATTGCATCATTACTTGGGTATACAGTTTAAGCAGTGTGATGGTGGTATTGCCTTGTGTCAAAAAAGTTACATAGAGACATTGCTATGTAAGTTTGGACTTGAGGATTGCAAACCTATTGCCACTCCCATGGAAACAGAATTGAAGTTGAGTCTACATGATGCTGGCAATCCTGTTGATATCACTCTTTACCAAACTGTTGTTGGCTGCCTCATTTATGTATGCAACACGAGGCCAGATATTCAGTTTGCAGTCTCACAGGTCAGCAGATTTATGCATAGCCCAGGGTCTAAGCATTGGCAAGCTGTCAAGAGGATTTTTCGCTACCTTAGTGGCACTTTACATCTTGGCTTGTTTTATCCCAAGGGGGGATCATTGCCGCTAGACTTACATGCTTTTTCGAACTCAGATTGGGCTGGTTGTTTTGACAAGAGAGTGTCCAGAAGTGGTTTTTGTTTCATGCTTGGCAGTTCATGTATATCATGGTTGAGCAAGAAGCAACCTACTGTGGCCACTTCCAATTGTGAGGCTGAGTACAGGGCAGTCGTCACAGCTACGGTTGAGTGTGTATGGCTCAGACACCTTATGGCTGATTTGGGTGTTGGACAGGACACTGCCAACACTATCTACACTGACAATCAGGCGCATTGGCAGTTGAGAGGAACCCAGTTTTTCATGCTAACGCTAATTCCAACAGAACAGTTTGCTACACCAGACATGAACACGAAAGGGGGTGGATATCCAGGCCGTGTCAGGGCTAGAAGCACCACCAAAACCACCACTTTATCAGCAATATCAAGATGAGAGTAGGAAGAGAACACTAAATCCAATTAGGACGGAAGCACCATGATGAGAAGAAGAAGTGAGAAGTCGAGCAGAAGAATGAACACTTGCTAGGCTAGTCAGGAACTATGGATTAGGAGCACCCTTAGGGGAGGAACATGTACCATATCCCAGGTTAAAGAGGACTTATAGAGGAGGAATAGAGGATCCTATGTTAAGGATGGTTGATCACCGGAGGATCAGACCCTCTCAAGTCCAAAAATGGGTTAGCAAGAAATATTCGGGATATAGAGATCCAAGGGACCACGTGGCAGCCTTTGTGCGTGTCATCAAGGCTAAGAAATTACTTGCCTTTTCCACAATTCGTGACATTTTGGTTAACCCTAGAGGAGGATGCCGCAACCTGGTTTGACTCTATTGAACATAGAGATCTTCAATCAATGGAAGAGGTATTTGACGAGTTTATCGAAGACTTCTCTCAAAGAGGGATAGCTCATAATACAGTCTCACAAATCCATAAGTTCAAGCAAAAAGAGGGAGAATTCGTTAGGAAGGCAGCCTTAAGGTTGAAACGCTATGTAAAATTATGCCCAATGGAGGAATTACCAATTCAATCTCGACTCATGCTGATATTTATCCAAGGACTACGAATGCAGATCTTCAGAAGGATTTGCATATGAAGAAGAGCTCAACTCTAAATGAGTTGACCAAAGAGGCTCTAAACCTAGTAGACAATTGTGATGTCTACAAGAAAGGCAACTACAGAGACTTAGAGGATGACTCATCATTACAACAAAGCGAAGCTAAGTCTATAAAGTCATTACAAAAGAGCGAGGTAACGATGAATCCAGAGAAACTTGTTGAGGAAGTTCTCAAACAGATAAGCATGTTTGCTAAGCCACAGGCTAAGAAACCTAAATGGTGTGCCATTGAGCAAAAATGGATGAATCATGCTACAAAAGAGTGTTACTATAACAAGAGGTATGTAAGAGAGCGACGGTATACCCCACCAGCCCAAGTAGCACCTCCTCAGGTACCACCAATGCCCCTGTATGTGGTAGGAAATTTGCGAGGACCAGGAGGGGTTAAATGGCAACAGCTAGTTTTAGGGCAACAACCACCTCCGCCAAGAACGCGACCGGTGGGTGCTAGATATACACCCACTATAGAGGAATCAGAGGAACAAGCCTTGGTGTCTATTCATGTTCCTGTGTATTACAAAGAGCCAAGTGAACATGGGGCTAGTTCAACATACTATCCACCTGAAGAGCCAAAAGCACCTGAGCCTTGGAGCATGATTAAAAATGTTAGACCACCAGTAGTAGCTCATGTTGTAGGAGAAGGTAGATATAGTTTGGATGAACACACGTTGCTATCAGCCAATGGGGGGTTGATAGGACTAAGACCTTCCTATCAATAAAGAGCGACCCTAGGAGCGCCTCACCAACATGGTCCACCTGAAGAGCCAAAAGCACCTGAACCTTGGAGCACGATTAAAAATGTTAGACCACCAGTAGTAGCTCATGTTGTAGGAGAAGGTAGATATAGTTTGGATGAACACACATTGCTATGTTAATAGGACTAAGACCTTCCTATCAATAGAGAGCGACCCCAGGAGCACCTCACCAACCCTTAGGACCGTGCTACAAATGTAGTGGGGACCATCTTATGAAAGAATGTCCTCACTCTGACATCATGAGAGTGAATGTGTATTTTCCAAATTGAGACATTATGCATTTGATCAATGACTTTCCAAAAAACCCAAATAAAATAGTGAAAACTACATTAAACGTTGTGGGCGCGATCCCATCAAGTAGCGATTCAAAAAATGAAACGGTGATACCCATACAGGTCATCACAAGAGCATAAGCTTAGAAATCAAAGAAAGAACTGATGATTGAGCAACCTAAAACAAATGCGCATGGTTATGAACAAAAAAGTCAACGAAACACTTGGAAAGCCAGGAAGACGTGTGTGAAAGCTTAGAAAAAGTGAATGAACCTCTGAAGTCATCTATCATAGCATATGTGCGTGACACCGTCCGAAGAAAAATAGTGCAAAGATGATGAAAATTGCACAAGCGGACCTCCTCAATGATGAGTGCCAAGTGGTGTTCTTGGCATGCCATGACTACTGCGCCATCCGGTAGTAAAAACTCTACAACTAGAATGAACACACTTGCAAGGAGCTCGGTAGAGAATACATTCCATCAAGGTATTCCACCAATGCCGACATCAAGTTTGCAATGTGTGGGAAGGTCTACCCACACAGTCGCACCCCTCCAAGCCGCTGATCACGCTGCATTTTGCCGAAGTGTGAGAGAGACCGAATCAAACATTGGATCACTCGAAGGCTAGTACATTACACAATACCATGCAAAATAATATTTATTGAGTGCTTCTTCAGTTCAAAATTGAAAATAGATATCGTAAGTGTCATAAACTCACTCAGAAGAGTTTCTTTGATCCATGAGAGCCTTTTTAGATGGTACAGATGAGCAAGTACTGCGAGATGTACTGGGACTACTCCAACACTTAAAATTTTTGCCCATATTTGTCATTAGAGTGAACCGAAACTGTGTCAAATGTAAAATCTAATCAAATGTTGAGTACCATCAATTTCATAAAAAAAACCATTGATTTGTGGTTGTCGTCTCTTTGCCTAGTATCAATGGACATGGTTCGCTCGAGACCCCAGATCTCAAGCCTCTGAAGGGCTAGATCTTTGTGACTCCAAGTGACGTTCGGAGTCACCCTACTCATAATTTGACGCCACCTTGATGCTCACCCCTTTCACTCTGAAACTCCTCCGAGAACTTTGAAAAATTGTTGATGACTGGTCGTCCTCTCTTCTTACCTTATTTAGGTCTGTCCATTGCACTTTTTGGGCTTCAACATCCCTTGGTCGTGCTAGGGAAAATGGTATCGACAGGAGACTGATTGATGGTGACACTTCCTCTTTTGCCCTTTCCCTTAACCTTCTTGTGCAATGTTGTAAGTCCAAAAAAAAAGTGAGGACACTATAGCAAACCAAACATATTAGTTGAACAAGAAAAACATTACTTACAGTTGTTTGCTTCAGCTTCATCTTCGAAAAACTCGTCATCCACATAGTCCAAAAACCATTTTAGTCTCTCCATGGAGTTTCTCTATCCAATTGTCGAGATAGAGACCCCTCTCCTCTCTCTTAGACTCCACCCACGTATCGCTGGGATGCTCAGGGTATGGATTGTGGAGACCTATCTTAAGGGCATCCAACCACCATCTACAAATAACAAGAGGAATAACTCCATCATTCAAAACACACAATTTTAATATTACATCCTAATAAAAATTGTATAGTTCAATACTTGTATAGAAAGCGTGAGACAATACATGCAAAATGCGGCTACTCCTTTGTGTTGTATGTGGCTCATATGGCTTGCTTCCACCGCAGAAAAGCCTTGTCAAAGTGCTATTGTCGAAAAGCTTGCAGTGCCTTGCCAAGAGACATGCCACAATCACGTGCGACGCATGCATGGAGCATGCATGTAGCTTCTTCAACGAGGATTTTTCGACCTCCATCTTCTTCGCCACACTCAATACACCCCCCCACTCTAAGTAGTAGTAATGTGGAAATACTATATAAGACCCTATACTCTAATGTTGCCACACTCACTTTTCAAGTTGCCACCAATACACATGCATTCTCGAGAAGGGATTCTCCTACATTAGAATAGATGCCTCCACCAACAACACATTGCCCTTGGCCAATATATCGATCAGGCAATATTTTTTGCAATTTACCATTGGATAACAATTTTAATAAATTAAGGAGAACAAAGAGTGCTTTCAAAAGCAGATAGTAACTACTCTGCAGGACTAATGTGAACCCGTGCAACCTCGAAGACTTTGAAGGGGATCATTTTGCAACCCTTCTCTCCCCAACCCATAAAGAGATGCATTTTCAAAAAAAATATGATCCATTCTCGGGTTTGGCTATGACTATTATCTATAGCCCATTTCGTAAAAAAGTTCTCGATCTCTTTCACAGCCAAATTATAGCTTGCTTTGTAATCATCTTCGTGAGTGTGGTACTCTCTACTCTCCTTCGCTGGCAAATTTTGTGTTTTCAGTTGATACATTGCATCAAACTCTTCCTGCAATACAAATTGCCAAATCAAAGTGATTTCCAAGAAAAACCCCTTGTACTTACCTAATGCATGTGTATTATAAATTTAGAATTACCTTCCACAATAGTTGCACTATCAAAGACATAGGTAGTCCAAACCATTTTGAACAGTTTATTACCGTGTTGTAAAGTGCCCTCTCAGCTTTTGCCCTATCTTCTTCATTGAATTTGTCCAATAAGGACTATGGGGCAGCAAGCGCTAATTTTTGTATCATAAATATGTCGTGGACAGTGGTGCGAGGCACATGGACTCGTGCTACCCTAATTTTTGATGTAACATTATATTAACAATTAATAACTCAAGTGCACCAATAGAAGTGTGAAGAAACTTACATGTTGATCATGCCAAGCACCTACAAAAATTCCACCATCTCTGCAGGGTCACACTTCACAATCGTACACTTTGGTGTATAGAATTCATAGCCGCTCCCGTAATGCCCAATCTTTCCACACATGGAGCCGATGGTTGTCGTCCCATACAATGAACATTTTCTCCTCCATGTGAGAAAGCTCTCGAATGTCACTAATTTTTTGGTCATCAAATCTGGTCGACATCACTAACTCTCTCCCATAAGTGCCTCGTCTATTGAATGGTATAGGATCTTATTCGGGAAAAGCTTTGAACACAATGAAGCGAGCCATTGTGGGCTAGTAACCTCTTTCGGCTATAGAGGTTGTTAGTTCTGCCACACAATCATCATTCGTTCTAATGCTCGGGTTGGCCAAAAGACGACAAAAGGGGATGTGAGGCAACAAGTGATTGTATGGCACAACATGTGCATCAATCCAACCTGATGAGATGTGGCTATCAACCACGGATCTAAAGACATCAGTAAGAGGATCATTACCCTTTTTTTTTTGCTTCTATGGTCATCAGCGCGACTACACCCGTCAAAGGAGGCACTTGCACCGCTGTCAACACAGATGCTCCAACCACAAAACCGTTCTCTTCATTGGCGTGCAGAGGAATTTATTCTTGAGAGGTGTGAATCATCATTTGTTCTTGGCGGTCCACGTCTTTGGATTGTTTTCTTGTCAAAATTGGTATTTTGTTTGTTAATTAGGGTGCTTATGGCTTCCGAGGGAAAGATGAAGGGTGAGAGTAAGAGAAGAGGTTTGAGGGTGGGGGGATAAGGTTTGAGATAAATGATATGAGAGAAGGAGAAGATTTGAGAGAAATGAAATGAGAAAGGGTGAGAGGAAAAGGTTTGAGAGGGTGGGAGGTAATGAAATTAAAGGGGGGGGGGGGGGGGAATGCCACGTGCTCGCGAGGGGGTAGCACGAGGGGAGAGGGAGTCAGCGCCCACACGCAAGTAGTGCCACGTGCCCACGAGGGGACAGCACGAGGGGAGAGGGAGTCAATGCCCACACACAAGCAGCACCACATGCGTGCGCGGGGGGGACGCCCACCGCGAGGACTACGGGCGCCAATAGTCCACGGAGGCGGCCATGCGGGCGTGAGCGTGGGTCTCGGGGGCGCCATCCACATGGTGAGCCACATGGACGGCTCCCTTAGGGCGCGTGGGTCTCGAGGGTGCCATCCACGTGGCGAGCCACATGGATGGCTCTCTTAGGGCGCGTTGTCGTGCTGTGACACGTACATAGTGGGAACGCATGCTACAAGATCTATCTTGTAATTTTTTAGATACATAATTATCTTTCCTATAATGTACATATGCATATTTAGGTATAATAATAAGCCTTCTATCTCATCCTATTATTTTTCTCAAGGGTAACCTATTCTTACTTTACCATCATTAGAAAATACTATGGGAAAAGCATCAATAGCTCCGCCTCTTTAACTTGTGGCAAAAAACATTGATTCTTTATTTCTACTATCTCATTATCATCTCACACCCTAGTTAGATCCTATATCTAAAGTAAACTCCAATATATATATATATATATATATATATATATATATATATATATATATATATATATTCTATGTATTTTTCATATTTTTTTTATATTTCTTTTTAAATAGCTACTAGGAAGGAATCAAATCCTAGTGGGACACTAGGTGGCATGATTTCAAAGATACACTTATTTTAATGCATTATTGCAAGCATGATTACAAAACTTTGTCAAGGAGCAATGTCATGCTTTTATATGGCATGAGGTGTCCTTTGGAATCAAATGAAAGTCTAGGCTAAGGGGACCACAGGAAGACTTGTGCTGCCAGAAATGGACCCTATTTTGATGAAATTTTTACACAAGGTTCCAATCCGAATTGGAAAACGATTTTAAAATGAAAATCGTAGCTAATGAGCTGAATTTTCTGCCCATATTTTTACTTTTTTATTTGGAGCCGCGATTGAGGAGATATGATCAAAATACTGGACCCCAGTCTGCCCACATCATGCAGGGACAGCTCATTTCCAACTTTTCCAATTCCTGTTCACACTGGCTCCTCTCTTCTTGTGTAAACCCTTGGGGGTTCCCTTCACCTATAAAAGGGAACCTTTTCTTCCTTGAAAACTACTCAAGCATTCAAGCCATTGATGAGAGGAATTATTGAGGAAGTGAGTAGTAATGCCTAATTGTACTTAGCCATTAACATAAGCCCAAGCCTACACTTTCTCCTAGAGGAAGACTAGCCATTCTTGTACGCTATCCTTGGAAGATCAACTCTAATCAAAGAAGGTCTTGGAGTTGGCGTATCAATCAACGTTGAATTCTCCCCTCTTCTTCTCTCTTCATCAATAATGGTGTTGAAGGGTTTATCAAGTAAGATGTGTTCTACATTAATGTTTTCTTGATTTCTTGTTGTTTTCTTTTTCATCTCTAATCCAACATATATATATATATATATATATATATATATATATATATATATATATATATATATATATATATATATATATATATATATATATATATAATCTCATATCCTTAACCAAATCTATCTCTTTCACTCTTAGTAATTCATCCTTTCTACAAATTATAGGTTCTCTTTGCTACAAGTACATCTCTCCCCGCACTATCCTTATTGCCTACGGGCAAGAATAGGGCTTGCGGGGGAAACTTCTCATCTCTTCACTTCTCTCATATCTACATTTCCCACATACTATCCTAGATGAATAATCCACATGATGATAATTTCTATCGCTTTCACTTGTACAATCTATTAGAATTAACGTATGGATTAGCCGTAAAATACACTTTCAACAACGTATAGTGTTTCTCTTTGGCCCAGAAAGGCTCAATGAAATACTTCTATCACCGGATCCCATCATACTACCTCTCATAGACTATAATTTTTCTTTTGATGTAAGCGTATTTATCTTGCTATGAACCAAGAGGATTTGTACACACAATTAATCCCAATCATTAGACAAAATATATATATTATGGTAAGCACAGAACTACAATTCCAAAGAACAATTCGTAGCCTATTTGGTCAGCCAAGATTGAATGCCATTAACTCATCTATTAACCCTTTCATACTACCCATGATACGATATGACCATAGCCTTGATGTTTTTATCTTTGTGTTGTTTTGACATTCTTTTTTATGTTCTTTCTTTGTGCGTGTGAGTGCAAGAGAGAATGGGTGGGCTTCTTTGATTGTACTTCTTTCCAAACCCTAGTCTTCATGGCATCTATGGTTTAACTCCTTCATATAGTTTTTGTTGAGTTCTCTCACAAACTCTCACAGCCATAAGCCCGGTGCTTTCCTGGCAAGACCGCAAATTTCTCGACAGCGTATGCACGCTTGCGTAGCTAGTGAGAGAGAGAGACAGTGGATTTAGGGCCAATTCCCACGCGGAAAGGGGCTTGGAGAGAGAGAGAGAGAGAGAGAGAGAGAGAGAGAGAGAGAGAGAGAGAGAGAGAGAGAGAGGGTGGTTCCCATTGGGGGAGGGGGGTGGGGAGAGAGAGAGGGGGGGGGGGTACCATGGGGGAGAGAGAGAGAGAGAGAGAGAGAGAGAGAGAGAGAGAGAGAGAGAGGTAGTTCCCATTGGGGGAGGGGGAGGGGGATGGGAAGAGCTCCGGGGTGGCACTATGTAATCATGTAATGTATAACATGAGTTCGAAAGGAGGGGTTTAATTTCAGGCAATTTAACAGAGATACATTAAAATAAGGGGTTTTATATTCAATTTTGAAAAAAAATTCATAAAATAAGGGGTCATTTTATTCATTTAGACATGTTAGAAGAGGGGTTTTTTTAATACCCCGCGAACGCACATTTTATAGGGGGTACTGAATAGTGAACCCCCCGAGAGAGAGAGAGAGAGAGAGAGAGAGAGAGAGAGAGAGAGAGAGAGAGAGAGAGAGAGAGAGAGAGAGAGAGAGAGAGAGAGAGAGAGATCATGTCATGCACAATAGTTTTCCTTTCTTTGAAAAGGGCTTTTCCTTTTACCAATGGGAAGATTATCTTTTAGGTTAAATATCTACAAGAGCATGTTGCACCACAAACATTTATTGCTCTACATGCAATTGTCATGGTTGGGCTGAAGAGTTGACAGTGCCAATGGAGAGAACAAGCAATCACTTGGAAGAGGAGTTTGATGTTGTGGACGAATCTCTCTCTACAAAGTTTGTGGTGCTAGTTGAAGATGACATGGTCTCAAATTCGAGTGGCATGGTTGCTCCCTTGGTGAATGTTCCATACATAGACCTTACTAGTCCAAGCAAGGAACAACTCTTTGAAGAGCAAGCATTGCAAAATTCTACCGAGTTAAGGAGAACAAATAGTATTTTGTTATTTTTTAACGTAATGAGAAAGCCCAACACCTTGACAAAGCTTCTTTCAAAGATAGTGGAAACCAAACAAGTGTTAGAAATACCAAAGGTATACAATGGTAACATGGTGTTTGAGTTTCCACCGACCTTAGGAAAGGCCCATCCAATGGATGTTATGGAACATAAGGATCCACACCATTGGACCAAACTACAAACCTCAAACATCGCATTTCCTAGTGTGTCGCAAAAGTCAGTGTGCAAGTGCTCTAAAGTGTCTCAACAAAAGTTGTTCCAAATTGGTTAATTTTGGGAAGTCAAACACAATGCATTTCAATGGCAATGTGCTAAAATTACCTTGCATGGGCGAGTTTTGCGACGGACTTGGTGGCAAGCTTACTTGTCACTATTGCGGTCAACCACCTATTTGTTTGCGTACATGTGATTGCTTCGTATATTATGTCATGCCAATGGATGAAAGCATGAGCAGATTGATGGTACATCAAGGAACTCACTAACATGACACGAGCAATGGTTCATTGAAAAGGCTCGCCAATAAAACCAAAGAAATGGTTGCACGAGTTCTCAGTGTGAATAGACATGCAGGTGCAAGAAAGGTACAAACATGTGTCAAAGAAAATTGTGACAACAACTTTGATGTAAGAGGGGACCCTAGCCACGTACTTGGTGAGCAAGAATTTCTAAATGTTCCTAAGGCAATGGATCCCTTAGTGGAGGATAATTATTGAGGAGGCTTACTTGTTTCTCTTGTTTGTGCATATTATTTCAAAGTAATTTAATTCTGAAATACACGTTTCGAAGAGCCGTGGTTGCAACAAGAAATGGGCCAACAAAAGAGAGCTTTGGTGTGGACTCCTTGCTTCAGCTAAAAAGAATTTGCACATATGATTTATTTTCACAGAAGCAAGTTTCCTGAGCAAGGAGTGGAAGGGGAGCGGTGTGCTGTATTCAAGATGTCTACAGTTGGTCCTGCATCTGGATTGGATTTGGTTAATTGAATGCGATGAAGTGGACCCGGAGATCTTTGGCACGCTTGGGTGCAGTTTGATCACACTCACCGAATGGAGAATTGGGTGACCATGGCATGCCACGTTTACGATCCAAGGTTTGTTGTTTTAGGAACATATTTCTGAAGTTTGGCATATCTTAAGAAACAACCAATGTTTATTAATGTGCATCTCTTATGTTGTAGCATACAAGATATCCTCACTATTGCAGCTTGTGAGATGAAAGAGGAAGACATGGAAGCACAAATTCTTTTCTGGCAGTGCATAAATTAAGTTATGGAGGGTCATGGATGTGAGAGAGTGGATTTCCACGGATTCATGGCGGACAAAGCTCAAGCCAACTGGAATGCAGTTCACACCGTATTCAATGGTGGTAAAGACAATGTTCTACAAAATCAAGAGTGATCTTGCCCTTTTCATTGGAAATAAAGCATGGTGGCACACACCACAAAGTACATTGTCTCTTCATCTCAACAAAGTCACAAAGACATGTGTGAAAAGTGGCATTTAGCCCCCTCTAAAGAGTTTATTGCAATGGAGCCTCGTCTCCTTCAACAATGGTGGCGAATGAAAATTGCATGGATAAAAACATCCCTGCGATGGACTCTTGGTTGAGTTGGTGAGAGATGTGTATTGCACATTGGGGGAGCATCATGACAGTAATAGAGAGAAGTGATGATGGGGTAAACACTCCAAGAACCAACTTGGCTGAGAGCAAGCATGGTAGTTGGCTTGCAGGCGAAGGGTTCAAAAAACAAATCTCATTATATGACGCATGTACTTCAGTTATGGAAAATGCAATACTACAAATCACGAAGACAGTTTCTTACTCTCAAGGTAAACATATTGGAAAGGATCCTTCACTAGAGAGACTCAAGGAAAGAGTTTCCTCTAGTCCGACACAAATGATAAGAGTAGTAAACGAGGCTATACCTAGAACACCCATGTAAAGGAGACAAAGAAACCGTTCGGCAAAAGCGAGGGCCATCAATTGTGATTGATATTGAGGATGAATCGACACATAGACCAGAGTACAATGCAAAAACACGTGACCGCACAACACACGAAAGGCCAAGGAAGATCATTTTCACGGAAGATTCAGAGGTAGCAGGTGGGAGTGAGAATTCTAAAGAGAAGACGAAGTTTTGTGTTTTGGAACAAAAGGTCAATGAAGCTATGTGGGCAATCAGCAGAACCCCTCTAGGCATTCGTGTGACATGCAATGGCATCCCTAGTGGTGGAAAAAGATGTGGACAAAATATAGTGGCATGTAGTAAAGAGACTCTTGCACCATCCTTTGAGGGGTATAGAAAAAATCCAATTGGGCTACTCAGACAGTGGTTTTGGTTTTGTCCTAGACATGCTATTCATTGCTATGTGGTGGATCATAATATAGAACCAAGGCAAGCTCCTCCTCCAACAATTTGGTCGGTTGATCTAGGAACAGATCTCACCAATGAAGAAGTTGAGGTACTGCTTGAAGGAGGATTTCAAGTGAAAATAGTTGGAAAAGATCGAGAGAGTGCAACAACAATGCGAACTCCTCTTAGGGGTGGAGGTGATTTTTTTTTCGCTTCAACAAAAGCTGGTAGCAGTGGTTCAATGCTAAGAAATGGCATAAGAGTCAAATTTCGGACTTCCATTTCAGAGGAGGCAACTAAGAAAATTGGTCTCACTCATTGTTTAGAGTCTAAGGTGATTGAAGAGAAATGCATTGTAGACAAAGCACATGAAGACTTCAAGGTTGAGCATCACTCAATAGATGGACATTTGGGGGTGTATGAGGTGCACATCAAGGATGAGCCCTACTGCACATGCCTTGATTTCATCGTCAGGGAGGCCAAGAAAAAATCTTATTTGGCTTGCAAGCACTTGTACTTCATTTTCTTGAGAGTTCTTGGATTGAGCCAAAATGAAAACATGTTCATATATCAACCCATGCTAAGCAAAGTAGATGTCTACAATGCTCTTAGCCGTGAACACACATATCCAAACTTAGAGTAAAGCCCCATGATTGTACAATTTTGTGATACTTTTTTTGCCATGTATTGTAGATAGCTAAGTTAATATGGATTGGGAATTGGACCTTTGGCGAAGATGTTTTGAATTATCTTGGTTTACAAATCATATTATCTCTCTTTTTGTTGGCATTAATTTTGATATAAATTGATTTAGGTTTATACTTCTCCTTGTGCGTGACATAGAGAGAGAGAGAGAGAGAGAGAGAGAGAGAGAGAGGGTATGAGGTTGTTGAGGTGTCACATTGGTAAGAAAGTAATAAATATTAAATCTAGTTTGCTTGGAAAAAATCTCAGAGAGAGAGAGAGAGACCGAGGCCGACGGAGGATCATGAGAGAAAAAAAGCCGAGGGGGCGTGGGGTAGGGGAAGAGAGAGAGAGAGAGAGGGAGAGAGAGAGAGAGAGAGAGAGAGAGAGGCCGAGGCCGATAGAGGATTAAGAGAGAGAAAAAAGAGCAAAAGCAATGGTGAACGACGATGTGGGATCGAGGTGTGTTTGCCAAGGGAAATAATGAGAGTGAGAGAGAGAGAGAGAGAGAGAGAGAGAGAGAGAGAGAGAGAGAGAGAGAGAGAGAGAGAGAGAGAGAGAGAGAGAGAGGGGGGGGGGAAAGAGGCCGAAGGAAGATCAAGAGAGAGAATACATTTGAGAAGTGAGAAAAATAATCTTTTTGGAAGTTGCTCATCGGATTCCAAAAAAGACTCGCCAAAAAATAGTCCTTGAATGGGTACTTGCTACAATTAGTCTCAAAACTCTATTTTTTTAATTTTCCAAAATGGTTGATTTTTTTTTTTTAATTCGGGAGTTTGCCGAACTTGGCGGGAAGAGGCCTTAGAATTTTTTTGTTTATGTGACTAAATTTCAAAAGTCATGGCTTTTGGAGACTTTGGGCGGCCAACCATTCAACTTGCAAGGCTAAGGCTACTTACACACCAAGATCTTGCTTGCTCATTATTTTCAGGGATGGATGGGTAAGTGTTACACACCGATGTTTTCTATTTTTTAAAAGTGGGATTTTTGACAACGGATGTCCGTAGCTTTTTGGTTCGTAGCCTTTGCCGAATCGCGCTGGCAAGAGCTCAAGCCCCGCCTGAGCTTGGGCAGGGAGTCTTGGCTGCTCAAATTTTTCTTCACTACCCATATTAAATGGCTTTTTAACAATTGGCTTCCACGTTTGAGCGCCTACGGTGTGTAAGCAGTCTAAAATCAACACACTTTAGTTTGAGCATGGCGTGGAGGGTACCTCAAATAGCAACGACCTCACTGTGAGAGAGAAAGAAGCTGATGGCGATGGCGATGGCTACGACCTCATTCTCGAGATGCTGCAGAAAAAAAGAACACCCCACGGCCTTGGGCGACCCCGTTGGGACCAATTTTGCAAGCGTTTGTTGAATGCGATAGTGAGGCTTGTGTGTGCAAGGGATGCGCCCATGGTAGGAAGCCGGGAGATTCCTCTTCAATTCAATTTTCCCTTTGGTTTGTTGTAGCCAAGTGTAACCATCAACAAGAGGGAACTTGGATAGCACTTCCCTCTTGAGCATAAGGTCGTGAGGACAAGGCTCCTTAAATAGATCTTTACAACCTCTTAATTCCAACTAGTCGGTGCTTGCTTCGGGTGCGAGAGATTGCGAGTTTGTTGTAGGATTGGATCTTTGAGGTCTCTTGGAATACACAGTTCTCCTCTCCTCTTCTTAGATGAACCTCAATTAGCCCTTCCCAAACTACTTGAAAAGCTTCAAAATTTCTTGAACTTGCTTCTTCTTAATCAATCTCTTTTTCTTTCTCTCTCTTGAACACCTCTCGTTCCGCTTCTACTTCACAACAAGCTCATAGCAGGTATCCCAAGTCAATCACTGGAAAGGGTGGAGAAAATCATAATAGATTTGAAAGACATAATGCCTTGAGAGATGTTTGCAAGATTGAACATGGGTAATTTTGGAATTGTGACAAATGGCATTCTGTGGTATAATGGGAATTTTTGAATTTGAGAGTAGTATGTGCCCACCATTTTAAAAAATGTTAATAAACGATGAATCCAAGGAGATGCTTTGCAAAACGATCAAGAGAGCATATAATGAGTTACACACTCCCATGCATCTCTCTCTCTCTCTCTCTCTCTCTCTCTCTCTCTCTCTCTCTCTCTCTCTCTCTCTCCATGTATTGCATGACGAGACGAACTCTCTATCTAAAAGTAGGGGACTCTGCGATCTGCTCTCTCTCTCTCCCCTTTAGGATCCGAAGACGGGATGCACATGGATCTCTCTCTCTCTTTCTCTCTCTCTCTCTCTCTCTCTCTCTCTCTCCTTCCCTGTATGTCGCTGTCTCTCTTAATGAGAGAATTAATTCACTATGAAATTGTTTGTTAGAGAGGGAGAACTCACCACAAGAATGAGGCTGCGTGCAAGGGGCAGGGGGGAAGGGTATAGGATTCACCAAGATTGGTCATGGTGAGGCTACGTGCAGAGAGGTACAATCACGCTTCATGTTGATGCTCCCCTCCTGTCGCATTTGATGGTGCTCGTGCTGGCACCAAACAAGCTCTGATATATGAGAGAACAACATCTAAGCTTAGAGTTGGTGACAAGTTGCAGCGCACAATTAAATGGCTTCCTGCAAGGACGACGACATGTGGCCTGTCTTATCCTGCTGTGGATGTGGCAAGGTTGCATGCAAAGGTTGGGGGGAAAGGAATCTTGTAAAGTAACTAATGAACTTATTTTTTGTAGAGTAGCAGGGGGCACTCGACTGCAAAAAATTTGAAAAAGGAGGAGAATCAAATGAGATATGTGTCAGAGGCGAATCGCAGCAGAAGCGAATGAGCAGGTGCATGCGCCGCAACGGGCACACCAGCAGGATGCGTGCAGAGCTAGAGGGCGATGGGAAAAGGAGCGGGAGAGGCACATGACCTTTTTTAATTGAATGGGGTGCGCTGCAGGGCAAGATCGGGCCGATGGTGTGCTGGTTATGGGAATAGCTCAAGATCGTTAAACTTCCACTCTGTATGAGTTTGATTCTTCTGTTCACTTTTAGAGGGTGGAGGAACTCAGTTCCAAGGTTGTGACACGAGGATGAGATTCGGGGAATCTGCTAAACAAATGAATAAACCTAGCAAGCTGCCAGTAGTAGAGTAGTATGGCCACGTTTTTGGAAAAGGTCAAATTTGAGGCATCTTTTCATATGGTATCTTTGTTCACTCTCTCTTTTCTGCCTAGAGCTGCATCTCTCTCTCTCTCCCCAAAAGCTGGTTTATGTCTGGTGTTGATACCTTAAAGATACTGGCTACTTTCCCTCGCACACTGTTTTACCAAATGCCGTATGGACCATGGTTATATTTGTGCAACGCGACCATTATAGTGCACTAAGTGCAGTGTCGACAGCATGGGCGGGAGAAATCGGGGAGGACAGAAGCGAGGACGCACTCAGCGCAGGCACTTTCGCGACGGCCGCCAGGATGTGTGGAAGAAGCAGCGGCCGGCAGACGATAATGAAGAGCAGCGAGGAGGGTGGGACCCTTTTGTCACCGAGTCTCCTGCCTTTGAGCTCTACTACAAGGTGTGTGTGTGTGAGAGAGAGAGAGAGAGTTCACCTTCTATTTGCGTCACTGCAGAGCATGTGTGGCCTCGCGTAGCGACCAATACACTTGTGAGCAGTGTTTGTTAGCAATGCTACCCAATTTGCCAGTCCAAGACATCAATCTGGCTCTAATGCCAATTGTTGAAAATAGGAAAAAACTTCCTGGGAGGTCTCCCATCCCAGAACTATCAACACTGCAGCGTCAAATCGGTTCAATCATTTAGCCCTAAAACCTTAAGAGTGATGGAAGATTTCTGGTGTAACCATTTTGAGCCAATGTCATAACTTGGCACCACTTCAACAACCCCCTTGGTGCCAATTGGTCCATGTGTGTATATATCCAAAATCTAACATGCTGAGGGGCTTATCGTACATGTCGGCACTATATAATCATCCCTCTTTAGTGCCAACTTATCAAAGGGTTTATTGATGCCAATATGTCTAGCGCGCATGAACAATGGCTATAAAATCTTTTGTTGTTTACCTTGCATTATAATGAGTGAACTTTGTGTAATTGATGGTTCCCTTTAGAGACATGAGAGAGAGAGAGAGAGAGAGAGAGAGAGAGAGAGAGAGAGAGAGAGAGTTGCGCGAGGAGATTGTTTGTGATCGTGCCTAAGTTCACTAGCAATTTCTGGCAAACTGTTTTCTAGAAACTTGAGACCCGCTCGGCTATGTCGTCGTTAGATCATCCTGAAAGTGATAGACAGACCGAAGGCACTAATCAAACCATGGAGGATATGTTAGTGCATATGTCTCCCGCCATCAGTGTGGTTGAAAACACTACTTTCCATAGATTGAATTTAATACTAAGAACTTGGCTATAGGTTATAGCCCGTTCATGCTTACACAATTATGAGCCGAAACCATCAATTGCCACTAGGCTCAACGGTGTTAACATGCAATCCGTCGCTGCTTTCTTGCACGACATGCAAGAAATGCTCGTGATGGCTAAGAAAAGCATATAGATCGCCCAAGATTGGGCCACCTTTTATAACTAGCATCGATAGCCTCGTGATCTCCAAGAATGGATGTTGGTGTACCTTAGTGTATCGAAAGAGTCTGAAACGATTTGTACTGGTCAATGCTCGAAATCATCTTCATGATATTGTGGGCCATTCCAAGTTGTCAAGAAGATTAGTGATGCCTCATACAAATTGGATGTTCCTTTGGAGGAAGTCCCGAGTTTGGCAGATACCACTCGTTACATTCCACATGAACTTGAATCGTTTCTTGATCAAAGGGTTGAACGGTCTCGAAAGGCTTCTTACCCCAGTTATTTGATCGAGTGGAACCATCGACTGTAACAGACTTGGACACTCCAAGTCAAGAATCAATCGCGACAACACCAAATAACCACTTCAAAACAATTCACAGATCACAATAGATTTGCACTGGCCTGACGGAGTTCCGTGCCTAGAGATATTGGCCCCAAAGACTGGCGTCTCTTTCGGTATTTCTTTATGTATTAAATCAATGTCAAAGTACAAAGAGCAGTTAGGGTTTCACTCTTAGACTCTGCGTCCAGATGCTCTGAGAAGTGAGGCTCTCACCGCACATTTAAATGTTAGAAGGGATGCCCAAAAGCAGAGCCCCAAAAGCTTGAAAGCAAAAGCAGATTCTCTCTCTCTCTCTCTCTCTCTCTCTCTCTCTCTCAATGAGAGTAAAAATAAAGCAATTCAACTCTCTCATCTCGGGTGTGTGTGTGGATGTGAGTGTGTGTGCTAATAAAAAGAGGAAAATGGTATAACCTTTCTATCACCCAAGTGTGGTAGATTGGTTATGCCATTTCCCTCTTGAACAACAGACCATTTCCCTTTTGAATAACAGGTCTTGAGTTCAACTCTCCTCGTCGGCTAGATCTTTAAGGTCTTTTGGGATAGTTTCCTACAACGTTAAAACTCTCTTCTTCTCGGGTGTGTGTGGGTGTGAGTGTGTGTGCTAATAAAAAGAGGAAAATGGTATAATCTTTCTATCACCCAAGTGTGGTAGATTGGTTATGCCATTTCCCTCTTGAATAACAGGTCTTGAGTTCCAAAGGTCTCTTGGGATAGTTTCCTACGACGTTAAAACTCTCTTCTTCTCGGGTGTGTGTGTGGGTGTGAGTGTGTGTGCTAATAAAAAGAGGAAAATGGTATAACCTTTCTATCACCCAAGTGTGGTAGATTGGTTATGCCATTTCCCTCTTGAATAATAGGTCTTGAGTTCAACTCTCCTCGTCGGCTAGATCTTTAAGGTCTCTTGGGATAGTTTCCTATGACGTTAAAACTCTCTTCTTCTTCATCCAATTCTTTTCGTAGCAAAAAGCCAAAAGCTTGGATTTTGCGTCGCTCAAAAATAATTTTAATTTTTTTCTTCCCACCTCCGAGATTTCCGGAAATTAGGATTTTTGTAAAATTAGGGTTTTTGGCAAAAATTAGGGTTTGCAAGAATTTTAGGGTTTCTAGCAAAAATTTGGGTTTCTGCTGTCGATAGCCACGTCATCACTTTGTGACACACCCCCCTCTTGGAAGCATTGTAATCGACCGCGATTACGCCCGCAAAACCGACAAAAGCCATAAAGTGTCTTAGCAGACACTGACTGTTAGTACCTACGTACTAGGAACACACATCTAGCACATGTACCAAATCGACAGTCACATCACACGACATCACGGGACATCACTAGACTTCACTGGACATCACATGACATTCTACATTCATTCGGATCGTAGACCACGATTTATCTGCAATGTAGCTAGCAATCACATCTAGGTCCAATCGAGACCTCATCGATGTCCGATTGACTAACCCCTATTGCATGTCTATTCGAGATCAATCAGACCAAAATGCTGCAGTCATTTCGTCTATCAGTTCCTGCACTTAAAAGAAGTCAAGAACAAATCAGTTTCATAATGAGGAATTCCATTTCATAAAGTCATCCAACAGAATACTGTCAGATCTCAGTATCACTGAAGCTCAAAGAGACATCAGTGACTTTAGTATCAAAATCAAGGCATCTGTTGACAAAGGAGCGGAGTAACTCCCCTCTTGTGCATCCCACTACACCAGATCTTCGGCCAAGCTGAATTCTGGGTTCCGTTTGGAGTAGACTATGCTAAACCAAAGCATCGAGGTAAAGTTTCACAATTCGAGGAGTATCTGCTAGGTCCTCCATCCTCAATCCACTTCGCATCCAATGCAGGATAGTTCTTGAACTTAACCAAGAACTACTTCGGACTTTACCTTTAGTCTTCGTATCCTTATGTGCCAAAATCTGTTCAGGAACAAGGATCTCCTCGTTTTCTTCCACTTCGGGTTGCTCATCAGGCTCCCTATCATCAGGCACATCACCCTTAAAAGGTTTCAAGAGACCCACATGGAATGCATTGTGAATCCTCCGAGTATCTAGTAGTTTCAATCGGAAGGAGACATCATTTATCTTTTCAGTAATCTAGAAAGGTCCGTAGTATCGCATACTAAGCTTTGGAAAAAGCCTCTCCTTTCCCTTTTTCTTTCTTAGGCGTGCCTTCTCCAAACGTAAGAGCTTAGAGCACCCAATCATCCTCCTTCAATTTCAAGTCGCAACGATGGCGATCCGCTGCCTTTTTCTGTCGTTCTTGAGACTTCTGCAAAGTCTCGTTAACCTTGGCATAAGCCGTATCCAAATCTCGTGAATATTCATCTGCTTCAAATATCTAATCTTTCGTGCTCAGGAAGGATGGAACCTTCGCAACACTTTCAACAATCTCAAATGGCGTCTTCCTCGTCGAAGAGTGTATCGTGTTATCGTAGGCAAATTCCACCAAAGGTAAGTTCTTTTCCCATTGAGTCTTCTGATCCCAGATACAAGACTTCAATAAATCTAAAACCACTGAATTGGCAATCTGAGATTACCCGTCAGTCTGCAAGTGGAACGATGACGAGAACTGCAACCGCGTGCCAATGTTCTCCCAAATTGCCTTCCAAAACAAACCCATAAATTTGGGGTCTCTGTCGGAGACAATCGTCTCAGACGTGCCATGTAATTGGAAAATCATCGTGATCATTCTGTGTTTTCGGGAGATCAAAAATGAAATCCATTGCAATACTTTCCCAGGGGCGGGTGGGAATGGGTAAAGGCTGTAACAATCCCTGTGCCTTATGCCTGTCAAACTTGACCTTCTGGCATACTAAGCAACTGCGCACAAACTCTTCCACATCCTTTTTGAGTCTCGGTCAAAAGAAGTATCTCTCTACTCCCTTTCATGGTGGTAGCAATGCTGCGGTGACCCGTAAAAGCTTGACAGTGGCATTCAATCATAACCTTTTCCCTCAACGGCTGTGTAACGCACAACATGGTTTTTCTCATCAAGTAGCCTTCCCGAATGGAGTATCCTGCTATTGTCTCCGCATCCCGTATCCGTGTGAAAAAAAATCTGCAAAATCTGTATCTGTGGCATGGTGATCGACCATATCCTCGAAGCTCCTATGATGTATCTCGGAAATAGCTAGAACCAACGGCTTCCGAGACAAAGCATCTGCCACCACATTCTTCTGTCCCTGCTCATGGACAATCTGGAAGTGAAACTGTGACAAGATGTTCGCCCACCGCATCTGCTTTTCTGAAAGCTGCTTGTGTGACAAGAAGTAGCGCAAACTTTGATGGTCTGTAAAGACAGTAAAATCCTCTCCGAGTAGGTAATGCCGCCACTGAGTAAGAGCATGGATAATTGCCAAAATCTCTTTCTCATAAATCTGTGCTGTCATCTCCAGCTTAGAGAACAATCGGCTCTCGTAAGCAATGACATGGCCTTCTTGCATTAAGACCGCACCCAAACTACGACCACAAGCATCACAAAGTACTTCAAATGACTTCTGCAAGTCCGGCAAAGTCAAATTTGGTCTTGTAGTCAATTTCTCTTTCAATGTCTGAAAGGCAGTCACCTCTGTGGATCCCCACGAGAAAGGGACTCCTTTCTGTATCAAGATATGCAAAATGGAAGCAACCTCTGCAAGCTTTCGAATGAATCGTCTGTAGTACGAACACAGTCCAAAGAAGCTTTCAACTTCATGGACATTCTTCAAATCGGGCCAATCACGGACAGTGTCTATCTTGGCCGGATCCATTTGCACTCCTGCTGCTGAGACAGTGTCCCAAAAAAAATGTATCTCTGAAGCATATGATCTCTGTGTTGTGATATCATCAAAGAAAGTGCCAACAAATAGCCTGTACTCTCGAAAAATCCTGTCCATCATCCGGTTAAATGTCGCAGGAGCATTGGTTAAGCCAAAAGGCATCACCAAAAACTCAAATAACCCCAAAAGTAGTCCGAAAGGTTGTCTTATAGACGTCTCCCGGCGCGATTTCGATCTTAAATATCTACTCTTCAAGTCAATCCTGCTAAAGCACAAGGATCCCTGTAACCTGTCAAGTATATCATCGATCCTAGGAATCGGAAATCTGTTCTTGATGGTGATTTTGTTGAGAGCGCTATAATCGATGCTCATTCTCCAAGATCCGTCTTTCTTCAAATCCAACAATAGTGGAGAGCAATACGGTGAAGTACCATGCTAGACAAGACCCTTTTCCAAGAGGTCTTTCACTGGGTTCATAATCTTTTCATTCTGTACTTGGCTCACACGGTTCGGTGGCCGGTTCGGTGGCGTGCTTCTAGGTATCAGGTCAATGGTCTGATCTTCAGGTCCTCTGAAAAACAATCGGCATAAGTGTAGAGAAAAATCTTTCTTTTGATCAGGTCAAAACATATTCAACCTTTATCTGTCGTTCAGTTCTCTCCCAAAAGAATGAGTAAAGAAACTGAAGTTCATCAAGTACAATCTCTAAGCCCTTCATTTATCAAAGTCGCTTTCTCAGCCTGGTAGTCAACCACGGCGTAGTTCTTGTGGTACCAAGGGATCCTGAGTAGAACGTCACTCGCGTGCCTTGAACACCCCTGTCATTGCAAACGAAGTTTGCCAATGCTCGGTGTAATGGCAACATCCCATCTGGGTGTCAGTCGAACTACCTCCGCCTGTGGCGTCAGTCTGTCAGGCGTAATTCCAAATCGAGCCGCCAATTCCAAGTGAAAAGAAGTTGGCCTTGGCTCCTTCAAAAGAGCTTCGTGATCCTTCACTTTGCCCCAAAAGCGGCAAAGTTTGTACTTTCATTCATTAGATTCGGTGCAGGTCCCTCGCCATATGGTACCAGTTCTGCTTTTCTATTTGCCTTTTTTGCCACGTTCCTCAGCTGCTCTCGAACTCTCAGGCCTGTCGTCGTCTTTATCATTCTGTCCTTTCTGTGCCTTTTTAGGGCACTTGCGGAGATATGTCTATATTCCCCGCATCCAAAGCACTTCCCCTCTCTGATGCAGTGAGCTCTCTCCTCAGGAGTAAGCTTGGGGTCGTGCATCCTTTTTCTCTGGGTTGCTTTCTTTCTTTCTACTTTCATTACCAGAAGTCTGCTCGGCTCGTTGTGTCATGGCCTCATCTGTGGGGTAGGTCAGACTGCCAGAGTGAATGGCAAAGCCCCGCTTCGCATGACTCATCAACTCCTGAATAGAAGCTGACTTCTCTTTCAAGCAATGATCTCGGATCTCTGTAGGTAAACCCAAGGTAAACCGCTCAATCTGTTCTCTGAACGAGATCTTCTTGAATGATAAAAGAGGCGGGTAGAAAAGAGCTCCAGAATCTTTCACAGTAAGCATTGATTGTATCTTTCTTGGTCATCCGAAGATGGTTCCAAGCAGCTCGTACATCTCATTCATATTCTTGCATCAACCAAGAAGAAATAAAAAGCTTCTTAAATTTCAGCCATTACTGGCGCAGTCTTGTTTGAAAGAAGCGTAGTACGAGCATTCCCCTTAAAGTAAGAGGTAGCTCTCCGAATCTTGGAGTGCTCTGAATAGTGTCCTCCCGCGAAAGCGATGTCAAACTGCTGTATGAAAGACAAAGCGTTCGAAGCGTCTGAGTATCCTGAAAAAGTATCAAACTTGATCGAGTGGCCACCTTCCTTAAACCCTTGGACTTTCTTGCTTTTATCTTCGAGAAAGTCATACTGGTTGGCTTTGTAAAAATTCTTCTTGTTCGCATAAAGGTTTCCGTCATCCGAATCTGAGCTGTCTGTAGACGAGTCCTCAGTAGAACTGTCAGTCTCTGGGCGAGATGTAGCCTTCTTTGCCTTTTTCTTGCCCTTTCCGAAGCTTTGTTTCTTGCTTCGCTTTTTACCTTTTCTGTCTTCTTCGCTCGAATCTGAAGAGCTAGAAGAACTGTCAGAAGAAGAAGAAGAAGAACTGGGTACTCCTTTAAATCGAACACGCTTCTTCTGTTTCTTTGCCTTGTCAAAAGTCGACTGACGACCCAAATATCCGGGAAGTCAGTGCTTTTCTTTTGCTTTTTGCCGTGCTTTTTGGCTTTCTTTTGCGCGTCAAAAAGCTGAGTAATCCGTGCATCAACCACCTCTTGTAATTCCTTCTCTGAATATTGTTTGTGATCAGAAGGTTTCTTGAGAGCGGGTTTCAGGGGTGGTGTAGTGGTTTTCTGGCACTGCACATGCTCTTCCTAAAAAGAAGTCTCGCTCATATATTTTGCCAATTTCGGATCCTTCGCAAAACTGAGTATCATCTTTGTTGCATCGCCAATCAATTGACGACGCTTCATCTCTCTTTGCTCCGCTTGAGTAGACCTCGGCCATACTCTCTGTCGGAATCTTCGTTGTGATCCCTGCCCGCATCTCCAGATGCAGAGGGAGTCGATTGATCCTTGCGCGAAGCCATAGGTGCCGCGGAAAAAAAATTGGGGATAGGAAACGGGCCGCGCTCTGATACCACTATAACAGACTTGGACACTCCAAGTCAAGAATCAATCGCGACAGCACCAAATAACCACTTCAAAACAATTCACAGATCACAATAGATTTGCACTGGCCCGACGGAGTTCTGTGCCTAGAGATATTGGCCCCAAAGACTGGCGCCCCTCTCTGTATTTCTTTATGTATTAAATCAATGTCAAAGTACAAAGAGCGGTTAGGGTTTCACTCTCTGTGAGGATTCTAGGTACTAATCCTTATTTAAGTACTTAAACTCATGATTAAGACTTAAGAAACTTAAATTGAACTCGAGACAAGACTTAGAAGACTCTGTGTTTGATTGATTGAAAGTGTGATACAAGGGCTCCTTATATAGGAGACGAAGAGACAAATGAAAAGACACGTCTCATGGTGAAGAGACGCGACTTTAGACGTAAAGACATCCTTTCGGCGAAGAGCTGCAACCATTGGGCGAAGAGTTGCACCCGTAGAGCGAAGGGGTGTGACCAGTCGTCGAAGGAGTGTGGCTTTTGGCGAAGAGACATGTCTTTTGGGCGAAGGGGTGTGACCATCCAAGTGCAGGGGCCTCCTTGGCATGGCACTTCGCGTATCTGCAACTAGGAGTAGATATATTGATGTTAACATAGTCACAATCGTGACATTCCCTCCCATTTAAAATGAGAGCTTGTGTCAAAGAAATGACTTCTGATGTTGATAGAACTCTGGAAAAGCATTGAATCTTCAAAAATCTTCAATCTTTGAGTTAATCGGAAACCTTTGTCTTTAATCTTTGCTTCTTGCAAAACCTTTTTGCTTTGACTGCTAAGTCCCATATCATTGCATTGTTCAAAGACTTTTTAGAGGAATCTGGCATAATCAGGTTAACTGCAACAAGAGGTTGATCTTCAAAATTCTTCATGCGATGTAAGATTTCTGGTTCAAAATCTTCGAGTAACTGCGAAATATTTAGGGAAGAGAAAATCTTCTCAAGGTACTCTTCAGATGGGGTAACTTCAACTTCAGTAATCACTGGAGAGGATTTTGGCTTGAGACTGTAATCATCTTCCAATAACGAATCCCAAAATTCTTCAGAATCATCTTCTGGAATTGTAACTTCATGACTTGTAATTGGCATATCATCATCCAGTAAAGAATCAACGAAAGCATAGTCCTCTTCAGACTCGGAATCTGCAACTATATCTTTATCTTTGTCTTCATCAATTGATTCGTGAGAAGTTAACGAGTTCAAAAATTCATTAATAATAATATTTGCATCTGCATCAGGGATCATATTCGCTTCATAATTCACTGTATCATGCTGTTTGACTTGTACACGTGAAGCTTGAATCACTCTTTCCGCATGAGAAAGCCCGTGTAAAGTCAATTCATGTCCATCTTTGAACAAATTGATAGTATGTTCTCGAAAGCTAATTGCTGGATCATATTGGAATAACCAATGCTGACCAAGAATCATGTCGTAATAAGATAAAGGCATGACGTCAAAATCCAATTGATGTGCATAAGTTTGAATCTCAAATTGCAACTGTCGACTTGTCTGATCACAAGTCAAAATTGATCCATCTGTTAATTCCACATCATATAAGTGAGATGTCTTCTGAGTTGGTAAGCCAAGCTGTTGAACTATTTGAGTGCTGATGAAATTATTCGAGCATCTGCTGTCCACCAAAATATTGATGTAGTGACCATTGAGTAGTCCAAGAAGGCTCAAAACTTGCTTTGAGAGAGGCTCCAAAACTGAAGAATTGCATTGAGCACGCTTCATAAGTATACTCGTATCCTCGGAGACTCGAATTGTATTGACCACAGATTTTCCTTTATCCTTAGTAGAATCTTGTTGTTCAGAATTCGATGATGTTTCCGCATTGGAATTTTTTTTCAAATTAGACGGATTTGGTCTCTTTGGACATTGATACCATCTATGGTCACCACTGCAAATTGTACATAATCCTTCCTTCTTTGAAGTCGAAGATCCATTTGACGAAGAGCCTTGCTGAGTATTGGAATGCCGATCTTGAGAAAAATCACGTTCTTTACCACGATCAAGTGGAGGAACATGTGAAGAAGATCTGCTTTCAGATCGTTGATCTTGAGAATAGAACCTTGAAGTTGAATAAGGTTGCGTTGCTTGCTATCTGAACTGAGACTGATGTTGCTGACTTTGGCTATATTTGTCTCTGCGATCGCGTTGTGAAAAGCGAGCGCTATTTGAAGATCTGTTACCAAGGAGAAAATTCCGTGTAGGGCGTCGATTATCGCCAAGACGCTCCACATAGGCAATTGCAGCATCCAAAGTGGTAGGGTTGTATTTGTGGACATCGTCCTTCAGGTTGGGTTCGAGTTCGTCGATAAAACTGTGAAGTTTATCAGAGGGACTAAGAGTCTCTATCTCCAGAGTTAGTCTTTGGAACTCTATGATGTACGCGGCCAAGGAACCTATCTGGCTCAGGTGGCGAAAAGAGGACCGGGCATGAAAATCCGCATTGGCAGGTTCGAACGCCTTGCGAATAGCACGCCAGAATTTATCTCAAGAAGGTGTGTGTTTACCATCAGCAACCCGTCGTTGCCACCAAAGAAATGCTGTGTCCTTGAGCAGAGAACTAGCAAGTGCAACTTTTTTACTCTCGACCAAGTCTGTGTTCGATAAGTTAATCTCCATTTTGGACAGCCATTGGTCTAGCACGCGCTTGTCGCGGCGACCAGTGTATGGTTCCGACAGTTTAACATCAAGCTTCTTCTTCTGTGCAACATTAAAATTTTTATAAAGTAATTGAAGTTCGCGATTGTCTACCTCTTCAGTTGGGTCTGGTTCGTTTGGTTCATCCACTGAAGCTTCAGAAGAATGTGTTGAAGATGCTGCATTAGTAGTCCGAGAAACAGCAGGTTGACTTCGAGAAGTGTTTTCCGTGTGCATCTCATCCAAGCGAGTGTGAAGTGATGCGAGGCTTATGGAAAGTGTGGTCATCTGCTCCTTAATAAGAGTAAGGGCATCGTCAGATTGACCACCTCCGTCCTGAGAATTCAGCATGGTTACGCCTCAAAGGAACTTGAATAAGTGCAGGTTCGGGTTTGGGAATAGGTTATGGGACTGGTGATCCGTGAGGGAAAAATCTATCTGGAATAAGTTCGCGCTCTGGAGTTCGGGAATTTCGCAAGGTTAAAGAGTTCAGGAGAGTAGACCGGCGATGGAATTTCCGTGGGAAAGTCCGGAACAGGATTTGGTTCGGGAATAGGCTCTTCTGGGAGTACGTCAAGGTAGCTCAAGTATGGCACCGGCACGCGGAACTCGTTGGCGTCGGCATCCATGCAACTGTGAGCACGAAGAGGAGCACCTAGAGCACCTAATAATTTTGGGGCCTTTTAAGTGATTAAGTGTGTTCACATGGGCTTTAAAAATTTAGGGCATGTCAGTCAATGTTGGCCGGCCACTTTGGGCTGGAATTTTGGGGTATTTTAATAAGTTAAATTCTCAATCTTATAAGGGTGCTGCCAGCGTAAAATAAAGCCTCAGCGTAGAATAAAAGACCGGCATGGCTGAAATTTGCTGCCGTTTGGTGAAATAGACCAACGTTTAAGGATTTCAGCAGTTTCATCACTGCCCAGCGTTTGATAAAGTGCAGCGTAAGAAATTCTGCCGCTTGGGAATTTTCAGCAGCCAGCGATTTGGGGGAATGAAGGGTGCCCTCTGTAACAAACTTGGACACTCCAAGTCAAGAATCAACCGCGATAGCACCAAATAACCACTTCAAAACAATTCACAGATCACAATAGATTTGCACTGGCCCGGCGGAGTTCCGTGCCTAGAGATATTGGCCCCAAAGACTGGCGCCCCTTTCGGTATTTCTTTTTATATTAATCAATCATCAAAGTACAAGAGAGCGGTTAGGGTTTCACTCTCAGACTCTGCGTCCAGATGCCCTGAGAAGTGAGGCCCTCACCACTAATTTAAAGGTTACAAGGGATGCCCAAAAGCAGAGCCCCAAAAGCTTTTAAAATCAAAAGCATCAGTTCTCTCTCTCTCTTGAGAGTCTTTTCTCTTTTTTTTTATATAAAAAAAAGCAAAAGCAAAATTCGCGTCGCTCATCATTTTCCAAAAAAAAAATAAAAAAAAATATATATTTTTAATAATAATCCGCCTCCGCGATTTCCGAAATTTAGGGTTTTTGGCAAAAATTAGGGTTTGCAGGAATTTTAGGGTTTTTGGCAGAAATTAGGGTTTCTGCTGTCCGCCACGTCATCACTTTGTGACATACCCCCCTCTTGAAAGCATTGTAATCGACCGCGATTACGCCTGCAAAACCGACAAAAGCCATAAACCGTCTTAGCAGACACTGACTGTTAGTACCTACGTACTAGGAACACACATCTAGCACATGTACAAAATCGACAGTCACATCACACGACATCACAGGACATCACCAGACATCACAGGACATCACATGACATTCAACATTCATTCGGATCTTAGACCATGATTTATCGGCAATGTAGCTAGCAATCACATCTAGGTCCAATCGGGACCTCATCGATGTCCGATTGACTAACCCCTATTGCAACCATGTCTATTCGAGATCAATCAGACCAAAATGCTGCAGTCATTTCGGCTATCAGTTCCTGCACTCACAAGAAGTCAAGAACAAATCAGTATCATAATCAGGAATTCCATTTCATAAAGTCATCCAACAGAATACTGTCAGCTCTCAGTATCCCTGAAGCTCAAAGAGACATCAGTGACTTTAGTATCAAAATCGAGGCATCTATTGACAAAGGAGCGGAATAACTCCCCTCTTGTGCATCCCACTGCACCAGATCTTCGGCCAAGCTGAGTTTCTGGGTTCCGTTTGAAGTAGACTATGCTAAACCAAAACATCGAGGTAAAGTTTCACAATCCGAGGAGTATCTGCTAGGTCCTCCTCCTCCATCCACTTCGCATCAAATGCAGGAAAGTTCTTGAACTTAACCAAGAACCCGCCTTCGGACTTTACCCTTCTTCGTATCATTATGTGCCAAAATCTGTTCAGGAACAAGGATCTCCTCGTTTTCTTCCACTTTGGGTTGCTCCCCATCATCAGGCACATCACCCTTAACAGGTTTCAAGAGACTCACATGCAATGCACTGTGAATCCTCCAAGTATCTGGCAGTTTCAATCGGAAGGAGACATCATTTATCTTGTCAGTAATCTGGAAAGGTCCGTAGTATCACATACTAAGCTTTGGAAAAAGCCTCTCCTTTCCCTTTTTCTTTCTTAGACGTGCCTTCTCAAAAGTAAGAGCACCCAATCATCCTTCTTCAGTTTCAAGTCGCGACGATGGCGATCCGCTGCCTTTTTCTGTCGTTCTTGAGACTCCTGCAAAGTCTTGCGAACCTTGGCAAAAGCCGTATCCAAATCTCGCGAATATTCATCCGCTTCAAATTTCTAATCTTTCGTGCTCAGGAAGGATGGAACCTTCGCAGCAGTTTCAACAATCTCACATGGCATCTTCCCCGTCGAAGAGTGTATCGTGTTATTGTAGGCAAATTCCACCAAAGGTAAGTTCTTTTCCCATTGAGTCTTCTGATGCGAGATACAAGACTTCAATAAATCTAAAATCACTGAATTGGCAATCTCAGATTGCCCGTCAGTCTGCAAGTGGAACGATGACGAGAACTGCAACCGCGTGCCAATGTTCTCCCAAATTGCCTTCCAAAACAAACTCATAAATCTGGGGTCTCTGTCGGAGACAATCGTCTCAGGCGTGCCATGTAATCAGAAAATCATCGTGATCATTTTGTATTCTCGGGAGATAAAAAAAAATGAAATCCATTTCAATATTTTCCCAGGGGCGGGTGGGTATGGGTAAAGGCTGTAACAATCCCTGTGCCTTATGCTTGTCAAACTTGACCTTCTGGCATACCAAGCAACTGCGCACAAACTCTTCCACATCCTTCTTCAGTCTCCGCCAAAAGAAATCTCTCTCTACCCCTTTCATGGTGGTAGCAATGCCGCGGTGACCCGTAAAAGGTGGACAGTGGCAATCAGTCATAACCTTTTCCCTCAACGGCTGTGTAACGCACAACATAGTCTTTTTCATCAAGTAGCCTTCCCGAAGGGAGTATCCAGCTATTGTCTCCCCATCCCGTATCCGTGTGAAAATATCTGCAAAATCTGTATCTGTGGCACACTGATCGACCATATCCTCGAAGCTCCTATGATGTATCGCGGAAATAGCCAGAACCAACGGTTTCCGAGACAAAGCATTTGCCACCACATTCTTCTGACCCTGCACATGGACAATCTGGAAGTGGAACTGTGACAAGATGTTCACCCACCGCATCTGCTTTTCCGAAAGCTGCTTCTGTGACAAGAAGTAGCGCAAACTCTGATGGTCTGTAAAGACAGTAAAATCCGCTCCGAGTAGGTAATGCCGCCACTGAGTAAGAGAGTGGATAACCGCCAAAAGCTCTTTCCCATAGATCTGTGCTGTCATCTCCGGCCTAGAGAACAAACGGCTCTCGTAAGCTATGACATGGCCTTCTTACATCAAGACCGTACCCAGACTACGACCACAAGCATCACAATATACTTCAAATGACTTCTGCAAGTCCGGCAAAGTCAAAATAGGTCCCGTAGTCAATTTCTCTTTCAATGTCCGAAAGGCAGTCACCTCTGTGGGTCCCCACGAAAAAGGTACTCCTTTCTGTGTCAAGGTATGCAAAGGGGAAGCAACCTCTGCAAACTTTCGTATGAACCGCCTGTAGTACGAACACAGTCCCAAGAAGCTTCTAACTTCATGGACATTCCTCAAATCGGGCCAATCACGGATAGTCTCTATCTTGGCCGGGTCCATTTGCACTCCTGCTGCTGACACAATGTGTCCCAAAAAGTGTATCTCTGGTAGGAAAAATTCACTTTTCTTTACATTAATCACTAACGTGTGATCTCGTAATGCCTGAAAGACTTGAAGCAGATGATCTCTGTGTTCTGCCTCATTCTTGGAGAAAACAATGATGTCGTCAAAGAAAGTGCCAACAAATAGCCTGTACTCTCGAAAAATCCTGTCCATCATCTGGTTAAATGTCGCAGGAGCATTGGTTAAGCCAAAAGGCATCACCAAAAACTCAAATAACCCAAAAGTCGTCCGAAAAGCTGTCTTGTAGACATCTCCTGGCGCTATCCTGATCTGATGATATCCACTCTTCAAGTCAATCCTGCTAAAGCACGAGGATCCCTGTAACCTGTCGAGTATATCATCGATCCTAGGAATTGGAAATCTGTTCTTGATGGTGATTTCGTTGAGAGTGCTATAATCGATGCACATTCTCCAAGATCTGTCTTTCTTCAAAACCAACAACACTGGAGAGCAATACGGTGAAGTACTAAGCTGGACAAGACCCTTTTCCAAGAGGTCTTTCACTGAGTTCATAATCTTTTCATTCTGTACTCGGCTCACACGATAAGGTGGCCGATTCGGTGGCGTGCTTCCAGATATCAGATCAATGGTATGATCTTCAGGCCCTCTCAAAAGCAATCGGCATGAGCGTGGAGAAAAAAAAATCTTGGCGTTCTTTTCTTCAGGTCAAAACATATTCAACCTTTATCCATCGTTCAGTTCTCCCAAAAGAATGAGTAAGAAAACTGAAGTTCTTCAAGTACAATCTCTAAGCCCTTCATTTATCAAAGTCGCTTTCTCGGCCCGGTAGTCAACCACGGCGTAGTTCTTGTGGTACCAAGGGATCCCGAGTAGAACGTCACTCGCGTGCCCTGAACACCCCTGTCATTGCAAACAAAGTTTGCCAATGCTCGGTGTAATGGCAACATCCCATCCGGATGCCAGTGGAACTACCTCCGCCTGTGGCGTAAGTCTATCGGGCGTAGTTCCAAATCGAGCCGCCAATTCCAAGTGAAAAGAAGTTGGCCTTGGCTCCTTCAAAAGAGCTTCCTGATCCTTCACTTTGCCCTGAAAGCGGCAAAGTTTGTACTTTCATTCATTAGATTCGGTGCAGGTCCCTCGCCATGTGGTACCAGTTCTGCTTTTCTATCTGCCTTTTCTGCCACATTCCTCAGCTGCTCTCGAACTCTCAGGCCTGTCGTCGTCTTTATCATTCTGTCCTTTCTGTGCCTTTTTAGGGCACTTGCGGAGATATGTCTATATTCCCCGCATCCAAAGCACTTCCCCTCTCTGATGCAGCAAGCTCTCTCCTCAGGAGTAAGCTTGGGGTCGTGCATCCTTTTTCTCTGGGTTGCTCTCTTTCTTTCTACTTTCATTACCAGAAGTCTGCTCGGCTCGTTGTGTCATGGCCTCATCTGTGGGGTAGGTCAGACTGCCAGAGTGAATGGCAAAGCCCCGCTTCGCATGACTCATCAACTCCTGAATAGAAGCTGACTTCTGTTCCAAGCAGTGATCTCGGATCTCTGTAGGTAAACCCAAGGTAAACCGCTCAATCTGTTCTCTGAACGAGATCTGCTTGAATGAAGAGGCGGGTAGAAAAGAGCTCCAGAATCTTTCACAATAAGAATTCACTGTATCGCTCTTGGTCATCCGGAGATGGTTCCAAGCAGCTCGTATATCTCGCTCAAACTCTTGAGTCAACCAAGAAGAAATAAAAAGCCTCTTGAATTTCAGCCATGTAACTGGCATAGTCTTGCTTAATAGAAGCGTGGACCACCAAGTACGAGCATTCCCCTTAAAGTAAGAGGCAGCTCTCCGAATCTTGGAGTGCTCTGAATAGCGTCCTCCCGCGAAAGCGATGTCAAATTGCTGTATAAAAGACAAAGCCTTCGAAGCATCTGAGTATCCTGAAAAGTATCAAACTTGATCGAGTGGCCACCTTCCTTAAACTCTCGGACTTTCTTGCTTTTATCTTCGAGAAAGTCATACTGGTTGGCTTTGTAAAAAAAAATTCTTCTTGTTCGCATAAAACTTTCCGTCATCGGAGTCTGAGCTGTAAGTAGACGAGTCCTCAGTAGAACTGTCAATCTCTGGGCGAGATGTAGCCTTCTTTGCCTTTTTCTTGCCCTTTCCGAAGCTTTGTGTCTTGCTTCACTTTTTTGCTTTTTTCTGTCTTCTTCGCTCTAATCCGAGGAGCTAGAAGAACTGTCAGAAGAAGAAGAAGAAGAACTGGGTACTCCTTCAAATCGAACACGCTTCTTCCGTTTCTTTGCTTTGTCGAATGTCGATTGGCGACCCAAATATCCCGGGAAGTCAGTACCTTTGTTCTGCTTTTTGCCGTGCTTTTTGCCTTTCTTTTGCACGTCGAAAAGCTGAGCAATCCGTGCATCAACCACGTTCTCCAGTTCCTTCTCCGTATATTTCTTGGAGACAGAAGGTTTCTTGAGAGCGGGTTTCGGGAGTGGTGTTTTGGTTCTCTGCCACTCCATCTGTACCTCTTTCAAAGAGGTCTGGTTCATATATTTTGCCATCTTCGGGTCCTTGGCAAAATTGAGCATAATCTTTGTTGCATCACCAATCAATTGAGGACGCTCCATCTCTCTTTGCTCCGCCTGAGTAGGCCGAGGCGGGCCATACTCTCTGTCTGAATCTTCGTTGTGATCCCAGCCCGCATCTGCAGATGCAGAGGGAGTCGGCTGATCATTGCCTGAAGCCATAGGTGCCACGGAAAAAAATTCGGGGATCGGATTTCCCGTAGAAGAGAAATCGGCCGTGCTCTGATACCACTGTAACAAACTTGGACACTCCAAGTCAAGAATCAACCGCGACAGCACCAAATAACCACTTCAAAACAATTCACAGATCACAATAGATTTGCACTGGCCCGGCGGAGTTCCGTGCCTAGAGATATTGGCCCCAAAGACTGGCGCCCCTTTCGGTATTTCTTTTTATATTAATCAATCATCAAAGTACAAGAGAGCGGTTAGGGTTTCACTCTCAGACTCTGCGTCCAGATGCCCTGAGAAGTGAGGCCCTCACCACTAATTTAAAGGTTACAAAGGATGCCCAAAAGCAGAGCCCCAAAAGCTTTTAAAATCAAAAGCATCAGTTCTCTCTCTCTCTTGAGAGTCTTTTCTCTTTTTTTTTATATAAAAAAAAGCAAAAGCAAAATTCGCGTCGCTCATCATTTTCCAAATTTTTTTTAAAAAAATAAAAAATAATAATCCGCCTCCGCGATTTCCGGAATTTTAGGGTTTCTGGCAGAAATTAGGGTTTCTGCTGTCCGCCACGTCATCACTTTGTGACACCCTCTCGTGAAGGGGTGCTGCCTTAGTGAAGGGGTGCCTTCCTTGGTGCCCTCTCGCAAATAGGTGTTGTCCTTTCACATGAAGAGGGGCTAACATACGGGTGCGAAGGAGTGCAATCTGATGAAGGGTACGCAGGGTTCTCCAGGTACGCCACGCACACACATCTGTGTTCTGTCCTGTATCCTTTATGTATAGAATTGGAACATAATAAATTTAAGTTACCACATACGCGTAGTAGAAGTACACCATCTTTCCTCTGCGGCCATACAACACACTAGGTGAGGGTTGTGGGTAGGGTTGGCAACGGCGAGGCTAAGTAGACGCCAAGTCCAAAGGCCCGGGAAAAAAAATTGCTCTGATACCACTGTGAGGATTCTAGGTACTAATCCTTATTTAAGTACTTAAACTCATGATTAAGACTTAAGAAACTTAAACTGAACTCGAGACAAGACTTTGATTGATTGAAAGTGTGATACAAGGGCTCCTTATATAGGAGACAAAGAGACATAAATGAAAAGACACGTCTCATGGTGAAGAGACGCGACTTTAGACGTAAAAACACATCCTTTCGGCGAAGAGCTGCAACCATTGGGCGAAAAGCCGCACTCGTAGAGCGAAGGGGTGTGACCAGTCGTCGAAGGAGTATGGCTTTTGGCGAAGAGACGTCTTTTGGGCGAAGGGGTGTGACCATCCAAGTGCAGGGGTCCTCCTTGGCATGGCACTTCGCGTATCTGCAACTAGGAGTAGATATATTGATGTTAACATAGTCACAATCGTGACACTCTTAGACTCTGCGTCCAGATGCTCTGAGAAGTGAGGCCCTCACCGCATATTCAAATGTTACAAGGGATGCCCAAAAGCAGAGCCCCAAAAGCCTTGAATGCAAAAGCAGATTCTCTCTCTCTCTCAATGAGTAAAAATAAAGCAATTCAACTCTCTCTCTCTCATCCAATTGTTTTTGTAGCAAAAAGCCAAAAGCTGGGATTTTGCGTCCCTCAAATAATTTTAAATTTTTTTCCCCCACCTCTGAGATTTCCGGAAATTAGGGTTTCTGCAAAATTAGGGTTTGCAGGAATTTTAGGGTTTCTGGCAGAAATTAGGGTTTTTGCTGTCGGTAGCCACGTCATCACTTTGTGGCATCGATCCAAGTCGAGTGCTGCTTGGGAACAAGTAAGATCATTGAAATGTCGTTTCCCCAGTTTTATCACCGAGGAGATTGTTGACGACAACAATTAAAAATACAGGGGGAAGTGTTACGCTGCTAGACATCAGGATGTGCGCCTGAGCTATGTCCGGCCGAGTGTGAACATGGCCCTACGGTTAGGGCGGTAACCGGTTAAGGAATCCTATTAATAGGACCCTAGTCTTTAATATGCAGGTGAAGTGATTTAAAGCGATAACTCAGGATGAGTGCTTCCTTATAGTGCATGAGAGATGTGCAAGAGACTAGAAAGAGAAGAGAGATACTGTGAGTGAAGGTTCTGTGAGTGACAGAGAGAAAAAAAGAAGACTTAACATCGGATGGGGTCCCAAACCCCCCTCCAAGGGCCTCCCTCTGTGTTGCTATAGAGGTATTTGCTTTTGATTGCACAAATGCTGATACAATGGTCCTAGATGTTGAGATCTGATGGGATTTGGCTACTGGTGCTTGGATTTGAGGGACTAAGGTTTGAAAATGGAAAATGCTTGGGAAAGAGCTGGGGATATGCAACTAGACGAGGCTTTGGGCTGATCTGCTATTGCCGAAGTTGAGGATGCTCATGATGACAATGGAAACGGGCTGAAATCTGAAAACGCTGGCTGATCTGGAACACTTGGGCTGAATCTTGAAAACGCTTGGTGAAATTGACACTTGAGGGCTGAGAACTGCTAAGCTAGGGCTGATCTGGGGTGGCGGTGCTGATCAGTTGCCGTGTGCACAAAATGCTAGGATTGAGTGCTTGACGAGAAAACGCTAGGTGATTGAAGGTACTGCTGATGGAAAACCGGCATGATGAAGGTATTGATAGGCTGGCTGCCCATGAGGAAGTGAGGGTAGTAGGTACTAACTTATGATCAGTAAGTGACCCTGGGGTCACCTTTATAGTGAATAAAGGCTGGGTCGAGCAGATGTCTGATAAAACCTTGTCTCCGAGCTGGCCACCCATGCATAAGTTGCACCTTTGTCCTGCCGACCAGGTTTGGGGTGGTTGCCGCCCACCTTGGGCACTCATATATATGGGTCCAAGGGGGTACCCATCTCATATCATCTGGCATTTGTACGTGTCTTGTTCTGGTAGTCATGGGGGGCTGATGGCCCCTCTTCCCCTCTGCAGCGTTTATGGTCTACTGTCTCCCTCTCTCCTCTCCTCTCACGCTGTTGCACACGCGCACTCACATGTGTCAGGTGTAGTGGAATTGAAATGGTGAAGATCTAGACTTTACACTTTCACAAATTTTTACTTCTTTCCTTGCTTGAATGTGTGCTACTTAGCACGAATGATGCTTCCGCGCGCGAGAGAGAGAGAGAAAGAGAGAGAGAGAGAGAGAGAGAGAGAGAGAGCCGATGGGGTCCCAACCAACCCTCTCAATGGCCCCCCCACACCGTTGCTGATGTGGTATTTGCTTTTGATTGCGTAAATGGAATGTACACACATGCAATACCTCAAATGCAGACTCTACTGACTTGAATGGGGGATGTTGCCGCGGTAAGTCTTCAAAATGAAGCACCTCCGGGCTGATTTGATGCACCTTTGGATCCGTCTCCATGAAGGGTCGTAGATGGCCACCAAGGGATAGATCTGGGGCCGATTTGCGCTCTCGATATGAGAGGAATGAAGGACTAAAGGCTGGCTGCAAAAACGCAGATCTGATTGCAAAACCGAAACATATCTAACGCGCAAAGCAGGCCTGAAAGCGCAATTGATGATGGACAGCAATGGGAGCACTCAATGCGGCGAGGGAATGGCCGAGAAGTGAATGGGCTGCCGAAGGTCCGGGTTATAGCAAGGAAGACATCGTTCGCATATCCATGGGGTCTCCGGCGAGGAAGAGCGTTGAAAACTGAAAACGCTGGGCTGATATGTTGCTTGTAGAAACGCTGGGCTGATCTGCGATGCTGGAGAAAAAATGCAAGACAGGATGATTTGAAAACGCTAGGGCTGGATATCTGCCAGCGCTCCACACTTATGCAAAACGCTAGGCAATGTGCTCCTTATATAGGACTTTTAAGTTAGGTGGGGAATTTTAGGCGAGGTCGGGAAAAATGTGCAAATGTGCGCACATGGGAGTTTTCTGATGATAACTCATTATTCTGTGACCCATTTTGACGAACCGATTGGACCGACATGCTCCTCTTAACCTAGACCTACATGCTCGTCATATTAGATGCCCATTGAAGTGTAATAACATCTTTCAAAACGATTTATGCAAGTGGGTTCCAAAATTGGAAAACCTAATCTAATGGGCTCGTCCGGACATGCAGGTCTTGCGAACAGGCTCACAAAATTGCCAGTACTAATCCTCCAAGGATTCTAGACACTGCTATCTAGGGATAGGTGCAAAATTGACTCTAAAAGTCAATGAAGCATGTCCACGTGGCACATAGAGCCATGGCATCCCCTCCTGCTTAAGGTGAGGTACTGGTACCGAACTCCAAGCATGGCATAAGATGGTCACGAATGAATGGCCTTCTAGATAATGTCCTCCACGGCTACTGAAACACATTCCCTTGAAAAAAAAGTTTAGAATGCCAAGCAGTAAGAAGAATTCTCTCCCACCAAGATACCGTTTTTCTTTTCCTCCAAACTTTGTTTGCGACATCAGCAAGCCAACCTGTGTGTGTGTGTGTGTGTGTGTGTGTGTGTGTGTGTGTGTGTGTGTGTGTGTGTGTGTGTGTGTGTGTTCAAGTTGTTTGAAGTGTTGAAAAGTCTGTTCGTGTCTGTTCTTTTTAGTTTTGCACGTGGAGCCCTCCCGTTACATTTCTATAGATTGAAAACCAACGATGTAGAGGATTTACTTGGTTTTGTATGCAAGAAGCTAAGTCAAGCAGGAATTGCATGGGCTACATGCAATCGGTTTCCATGAGTTAGTTGCTTTGCACTGATAGATGTAAGCACATCATATGTGCAAGCCAAGGGCAGTTGTAGCAAGAAGGCCGATGTATGATTGTAAAGCATATGGACGAAGAAAGGTGGAGATACAAGAATTGTTTGAGTCAAGTTCTTTTGACAAAGAAGATACTGATGGTGAAAGCAATAGATGGATATTATTAAAGGTTACTAAATTTGTTTTTAAAAGAAGGATCATGATAGATCCAATATTGCCTTGCAATAATGATTGCAACTTTGCATTATGGATGGTTCCTTTTTGTTTTCCACTCACACACACACCCCCACACCCAGAGAGAGAGAGAGAGAGAGAGAGAGAGAGAGAGAGAGAGAGAGAGAGAGAGAGAGAGAGAGAGAGAGAGATGCAATACCTCAATGCATTACTCGACTCGACTCGAATGGATGATGTAGCCATGATAACTCTTCAAAATGAAGTCTCCTCGACTGATTTGTGTACCTTTTGAATCCGTCTTGATGTGGGTTGTGGATGATCACCGCGGGTAGATCTAGGGCTGATTTGCATCCCGATGTGAGAGGAGACAAAGATAAATGTTGGCTGCAAAAGCAGCACAGATTTGAGACGCTGAAAATGAAGTAGATCTGGTGTTACCACAGGCTAAAAACGGTGGGGCTGATGTGGCGAGGATTGGGCAACCGATGTGCTCAAACACCAATGCGTAGGGGGGGGGTGAAGGAGTACGAGCAGAAGTGTGACGCGAGAGAGAGTGAGAGAAGAAGAGCACGACGATATGGTGAACTCGCTCTACTGTAATGTGTAGAGCATAGTGAGTTCTTATTAGGTTTTTACAAAAGAACATGTGTACATACCTGGCGGCCCGCCCACTTACCTGGGCGACCACATTGGGCTTTATACCCCAACAACCTCCCACTTAAAGTCCAATGTGGTACTTTAAGTGTGAGAGAAGCTACTATACAAGCTAATATACAAGAGATGTAGAGAAGTGATGTACTACCCTACACCTAACTGCTTGCGAAAATGCGCAAAGCTCTCTGAGGGAAGTCCTTTTGTAAGTAGATCAGCAGGATTTTCTGTGGTGTGAACTTTGACAAACTGAAGTTGCTTATCCTTGAGCATTTCCCTGATGAAATGATACTTCACATCCACATGCTTTGTCTTTGAGTGATAAACTGGATTGCGAGCCAATTGTATAGCACTTTGACTATCACAATATAATATAGGCATCTCTTCTTTGATTCCCAAATCTGTTACTAGTCGATTAAGCCAAATTGATTCTTTGCATGCCTCTGATGCTGCAACATATTCAGCCTCTGTAGTAGACTGAGTAACACAATCTTGTAATCTAGAACGCCATGATACTGCTCCACCAGCCAATGTAAAGACATACCCTGACGTAGACCTTCGGTTGTCTAAGTCACCTGCATAATCTGAGTCTGTAAAACCCTTTACACTTAGCTCCTGACTCCCATAGCATATACGCATACTCTTTGTAGCTCTCAGGTATCTCAATATTCCTTTCACTGCCTCCCAATGTTTCTTGCCTGGGTTTGACATGTATCGACTTACTACTCCCACTGCAAATGCAATGTCTGGGCGAGTAGCAATCATTGCATACATCAAACTACCCACTGTAGACGCATATGGAATCTTATCCATTTCAGCCTGTTCTTCCTTAGACACAGGACAATCTTGTTTGCTAAGTTTCACATATGGTGGCAATGGAACACTCAGTGCCTTTCCCTTCTCCATATTGAAACGTGGCAAAACCTTGTCAATATACTCTGTTTGAGATAACCAAATCAACTTCTTTGATCTGTCTCTCTCAATGCGCATACCAAGTATATGACTTGCCTCACCCATGTCTTTCATGTCAAACGATTTTGCCATCTTTGACTTCAAAGCTGAAATTTCTTCCAAGTGCTTGCCAGCAATCAACATGTCATCCACATACAAAATAAGGATCAGCCAACTGCCATCCTTAGCCTTCTTTGTGTATAGACAGTGATCGAACTCACTACGTTTGTAGCCTTGAGAAAGCATAAACTTGTGGAATTTATGGTACCATGCCCTCGGTGATTGTTTTAAGCCATAAAGACTCTTTAACAACTGGCATACCCAATCTTCCTTGCCTTTCTCAACAAACCCTTCTGGCTGCTGCATGTAAATTTCCACATCTAAATCACCATGCAAGAACGTTGTCTTGACATCCATTTGGTGCAACACCAAATCTAATATGGCAACCAATGCAAGAAAGCATCTCAATGTAGTCATCTTGACCACCGGAGAGAAGACTTCATCAAAGTCAATGCCTTGTTCTTGCTTAAAGCCCTTAGCAACAAGCCTTGCTTTGTACTTTGGCTGACTATCATGAGCGGTGATCTTATACCTGTAAACCCATTTACAAGGTAGAGCCTTTTTGCCCTGTGGTAATTTAACTAGCTTCCATGTCTTGTTTTTATGTAGAGCTGTCATCTCTGACTGCATGGCCAATTGCCAATTCCCGGAGTCCTTCATTTGCACTGCTTCCTTGTAACATGAAGGCTCATTGCAATCAGTCAACATGACATAGTTCATAGATGGAACAAACCTATTAGGAGGTCGTGTGATACGTCCAGATCTACGCACAATAGGTGGCTCAGGCTCAGCCACAACCTGTGGTTTCACTCTATTTTGTCCTTGCTCCTCTTGAGCCCTGACATTTTGTCTTGCACGTGCAGGTCCATCTTCTTGGAAGACAACTCTTCTAATCTCCTCAACCCTCTCTGGTTTAGAATGATATTTGGATTCATTAAAGTGAACATCATTGCTGCGGACAACCTTTCTGGATTCGGGATCCCAAAGTCTGTACCCCATCTCACCAGAATTACCATAGCTTAGAAAGATGCACTTTCTACTCTTTGGCTCAAGTTTGTTCCTAAATTCTTTTGGAACGTGAGTATATGCCTCACAGCCAAAGACTCTGAGATGCTTGTATGAGGGCATTTTGCCTGACCATACCATCTCTGGCACTGAATCCTTCTGCAAAACCTTGCTAGGAGATCTATTTACAAGATGAACAGCTGTTGATACAGCTTCAGTCCAAAACTCATTTGGCAGCTGTGCACTAGACAACATACTTCTGACCTTCTCTTGTATGGTCCTATTCATCCTCTCAGCAACACCATTTTGAGGAGGATTGTAAGGAGCAGTAAGTTCATGTTTTATACCTTTTGACTCACAAAAGTCCTGAAAGGCCTTTGAAACATACTCTCCACCATTGTCAGTGCGTAAGCATTTAAGCTTCTTGCCACTCTGATTCTCCACAAGTGTCACAAACGTTTTGAAAACACTAAACGCTTCATCCTTGTGCTTGAGAAAGTAAACCCATACTTTCCTCGAGTAATCATCTATAAATGTCATAAAGTAAGAAGCTCCCCCTAGAGATAGGTTAGGCATAGGTCCACACAAATCATTATGAACAGGTGCCAACTGTGTATCTCTTCTACTGCTTCTATGCTTATGTGGTTGCTGTGTTTGCTTACCATACAGACAATGTTCACAGAATTCAAAATCATTAAATGAAAAGCCAGGCAAATAACCAGAACGAGACAAGATTTCCATTCCCTTCTTAGACATATGTCCTAACCGGCTATGCTACAAAGAAACGTTCGGCTGCTCGGTTACATTGATTACATTTTTAGAGACATTTGATACATAAATCATGTAAAGTCCTCCAGACTTTACTCCATGTGCTACTGTCATAGAACCCTCGGATATCTTCCACATGTTCTGTCCAAAAGTGGTGACGTAGCCAGCATCATCAAGTAAACCTGTGCTGATCAAGCTCTTTGTAATTGCGGGAACATGTCTCACATTCTTCAGCGTGAAAGAAGAGCCATTCTGAAACTTCAATTGAACATCTCCAACACCTAAGATCTCACATTCTGCCCATTGCCTAGCCGAACATGATCTTTAGTGGTCACATAAGAGGTAAACCACTCCTTGTTTGAAGACACATGAAGTGATGCCCCTGAGTCTATAATCCAGTCACTCAGTGCATTTCCATCAGATGCTGTAAGAAGAGCTGAGTCCATTGTATTCTTCAAGAAGTAGATGTCTCTTGATACTAGACTGTCATCCTCTGCAACAGTGTTTGTCACATTTATTTCTTGAATCTTAACTGAGGACTTGTTCTTCTCACCATGGTCTTCAGCTTTCTCTTTGCCTTTTTCTGCTTTCCATTCTCTGCAGTCTCTTTTCATGTGACTCTTCTTGCCACAATGGTAGCATTCTATGTCACTCTTGCCTTTAGCACTGCGGGACTTGCTACGAGACTGATTCCTCTTTCCACCTTTGTACTTTTCTTTGGTCCTTCCACTGACAACTAAGGCTGTTCCTTTGCCTTTGTCCATTGTCTTTCTGTTGGTTTCTTCAGTAAGCAGACTTCCTTCTACACCTGCTATGTTCAAACCATCTGGAGGTGTAGAATTACTCAAAGCTGTGCGAAAAGTGTCCCAACTTTCCGACAATGTGATCAACAGGAACATAGCTCTAACAGGTTCATCAAACTTGACACCTTGAGCTGACAACTGACTGTAGATGGTGTTGAATTCATTCAGATGATTGGACATAGGTGTCCCTTCTTTCATCTTCAAGTCAACAAGCTTCTTAAGCCCGTATACCTATGAAGCTGCACTCTGCTTCTCATAAAGATCACTCAGCTTTAACCATGCTTGATAAGCCGACATCTCGTCTGCTACATTGAAGTAAACGCTTTCTGCCAAAGTCAGCATAATGGTAGAAAGTGCCAATTCATCCATTTCGCTCCATTCATCTTCGTCCATATCTTCTGGTTTTATCCCCTTGAGCTTTATAGGTTTTATCTGCTTCTTTTGTACCAACACGTGCCAAATCTACTTCTTCCACAATGGGAAATTGGTTCCATCCAGCTTCTTGATATTGTAAAGAGCAGTGTCCTGTGATCCAGCCATAGCTACGCTTCACAGTAGTTTACTTTCCTGGGAAAAATTCGGCAGAGTTTCCCCTGTAAACTGACCTCTGAACCAATATCAACCTGTCAAATGAACCAAGAAAGCTTTAGATTGTGCATAAATTTCTGCAGTCTCCTTTGTAAAATGGCTATGGTGTACTCAAAAACAGACCAAAAACAGCTCAAAAACACTGTCTCTCTGACACTTTAAGCTGCGGGTAAACCTGTCCTGCACCTGTACTGTCTCTCACTGTCCTGTCACTGTCCTGTAAGCATAGACTGTGACAATGCCTCAACGGGAGTAAAGCAAAGATGCAATCCCAACTGTCTAACTCACAGTCAATACATCCTAGCTGCCTATCTAAGGGTGCTTGAGGGATCGCTCCAAGACCTGTATCACCAAAAGGATCTCAACATTCGAGAATCCCCCAGCTCAATAAAACCTCACTCGACCCTCAACAAAGGCTGCAGTAAATCTGACAGTACATAGACTTCCCACAAAGTTATACATCCACAAATTTCCCACTATATGCTGTAACCGCTGCGGCGGTTGTTTGCTGCGTGACTCACAGCCAGCAAACCCTCAACAAACATACATCATCTGTGACAATACATCCCATGCGGAAGTACCTGCGATGTCAGGATGAAATCTGGAATATCAAGCAACAAACACAAGCTACCTGATGAACTAGTGGATGTCACCTACAGTCTGTGTGTAGATGCGCCCGTGTCATATGTGACACGCCTCTAAGAACTGTGAGCCGTCCTTCGATGTGTAGACAGCCACAAATCAACACTCTGGGAGTGTCGATATCCTCAGCACCTGCAGTCGTAGGCCGAAAACCCCAAATTTGCAGAGTCGGATCTGCACCCGTCGAGACCACGTAGTCGAAAATGGCCTGCGCAGACCTTTGTCGAAGCCGAACGGTGGCCGAGATGACCTCAGAATGAAATTCTGACAACACCGAGCCCTTCGGGCTCGCCCACGAGGTTTGGGGCCGTGTCTTCGCCTGTCGAATTTCACTCCAATCTGAGTTGGTGACTCTGGCCTCCTGCAGTGCTGCCCTGAGCCTCGATCTGAGCTCTGATACCAGTTGAAGGAGTACGAGCGGAAGTGCGACGCGAGAGAGAGTGCGAGAAGAAGAGCACGACGATATGGTGAACTCGCTCTACTGTAATGTGTAGAGCATAGTGAGTTCTTATTAGGTTTTTACAAAAGAACATGTGTACATACCTGGCGGCCCGCCCACTTACCTGGGCGACCACATTGGGCTTTATACCCCAACAGGGGGGGGGGGGGGGCATGGGAAAGGAGAGCAATGGCTTCCAGTGCATGCAGGGGGAAAACGCAGATCTGAAGTAAATGTGGCTGAAAACACCCGGCGGATGGAGATAGCAATGTGGTCCCAAAAGTGCTGGTGGGGGTGCCAAAGGATAGGTGACGTTGAGGCCGGAGGGTCTCCTTCCCTTCTACTCCTGGGAACCTCTTAAGTACTTTCTTGACCCTGGGTCATGCAAGTGGCTTTGACATGAATTATAAAACTAATTCATAAGCCCACCGAACTGTAATAGCATTGGTCAAAATGTATACAAACCATTTATGCAAGAGGGTTCCAAAACCGTGAAAAACTATATGATGGACTTGTCTGGACATGTAGGTCCTGCGGACAGGCTCACAAAATTACCGGATTAAATCTCCTCGACTCTATAGACAAACCTCGGCTCGGAAGACGTAGTAGTGGCATGTCCACATGGCACATAGAGACATGCACATGTGACAGTTTGACGCCCATTCCTTAGGGATTTTCTTCATCTCTAGAGTTGTTAGGATTCTGGCATTTTCATCAATAGCTTTTCAGCATCTGTTGTTGAGGGGGCTTGTTAGCACTTTGCCCATTGGCCCTTTTTTATTTTTAGGATGAGGGTTTTGTTTTTGAGAGAGAGATTTGCCCGACCTTACCTTGGCTCACTATATATGTGGCTTGGGCGGGGGAGGGGGGGGGGGGTTCTCTGTCCTTTATCTTGTATCATGGGCAGAGTTTCCATTTGGAGATGTTAGGCTTGCCAGCCCCTCTCTCTCTCTCTCTCTCTCTCATGTGCCATTGTCTATTTCCTGTCCTTCGGCTGCACACTGACAAATACATGCACATGGAAATCTACACACACACATCTTATGGTAAATGCGTAGCAAAGTACACATGATGAGGAAACAATTGAAGACCAAGTGGTAGAAGTAAGCATTGACGTTGAATAAGGTGAAAATTGAAATGTGCTATACAATAGCCAATTGCCATTGTAAGGAATTTTGAAATGGTGTCAGCTCAGCTGAGAGATTTCAACTAATATTGACCATTTTTTGATGGCCATGTCAAACTTAGAAACAGTTTCTTAGGCTTAGAATGGTTGGCTATTTTTGCGATTGAACTTAAACAGGAACTAGGTGAGTATAGAAAGCACAGTTTTTGAGGGCTGACAAAACTGAGTATTATGATATCTTAAAGGTATGATCTAAGGGTAATAGTAAGCTCATAACTTGAAGGTATTTATCTGGCTTTTTGGTGGAAATAACAAGAGTAATAGCTTTTGGTATTAATTCTGGTTGTGAAACTGCAGAAACAAGGTATTGTACCTGAGGAAGAGTGGGATAGTTTTCTTGCAGTTTTACGCAAACCTTTGCCTGCAGTATTTAGAGTGAACTCCAGGTATGCCATGCTCTTTGCTGCTTTCTCCTCTAGCCACACGATCGGCATACAATTCAATTTTTTAACCACAATGCTGAGCAAGGCTAGGTGCTGAGGTCGTTTGTTCAGGTAACTACGTGGTTATGGTTGTACGGTGGAGTGGGGACTCAAGTTCCTGTCCATACAGTTGGGTAATCCATAATATCCGGATTCTTTGCGACATTTCAGCAATTATCATAGCCTGTATGAGAGGGGTTTGAGAGACCTTAGAAAGTTTGCAAGATAGCCACTGCTTCCACCCAGATGAAAGTTGTGCTTCATTATGACATTGAGCAATCTTAAATACCGTACAAGATTGAAGGTCACTGTCCCACTCTAATGTTAGGCTAATTGCTTTTGTATGATGTTAGTGGCCCATTTGCAATGGAAATAAGGACTCAGATAGAAGAGGAATTTGCCGGAGCTCTAAACTGCGAGGCATTTATCTTTCAACCCTCTTTTTTGAGTTAAGATGAATAATCTATGTATGCGTTTAATCGGGCATTTGTTCTGCTTGTTCAGGTTCATTCGAGTTTGTTGGCTTCTAATTATCAGTGCTTTACTATAATGTTTGTAGGTTGATGGGGAAAAGGAGGAACTTGTAAAGCCTCTTCCCTGGTATCCTGGGAAATTTGCTTGGCATCTAAATTTCTCTCGAATGCAATTGCGTAAGAGTCAGACACTTTCAAGGTAATTATACAATGTGCTCAATTTTCTTCCACACAGTATATTCTCTCAGGCACTGCATGCTTTTTGTTGCTTAGTTGTGTTTATGTGTGTGTGGCTGATGCTTAACTGATTATTCAAAAAGGCGGCCCCATGTTAGCTGATAAGTAATGTATAAGATTTTTCAGCTCTATCGTTTCTTCTCTCTTTTAAGAGTTATGGTTGTTTGGTGGTTTTAGTTCATGCTGTATAGCATTGTAACAATGGCCTCCGCCCCAGAGGGTATGTGACTGGTTCAATACATTTTGTCCCCCAGATTGCATGAGTTTCTGAAGCGAGAGAATGAGATTGGAAATATTACGCGACAAGAGGCTGTCAGCATGGTCAAGACCTTTCACAATGCAGTTAATCTCATTGTTTTGGCCAACAGCTGCCTTAATTCCTTTCTGATGCTTGTAGGTTCCACCGCTCTTCTTGGATGTGCAACCTAGTCATCAAATTCTTGATAGTAAGTAATGTTGCTTGTATTGTGCCCAACTAAATTTTGTACCAAGGTTTCTTGCCTTTGCTCTGTTGTCATCTTCTCAGTTATGCTTGTGTAGAAGCCTGGCATTTTCAGCTGTGTTTATTGATGTGACTAGTGTGCGCGGCACCGGGATCCAAGACATTTCAAATGCTGGAGATGATACATAAGGATGACAAGAAGGGGTCGCCTTCAAATGGCCTGGTGTGGAGCAATCTTGCAGCTTGTGTATTTAAGAAGACATATCGTGTAATTAATGTCTTAAAGTGTGTCTCTTACAGGTAGTAGCAAATGATGTGGATGTTCAGCGCTGCCACCTTTTGATTCATCAAACAAAACGGATGTGTAGTCCGAATGTGGCTGTTACAAATCATGAAGCTCAACATTTTCCTGGGCTCAGGAAGGAAAAGGAAATCACTCGTCAACTTAGTAGCGCTCGAGGAAACGTTTCAACTTTGTATGCAGATGCAAAAAGTACAGCGGGGAATGAGGAAAGAGGCATAGTTTTTGATCGCATTCTTTGCGACGTTCCTTGTAGTGGTGATGGAACCATTCGAAAAGCACCTGATATCTGGAAAAAATGGTGACGAGCACTCAAACATGCTGCAACTGTGTTTTGTTCTTTTGCAAGCTTAATTGACAAGGCTAGTCTTTTTTTCCACTTCAGGAATATAGGCAATGCTAATGGTCTGCACCGCCTGCAAATTCAAATAGCAATGAGAGGTTTGTGAGTGCTTCATTTCTTCGTCCATACCACCTTCAAATGCTTCTCAAATGAAATCACTATGCTTGTAGGTGTGGCATTGCTGAAAGTGGGGGGCAGGCTGGTGTATTCCACGTGCTCCTTGAATCCCGTGGAGAATGAAGCTGTAGTTGGAGAGGTGTGAGCTAAACTCGTTTTTTGCATCTTAGAGACACCATGTGTCTATTTTGGTACTGCTAGTTGACTACTTTTGGCTGTCAATTTAATTTGCAGACCTTTGTATAAAGCATGTGGGGGTGTGTGGTGTGTTTATGGTAGCATGTATTGCTATCTAGTAGTACATTCGCGACTGAGGGCTGGTGGTGTTAGTGGGGATGTCATAGTATGTTGTCAAAGCTATGCAGGGTGGAGCTGATGCATATGTAGTTTACTAGTTTGCATTGGAACATTATTTTTGCGCATAGTATGCATCATTGATAAAAAAATGCGTACGTTTCTTGAATTGTAGAAAGTTTTTTCAAAAACATATTGGACAGCTCATATGGAAATAAAAGTGTTTGTTAGTTGATGGTTTTTGATGGTTTGGCTCACGCTCATCTCTTGGAAGTTAAGTTTTAGCATTCGCTTTTGAGTTTTGATCTCGATACTTTGGTTAGAACTTAGTAAAAGCTCAAAGTCGAGTCTGATTATGGATTTATGTCACATTGTATAGTTTTTAACTCATATATCATATCAATATATGCCGCTTTGCAAGAAAATCTATAATAAAAATCCACATTTTTTATTTGGTTTCCTTGAAAAAGACGTCTAGTACATGCATGCTACTGCAACGTATGATACGCCTCATCCTGTACCTGGCTGCTATGGTTGGGAAAGCCCATCTTGAGTTTTGCATAGTAGCCAGGAAGTTCAAGAACACATTGCATGAAACTAGGCAATAATTTCAAAAACACATTGCTTACTGACGTAGTCTACCTCTACGGCAAATTTAGATTCAGATGTAATAAGCCAGATCGATTGAAACGAGCTCCGCCTCGTGGTGATGATCTAAAAAGTTTCTCTTCTTAATATATTCACACATATTTACCAAAAAAAAGAAAAAAACTAGGCAATAAAACTACAAAATAGTCTTAGCTCAATTGGATTTCGACCAAAGACTATTTATGAAGAAACAAACAAGGTGATTGTGTGTTTACGCGTAATTTTTACATGTGTAGTTTTAAATAAAAGAAGTGAAGTTTCAACAAAATACAATATAGTCACCTTTTAGGTGGAGACGATACAAGGAGTGGCGGAGTTCCACTCCCAGATGCATCGGCCCGTAAGTTGGGTGTTGTAAGGTGCAGCAGAAGTGAATGTTGATATTGCTCAAGATGAGTGCTCCCAAATGTGCTCAAGGGTTCTTTTTACTTACGGAAGGGAGAGCCTTCGGTTCCGTTAGAGAGAGAATACAATGATCACAAACAAAGTGAATGCTACTGTGAATGAAGGTGCTGAGACTGAGAGAAAGAGAGGGAGAAGAATACGACACGAGACGGTTCTCAAACCCTCCTCCAAGGGTCCCTCTCTCTATGGCGAGAGAGGTCTATGCTATAGATTGCACAAATCAGGTACAATGGTCTAGATGCAATGGACTTGCGGACGACAATAATGACGACGACGAGGCTGAAATGCTGAAATTTGAAAACGCTAGGGCTGAAATGCTGAAATCTGCGAACGTTGACTTTTTGCTGATCTCTGACACTCTGTTGGCGAGGACGGCGATGGTGACGACGTGACGACGATGCGGTGAAAACGCAAATGCTGAAATCTGCGGACAACGGGCTGAATCTGAAAATGTTGGCTGACTCGACGGTACGGCGAGGATCTACTGCGGGTAGGTGAGATCTGCGAGGCTAAGGGCTGAATCTGCTGTGGCTAATTGCTGAAAACTGAAAACGCTGATGTGTTGGGGCTGATTTGACACCGGAATCTGCAAACGCTAGGCTAGGTGTGCAAACTGAAAAACGCAAGGCTGATCTGTAGCAGAAACGCCAGGGAAACTGTATCTAAAACGCTATCTGCTTCTGTAGGCTGAAAACGCTAGGGCCTCCCGCTGGTCTTGCTGAGAAGGTGCACTGCAAGTTACTGGAACTTCTTCTGCCTCTTCTGCTCAAACTGGGCGTCCCATGTCTGCCTATATAGCTGAGAAAATCGGGGTCGAGCAGTCTCCTACAGCCCACGAGCCCATGAAATTGGTATTTAAATTGATAAAAATGCCAAAAATGCTTGTAAACTGTACTGTCCCAAAACTGGCCGGGAAGACGGACCTTCTGCTTGAACAATGCATATGCTGGGTGATACTGGGTGTGCAATCAGAGGATATGCAACTACTCCAAGTGCCTGGACATGCATGGCCTGCTCACAGGCTCACAAAGGTGCCAGAACACTTCCTAAGTTGACCTGGACCCTAGACTTGAGATAGCTTGTCCACATGCACATAGGGTTAGATGTGCACGTGACAGGCGTCCCACATGGTATTTTTCATATTGATAAAAGGCATAGAGTACGACTGCCAGGGAGTCACTTTGCAACTGTGCAACCATGCACTAATTTGCCAAGAGTGACCCCACTCGTGAGGCTTATATTTAAAAAAATGTGGCCAAAAGAAATACATGCTAAAACCAGGGGTCCCCAAAGCTCCGAAACTCAAAAGCAATGTTCAAAAGTCAATGCTTTCAATAATTAGCCGAAAAGCACTTGCTCGAATCTGCCATGTTAGCACCCGCGTTTTGTGGCCAATCAGCAGCAAGATTTGCAACACTTTTCTTGGGCGTCCATATAGCCTCACAACCTGCCGCTCTCTCCTCTATCTGGTCGGATTGGCTAGGTCATCACTTTGTGACATACCCCTCTTACGAGAAGAGTAATCGCCCTCGATTACGCTTGCAAAGTAGATAGAAAACAGGAAGTATGCCCAGTGACTTTATGTATACATGCAATCTGGCCACTCGAACCATGCACTAGCACAAAGAACATTGATCATTGACAATCAACAATCACATTCACACCATTATCCCCGTTGAGATCTTAGACACGAAGCGTGATCATCACGACTTATGAAGTCATCACATCCGAATCTCACCGATCTCTAGCCGGTATTTTCATCATTCCTATCACCTCATCGATGTATCGATGTAAAATGTTGCAGATGATAAGAGTTACGGTGTCATAGACTTGGAAACTCCAAGTCAAGAATCTACCACAAGTTACAACACACGTGAGAGATCTGAAAGAACTGAACAAAATTGAGAGAGAGATGACACAACACGGCAGTTCCACGCCCAAAGAGATTGGTCCCAAAGACTAGCGCCTCTTTCGGTATTTCTTTATTTGAATGCTTCACAAAGTACAATGTCGGAGGGTCCTCGTCTCAACAGTGCTCCCAAGCTAATCTTCCTAAGACTGAGGCCTTGGCAATTTATATATAGGCCTTGGGCCTTCCCAAAAGCAATATACCTGAAAAGCGTCAAGTCTAAAAGCATCTGGGTCTCTGGCTTGCACAAATCACGGAAATTCCGTGCAGGTGCCACGTCAGCAACGCGGTTCACGAAAATCCGTACGATAGCCACGTCAACAATGCGAATTGCGGAGATCCGTCTAGTTGCTACGTCATCAGTCCTTTGCGCAAGTCTTTTTAGTCTTTATCCCTTCTAGGCCCCATCGGAGAGTAACCCATAAGTTGGTACAACTTATGGAATTAGGTGTCCTTTCACATTTGGCCACTCGGATTGGTTCTGCAACTTCTTTTGCATCTTTCAACTGGGCTCTGACCTCTTTCTGTCCGGAGTCTGTCCTTAAGGTCATGCCACGTCATCACTTTGTGACATACCCCTCTCTTGAACGAAATGTAATCGCCCTCAATTACGCCTTCAAAACCAACATAAGCCAACAACTAGTTCAGTAGACACTGACTCTAGAGTCTAAGTACCGACGCACTAGACAACACATATCCAATACTTGCACGAAGACGACAGTCACTGAACTTTTGTATCACTATCCCTGTCGAGATCTTTGATGAGAATCATGGTCATTGTAACGTATTTAACAATCAGATTTAGATCTCATCGATCTTTAGCGGATGTTGGGATTGAGTAAATCTTGTTACTATCATATCCAGATCACCCCCTTTAGGTGAATCAAGACCGAAATGCTGCAGACATTTCGTCTTTCAATCATGCACTCAAACATCACACACATGAGAGAGCACATATATTAAAATCATTTAAGGAATTCCCATTACAAAGTACTTCATTTAAGGAATTTCCATTACAAAGTACTTCATTTCTTAGAGTCATACAACAGAATATTGTAAGCCCATCAGTAAAGAAATTAGTGACTTTAATCCATTTGGGTAATTTGTGACAAAGGAGCAGAGTAACTCTCCTCTTGTGCAATCTGCACCGCACCAGATTCAACCCGCAAACCATCGGTAACTCTTGGAATAGTCAAAGCTAAACCAAAAGCCTCAAGGTAAAGTTCCAAAATCTGAGGAGTAACTACTAGGTCCTCCTCCTCCATCCATTTCGCATCCAATGCCGGATAGTTCTTAAACTTAACTAGATACCGGCGTATCACTTTACCTTTCACTTTCCTTTCCTTGTGAGCCAGTATCTGTTCTAGAATGAGAATCTCCTCTGTCTCTTCCACTTCAAGTTACTCCTCAAGCTCCTTGTCCACTTACACCTCACCTTTGAAAGGTTTCAACAGACTCACATGGAATGCATTGTGAATCTTCCAAGTTTCAGGTAGCTTCAGTTGAAGGATACATCATTTATCTTTTCCTGAATCTGGAAAGGGCCATAGTATCTCATACTCAACTTTGAGAGTGGCACTCTGTCAAAACCTTATTTGTGAGTGCTTGTGTAACACAATTCTTCTGCATCAAATAGCCTTTTTTGAGTGAATAGCCCACAACTACTTCCCCACTCTGTAACCGGTCAAAGATGTCTGCAAAATCCGGATCTGTGGCGTACTGATCTACCATATCCTCGAAGTTGTGATGATGAACTACCGAAATTGCCAAAACCAATGGCTTACGAGACAATGCATCCACCACCACATTCTTTTGTCCCTTAACATGCACAATTTGAAAGCGAAATTGTGACAAGATGTTTGCCGTCACTAAGTAAGAGCATGGATGATGACTAACTGACTATAGCTCTTTCTCGTAAACCTGTGTAACCTGTTCTGGTCTGGAAAACGTTATGTTGTCATAGGCTACAACATGCCCTTCCAATATCAAGACTTCTCCAAGACTGCGGCCATAGGCGTCATACTGTACTCAAATGGCTTTTGCAAGTGTGGCAAAACCAATACTTGGCCAATCGTCAACCTCTCCGAGTCTTAAAGGTTGCAATCTCAGATGGTCCCCAAGTGAAAGGAATGGCTTTCTGTGTCAAAGTATGCAGAGGAGAAGCAATCTCTGAAAAATTTCGAATGAACCTTCGATAGTAAGAACACAACCCCAGAAAACTGCGAACCTCAAGCACATTCTTCAATTCTAGCCAATCTCTGATGGTTTCAATCTTGGCCAAATCCATTTTGACACCTCCGCACTCGATCTTCTTGAATGAAATATATGACAAGAAAATGTCAAATATGTCTGACCTTGAGAAGGAACGATAGGAATTTTTGCAAGCTCAAGCTAATTGCTTCTCAAAAGGCTTACCATGGGAGTTACCTCCTCAACGTCCTGAAGATCACACGATTGATTTGATTCGAGGCAATATGCCACAGAACCGGCCACCCTACAAAGTAAGTAGAGCCCAAAATGAAGAGATTATGAACCAAGTAAAAGAATTGTTGGAAAAAGGATTGAAGTACTAGTACTTCACCGTTTTGTTCGCCGGTGCTTTAATTCTAAAGGAAGATCGATCTTGGAGAATGTGCATGGACTACTGGGCTCTCAATAAAATCACCATCAAGAACAAATTCCGATACCTAGGATCGCTTATATACTCGATAGGTTGCAGGGTTCTACTTGTTTCAGTAGAATCGACTTGAAAAGTGGCTATAATCAGATCAAGATTGCTCCTTGAGATGTTTACAAGACCGCCTTCAGGACGTCCTTTGGTTTGTACAAGTATTTAGTGATGCCTTTTGGTCTCACAAATGCTCCTGCAACCTTCAACAGAATGATGGACATGATTTTTTGAGAGCATAGGTCATTTGTGGGCACCTTTTCGACGACATCATCGTATTCTCCAAGAATGAGGCAGAGCATCGACAACACCTCTTACAGGTATTTCAGGTACTAAGGCAACATCAGCTGGTAGTAAATGGGAAGAAGAGTGAGTTTTCCTTACCAAAGATTCACTTTTGGGACACATCCTCTTTGTTGTCCTCGTCACCGGGCAAGGCTGCCACGTCATCGGTTTGTGACAACGATAGCCTCATGGGCTTCTTGAACATATATGCGCCTAACCATGCAAGTGCACAGGCTGAGTTTGGGTCACACATTGTGGAGTCTTTGCCCCGTACCGAGCAATGGTGTGTTGGGGAGACTTCACATGCTGGAGGACCCCTAGGATAGGATTGGAGGCAGCCATGCTAATGTGCATGGAGTTGAGCTGGTAGCCTGGGATTTCAGATGTTTGGCAGCATGCATGTTTTGTGTGACCACCTAATAGTCTTTCTTTCTCTCGTTCTAACCGCAGAGTAGGGGGTGTGAATCTATCTCGGATAGATCGATTCTATGCCAATGACCACATCTGTGACATGGGAGGATCTGTAGGCATTTTGGCAGGGACCAGCTTTTCAGATCATGCGCTAGTGATTCTTTCTTTGGCATATAGACAGGGGAGTGGGAGTACCTTACTTCGCATCCCTGAGAGGATTTTATTGGATACAGAGCTCACAATTCTCGTTGCTGACCTGTTTGCAGTACAGATGTCCGCGAATCGCGCTGCTGATGTGGCATCCTTACGGCGCCAGCTTTTGGGACCCATATGCTTTTAGACTTGAAGCTTATCATGTACATTGCTTTTGGGAAGTCCCAGGGCCTATAAATAAATTGCCAGGGTGTCATGTGCACATCTAACCCTATGTGTACGTGGACAAGCTACTTTATGACATGGGTTCAGTTCAGTCAGATTAGGAAAAGTTCACTTTTGTGAGTCTATTTGCAAACCGTGCATGTCCAGACACTTAGATTAGATGCATATGCTCTGGTTGCACACAACATGATCATCTGATTTCAGTCAGAACCCATTAGGAGCATTTTTTCAGTGCATAGACCTATTTTCCCTATTTTAGCCAATTTTCACTTATTATTTTTAAGTGACTTTTGTTGGGAACTAGGTAGGGCAAATTTTGTAAGCAAGTATATAAGTAAACCTAGCGCTAGTACTTATGGGCAAAAGAGGCAGCAGGAGCTCGGTTCAACAGGCACCTTCTCAGCAGGACCCCCAGCAGGCCTAGCGTTTTTGCATCTGCAAGAAGGTCTAGTGTTTTGCACCCAGATCAGCCTGCGTTTTTGCATTTGCAGCAGCTTGGCGACAACAGAGGACATATCAGCCCTAGCGTTAGTAGTTTGCACCAGCAGATTCATAGCGTTTCCACAGCAGAGCCCAAATCAGCCCTAGCGTTTTTGCATCAGCTTGACACCTCAGCGTTTTTGCAGATATTCGCGACAGGATCAACAAGTGGACCAGCGTTTTCAGTTTTCAGCAGTTAGATCCCGCAGTAGACCCCCCGAACCTCACATACCTCACCTTCCTGTAGCAGATCCTCGCTGCACGATCAGATCCAGCGTAGTTTGCAGTTTCAGCCCGGAAAACGCAGATTTCAGCATCTGCGTTTTCAGCACGTCGTTGTCGCATCATCGCCATCGACATAGAGTCAGAATTCAGCAGATAAAGATTTGCAGATTTCAGCCCTTAGCGTTGTCAGATTTCAGCCTGTCTCGTCGTCGTTCTCATCGTCGTCGACATCATTGGCAAGTCCAAAGCATTGTAGAGATTTGTGCAATCAATAGTAGACCGCTCTGTGGGGCCTTCGGAGGAGGGTTTTGATAGCATTCTGGTGTCACCTTCATTCACAGTGTTCATCACTGTGTTTGTGTCCATTGCACTCTCTCATTGAAGGACGGAAGGCTCTCCCTTCCCTAAGTAAAAGGAACCTTGAGCACAATTCGGAGCACTCATCTTGAGCAAAGTTCAACATTCACTTCCGCCGCACCTTACATTGGTATCAGAGCTTTGGCAGTGTTCTGTATCACTCAAGGAAAGAACCACATAAATTTTTTTGTTGGTAGCGGTCGCACGTAACCCAAGACCTCTTGGGCGTGTCGATTCCTAATCGTGTTTTTGAAGAGTGACAGGAAACCCAAGAAAGAAGGGCTTGTCCAGCCTCCCCTTGTTTCTCTTTTCACTCATTGAGAGCGGACCGTGCACTTAGCGGCCGGCCAATCGACGTGAGGTGGGAAAAAGCAACCTTGGTGTGAGCGCAAGGCTGCCAAGGGGTGCACCCGCAGAAAAGAGAAGAGCTCGGGTGAAGAGAAGATCCTTCTCTAACACAGATTGCAAGCTAAAGAAGAACCTCAAGAACCTCAAGACCCTCGAGAACCTCAAGAACCAAGACCCCCAAGAACCCAAGTTTCTCGTGAACTTCAGAACCTCGATGAGCGCGCGGCGGTGTGTGCAAGTGATAGAGCACGTGAAGATGTGTAGTGTGTGTGCAGAGGGGTGGCGAAAGCCAGCAGGAGAGGAAGCGCTAGCAGAATGAAGAGGGAGAGAGAGAGAGCTCACGTTTTTGGGGAAAACTCAATAAGTGAGTTTTGGCTTTTCCCACTTTTATTATAAGTGACCTTTAAAAAATGTGTCCAGGTTCATATTGAACCTGGACAAAGTATAAAAATGTACAAAAAGGGGTTATTTAGGCCTTTAACCCAACAACCTCCCACTTAAAGGCATAAATGATGCCTTTAAGTTAACCAACTCCCACCAGCTGTATACAATGCTCATGTTGAGCCTTAGCAAGACTCTTGGTGAGAACATCTGCAGGGTTATTCTGTGTGTGAATCTTAGTCAAGGTGACTAGACCATCCTCCAATACCTGTCGTATGAAGTGGTATCGCACATCAATGTGCTTTGTTCGTGCATGAAACATGGCATTCTTGGCCAAATAGACAGCACTTTGGCTATCACATCCCAAGACAGGAGTACTAGCAAGCATACCAAGCTCTTTGACAAGTTTGCCCAACCATATGGCCTCTTTAGAAGCCTCAGTGGCTGAAATATATTCAGCCTCAGTAGTACTCAATGCCACAATTTTCTGCAGTCGTGAACATCAAGAGACAGCACCACCAGCAATAGCAAACACATAGCCACTAGTGGACTTCCTGGTATCCAAGTCACCTGCCATATCTGTATCACAATAGCCCTGCAACTTCAGGTCACTTTTGCCATAGCATATACACCTAGATTGTGTACCTGACAAGTATCTCAGAATGCATTTCACAGCTTCCCAATGTGCTTTGCCGGGATTGGACATGTATCTACTAACAACTCCCACCGCATGGGCAATGTCAGGACGAGTGGCAACCATCGCATACATAAGAGAACCACAAGCTGATGCATAAGGGATTCCCTTCATAGCATTCGCTGCCACGTCATCCTTTGGGCAATCGGCTTTGCTAAGTTTTGTGTGTGGAGGTAAAGGTACTCCAAGTGACTTAGCTTCAGCCATGTTAAACTTGTCAAGTACTTTAGCAATGTACTTTTCTTGAGATAAGAAGAGCAATTTCGGCTTTCTATCTCTCTTGATTCTCATGCCCAAGATGTGCTCAGCATCACCTAAATCCTTCATTGCAAAAGCTGAATTCAGCTGACGTTTAAGAACATCAATGGTAGACTTATGCTTCCCAGCAATCAACATAGCATCTACATATAGCACAAGGATTATAGGACTTCCATCATTATCCTTCTTTGTATACAAACAATGGTCTGAATGGTTGCGTTTAAAGCCTTGAGACAGCATAAAGGTATCAAACTTTTTGTACCACTGACGTGATGACTGTCTCAAACCATACAGTGCCCTTCTTAGTTTGCATACAAGTTCCTTTATATCAGGAACTACAAAACCCTCAGGTTGCTTCATGTAGATATCTTCATCAATGTCACCATGAAGAAAAGCTGTTTTTACATCCATTTGATTCAATTCTAAGTCAAGCACTGCAACGAGAGCAAAAAGGACACGCAATGTCGTAAGCTTTACAACAGGAGAAAAGATCTCTTGAAAGTCAATCCCCTCTTTCTGTGCATACCCTTTGGCAACTAACCTTGCTTTATACTTGGGCTTTCCATCAACACATTTGACCTTGTAAACCCATTTGTTAGGAAGAGCTTTTCTTCCTTTAGGCAATGGCACAAGATCCCAAGTATTGTTTGCATGCAAAGATTTGATTTCCTCTTGCATCGCAAGCTCCCACTTACTGCTTAACTCACATGATTTTGCCTCTTTATATGTAAGAGGCTCTCCCTCATCTGTCAACATAACATGATGCAAAGAGGGGTCAAAGCGCTGTATCAACCTTCTGACACGAGTAGACCTGCGTACCCAATGATCTACATTCTCAGGCATAGGTTCTATATCAGGAGGCAACTCATTTTCAGCATGCTCATGCTGTTGAAAATCATTTTCAGCCATGACAGGTGGCTGTCCATCCTCATTTGGAGCATCTAAATCATGTCCTACCTCTTCTGGCTCAAGGTTAACCGGCTGATTATCAATTTCAGCTTGCGGTAATGCATCCTGAGGCTCTTTTTCAACATCAATAGGTGGTAAGAGAGGCTGGAATTTGACCGATTTTTTGTCAATTTCAGAAGATGTAGCATTTTTCAGCAATTTAGCCTCATTGAACACTACATCTCGGCTACGTACTACCCTCTTAAACTGAGGCAACCATATCCTGTAGCCCATTTCACCCTCTTCTCCATAACCTAGGAAGAGTCCTTGGATGGACTTGGCATCTAGCTTTTTCCTCAAGTCATTACGAACATTGGGCAAAAGCCTCGCAGCCAAACACTCTCAAATATCATAAGAGGCAAGTTTGCCAGACCAAACCTCCTCTGGAATGTCATTTTTTAGCGTACTGTTAGGAGAGCGATTGCATACATGAACTACAGGTTTCAAAGCCTCTCCCCAAAACCCATGAGGGAGATTAGCCGTGGACAACATGCAACGCACTCTCTCACATAAAGTACGGCTATACCTCTCAGCCACACCATTAGAAGATGGATTATAAGGGGCTGTCAACTCCCTTTTGATCCCATATTCTTCGCAATAACGCTGAAATTCAGCAGACGTGTACTCCCCCTCATTGTCAGATCTCAGACATTTAAGCTTACTACCCTTTTGCGTGGTCACAAAAGCATGAAACCTCTTAAATGCATTAAATGTCTCACTCTTATTCTTTAACAAATATGCCCAACCTTTCCTAGTGTAATCACAATGAATGTAACAAAGTATGATGCACCACCAAAAGACTTATCAGGCATTGAACATACATCGGAGTGAATTAAATCAAGAGCATTAGCTTTGCGCGAGACACCAGAATAATAAGAAGACTGCTTTTGTTTACCCTACAAACAATCATTACAAAAATCTAACTTGGTGCCCTTTACATCAACCCTCTTCAAAGAGGAGAGCACATCAAGTCCCTTTTGGCTCATATGGCCAAGTCTTTTGTGCCACAACTCCAAATGAGAAGCAACTTCGGCCACTGCAAGAAACTTGCCAGGCAAAGCTTTGCCATGTAAATAGTACAATGTACCACTCTTGCATCCCTTGACAATGAGCATTGATCCCTTAAGCAACTTCCATGAACCCCCAGCAAAAATGGTTGTATAACCCTGTGCATCCATCTGGCCAACAGACAATAGACTCTTCTTGATGCCTGGTACATACCTTACATCTTTAAGCATAAACTCTTGGCCATTGTTTAATGCCAAGCGCACAGTGCCTATTCCTTCAATGTCACAAGCATGGTTATCCCCAAGGTAAACCTTGCCATACTTGCCTGCATGATAAGAAGCAAAACACTCCACAGATGGAGTCACATGAAATGAGGCACCTGAGTCTACTATCCAAGACTGTGTAAGGCCATCATTTGCACTAAGCAATGCATCAATGACATCTCTACGTGAGATAAGCATGTCTTCTGCATTTGCTACAACAAAATTTGAGGGGCATGAAGCTGCAACCAAGATCTCCTCACTGTCGGATAACTCTGTGATAACCACACTAGAGGATACATTGACAGTCTCCGAATCCTTGAAGGAGGTACCTGCTGATTTTTCCCCTTTCTTATCCTCTGTCTTCTTCTTCTCTTGTGATTCCTTCTTTCTTTCTTGCTCTTTCTTGAAATACCTGCAATCTGGCTTCTTATGGCCTTTTCTGCCACACTGGTAACAAGTCACATCCTTATCCCTAGACTTGCTTTTGCTCCTGTTTTGAGTCTTGGTACCTGTATTTTGCTTCTGACTTCTGCCTCTCGCATTGTAAGCAGAACTGCCACCTTCCCCACCACTAGACTTGCGTCTAATTTCCTCATTTAAGATGGAGCCTCGCACTCCATCATATGTGAGGTTGGGGCTATTACTCAAAGAAACCACAAGCGTTTCCCAAGAGTCTGGCAAAGTCATCAACAAAAATATGGCTTTCAACTTGTCATCAAAAGGTTGAAGCCCATTATCCTGTAGCTGACTCATAACACTGGTGAAAGCACTTAAGTGCTCAGAAGCCGACTTGGCTTCGTCAAGCATCATGTTCACCAGTTTGCGCATCAAATGCACCTGATTCATAGGGGTGGCATTCTCATAAGTGGCCTTCAACTTATGCCAAATTGCATGTGCAGTGTCCAAGCCCTTTATGTCCACCAGAATGTCATCGGTCACAGCCATTTCGATATAGGCCTTTGCCCTCTTGTTGAGCTTGGCCCATATCCGGCATATCCTCAGGCTTTACAGCCAAAAGGGCGTCCTCACAATCCTTGAGGAACAAAATCCCCTGCATCCTGTCCTGCCATAGGTCGAAACCTGTATTGTCAAATCGCTTGATTTCCATCAAGCTCTTAGCATCAGACGACGAGGAAGTAGAGGCCATTTGCACGGATAAAAATGCAGCAGAAAGTGTCTACACAAAATCTGAAAATTTTCAGTGATCACAATGTACCGCACGTTGCATACAATGTGCTGAAAATTTCAGCAATTAACAAGTATCCCCAATGCGTACTTGCATAAACCCACAAAAGGCGTACATAAACCTCAATTTGTGTACATAAAAACAGTCCAATTCTGAATATTTTGCAAATTTTTTTTTTCAAGAAAAAGATCCTTCTATTAGTTAAAGAAAACTGCCCATAGGGCTACATCCACCTCTGCAAGAGAGGGCTACAACAAGCATGATGGGGAGACTCTCCCAATGAAAAAACAGCATATATACAATGGGGCTAAATGAAGAGATGGGAGGAGGGAAAAGCCACACAGGTGGACAGTAGTGCCATCTGAGCAACCCCTGGGCCATGGTGTAGAAAGGCCCAGGGCGCCAGAGTCGAAGGAAAGCCTCGCGGCGCTCCCGCATGCGGTCGGAGCTGCCGTGTAGTCCCTCAAGCTGTCCTCTGAGAGTATGGATCAGCTCTAGCCAAAAGTCACGAACAGTCTCTGCTGGTGGCACAGGGCGAGCCTCAAAGATGCGGAAACAACAGGCCCGCCAGATGAACCAGAGAACTAGGCCGCTGATGAGCTCCCAACACTCCTCTCTCTCATTGCACCACTCCTGTGTAGTAAGGTCTGTAGCAGGCTGGAGTGTAGGTCGCCCCCCCTGTATCACTATCATCTTGCTGGTGGAAGATAGCTCAAACTGAAGTGCCGGGCCCGTGAGGGTGGACCAAGCCGCTGTCCCCCAAGTGTACTGCCGAGCCGTGGAGAGGGCAGGCATCAACCGAAGAACTCGTAGCCACACCTGCTGGGCCGAGGGACAGTCCCAAAGACAGTGTCGCTGACTCTCCACCAACTGGTCAGAGGCTGTACATGCGGCCGAGAGACCACTATGCACAAGCCAACTCCCTAATGCTGTGGCTCTGTGTGCAACCAACCACTGGAACAAAGTGACGCGCCTCGGCTGTCTGGAGTCCCACAGCCTCTGCCAAAAAGCTGCCAAGAACTCAACTGTGAGGCCCTCCTCCTGCCAATGACGTGCTGCAGCTGGGCGGGCCTCTCTCTGTGCTGCAAGTATATGACGTCCAAGCCGAACAATGTATTGAAAGAAAGGGACTCTTGGGCGGTCTGCAGAAGAGAGGGGGTCCCTCCATAGCCACTCACCAGGATCCCACTGTACTCGTGCCAGTGGACAACACTCCCAAGCCCATAGCCTCCAGTGTCCTGTCTCAAGAGCTGCTTGGTCAGGGTCTATGACACAAGTCCTCCCACAGATGCTCACAACTCGGATCCTCTGGAAACAGCACTTTGCTACCTGCGGGGCCTCGACTGCAACTCGCTGTAATCGTCCACCACCCTGAAGCTCAAAGAACAGGGCTGGGACAGTCTCTGAGCAAGCCTTGACTGAAATGAGAACCTCCAGTCGTGTGAAGGCTCCCATCCACCGGGGTGCTACTGGCTCAAGATGCGTGAGCCACTCAGCTGGAACTGACTCTGAGATGTCCTGACACATGCTCTGAACCCCTCTCATGCCCTGTAGCTGGACAGCCTGCACCTCCTCTGACAAACCTGTGAACTCTAGCCAGTCACCTAGAGAGCGCGCTGGACCTGCTGCCATGGGACCCCAAGAAACCTGAGGCCTACTCCCAACCAAGTGGCCTCTCTGAGTGCTAACCATGGGGTTCCAGACGAGGGGCTTCGTGCACGTCGGCTGTCTCTGCTCTAGGCCATGCCGTAAGAGCTCCCAAGAACAAAGCAAACTCACAGCGAATCGGTCCTCCAATCTCCTGCTCAAACCAACTCGGTGCAACTCTGTAAAGATCCATCTGGTCGAAGGTTGCCAAGGGCCTCCTGACTGAGGCACCCTGGCACGAAGCCTCTGCAGCAAGAAGTCCTTCCAGGGCTCCTCGCCTGGAAGAAGTCCTCTGACGACGAACTTCCCAAGAAGGGCTCTGCTTTGCTGTGCTGGATCAATGATCCCAAGTCCTCCTTGAGAATAAGGAAGTGTGATGACCGACCAAGCCACCTTGGCTCGGGCAATCTGAGTGTCGCGACCTGACCAAAGGAAGTTCTTGATCAGCCTCTCTACCTGGCTGATGCAAGAACTCGAGAAGATCCAGCAAGAAGTGATGTACCACATAGTCGCCAACAACACCTGGCTGGCAACTACTACTCTACCAGCCAGCGAAAGTCGTGTTGAGCTCCAATGTAACAGCTTTCTCTTGTGGACAGGAGGAGAGGAGCAATTTGCTGCTCGGGGACAAATCCAAACCAACCTGACAACCCAAGTACCGAACTGCAGTCCCTGGAGGAATCCACCTGAAACCCTCTCCTGGCATCCAATCTGGCACAGGAGCACTACCAACTGAGAAAGCCACTGTCTTTCTCCAGTTGATCAATATGCCCGATGCACAGCAAAAGGTCTCCAAAGCCTGCCCACATCTGTGTAAATTGGCCTCCTGGCCCTCTAAGTACAAGGCTGAGTCGTCGGCAAACTAAGCGTCCAGAAGCTCATCTCCCCGTATAGGGAGTGCTAAGCCCCTCAAACCTACCTGCTGTGACACCAAAAATCTGCTCATCGCCTCTACATAGAACAGAAAGAGAAAGGGGGCAAGAGGACAACCCTGTCTGACCGACCGTGTGGGCATGAAGCGCACACCTCCTGCCAAAAGCACCTGACTGTGAGCCTGCCTGTACAAAGCTGACACCCCTCTGATCCAAGCATCTGAGAAGCCCATCCTGCGAAGCGTGCCCTCTAGAAAGTCCCAGTCAACTCGGTCGTATGCCTTCTCAAAATCGAGAAGAAGAATCACAAGGTCCTCCCCACGGAGACGTGCCAGGGCAGAAGCCTCCCAGAAAGTGAAGATGTTGTCAAGGATACTGCGTTCCTTGACAAAACCTGTCTGAGTCCCATGTAGAAGGCTCTCTAAAAGTGGCCGAATCCTCAAACTCAGAGCCTTGGCAAGAATTTTGTAGGCTGAGTTGAGGATGGTGATGGGGCGCCACTGTCGAATCTCATCCAAGGAGCCACCCTCCTTCGGAATGAGGTAAATCAGGCCCTCACTCATGCTATCCGGCATCACTCCTGAGTGCAGAATGTACTGAAAGGCACTACAAAGATCTGGGCCAAGCAGGTCCCAGTACTCCAAGAAGAAGCTGGGAGTCAACCCATCCTCACCTGCACAGCTACCACGAGGGAGGGCCCTAAGAGCCGTGTACAACTCCTCAAGCTGAAGAGGTAGCTCTAGCCTCTGGCGCATCTCCTCAGTCACAAGACAAGGCATCTGCGCCCAAACCTGCTCCCTGCATGCATCCTGTCTCTCTGACTGGGGCTCCTGACTGGGGCTCAGCTGACAGTAGCTCACGGTAAAAGTCAGTAGCAACTGCACGCATATCCTCAAGCTCACAAACAACTGACCCATTGGGTCTCCTCAGCTGATTGACCTTGGCATGTGAGTGCCGAGGTCCCACTGTCTCAAAAAAAGCACCTGTCACTCTGTCACCCACGTGAGTCCACTGAGATGCCTGTCGGTGAAAGGCAAACTCATGGTGCCTCTCCTCTGTGCATGCAAGGTCCTGTTGAGCCTGTTGTAACTGCTCCTCCAACCATGGACTGTCTGGATGATGCTCCTGCATCCTCTGTAGCGAAGCAATGCCTCGTCTGAGACGCTGCTCCTCCTCTCTCGTTGCAGCCCGTCGAGCCAAAGACTCCTGGAGAAAAAAGTGGCTAAGCTGAGCTAGGCCTAAGGCCACTCTGTCTGCAGGTAGAGGCTGGCTGTCCATGCCCTCTATCCAGAGAGCCTCTACCCTCTCTCTGAGTGCTGAGTCCATCAAGACCCGCTCTGAGATGCGAAGCATCGTGCTCCCACTCCTCTGCCTGTCTGCCATTGTGAGGATCACTGGTGGATGGTCCGAGAAGGATGTCCCTGCCAGGATGCCCACTGATCCCCCCAAGTCATTGAAGTGGTCACTAGTGTAGAAGCGATCTATCCGCGATAGATTCACTCCTCCCACTCTGCGGTCCGACCTAGAGAAGGCAAGACTCTCTGGAGGCCTCACAAAGCCAGAATGCTGCCATGTATCCGAGACCCTCAAAGTCATACACAACCTCTCCCAAGCTGCTAACTCGACTCTATGTACATTAGCATGGCTGCCTCCGATCGTGTCAGAGGGGTCCTCCAACATGTTGAAGTCCCCTCCTACACACCAATGGTCAACCTGTGGCAAAGACTCAACAATCTGTGACCAAAACTCTGCATGGGCACTTGCCACCTTGGGCGCATAGATGTTCAGGAAGCCCACAAGGCCACCCTGAACCTGCAAAGTAATCCACTGAGCTCTGCCTGGCACAATAATCCCTCTGCCCACAATGGCCTGGTGCAATGAGTCTGCAATAGTCATACATACCCCACCCTGGATGCCTCCAGGTCCAAAAGCAGCTGACCAAAAGGTATCATAACGTCCCCGTAGAATCTGACCACATCGTCGAATGCGGCTCTCAGAGAGATGGTGCTCCTGGAGCATAAGGAGATCAATCTCTCCTCCCACAAGGCAACGCTGAAGCTCCTGACGCAATCGGCCCCGTTGTCGCTGAAACTGGGGCCCACCTAATCCCTGCACGTTCCACGAGACGATCCTCATGGGGAGCGAGAGAGAACAGATGCTGCCGCATTAGCAAGACGGGCTAATTTCGAGGCAGGCTTGGATGGGGAGTAATCCGCATCCGAGCGTCCTCTAGATAGGCGAGCCTGTAGTGAGTGCCTGGCCCAAGCCCATGCAGAGCGAGCCGTGCGTAAAGCAACCTCCTCTGTCCAGGAGTCCTCATGAATGTATACATAGCAAGGCAAACACTGCGTATCAGCAAAAAAGTACACCACAATGTGCCTACATCCTGCTGAGTCTGGGGGTGTCACCGCAAACTTGGCCAGTGGCCACAAAGTCTGCAGCAAATCTGTAACTCCAAGTTCTCCCATGTGGTGAGAGAACTCGAGAACCTGTGTATGCAACCATCCCACCACTGAGTCTAGGGACCACTTTGTCTCGGTCCGACCACATAGGGGAAAGGAGAAACCAACTGTTGAGTCCAAGGCCTCTGCCCCCCTAGCGGCGAGGAACAGAGCGTGGACCCTGAAGCAGGCTGCCTCCTGGTCTGCTGCGGAATCGCCGAGAAAGCGAGTGAATCCGTAATCGAAGAAATCCCAGCGACGTCGGAGGTCAATGCTCGTCAGACCACGAGGGATAGCTGCAAGGGAAGATGTCTGAATCTGTAGAGGGGGCCGCAAGAAGGGCTGACCCTCTCTCGCTAGGCGACTCGTGGCAAAGGCGCTGCCAAGAGATCTCCTAGCCGCTGGCGAGGGATTAGTCTCCTGAGTCGACTGTGGCACTGAAGCAGGAGGAGGGGAAGAAGGAGCTGGGGGAGGCGGAGGAACAGCGAAGCGGGGTGGGGCGACAAAGACAGGGTGGCGAGGTGGGGAGTGGGCGGGAGCAGAGGGCGGGGGAGGGGATGAGGAGGAAGAGGGGAAATCTGAGGGTGGGGTGGCTGGCGAGGGTGAAGTGGAAGTGGAGGCTGGCGTAGGGGGCTCCTCCTGCTCAAGAGGACCAAAGCGGTTCCCCGTGGGAACCCACTACTGCTGAGTAGGTGAAACCGGCGTGTTCAATCCAAAAAGGGCGGTAGACTTTACTTTAAACCTTGATTTAGCTTTCACCCATTATTAGTCGTCTATTTTACCTGTACTTTCAAGACACAACAAAGGGGAGAGGGATACAGGCTGCTAGATTGCACCTGTATGAGTAGACCGACACCAGATTGGCCCCTAACTTAGGCGCCCCTTTCGGTATTTCTTTATTGTTCAAAAGAGGGAATAAACGCTGTGGTTCCCTACAAGCTGCCCCGCACAAACTCGGCTGAATTTCACTGTTCCAGCCCGATTTCGGCAGCATAACTGTACTAGAACCCTTCACAGTCAGTATTCCCACGCATTGACTGACTTTCCCGACGCATACGGGCACTTTGCAAAACCTGGCGAGAATCTGCAGCACGCTGAATTCTCTGTTTTCAGCCCTGAAAATGCGCCAGATCACCTGTACAGCGGTCCCCTTGCGTCCCCGAACCTCCTGGGGGTATTAGGGTCCGTTTAGGGCCAAAACCCTAAACCTGCAAAAATACACAGCAGGCTGTAATTTACTGTTTCGGGTTCCGTTTCGCGTGCCGGTCGCATCCGTAGCAAGTCCTCGAGCTCCCGCACCTGTAGGGCTACTTGCCCTTTGAATCGGACGAGATTTCTGGCGTGAAACCTCTCCGAATTCACCTGTACCTGCGGGGGATTAGCCGCTAGCTAATCCAGTACCTGTGCAAGAGGCTCTTGCCTCGGCAATCGCGCATGAACCCACACAACTGTACATTGGTCAAATGAAGAGCCCACTAGAGGGGCATAACATACTGCCAAAGGGGAGAGAGAGGGCAGTGCGTAGCGTGCAGGGCATCACTCCTGGCACCGCACTGTGCATAAGAGGGAAAGCAAGCACTCCATAGCTCTTAACCTGTGACAAATCTGAAAATGAGGCTCTCCCCCTCCTAAATTCAGCGCCACTTCTTGTTGCATGAGGCAAGTGCAACAGAAGGTGCCACTTGGCACATTTACAAGCATTTTCCCGTTTCGGGGTTGCCGCCTAAAAATCTCCCAACTGGCTGCCCAGTTGACTTCACGGCAGAGTAAGAAAATGTTCCCCTTGTCATTCCGGAGGTAATGACGTCAACACATTTTCAGGTCCCAAAATAGCAGTTCCCTAAATTTTAGGAGATGCTGCCATTGTATCTTTCTAGGTCATCCGACCCTCTTTGTACACTGCGGCCACATCCAGAACTGAAATGTAGCCTCTGTAGCAAAGGATTCCACTTTGGCTAGTCAATGACCCCACTTGGCTAACCATAGTCCTTGTCCAACTCTAGTGCTCTCTCTTGCCCTCAAGCCTGGACTCCCTCTGAACAGTTCCACACTAGCTATGCAATGCAGGGCAGTTAGATTTCTCGAGGGGTGTTTCCAAAAAGTGAAAGTAAATAGATAATAAGAAAGAAATCAACAAAAAGGATAGATAGTAGTCACACGTTGGGGACATACCCCCCTCTTGAAATCTCAAACGTCCTCGTTTGCATCTATGTCGTACATGCTCCCAGTCAACACTGATGTATTCAACACCTGTCGACACATATACGACACATACATGCTCATTGTCAACCCTGGTGTATTCAACACCTCGTCGACTCATGTATTGCCTGCGTGTGAACCTTGTCCCAATGACATAGTGGTAGCTTCGCACTCTGCCATTGCTTTGAGTCACTAACTTTCTAATGACAAAATGGTAGCTGCACATTTTGCCACTGTCTTATAGTACACGTTGGATCCCGTAACACTTTCGAGCATACCCAAACCGATAGTTTAAGAATGCAGTTACACATGTACTCTTCAATAGAAGCAATCACTGTATCCTTGACTAACTGACAAGAAATACTCACTTCGATAGCACTAACCAAACTTTTGGACATTCCATAAGAGCAATTGCCAAATTGACAATCTGTACAGCTCTAACATTTATGTAACAGGTATTTCATTTGAGCTCACTTTAAATACCATGTACATCATTTGTTTCAGAAGCCATTGTCACACTGACAATCCATGTAGCTTTGAAACTCAAGGGGTCAAGGTAGGTTGCAAATCGAAGGCTTCCAGGTAAAGTGATAACACAGTTGGTGACTCTGCAAGTTCACCTTCTTCCATCCACTTAGCATTCGTTGGTGGATAGTTTCTGAACTTTACCAAGTAACGCCTAGCAACCTTGCCTTTCACTTTCCTTTCTTTGTGTGCCAAAATCTGTTCAGGGACCAAGATCTCGTCAAGTTCCTCGACTTCCGGCTGATCTTCAGCTGACATATCTTCTGGCACATCACCCACATAGGGTCTGAGAAGACTCACATGAAACGCATTGTGAATCTTCGAACTGTCAGGCAATTTCAGCCTATATGCAACATCACTGATTATGTCGCACACTTGAAAAGGCCCATAGTAACGCATGCTGAGCTTTGGAAACAGTCTTTCCTTGCCCAGATAAATTTGATTCATCACAATCTGACACTTCACGTGCAAAAACCAAGTACGCAGAAAGATGCTTTTTCATTACAGAAGTAATAGCAGAAGCTGATACAGTAGGAATAGACTCCCCTTTAAGCTTTACATCCAGAATGTGAGTCTTTCCCCTGCTCTGTACAGTGATCTTTTTGTTGTAGGCATCCAGGATTCCCTGTACACGAAACAACCAAGGAATACCTAACAACACATCACATCCTTCCAGTGGCATGATGTAAAATTCTTCAGCATCTACATAGGACTGGATATGTAGACGCAACTTTCCAATGATGGGTGTCACAGCCTCTGTATGGCCAGGACATGCCAAACCTGCCTCTGCTGTATACCCCATCTCTTCAGGTCTGATTCCCAACTTTGAAGCCAATTCTAGGGAAATAAAGTTGGCTTTGGCACCTGGATCAAAGAAGATAAGCACTGTTTGATCCCTGACCTTTCCCCATGCTCTGCAAAGCTCACTTGCATCTGAATTTGGCTTGTCGCCCACCATATCTGGCACTAGACCAGCCATGGGCTTCTTTCCTTTCTTGTCTTCCTTGTCATCAGAATCAGCTGGCCTTTTCTTTGTAGGACAGTTGTAAGCAATGTGGCCAGGCTGCTCACATATAAAGCATTTGTTCTCTGTCCTCAAGACCTTCTTTTGCTCTTCTGACTTGCGAGGAAAACGTCTTTTCCATTTCTTTGCTGGTCCCTTTTCTGATTCAGCCGTAGCTTTATCTTTCCCTGCGTTGGCTGACTCCTGAGTCCCTTTAGGAGCCTCATTGGGAACGTGCTTCTTGGCTGAATTTTTCTTGCCTGATCCTGCCTTGACGCCAGTGTTAAATTCACAATCTTCTCCCTTGAGCAAACCATTCCCAGTGTTTGCTACCTCGATGAGCTGCGTCAAAGTAGTGACTTTTGTCTTCGTGCAGTAATTTCTCAATCCTTTGGGTAGGCCACAACAATATTTTTCAATCTGTTCTGTCAATGGCACAAACCTATAGGAAGTTACTGGAAGTAGAGCTTTCCAAAACTTCCGATTGTAATCATCCAGATTTCTGCAAGTGGCAGCATTTAGCTGGTGCCATTCTGTCATGACATCTGCTTCAAAGTCATCAGATAACCATGCTGCTGCAAAAATATGCTTGAAGTAAATCCATGTGGACGGAGCTTGCCCTTGAAGCAATAAAGTTGTCCACCATTGTCCCGCAATCCCTGTCAAGAAAGTGGCTGTCTTGCGGACCTTTGAAGCCTCTGTAAAGTTTCCCCCTGCATAGGCCTTGTCAAACTGCTGGAGGAATGAGAGAGCCTTCTTCCTGTCATCAAACCCTGTAAAGGTCGTGAATGACACACCTTTGCCACCTTCTTTGTATGGAGTTGGCCTCTCCAGCGGCGTTAAATTGTCATATGGAAGTGACTGGAACATGGGAACACTATTAGGGTTCATCTGTGTTCCTTGGCCGCTATTAACTTGACCTGGAAATGCCATATTTGGATGCTGATTTGTAATTCCAGCCATACCAAAATTTGCTTGTGGCATCCCAAATTGACCTTGAGTGCTCTGAAACCCTGGTTGCATACCCATGACACTGTACATGGGGTTAGGCATCATCGTTTGAGCACCCCCAAACACTGTTCCCTGCGTGTAAAACTGATTTCCAGGTGCATGACCAGCCATGCTTTGGAATACCGATCCACCTCCAAAATAGCCAGGGTGTACTGAAGGTGGTGGGAAGACCTGTTGCATAGCCTGTAGGTTGCTTCCCTGCCCATTAGAACCAGCTATAGGCTGCTGAAAGGTGGCGGGCTGAACTGGTACAGCTTGAAAGACTGGCATCTCAGCCACCTGTTCTTGCCACCTGTTCTTGCCACCTGTTCTTGCACCTTAGGCATAGGTTGTGGAGACTGCATGTTCTCCGTCAAGTGTACAGGTGTTCCATTGACTGTGCGGTATGAATCACCTGTGCTCGAGCCTTAACAGGCTTTTGAATATAATCCAGTGACCCAACTTGCTGAGACGGAACAGGAGGTTGCAGAAAGGCTAAAAACCTTGGGTTATGCATTACTTGTGTAAACATAGCCACAGCAGTAGCCAACTGGGTCCTGAATATATCGTCATCTATCTGTGGTGGTCTTGAGGACTCACCCACTTCATGTGTCTGTTGACCCTGTGAAGAGGAGACCTCTTCAGTCACATCATCTGGTCTGTCAGCCATAATTGCAATTCCCTGTGTCTGGTCTATGATCCCCTGTGTCTTCAAGCCTAAAATTGACCAAGGCTCACTTCTATGGGAAAAAGTGATTTAATCCCATCGATGGAACCATGAAACCGGCCTGTTCAATCCAAAAAGGGCGGTAGACTTTACTTTAAACCTTGATTTAGCTTTCACCCATTATTAGTCGTCTATTTTACCTGTACTTTCAAGACACAACAAAGGGGAGAGGGATACAGGTTGCTAGATTGCACCTGTATGAGTAGACCGACACCAGATTGGCCCCTAACTTAGGCGCCCCTTTCGGTATTTCTTTATTGTTCAAAAGAGGGAATAAACGCTGTGGTTCCCTACAAGCTGCCCCGCACAAACTCAGCTGAATTTCCACTGTTCCAGCCCGATTTCGGCAGCATAACTGTACTAGAACCCTTCACAGTCAGTATTCCCACGCATTGACTGACTTTCCCGACGCATACGGGCACTTTGCAAAACCTGGCGAGAATCTGCAGCATGCTGAATTCTCTGTTTTCAGCCCTGAAAATGCGCCAGATCACCTGTACAGCGGTCCCCTTGCGTCCCCGAACCTCCTGGGGGTATTAGGGTCCGTTTAGGGCCAAAACCCTAAACCTGCAAAAATACACAGCAGGCTGTAATTTACTGTTTCGGGTTCCGTTTCGCGTGCCGGTCGCATCCGTAGCAAGTCCTCGAGCTCCCGCACCTGTAGGGCTACTTGCCCTTTGAATCGGACGAGATTTCTGGCGTGAAACCTCTCCGAATTCACCTGTACCTGCGGGGGATTAGCCGCTAGCTAATCCAGTACCTGTGCAAGAGGCTCTTGCCTCGGCAATCGCGCATGAACCCACACAACTGTACATTGGTCAAATGAAGAGCCCACTAGAGGGGCATAACATACTGCCAAAGGGGAGAGAGAGGGCAGTGCGTAGCGTGCAGGGCATCACTCCTGGCACCGCACTGTGCATAAGAGGGAAAGCAAGCACTCCATAGCTCTTAACCTGTGACAAATCTGAAAATGAGGCTCTCCCCCTCCTAAATTCAGCGCCACTTCTTGTTGCATGAGGCAAGTGCAACAGAAGGTGCCACTTGGCACATTTACAAGCATTTTCCCGTTTCGGGGTTGCCGCCTAAAAATCTCCCAACCGGCTGCCCAGTTGACTTCACGGCAGAGTAAGAAAATGTTCCCCTTGTCATTCCGGAGGTAATGATGTCAACACATTTTCAGGTCCCAAAATAGCAGTTCCCTAAATTTTAGGAGATGTTGCCATTGTATCTCTCTAGGTCATCTGACCCTCTTTGTACACTGCGGCCACATCCAGAACTGAAGTGTAGCCTCTGTAGCAAAGGATTCCACTTTGGCTAGTCAATGACCCCACTTGGCTAACCATAGTCCTTGTCCAACTCTAGTGCTCTCTCTTGCCCTCAAGCCTGGACTCCCTCTGAACAGTTCCACACTAGCTATGCAATGCAGGGCAGTTAGATTTCCCGAGGGGTGTTTTCAAAAAGTGAAAGTAAATAGATAATAAGAAAGAAATCAACAAAAAGGATAGATAGTAGTCACACGCTGGTGACAGTAGGCACCTGAGGGCCACTCCTGAGTGCCAGGCTGCCGCTGTTGCCCTTGGCGTCCCACGGGCCTGCTGCCATCCCTCCTCCGCTGGAGCCCCAAACTCAGAGGGTGGCTCAGAATCTGTGCGTTGTGACGCTGGCTGTGGCTGCGGCCCAGCCTTGGCAGACTGGGGCTGAGGCTGAGGCTGAGGTGCAGGTCATGGCCTCCTCCGTAGACAGCCCTTCGCTAGATGGCCCATCTGTGTGCAAATGAAGCACTGGTTCGGGAGACCCGAGTACTCCACACTCTGTCTAAACCAGCCCCCACTCACCCGAGGCAGAAGGATGACCTTCGGGAGCGTGTGGGTATCTCTGACCATAACTCGAACTGAAGGGATGCCAGCCGCCTTGGCAGCTATTGATGCTGCCGTACGAGGTGTCTCCAGGACAGTCCCGATGGCGGAGCCAATCCTGGAGAGAAGTGGAAGGTACTCCCTCCGTAAACCCGGAAAGCAGACTGAGATGGGGATGTGTGCCTCCTCTACTAGCACATCCGAAGCCGGGTCAAAACCATGTCGCCACTGTCGAAAGTGGGCGCGTGATGCTCGGATGGCCAGTGGACTCATAGCTATGACCTTGGAGGCCATCTCGGAAGTCTCGAACTCGATCTCGTAGTACCCCCGTCCGAGGATCTGGACATCCAAAATCTTGCCCACCTCTGCGAGAAGGCGGGCCTGGAGAAGGTCTCGCAGCTCTCCTCTGCTAGGACGGGTGCTGAGAACCTTGCAGATGATAGAAGTCGCCTGCAAGCGCTCTACCTCTGCGGCAAGGCTCGCTTGCTCTGTCGACGAAAGAGCAAGTCGAATGGTGGGCTCAGCGGGGTCGGGCGAGGGGGCTTTGGATGAGTCACTCTGTGGCGGAGCTGGAGCCTCCATCTGTGTCTACTGCTGTGGCGAAGAAGCGGTTGGTGAAGGCGCTCTGCAACCGAGCACGCCGAGCACTGCTTGAAGTAACAGAGATGCAGAGCCAAGTGCAGGTCCTTCAGGATTGACGAAGATGGGGGGGGGGGGGGGGGGGGGGGGGAAGAAAAACGGCAGCAAAGCGAGGAAAAAAAAAGGGCAGCGGTGGGGGGGAAAGGTGGCGTGAGAAGGGGGGCGCTGCGGGTTGGCGGGGAGGCAGCGTGAGGCGAGGCTGCAGGCGGCTGCAAGCGGGGGCAGGAGGGGCGAGCTGGAGTGGCTGGCGCACGCGAGCGGGCGGGCAGGCAGGCAAGGCGGCAATGCGAGGGGCAGGCAGGGGACGGGAGGCAGCAGGGGGGGGGGGAGCGATGGCGCAGAGGGGGAGGGGGGCGAGCAGCAGTAGCGAGCAGCGTCCTCTGAGAGAGACTCTTATTTTCTGCAAATTTACTGTTTTGGCGCATCAATTTGCATCAAATGGATTTGTTTTGAGTGGGAAAAGCAAGGGGCATTCACGGGAATCGATTTAGAACACCAGTGTTTTGTTGTTTTGACTTGTAATTTTCTGGTTTTTACTTGTTTTGACCTAATTTCAGCCTGTTTTAGGCTGTTTTGGAAACCCTAATCACCCTAGGTGACACCGGAAGGAAGGGGCTTCGCGATGAAAGCGGAAATTTGACGCGAGAGAAGCCTTTCGCCTGCTGTCCAGCCTCCTGCGCAAAGCTTCTGAAACCCTAATCTGGCTTTGATACCAGTTGATAAGCGCGTGGCGGTGTGTGCAAGTGATAGAGCACGCGAAGATGTGCAGTGTGTGTGCAGAGAGGTGTGGCAAAAGCCAGCAGGAGAGGAAGCGCTAGCAGAACGAAGAGGGAGAGAGAGAGAAAGCTCACGTTTTTGGGGAAAACTCAATAAGTGAGTTTTGGGTTTTTCCACTTTTATTATAAGTGACCTTTAAAAAATGTGTCCAGGTTCAATATGAACCTAGACAAAGTATAAAAATGTACAAAAAGGGGTTATTTAGGCCTTTAACCCAACAAAAGCAACCTTGGTGTGAGCGCAAGGCCGCCAAGGGGTGCACCCGCGGAAAAGAGAAGAGCTCGGGTGAAGAGAAGATCCTTCTCTAACACAGATTGCAAGCTAAAGAAGAACCTCAAGAACCTCAAGACCCTCGAGAACCTCAAGACCCTCGAGAACCTCAAGAACCAAGACCCACAAGAACCCAAGTTCCTCTTGAACTTCAGAACCCAAGACTTCAGTGGATGGTCATCACCCGAAGCGAAATGGATACTTCGCATGGGAGTGGCGAAGAAGAATACTCCCACCAGGAGGGTTTTCTGACCCTCCCCCTTCCCCATCTACGCCAAGGATTGCACTAACTCCTATGGAGGCTTTCGACAAGATGATGATGGACAGGAAGTTAGAAAGCGAAGAATGAATAGCAGCCATAGAGCGTAAATATGAAGAAAGAATGGCAGCCATAGCGCGTGAGCACGAGCAAGCACGCTTGGAAGCCAAAGAAAGACGAGCCAAATTGGATTGTGAGAACAAAGAAAGATAAGCAGAATTTGATCGCGAGAACAAAGCAAGTAAAGAGATGAGCGACCAACACACGAAAGAGTTGTTGCGACTTTTTTCTAATGTGCAAGCGCAGTTTGAAAAGGAACAGCAAAAGGAGACTCTCTCAGTCTCTTCTTTTCCAAACCATGACACACATGATTTAGATAATAATGACAAGCATGATGATGATAAGCATGATGATTTGCATGACAAAGATGTGATTGTTCGCAAGGATGATGGTTTAGTCGATACTTTTTCTAGTGAAGCTAACCTCATTGCAGATTCGATAGATCACGAAGAACCGATCTTGGCTCTCGAGTCGAGGTCCAAAGAACCCCCACAGGAAGTATTATGTGTTTAAATGATTAGTCAGTACGCATTGTTCGAGTGTTTCATTCATGATGGTTTCCTGTATTTTAGTCACCGTCTTTATGTGATCCCTTTTCGTAGGCATGCCATATTGTACGTTGAACACGATTCACTCATGAATGAGCACGGATGTATGCGGATTAGTCATGAAAAGATGAAATGTTTGCATTCAAGGAATTCATATTCCATGTCTCTTCCTTGGCATGACACAATATCCGAAAGAGCACAAGAAGGATTGAGCATCAAGCATCAGCATTTCCATTGTGATTTGCCAGAGTTGATTGATTTAGATCAGAAAGACAAGTTTTGCGAGTGTTTGATGAACGGTTTGGCACTTTGTCTATATGTTCATCTACGTTGCATGCAGAGTCCTTAAGATTACAAGTTTTGCGTGTGTTTGATGAACGGTTTGGCACTCCGTCTATATGTTCATCTACATTGCATGCACATTCTTTAACGAAGACTAGAATTTTTCCAGTCACTTTTGCATGGAATGGGTATGTTCATGTTTTTGTGTTGGAAGTGGTTTCAAGAATTTTCAGCCTTGGAGATTCTTGAAGAAGGTAGACACATGACTATCGACGAAGATGAAGCATTGAAGGAGTCACAGATGACTTTGTGTCGCTTTCGACGCGGCCTAAAGAAGCAAGCATTGGAGACCTTTATGAAGTTCAAGTATCGCATGACCCACGCATCAGAGTGGGCTGGCGAAGAGTCCTTTCCAGGATTCCCGACGCTGTTGGCGATCTCCCTCGAGGCCATATAGTTCGCTACTAGTACCTCACTTTGAAAAGAAGGGGATGTCACGTGCACATCTAACCCTATGTGCAGGTGGACAAGCTACTTCATGACATGGGTTCAGTTCAGTTAGATTAGGAAGTGTTCTGGTACTTTTGTGAGTCTATTCGTAGACCGTGCATGTCCAGACACTTAGATTAGATGCATATCCTCTGGTTGCACACAGCATGACCATCAGATTTCAGTCAGAACCCATTAGGAGCATTTTTACAATGCATAGACCTATTTTCCCTATTTTAGCCAATTTTTACTTATTATTTTTAAGTGACTTGTCTTGGAAACTAGGCAGGGCAAATTTAGCAAGCAAGTATATAAGTAAACCTAGCGCTAGTACTTATGGGCAGAAGAGGCAGCAGGGACTCGGTTGAATAGACACCTTCTCAGCATGACCCCCAGTAGGCCTAGCGTTTTTGCATCTGCAAGAAGGTCTAGCGTTTTGCACCTAGATCAACAAGCGTTTTTGCATTTGCAGCAGCCTGGCGAGAGCAGAGGGCCTCAATCTCCGGTAGATTAGCTTGGGAGCACTACTTAGACGAGGATCCTTAGACATTGTACTTTGTGAAGCATTACTAATAAAGTAATACCGAAAGGGACTCCAGTCTTTGGGGCCAATCTCTCTAGGCACGAACTTCGTCGTGCTGTGTCGTCTCTCTCTCAGTTTTGTTCACTTCTTTCAGTTCTCTAGCGTGTGTTGCGAAGAGCATGGGCATGTTTTAGCCAGGTGCCCTAACAAGGCACCAAAAGAACAGTCAGAGGACAAGTGTGAGAGTTCGAGAGCGGCAGAAGAGCGAGCAAAGAAGGGAAAGACAAAAGCTAGACTGGTCGCAGATTTTGTGGGGACCGGCCCTGAGAAAATTGATGAAAGTACGGAGCTCTGAAGAGCGTGGGGAAAAACACGAGATCAAGAAGCCCTTATCTTCTTCGACGGAGGAGCTGACGTCAACTTCGTTTCGACTGAATTGGCGGCTCAACTTGGAATTACGCCAAAGGAAATGGGACCTCCGTCTAAGGCAGTTTTAGCGGCACCGGGATGGGATGTTGCCATTACACCTGTCATAGGAAAACTTCAGCTGCATTGTCAGGGGTATTTGGGGCACGCGGACTTCTATATCATGCCTTTGGAAGGATGTGAAGTCCTGATAGGAATCCCTTGCTTCCACAAGAACATTGTGGTGGTTGACTACAAGGCTTGAAAAGCAACTCTGAAGAATGAAAAGGGTAGAGAGATAGTACTTGATGTAAAATTGAAGTGCGAGTCCGTTCCACTTGTACCGGCTTCCGCCATTTCTAGATAAATGAAATCCAATTTGTTTGTTTAATACGGATTTCAGCAGATGACGCGGAAATCAGTATGGAATCCGGTGAATTGCGTTGATATGCTGACGTGGCAATTGTACCGACCTTCGCGTTTTGCGTTGACATGCCATGTGGCAGGTTGTACGGATTTCCGCGTTGGCTGCTTTTGGGGACAACTTTTGGACCAAATGCTGTTGGGATTGATCGCTTTTGAACTAAGGGCTTTTGGGGCATCCCTTGTAAGAATAAATAGATACCTTGGGCATCACTCTGCAGAGCATCTGGACGCAGAGTCTGAGAGCAAAGGTCCCTCGGGAGTTGTAACTTTGCTCAAGTGTTAATATAAAAATAAATACCAAAAGGGGCACCAGTTTTTGGGGCCAATACCTTTGGACACGGAACTATGCTGGGCCGTGTCGACTTCAATTATTAAAGTGTGATAAAGTTGTGAAGTATTTTAAGTGATTCTCTCGTGTGTCGTGCTAGATTTTCGACTTGGGGTGCCTAAGTCTGTTACAGTGGTATCAAAGCTTCAGGCGTGTACTTTTCTCAAAGCATACCGGTCATGCCAAAGAGCAGATAGAGCACTCGGGCCTAGAAATTTTTATTGAAGATTCGTGTCCCGACCCTGGACTTATTAGCCACTCCCACCCTTACTTCATCGCGCATTGGACGCGCTCCCGTCTTCATCGCTCTATCTTGAAGGGCATAAGCCATAAAGAATCCCATATTACACATGGGTGCTCGTGGAGAATCTGACAAAGATAACACCTCTCAGCGGGAAGGCAAAGAAAAGTTGAAATCTGGCACGGGAGTTGAAGAACATAATGAAGAATAGGACAAATATTTGGCAGGGAAGTTTGCCAGAAGACCTTTAGAAATCTCTTCAACGGTTGAGAATTTGGATATGCGACGGAAGGCAAAATTGATCCTCTCAACAAGCTCTACGCATTGACACAAACAAATCTTATATCCAACAACTTTGGAAAATTAGGGTTTACGCATAAAATTTTAGTATGTGTGGAATTACTTTTTTTGGAAGCTCGTGTTATCTGTGTGTAGATAACCACTAGTGCATCAAGATTCTCATATGAATGAGATGATTGGATATTGTGGTAGCACATCAAAAGTTCTTGAGGGATGAGATGGCTACAGAGGGATCTAGGTGCATCAAGACTTCTAGACGGATGAGATGACTAGTTGATTGAAACACTGTGTTCAGTACGAACTAAGTGTGTGATTTGTGAACTGCATGAGTAAAGAATTTTGAAATGAAAATTCCCCAAGATGAATCTGATTTATGTATGAAATTAATGTTTTTTGGAAGATCTTGCTATTTGTGATCAGATAATAGGTGAAATCGAGAATCAGATGATAACGAATTGGGAGCAATGACAACTCCAGAATGGATCCAACCACGATTCGAGATAAGAATCATGAATTTTGAGTCATGATGATGCCTGACGATGAATGATTGAATGAAACTGTGGTGAACACATCAAGAGTTACCGAGGGATGAGATGGCCACACAATGATAAGATGACTAGAATTGAATGATTGAAACACTGTGTTCAGTACGAACTCAATGTCTGATTGATGAATTGGAATTCCCGGAAATGATTATTCACATGTCTTTGTGTTTGAGTGCAGGATTGAAAGATGAAATGATTGACGAAATGATTGGAGCATTTTGATCTTGAGAAATCTACGGACATGATCGCAGTAAGGATTAGTTAATTTAACATTAGTGAGGTCCGGTGTGGATCTAGATGCGATTGCTAAATACGTTGCTAGGAATCATGGTCCTAGATCAGAATGCATTCTATGTGATATGATCTGAATGTGATCTGACTGTTGTCTTTGTACAAGTGCTAGATTTGTGTCGTCTAGTGCGTCTGTACTGAGAGTCAATGTCTATTGCACTGATTTATGGCTTTTGTCTGATTTTGCAGGCGTAATCGAGAGCGATTACAATTCTTTTAATAGGGGGTATGTCATAAAGTGATGACATGGCAGCCCTGCCCGTTGATGAGGACAACAGTGCGGATTCTTGCAAATGACGTGGACAACAATACAAAATCCCGTGAATTGTGTTGGTATGCTGACGTGCCAGTTGTACGGACCTTTTGCGTTGACATGCCACGTAGCAAGCTGTACGGATTTTCGCTATTTGTGCTGGCTGCTTTTGGGGACAGCTTTTGGACCAAATGCTTTTGGGATTGATTGCTTTTGAACTAAGTGCTTTTGGGGCATCCCTTGTAAGAATAAATAGAACCCTTGGGGCCTCACTCTACAGAGCATCTGGACGTAGAGTCTGAGAACAGAGGTCCCTCGAGAGTTGTAACTTTGCTCAAGCGTTAATATAAAAATAAATACCGAAAGGGGCACCAGATTTTGGGGCCAACACCTCAAGCACAGAACTACGCCGGGGCGTGTCGACTCCAATTATTAAAGTGTGATAAAGTTGTGAAGTATTTCAAGTGATTCTCTCGTGTGTCGTGCCAGATTTTCGACTTGGGGTACCCAAGTTTGTTACAACCGTGAACCTGCATAGTTATCCACTGGGCCGTACATGGCACAATGATACCTTTGCCCACAATGGCCTGCTACCATGAGTCCACAATAGTCATCCATACACCTGTGTGGATGCCTCCAGGCCCAAAAGCAGCTGACCAAAAGGTCTCATAGCGACCACACAGAATCTGACCACAACGCCGAATGAGGCTCTCACAAAGATGATGCTCCTGGAGCGTAAGTATATCAATCATACCACCCACTAGGCATCTCTGAAGCTCCTTACGCAAGCGACCCCTTTGACGCTAAAAGTGGGGTCCACCCAATCCTTGCACATTCCATGAGGTAATCCTCATGGGATGTGGAAAAAAATGTCACGAGGTTGTGGCAACCACTAACCTTAGTTGTTCGTTTCTTTCCCTTGATTTTTATTTAATTTTTGGGACCCTCTTTTTGAAGTCACAAATGGCCGGACATTGTGTGGCCAGTGTGAAATGGCCGATGGCCGAGAGTTTCACCCGCAGTCGGGAAGGGCAGGTCGCCAGACGATGGTCAGGCCAATCGGCATTGGAATCTGAGCAGTAAAAGGGTGTCTACGCTCAGTTCAAAGTCATTTAGGTCTCTCTCTACACTTATAAGTTGGTGGGTACTAGGAAATTAAATAAAAAGAGGCATGAGGGACACATGGTGGCTCTAGATGCACTTGCCAAGTCTGCAAGAAGAGGGGGTGCCCATTTTGAGAGAGGGGGCTCTACAGTGTGTGTGTGAGTAGTGGGTGCAGGTGATTACATCTTTAATGGAAAGCTTGCCTTCTCCCTTGCTCTATGTAGCACGATGATTTGCTCTTACGCATCTCTCTCTCCCCTTTGCACATATGGTAATGCCCCACTAGTTGGGCTTCTCAGATGACCTTGTTACAATTTTGGAGGTTTTATGCGTGTTTGCCAAGGCAAGAGCCTTTTTACCAAGAACTGGATTGGCTAATTGCTAATCCCCCACAGGTACGCCACAGTTCCATCGCGAAGAATTGCGAAAACGGAGAGTTTTCTTGCTTGAAAACTCGTCGGTTTTAAAGGGGAACTGTCCCATTGTGTGCGGGAGCACCAGAGATACGTGTAGATGTGTTCGCTCATGCTGTGTTTTTTTGTAGGTTTAGGGTTTCTCACCTAAACTGTAGGACAACGCCAGGGGAGCCTCGTACAGAGGTTGTGTCCTGTGCCAAGAGCAACATGTGATGGCTGTGCATAAGATCTATGTTTCTGTTTCTGCAAGTACTCCATCTTGGAGGAGGAGCAAGGAGGCTTCGCCCACGCTCAGGAATTTCGGAAATGGAATCCGGGGCTGATTGGAGAGTTTCTACGCTCTGAGTACAAACTGGAAGGTAACTGCTAGCCTCTCAGGTTCTTGAACGGGAAGGAAATGACCATCGAGTCTGAGATCTAGAAGAGAGGGGTTTACTCTGATTGTTAAAAGATTCTCCCATAATAAAGATTCTCTATGGGGGTGGGGTGGGGAGGGGGGAGACCAACCCATCTTTTGGTCCCGAACACTGTGTTGATCTTCTCCCTTCTGTCTGTAATGTGCAACGGAAGTGAATGATGGTGTATGGCTCAAGAGGAGTGATTAGTGGGTGCTCAAGGTTCCTTTTATTGACGGGAAGGGAATGTGCAGTGACCAAAACAAAAGGGAATGCAAATTGTGCGCGAGAGAGAGAGAGAGAGAGAGAGAGAGAGAGAGAGAGAGAGAGAGAGAGAGAGAGAGAGAGAGAGAGAGAGAGAAATGACAGTAGATGGGGTCCCAAACCCCCCTCCAAGGGCCCCCCTCTCTATTGCTAGAGAGGTATTTTGTGAGGATTAGTGGTGCTAATCCTATAATTAAGACTTAAAACTTCATACTTAAGATTAAACCGAGACTCAAGAGACTGAATGTGAGTTTGATTGATTTAATGAATGCTTGAAAATTGAGTACAATAGGCTCCTTACATAGGAGAAGAGACACTAATGAAAAGACCCGTCTCATGGTGAAGAGACACGACTTTAGACGTAAAGACATCCTTTTGGCGAAGAGCTGCAACCATTGAACGAAGAGTCGCAACCGTAGAGCGAAGGGGTGTGACCAGTCGTCGAAGGAGTGTGGCTTTTGGCGAAGAGGCATGTCTCTTGAGCGAAGGGTTGTGACCATCCAAGTGTAGGGGTCCTCCTTGGCATGACACTTTGCATATCTGCAATTGCAACTAGGACTAGATGTAATACTGTAACATAGTCACAATCGTGACATTCCCTCCCATTTAAAATGAGAGCCTCGGCTAAAGGAATGACTTCTGTTGTTGATAGAACTTTGGAAAAGCATTGAATTTTCAAAAATCTTCAGTCTTTGAGTTATCTAAAAGCTTTGTCTTGGACTTTTGCTTCTTACAAAACCTTTTTTCTTTTACTTCTAAATCCCATGTCATTGCATTGTTCAAGGACTTTTTAGAAGAATCTGGTTTAATCAGGTTGACTGCAACAAGGGATTGATCTTCAAAATCCTTCATGTGATGTAAGACTTCTGGTTCAAAATCTTCCAATAACTGTGAAATATTTGTTGAAGAGGAAATCTTCTCAAGGCATTCTTCGAAGGGGGTAACTTCAACTTTACTAATCATTGGAGAGGATTTTGGATTGAGACTGCAATCATCTTCCAATAATGAATCCCAAAATTCTTCAGAGTTATCTTCAAAAACTGCCACTTCATGACTTGCAATTGGCATACATCATCCAACAAAAAATAAAAAAAAGCATAATCATCTTCTGACTCAAAATCTGCAACTATGTTTTTATCTTTGTCTGGGAATGAAGTATCACTTGGAAAACTTCTTGCTTGAAATCATCTTTGTCTTCATCAATCGAATCAAGAGAAGTTAACGAGTTTAAAATTCATCAATAATAATTTTTGCATCTGCATCGGAAATCATATTCGCTTCATAATCCACTGTATCACGTTGTTCGACTTGTACACGTGAGGTTTGAATCACTCGTTCCGCATGATAAAGCCCGTGTAAAATCAGTTCACGTCAGTCTTTGAACAAATTGATAGTATGTCCTCGAAAGCTAATGGCTAGATCATATTGAAATAACCAATGCTGACCAAGAATCATGTCGTAGTAAGATAAAGGCATGGCCTCGAAACCCAACTGCATAATTTTTAATCTCGAATTGTAACTGTCGAACTGTCTTATCACAAGTTAAAACGATCCATCTCCTAATTCCACATCAGAGAGTCTGAGATTCTCTATCTCCAGAGTTAGTTTCTGAAACTCTGTGATATACGCAGCCAAGGAACCAATCTGGCTCAGGCGGCGAAGAGAGGACCGGGCATGAAAATCCGCATTGGTAGGTTCGAACGCCTTGCGAATAGCGCGTCGGAATTTATCCCAAGAAGGTGTGTGTTTACCTTTAGCAACCGGTCGTTGCCACCAAAGAAATGCCGTGTCCTTGAGCAGAGAACTAGCAAGTGCAACCTTTTTACTCTCTACCATTAGCAACCCGTCGTTGCTACCAAAGAAATGCTGTGTCCTTGAGCAGAGAACTAGCAAGTGCAACCTTTTTACTCTCTACTAAGTCCGTGTTGGACAAGTAGACATCCATTTTGAATAGCCATTGGTTCAGTACGCGCTTGTCGCGGGCGACCATTACAAGGCTCAGGGAGTTTAATTCAGTTTCTTCTTTTGAGCAGTATTAAAATTTATATAAAGTAATTGAAGTTCACGATTGTCTACCTCATCTGTTGGATCTGGTTCGTTTTGTTTGTCCACTGAAGCTTCGGAAGAAGGTATTGAAGCAGCATGTGTAGTCCGAGAAGCAGTATGATCAGTCCGTGATGAGTTTTGCGTTTGCATTTGCTCTAAGCGAGTGTTGATTGAGGTGAGGCTTGTGAAAATAGCTACCGTCTGCTCCTTGATAAGAGTGAGGGCATCATTTGATTGACCTTCTCCGTCCTAAGAAGTCGGCATGGTTACGCCTCAAAGGGAACTCGAGTAGGTGCAAGAGCAGGTTCCAGGACGGTGTTCGAGGAGCTGAAACTATGTCGGAAACGGGTTCCGACTCTGGAGTTAGGGAATCAGGAATACTTATCACTTCGGGTACAGGAGTTTTCGCGGGAGAACAGTTGTTAGGTGCAGCGGAATGATTGTTTGCGCTTTGCTCAAGATGAGTGCTCCGAACTGTGCTCAAGGTTCCTTTTGTTCTTATGGAAGGTAGAGCCTTCCGTCCTTAATGAGAGAATGCTATGATCACAAACAAAGTGAATGGACACTGTGCGTGCAAGTGTATGAGAGTGAGAGATAGAAAGAGAAGAGAGATACGACACCAGAGACGTTGTAAAACCCTCCTCCGAAGGCCCCACTCTCGTCGGCGAGAGTGGTCTACTTATGATTGCACAAAGTGGTACAATGCGGATGCAATGGACTGATGCAATCTGGAACTATGCCGGTGATGACGACGACGACTTTAGGGCTGAAATCTGTGGTCTTTTATCTGCTGAAAATCTACAAATCTTTGGGCTGTTTTGGGTGGCTGAAAATGACTGTTTTGGCTCCGTTTTTATGGCTGAAAATGGGGGTTCATCTGCAACCAGCTACGGCTGAATCTACTGCTGTCCAATAGGGCTGAAAACGCTAACTTTCTGGTGCGACATTAGCTGAAAATGAAAACACTGGGCTGATCTGCTACAGATGGGCTGCAAAGCAAAAACGCTGATGCTCTTCTGTTGCCAAGAGCTGAAAACCAAAAACGTTGATGCCTTCCTCTAGCGTTAGTGGAATCTGCTGGCGATTGGGTGGATCTGCAACCGCTAGGGGACTCGGAGATGAGGGTGATCATGCAAGGGATGAAAATGCCAAGGATATGGGGGGAAAACCCAAAACGCTAGGGCTAGGGTGAGTGTTGAGGGGTGCTTGATGAGTTCTTGAAGGTTCCTGCTGAGAAGGTGCCTGTTGAGCGGGGAGCTCCTGCTGCCTCTTCTGCCATTTAGTGCTAACTTGGGTTGGCTTATATATTAACTTAGCAAAATTGCCCTACCTACTTTTGTTGGGAAGTCACTTAAAAATAATAAGTGAAAATACCAAATATAGGGAAAATAGGCTAAATGCATTGGAAAATTCCCCTGTCTGAATCTGATGGATTCTAAAGGGAATATTGATGATCATGCTATGTGCAACCAGAGGATATGCATCTACACTTAGTGACTGGGCATGCACGGTCTACGAATACTCACAAAAAGTGCCAGATCATTACTAATCTAGACTTGATTGGACTGACTGAACCTTGATCATGCTGTAGCTTGTCCACGGACACATAGGGTTGGATGTGTCACGTGACAACAGTGTTCGGAATCTTGTCTATATACGAGAGAAATGGAAGTGGTGCATGAGCAATCACAGGCAGAGGTGAATTTTTCGATAGTATGTCCTCCGGAATATCGTCAATGTATGACATATAAGGAATTGAGAGAGAGGAATTTCTTAGTGTGGATTCAATTCCTCTCCCTTCCTATGAGTGAGCGGTAGGAGCAGCACACGATTTCATGCGGGTGATGGCGAATGAAAAGACCAGCACATACGAATTTTGAATGTCAGCGAACCCATGTTTTAATGTATTAATTAAACCCCTTAAATTTGGTCCTAGCTCCAAAATACAGTCATTCTCCACCACTTATTTATGTTGATTGTTCTTGATGAGTTGTGAAGCAAGGAAAGAGACTAGGTTTTAGATACAAAGATTATCTAAGCTAGACCACAATTGAAAAAGTGGAATAGGATGGTGCAACAAGATTTTAGATTGGGGTTTGGTGTAGCACCCCAAGCGGGGTCCCGTGGGGTTTGGGGTAGCATCCCAAGTAGGGTCAAGAGGCAGCACTCCCTGTGGGCTTAGGGGTGTTGCCTCGAGCCCGGTCGAGGGGCGGCAGCCCCCGTGGAGTTTGGGATAGTACCCCAAGTGAGGTCAAGGGGCGGCAGCCCCTGTGGGGTTTGGGGCAACATACGGTATGCCAAATTTGCTCAAAACAAAAGCAAATCGCTCAAAAGGTCTTGTGAGTTTTAAGATTTAAAGTACACGTGGCATTTTAGATAACCCTACCACAAAAACACACAGAAAACCAAGCAAAATACATACAAAATAGGGGAGATTTGTTCTTGCACGCAGAGAGGGATTTCTTGGACGCGCACACAAGCAAAACACACAGCAAACCAAGCAAAATACATACAAAACAGGGGAGATTTGTTCTTGCACGCAGAGAGGGATTTCTTTGATCCGGCCAGCCAAATTGGCTAAGCTTTAATTAAAAAAAAAAAAAAACGTAATTGGCTTATTGAAATAGTGTGCGCAAGTTTATTGCAAGCTGCTGATTCACGCAGCCACTCATCAAAAGACACATCGCTTGGCCTTGAAGAGGCACGTTGCTTGCAAAGGGGCATGGCTATAGGGTTGAAGAGGTGCGTGGCGTTCCATAAGTGTGCTCTCTAATGCACAGATGCAAGGTAAAAATTCCTTACGATAGATCTGGCAACCCTCAAATTTGCTGCTGTATATCCCAATGACTAAGATAAGGCTATGTTAGGGCCAAATAATGAAGGGATGCCTCCAAGGGTCATTTAGGATGAGTTCCGAGATTAGGAATGAATTCACAACAATTTTTGCGAAGGGGTGCACCCTTTCACTCTGAAGCCTTCTCACACATAATTGGTATTATGTAATTATTATTAACAATAAACTGATACCAAGTTACCTCATACCATCAGTGAAGAAGTTGAATTCCATCTTTCTTCTGCTCTGCCATACAACACGCGGTGTAGAGTGTTTCGGGTAGGTAGAGTATCAACGAGGCTAAGTGTAGACCAAGTCTAGAGGTCCAGGTATTTTTGCTCGGATACCCCTGTTCCTGCTCAAGGAGGCTTTTGCCTCATCACAAAAGCATGAAACCACACAGTTGTACATCAGTCAAATGAAGAGCCCTCTTGTGGGGCATCACATAACTGCACGTAGGGGAGAGAGAGAGCAGTGTGTAGCATGCAGGGCATCACTTCTAGCACCACACTGTACATGAGAGGGAAAGAAAGCACTCCATAGCTCTTAACCTGTGATAGGAAACTCAAAAAAGAAGCATCTCCCCAGCATAAATCGAGCGCCCCCTCTTCTCCGCTTGACGTGTAATGCATCTGTGAACAAATAGATGCAAAAGGCGAAGATTTCCATGGCTTCCAAAACCTGTGTATCGCTGAAAACGCAGCAAAACAGCCCTGTAAACACGCATCTGATGCCTTCCAATGCTGGAAATGAGCTCCTTGGTCGTAGGTAAAGTCATGGGAAGCTCAAAAATGGAGAGAAATTGTCACAAACTGTTGACGTGTCAAAGACTAAAGAATGGAGCCAACTTACAGATGCCGGCCGAGGGGCCTTAACCCTAAGAAGAACAAGTAACAGAAGAAGAAGTCCTACCAACTTATGGGAACCCTGTCTGATGGGGCCCCAAGTGACATAACGAATTAAAATAAAGCAGGACTCATACACACACACGAAAATTGCGTAGCTAGGCTGATGACGCGGTAGGCTGTACGGATTTCCGTAAATTACGTTGGCAGCTTTTGGCTTTGCTTTTTGGACCAGAAGCTTTTGAGTTTTGAAGGCTTTTCACTATAAGTGCTTTTCAGGCCAAGGGCCTTTAAATATAAGGTTAGGGCTCATTCTCTGGAATGCTTCCTGGAGAAGGTGCAGAGTCTGGAGTACCGGCTTGTACTGTGTTGATGCAATATAAAGATATACCGAAAGGGGCACCAAGATTTGGGGCCAATACTCTTTGAGATGGAATTCCGCCACTGTGTGTCGCGTGTCGTCTCTCTCTCTTAGTTCTGTTTTTATTGAAGTGCTAAAAGTCTGTTCTTTTCTATCGGCACGTGGTGCCCGTCTTGTGACAGAAATGGCTGAAAATCAGAGTTATCAACCTCCAAAACTGCTCCAAAGAGTCGGTTACGAGTTCTGTTATCCCAAACTTGGTAAATTGGCCAAAAAGTGTCGCTTTGGCACTCATGCATGCAATTTCCCCGCATTGGGCACCCGGCTTAAAAAAATCTCTCAACTGGTGCGTCAGTTGACTTTGCAGGAGAGTAATAAAATGTTCCCCCAGTCATACGGGAGGCAATGACGCGAACACATTTCACGGCCCAAAATAGCAGTTCCCTAAATTTTAGGAGATGCTTCCGTTGGGCTCCCACTGGTCTTCTGACCATCTATCCTCATATACTTTTTGTTGGTAGTCCCACCTTGACTTTATGCCTTTATTGAGTTCACTTTCTAGTATCCACCAACTTGCTAAGTGCGACGAGGGGAGACCTACATGATCTTGCTCTGAGCCTAGACATCCTCTCAGTATACGAATTCCAATGCCAACCACTTCTTGTTTGTGGGTGAAACTACCGTTCACATTGGCCATACAATGTCTGACCGTTTGCTACTTCCAAAAGAGGGTCTCAAAAATAAAACAAAAATCATTGGAAAGAAACCAACAACTAAGGTTAGCAGTTGCCACGTCCTCGTGACATAGTTAACAACGGCCACGTCCTCATGATAGTCTATTTAGCCAAAAATGCCATGTTTCATGCGCATACATCACACATAGATATGCGGTACCACTTCATACGTCAGGTAATGGAGGATGGTCTAGTCACCTTGACTAAGATCAATACACAACCTTGCACATGTTCTCACCAAGAGTCTTGCTAAGGCTCAACATGAGCATTGCACACAGCTAGTGGGAGTTGGTTAACTTAAAGGCGTCATTTATGCTTTTAAGTGGGAGGTTGTTGGGCTAAAGGCCTAAATAACCCCTTTTGTACATTTTTATACTTTGTCCAGGTTCACATTGAACCTGGACACATTTTTTAAAGGTCACTTATAATAAAAGTGGGAAAGCCCAAAAACTAAACAAGTGTGTTTTCCCCAATCGTGCCAGCTCTCTCCTTCTCTCTTTAGCGCTACTGCTCTCCTGCACTCACGCCTGGCTACATCCGGCCCAAACTTGCACTCTTTCACCTCGCGCATCTCCCGGTAGCCTCTCCTTCGCCCTTTCAAAACATCTCTTATAAAGTCATTTATATAAGTGACTTAATTTATTAGAATCATGAGGGGCTTCATGTAGCTGCTCGACCCAGCTTGAGAAAGCTATAAAGGGAGACCCAGGGTGCTCAATAGAAGCGGAAGAAGCAGGACACAAGGAGGTTAGGCTGTCAGTAGCACCTCAGGCATCCTATCGTTTTCTCAAGAGAAGACCAACATTTTCATCAAGAAGACTGACGTTTCTGTTTTCAGCCCTTAGCCTCGCAAGAACCCGTAGCATCTGTTGCAGGTCCTTGCCAACGCGACCCCAAAACCCAGATCAGCCTAGCATTTTCAGTCTTCAGCACAAGCCAGCCAGGGTTTTACAGATTCAACCCAGATCAGCCAGCGTTTTCTGTTTTCAACCTCAAGCAGTCAACGTTTTTGCATTCTCAGCCTTGCAAGCATGGACGGTAGCAGATCAGCCCTTGCCTTGCAACAGTAGCGGATCCATAGCAATAGATCTTAGTGTTTTCAGATTTCAGCCATTTACGTCGTCGTCAAGTATCACAGCATCTAGAAGCATTGTACCAGACCTTTGTGCAATTTAAAGCAAATATGTCACAATTGTGACTATGTTACAGTATTAGATCTAGTCCTAGTTGCAGATACGCAAAGTCCAATGCCAAGGAGGACCCCTACGCTTGGATGGTCATGACCCTTCGCTCAAGAGACATGCCTCTTCGCCAAAAGTCACACTCCTTCAACAACTCGTCACACCCCTTCGCTCTACGGTTGCGACTCTTCGCCCAATGGTTGAAGCTCTTCGTCGAAAGGATGTATCTTTACGTCTAAAGTCACGTCTCTTCACCATGAGACGTGTCTTTTCATTTCTGTCTCTTCGTCTCCTATATAAGGAGCCTATTGTACTCAGTTTTCAAGCATTCATTCAATCAATCAAACACACATTCAATCTCTTGAGTCTCAGTTTGATCTTAAGTATGAAGTTTTAAGTCTTAATTATAGGATTATCACCACTAATCCTCACAATGGCAGCAGAGGAATTGATTTCGCGCAAGTTTTGGGGTTGTTATGTTGGTAAAATTTGGCCAGATCAGGTGCTATCTAGCTGGATACAGGTAAAGAATTCCCAGGACTCTACTTTGTAAATTTACCCTCTCTGTAAGTATAAAGAAATACCGAAAGGAACGCCAATTTTGGGGCCTACAGGTTGTCAGCGTCTGCTCGGAGCGTTCTAGCTTCCGAGCCGTGTGTGTGCGTAAGTGTTAATTCCCGTCCCAGGTTCCCTTTGCACGTTCTCTTTGTGTGTGTCTAAAGTAAAGAATTTTGGGTGAAAGCCAAAGCCTACTTCCCTACGGGCCGGTTTCATAGACATCACTCTGGCTATCACATCCCAACACTGGAGTATGAGCAGGTATGCCAAGTTCTTTTGCAAGTCTGCCCAACCAAATGGCCTCCTTTGAAGCCTCTGTTGTTGAAATGTATTCAGCTTCAATAGTACTCAGTGCCACAATTTTCTGCAACCTAGAACACCAAGAGACTTCACCACCAGCAATAGCAAATACATATCCACTGGTAGATTTCCTGGTATCCATGTCACCTGCCATGTCTACATCACAATATCCCTGCAACTTTAAGTCACTTTTGCCATAACAAATACACTTTGATTGTGTACCTTGCAAATATCTCAGAATTCATTTGACAGCTTCCCAATGCGCTTTGCGAGGATTCGACATGTATCGACTAACAACTCCCATTGCATAAGCAATGTCGGGACGAGTGGCAACCATGCATACTAAGAGAACCACAAGCTGTTGCATAAGGGATTCCCTTCAGTGCTTTTAATGCCACCTCATCCTTTGGGCAATCTGCTTTGCTAAGCTTAGTGTATGGAGGTAAAGGTACTCCAAGCGGCTTAGCATCAGCCATATTAAATCTGTCAAGTACTTTTGCAATGTACTTTTCTTGAGATAAAAACAACAATTTCAGCTTTCTATCTCTTTTAATACGCAAGCTCACAAATATGCTCTGCAGATTGCATCACCCAAATCCTTCATAGCAAATGCTGAATTTAGCTTGCGCTTCAGAGCATCGAGACTAGTCTTATGTTTCCCGGCAAGTAGTAGTTCATCAACATAGAGAACAAGTATGATGGGACTACCATCGTCATCGCTTTTCGTATACAAACAATTGTCTGCATGGTTGCGTTTAAAGCCTTGAGACAGCATAAAAGTGTTAAACTTCTTATACCACTACCGTGATGCTTGTCTCAAACCATACATAGCCCTTTTCAGTTTGCATACTGGTTCCTCGCATGTAGGAACTACAAAACCCTCAGGTTGTTTTATATATATGTCCTCCTCAATAGCACCATGTAAAAACGTTGTCTTTACATCCATTTCATTCAATTCCAAATCAAGCACCGCAACGAGAGCAAAAAGGACACGTAACGGTGTAAGCTTTACAACGGGGGAAAAGATTTCTTGAAAATCAATTCCTTCTTTCTGTGCATATCCTTTTGCAACCAATCTTGCCTTGTACTTTGGTTTTTCATCCACGATCTTAATCTTATACACCCATTTGTTAGGAAGAGACTTTCTCTCTTTAGGCAATGACACAAGATCTCAAGTATCATTTGCATACAAGGATTTCATTTCCTCTTGCATTGCAAGCTCCCACCTACTGCTTGACTCACATGACTTAGCCTCTTTATAAGTAAGAGGTTCACCCTCATTTGACAACATTACATGATGCAAAGAAGGATTAAATCTCTGCGGTTGCCTTCTCAAAGGAGTTGACCTGTGTACCCAATGATCTAAATTCTTAGGCAACGGTTCTACATCAAGAGGCAACTCATTTTCAGCTCTATCATGTTGCTGAAAATAGTTTTCAGCCAATTCAGGTGGCTATCCATCCTCATTAGGAGCATCAATATCATGTCCAACCTCTTGTGGCTCAAGGTTAACCGGCTGATTATCAATTTCAGCTTGCGATAATGCATCATGAGGCTCTTTTCAACATCGATGGGTGGCACGAAAGGCTGAAATCTATAGCCCATTTCACCTTCTTCCCCATAACCTAGAAAGACTCCTTTAATGGACTTCATATCAAGCTTTGTTCTCAAGTCATTGCGTACATGAACAAAAGCTTCGTAGCCAAATACTCTCAAATGATCATAAGAGGCAGGTTTGCCAGACCAAACCTCCTCTAGAATGTCATTTTTCAGAGTACTATTGGGAGAGCGATTGCAAATATGAATTGCACTTTTTAATGCTTCTCCCTAAAACTCTTGGGAAAGATTAGCAGTGGACAACATGCAACGCACTCTCTCACATAAAGTAGGGTTATACCTCTCAGCCACACCATTAGAAGACGGATTATAAGGGGCTGTCAACTCTCTTTTAATCCCATTATCATCACTAAAACGTTGAAATTCAGCAGATACATGTTCTCCTCCATTGTCCGACCCGAGACATTTAAGCTTAGCACTCTTTTGAGTAGTGACAAAAGCATGAAACTTCTTATAAGCATTAAAAGTCTCACTCTTGCTTTTCAACAAATACACCCATCCTTTCCTAGTACAGTCATCAATAAATGTAACAAAATACAAAGCACCACCAAAAGACTTAACAAGCATAGTGCATACATGGGAGTGAATATGATCAAGAGGATTAGCTTTGCGAGAGACACCAGAGTAATAAGAAGATTTCTTTTGCTTTTCATAAAGACAATCGTTACAAAAATTCAAGTTTTTGCCTTTTACATCAACCCTCTTCAAAGAGGAAAGCACATCATAACCCTTTTGGCTCATATGGCCAAGTCTCTTATGCCACAATTCCGCAACTTCAGCAACAACAAGAAACTTGCCAGGCAAAGCTTTACATTGAAGATAGTACAAAGTACCTCTTTTAGACCCTTTTGCAACAAGTATAGAGTCCTTAAGCAACTTCCATGAACCCCCAACAAAGATGGTAGTAAAACCATGTGCATCTAACTGGCCAACAGATAGCAAACTTTTCTTAATACTTGGTACAAACCTGACATCATTCAATACAAGCTCTTAACCATTGTTAAGAGCCAAACGCATGGTACCTATTCCCTCAATATTGCAAGCAAAATTATCACCAAGGTACACCTTGCCATAATTGCCTGTAGCATATGTAGCAAAACACTCCAAAGATGGAGTCACATAGAAAGAAGCACCAGAATCTACTATCCAAGACTGGGATAGGCCATCATTAGCACTAAGCAATGTATCAATGACATCTTTTTTTGAGATAAGCATGTCTTCTGCATTAGCTATCACCTTATCTGAGAGGCATGAAGCCGCAACCAAAATTTCCTCAACGTCTGACAACTCCTCAATGACCACACTAGAGGGTACATTTGCATTTTCAGCATCCTTGGAGGAATCACTTGTTGATTTTTCCCCTTTCTTCTCATCTTTCTTCTTCTCTTGCGCTTCCTTCTTCCTATCCTGCTCTTTCTTGAAATACTTGCAATCGGGTTTCTTGTGACCCTTTCTGCCACATTTGATAGCAAGTGACATCCTTATCATTTGTCTTGCTCTTACTTCTATTTTGAGTCCTGGTGTCCGCATCACGCTTTTGATTTCTACCTCTTGCATTGTAGGCAGAACTGCCACCTTTCCCCACTAGACTTGCGTCTAATCTCTTCATTGAGAATAGACACTCTCACACCGTCATACATGAGGCTGGGGCTGTTACTCAAGGAAACAACCAATGTTTCCCAAGTATCTGACAACGTCATAAGCAAGAAAATAGCTTTGAGCTTATCATCAAATTGTTGAAGCCCACTGTCCTGCAACTGACTCAACAAACCTGTAGAAGCACTAAAATGCTCATAAGTTGACTTCGAGTCATCAAGCTGTATATTCACCAACTTTCGCATCAAATGCACCTAGTTCACAGGCATGGTGTTCTCTATTGGACTTTAGCTTTTGCCATATTGCAAAGTCGAGTCCAAACGCTTGATGTCCGTCAAAATGTCATCATTGATAGCCATTTTGATGTAGGCCATGGCCTTCTTATTCATCCTGGCCCACTCTAAGTTAGACAAACCTTGAGGCTTATTCTCTTCCAATGCATGTTCACAATCCTTTAAGAAAAAGATACCTTGCATGCGTTCTTGCCGAAGGTCGAAGCCTTGACCATCAAACCGTTTGATTTCCATCAAACTTTTAGTGTCAGATGCGGAAGAGGTAGCAGCCATCTTAACTCAACCACAAGTGTGTATATAAGAGAGATGCAATAGGCTGAAAATTTCAGCAAATAGGAGCAACCACAAGATTTTACATACGATAGACCACAATTTCTTTACATGAAACTGTCCAAATTTGAATATTCAACTGAATATGTGATTTAAATCACCTGTACTCAGCTTTTCACTCAAATCCTCGCACAAAACATCAATACATGTGATCCCATAAATTTGGTACACGTGCGTATTGTTGTTATAACCTGTAATAACCTGTAAATCACCTGTTTTGACCTAAAAATAGCATGTTTTGGATAGTTTTGGTAGTTTTGGTGACCTTATTGACCCCGAAAGCAAGGGGCTTTGCGATGGAAGCGAAAATGGTCGCGGGAAAGCAATATAGCTTGCTGTCGAGCAGTCTATGCAGTGCCTGTTTCGGACCCTAGGGCTTTGATACCAATTGAAAACGCGAAGGAGAGGCTACCGAGAGATGCCGAGGTGAAAGAGTGCAAGTCTGGGCCGGATGTAGCCAGGCGTGAGTGCAGGAGAGCAGTAGCGCTACGGATCGAAAGCAGAGAGAGGAAGAGAGCTTGTCACAAGACGGGCACCACGTGCCAATAGAAAAGGGCAGACTGAACAGACTTTTAACACTTCAATAACAATTGAACTGAAAGAGAGAGACGACACACGACACGGAGTGACGGAATTCCACTCCAGAAAGTATTGGCCCCAAACCTTGGCGCCCCTTTCGGTATTTCTTTATATTGCATCAACACAGTACAAGCCGATACTCCGGACTCTGCACCTTCTCTAGGAAGCATGCCAGAGAATGAGTCCTAACCTGATATTTAAGGCCCTTGGCCTAAAAAGCAATTACAGTGAAAAGCCTTCAAACTCAAAAGCATATGGTCCAAAAGCAAAGCCAAAAAACTGTCAGCGTAATTTACGGAAATCCGTACAGCCTGCCACATCATCAGCCAGCGCGAAACGTAGAATTCCGTACAGCTTGCCACGTCATCCTGCTAGCGCAATTTTCGGAAAATCTGCCACGTCATCAGTTTTTGCGTTTGTGCAGGTCCTGCTTTATTTTAATCCTTTATGTCACTTGGGGCCCCATCGGATGGGGTCCCCGTAAGTTAGGGTAGGACTTCTTCTTCTATTACTTGTTCTCTTAGGGTTTAGGCTCCTCGGCCGGCATCTGTAAGTTGGCCCCCTACTACAGGGCTTTGACACGTTAGCAGTTTGTTACAGAGCTTGCACGATTGGGGAAGGCTCACTTGTTTAGTTTTTGGGCTTTCCCACTTTTAGTATAAGTGACTTTTAAAAAATGTGTCCAAGTTTAATGTGAACGTGGACAAAGTATAAACATGTACAAAAGGGTTATTTAGGCCTTTAAGCCAACATGTTCACATGCAATTGCAACCTCGGTTCCTCTGGTGGAAAATGTTGATGCTAAGTGTTGTGCAATCAGAGGGTATGCAACTACTCTAAGAGCCTGGACATGCATGGCCTGCGTACAGGCTCACAAGGGTGCTAGAACACTTCCTAGGCTACCTAAACCCTAGAAGTAGGAACAACTTACCGAGATGCACATAGGGTTAGATGTGCATGTGACACTTCTTCGTCAAGTTCTATTTATTCCAGCTTATGAATTGCTCGTGTGCGCTCTCGTTTGTGACAGAAGTTATGGCAGAGTAATAGGGAACGGGGGGAACAGGTTCCTCTCATTCTCGGAACACGTTCCCAAGCCAGGCCCTTTCTTGGAACGGAAACGGGAACAAATTGGCGTTCCCTTCCATGCATAACCGGAATGGCAAGCAGAACGGCCGGAACGGGAGCATCCGGAACGCCCAAGTTTGAAAAAATGGCTGTTTGGGGTAGCTCTTTGGAACTTTGGGGAGGGGGTGTTCTTCCCATTTTCTCCTACATAAAGAAGGGCTTTAAACCCTCTCTCTCAAGCTCTCAACCTCATTCTCTCCCTCAAGGCTCTGTCCCCCTCTCCCTCTCCCTCTCTCTGAAAGCTTCAAAGCTCAAGCCTCAAGGCTCAAAGGCTCAAGTTCCATCACCTCAAGATCTCAACCTCACCTTCTTCCTCGGGCCTCAAGGCTCCAAGCCTTTATTAAAGGTCAAGCCTCAAGGCTCAAGATCCATCCCTCCCTCAAGAGTCACTCTCGAGTCTAAGCTCCATCTGGCAACCCTCCTTCATGTAAGCCTTAAGCATTATTGGAAAGCATGTCTAGATAGGATTCTGCTTGGACTAATGGGTGTGTGCGGCTCTCTACTGCATCTAACTTAGTTTAAGCATATTTTAGGTTTATTGTTCCGGCCCCGTTCTTGTTCCGCCGCCCCTCCCGGGGGGGGGGGGGGGGGGCGGGCGGGTTCCGGAAACGTTTAGAAGCCCCCCGTTCCCGTTCTGTGTAACTTTGAGTTATGGTAGTGCGCATAGCACAAGCATTTAAACTCTCTCTTTATGAGGGAAGGAGCAAGTGATGGCTATGGCTTGTGCTCAAGAAATTCCAGGAATCGAGATCTGAGTTTATTGATGAGTGGGTTTGCTCTACGATCGAGTTGAGGGATCATTAGGTTGAGCTTTTTCGCTCTAAGGATCTTAACAAGGGAGGGAATTTTCCCGAGTTCATATGCTATGATGCAATATGAAATGAATATTCTGATATAAGTCCTTTCCGTTTATTAGACTGGTGTATCTTGAGAAATAGTAAGCATATTCACTTCCCATCTTGTAAAAGCTAGGATAGGTTATCCTGACTTTTGGCTGCACATGCATGGACACATACTGTTGATATTTTCGTTTAAAATGAGGTCCTTCTAGACCTACATGATAAAGTTTATTTCAATGCCTCAACTAGGTTATAGAGAACTTTTGGGCAGCTAGCGACATTCTGATTGCTGAATAAGAATGCTATCTTTTCTAAGCTGTTGGCATTAAAATCAAGGAAAATTATCAAATACCCTTGAAATTTGGGGAAATTCCTAAATTACCTCTCAAGTTTCAAAAAATCCCAAAATACCCTTTATATTTTACCAAAAATGCCAAAATAGCTCTTGTTATTGTTGCAAACATTTCCAAACACTTTTCTTTTTGTAACTCTTCATAGGAAGATTAGTTCTCCCTCAATGTAGGATGAATTGAAAAGCACTGCAGAGATCTGAGCCAAGCAAGTCCCAGTACTCCAAGAAAAAGCTGGGAGTCAAGCCATCCTCACCTGGACAGCTACCACAGGGGAGTGCTCTAAGAGCCGTGTGTAGCTCCTCTAGCTGAAGAGGTAGCTCAAGCCTTTGGCGCATCTCCTCAGTCACAAGACAAGGCTTCTGTGCCCGCACCTGCTCTTTGCATGCATCCTGACGCTCTGATTGAGGCTCTGCAGACAGTAGATCATGGTAGAAGTCAGTAACAACTGCTTGCAGGCTCTAAGGCAACTGATCCGTCGGGCCTCCTCAACTGGCTGACCTTGGCATGCGTATGCCGGGGTCCCATTGCCTCAAAGAAAGCGCCTGTCACTCTGTCAGCCACCCACCTGGGTCCACTGAGATGCCTGTCGATGGAAAGCAAACTCATGGCGCCTTACCTTTGTGCTGACGAGCTCCTGGTGAGCGTGTTGTAAACTGCTCCTCCAACCAAGGACTGTTTGGATGGTGCTCCTGCATCCTCGGCAAGGAAGCAACACCGCGTCAGAGAGGTTGCTCCTCCTCTCTCGTTGCAGCCACAGGCGAGCCCAAGACTCTTGAAGAAAGAATCGAGTAAGCTGAGCAAGTCTTGAGGCCACTTTGTCAGCAGGAGAATCTTGCATGTCTAAGCTCTCTGCCCAAAGAGCCTCCACTCACTCTCTGAGCGCAGAGTCCAGCAAGACCCTCTCAGTGATGCGTAGCATCGTGCTCCCCCTCCTCTGCCTATCAGTCACTGTGAGGATCACTGGTGCATGGTCCGAAAAGAAAGTCCCTGCCAGAATGCGGACTGTCCCACCCAAGTCACAGAAGTGTTCACTAGTGTAGAAGCGATCTATCCGAGATAGATTCACGCCTCCCACTCTGTGGTCCGCCGGACGAGAGAAGGCCAGGCTGTCTGGGGGCCTCACAAAGCTAGAATGCTGCCACACATCTGAAACCCGCAGTCATACAAAACCTCTCCGAAGTTGCCAGCTCAACTCCATGCACAATAGTATGGCTACCACCAATCTTGTCAGAGGGGTCCAACATGTTGAAGTCACCTCCTATGCACCATTGCTCTGCTTGCGGTAGAGACTCAACAATCTGAGACCAAAAATCTGCACGTGCACTCGCCACATTGGGCGCATAGATGTTCAGGAAGCCCACGAGACAACCTTGAACCTGCATAGTGATCCACTGAGCCTTGCCTGACACAATAATCCCTTTGCCACAATGGCCTCCTGCAAAGAATCCACAATAGTGATACATACCTTGCCTTGGTTGCCTCCAGGTCTAAATGCAGCTGACCAAAAAGTCTCATATCGTCCACGCAAAAGTTGACCACAACGTCTAATGCGGCTCTCACACAGACGATGCTCCTGTAGCATAAGAAGGTTAATCCCTCCTCCCACAAGGCATCGTTGAAGCTCCTGACGCAGTTGGCCTCTCTGATGCTGGGGCCCACCTAATCCTTGTACGTTCCATGAGACAATCCTCATGGGGAGCGAGAGAGAACTGATGTTGCTGCAGCAGCTAACCGGCTATCTTTGAGACAGGCTTGGATGGGGAGTAATCTGCATCCGAGCGTCCTCGAGATAGGCGTGACTGCAAAGAGTGTCTAGCCCAAGCCCAAGTAGACCGAGCCATGCGTAAAGCAACCTCCTCTGTCCAGGAGTCCTCATGTATGTGTACATAGCATGGTGGTGTGTGCGTGTTAGCAAAGAAGTGAACCACAATGTGTCTACATCCTGCTGCGTTTGGAGGTGTCATAGTAAACTTGGCCAATGGCCAAAGAGTCTGAAGCAAGTCTGTAACCCCTAGGTCTTCCATGCGATGAGAGAACTCTAGGGCCTGTGTCTGCAGCCACTCCAACACTGAGTCTATAGTCCACTCAGCGTGGTCCCTACTGCATAGAGGAAAAGAGAAGCCAACCGCTGAGTCCAAGGCCTCTATCCCCCTAGTTGCAAGGAACAGTACATGAACTTTGAAGCAAGCTGCCTCAAGGTCTGGTGACGGGTCGCCGAGAAACCGTGTAAAGTCGTAGGCAAAGAGATCCCAACGATGACGAATGTCGAAGCTGATCAGACCACGAGAAACTGCTGCAAAGGGAGACGTATGCACTAGAAGAGGGGGTCGCAAGAAAGGCTGTCCCTCTCTCGCCAAGAGACTCGTGGCAAAGGCGCTGCCAAGAGATCTCCTAGTAGCCGAGAAAGGCCCTGCCCTTTGGGATGGCTGCGGGACTGAAGCGGGAGGAGGTGAGGGAGCAGGGGGAGAGTGGGGGCGAGGGGAATCGACAAAGGTAGGAGGGTGAGATGGAGAGGCAGAGGGAGGAGAGAGGGGGGGGGGGGGGGGAAGAAGGGGGGAACTCCGGGGGTGGAGGGGCTGTCGAGGGTGAGGCTGAGGTGGAGGCTGGAGCAGGGACTTCGTCTTGCTGAAGAGGGTCGAATCGGTTCCCTGTGGGAACCCACTGTTGCTGGGCAGGAGCCTGAGCCTTGAGGACCACTCTGAGTGCCAGGCTGGCGCCACTGGCCCCTACCAACGTCGACCACGAACCTGCTGCCAGCCCTCCTCCGCTTGAGCCCCAGGCTCGGAGGGTGGCTCCACCTACGTACTCTGCGACTCAGCCTGCTGCTGCTGGCCAGCCCTTGAGGGCTGGGGCCGGGCTTGTGATGTAGATCGGGGTCTCCTTCGTGGACATGCCTTCTCAAGATGGCCCATCTGTTGACAAATGAAACACTGATTCGGGAGGCGCGAATACTCCACGCTCTGTCGGAACCAACTCCCACTCACCCGAGGAAGTAGGATGACCTTCGGGAGAGTGTGGGTGTCCTAACCAGAACACGTACTAAGGGAATGCTGGCCCCCTTGGCAAGTACTGAGGCTGTCGTGTGAGGTGTCTCTCCAGGAAAATTCCAATCTTTGAGCCTATCCTGGACAAAAGTGGTAGGTACTCCCTCCTCAAACTAGGAAAGCAGACGGAGATGGGAAGGTCTGCCTCCTCTACCAGAACATCTGAAGCTGGGTCAAAACCATGTCACCACTGTCGAAAGTGGGCTCGAACTGCTCGGATGGTCAAGGGGCTCATCGCGATGACCTTGAACACCATCTCGGAGGTCTCAAACTCTATTTGATACTAACCGCATCCGAGGAACTGAACGTCCAAGATCTTGCCCGCCTTTGCGAGAAGGCGGGCCTGGAGAAGATCACGCAGCTCTGCTTTGCTGGGTTTGGTGCCGAGAATCTTGCAGATGACGTGAAGTCGCCTGCAGGCGTTCCACCTCTGCGGCTAGGCTCGCTTGCTCTGTCGGTGAGAGAGCAAGTCGAATGGTGGGCTCAGCGGGGTCGGGCGAGGGGACTTCATTGGAGTCCCTCTGTGGCTGAGCTTAGCCTCCATCCGTGTCTGCTGTTGTGAAGAAAAGGCGGAGAAGCGTCGACGAACGGGGAATCTCCTGCTGGACCGAGCACGTCGAGGGTGTTGGCGAGGCCCGTCAAGCAGGAATGGAGAGGCGTCGGGCTAAAGGCAGTGTGCAGGCGGTTGGGGCAGTGGGTAGGCAGGCGGACAGGGCAGCGGCGGGCAACGGGCAGGGCACGTAAGAGGGGGGGGGGACAGCAGCAACGAGCACGCGTTCGGAAAATACTCTTAATTAGAGTAGCTTTTTTGTAGTTATGTTCTCCTAGTCATTGATCTTTGGTCTCCTTGAATTGTTTATGGTTCTTTTGTGTTATGTGTTAACTCCCGTCGCAGGTTCTCTTTGCAAAGTGCTCTGTGTGTGTGTATAAAGTAAAGAATTTCGGGTGAAAGCCAACGCCTACCGCCCTACGGGCCGGTTGCACTCAGCGTCATACAAAACCTCTCCCAAGCTGCTAACTCGACTCCATGCACAGTAGCATGGCTGCCTCCGATCCTGTCAGAAGGGTCCTCCAACATGTTGAAGTCCCCTCCTACACACCACTGGTCAACCTGTGGCAAAGACTCAACAATCTGTGACCAAAACTCTGCACGAGCACTCGCCACATTGGGCGCATAGATGTTCAGGAAACCAACAAGGCTACCCTGAACCTGCATAGTAGTCCACTGAGCCCTGCCTGGTACAATAATCCCTCTGCCTGAAACCGGCCCGTAGGGCGGTAGGCGTTGGCTTTCACCCGAAATTCTTTACTTTATACACACACACAGAGCACTTTGCAAAGAGAACCTGCGACGGGAGTTAACACTTGAATACACACACGGCTCGGAAGCTAGAATGCTCCGAGCAGACGCCGACAACCTGTAGGCCCCAAAATTGGCACCCCTTTCGGTATTTCTTTATTCTTTAGAAGGGTAAATTACAAGGTAAGGTCCTGGGAATCCTTCACGTGTATCCACCTAGATACCATTTGATTTGGCCAAATTTCGGCAGCATAACAGCCCCAAAACTTGCGCGAAACCAATTCCCCTGCTGGAACTCGCTTGCACTGTCGTATACCCTCTGATTCCTGTCCAAAAACAGTAAATTCAGCACGCTGTATTTACTGGTTTTTGCCTTGTTTTCAGCCCCAAACAGTCCCCTAACTGTCCTTTGCCAGTGGGGCACGATTCCCAATGATCCTGGCGTCCGTATGGCTGAAAAACAGTGAAATTACAGCGCATACACAGCGTTGATTTTGCACCTGTACGGTGAGGTTATGACCCTCACCAGTGCCTGCTTTGGAGCAGCAGTTAGCTACCCCTGTTCCTGCTCAAGGAGGCTCTTGCCTCAGCACAAAAGCATGAACCCACACAACTGTACATCAGTCAAATGAGTAGCCCTCTTGTGGGGCATCACATAACTGCACGTAGGGGAGAAAGAGAGCAGTGTGTAGTGTGCAGGGCATCACTCCTAGCACCACACTGTACATGAGAGGGAAAGAAAGCACTCCATAGCTCTTAACCTGTGACAGGTTCTCAATGAAGCATCCCCCCAGCATAAATCGAGCGCCCTCTCTTCTGCCCTTGACCTGTAATGCATCTGTGAACAAATAGATGCAAAAAGGAGAAGATTTCCATGGCTGCCAAAACCTGCGTATCGCTAAAAACGCAGCAAAACAGCCCTGTAAACACGCATCTGATGCCTTCCAATGCTGAAAATGAGCTCCTTGGACCTAGGCAAAGTCATGGGAAGCTCAAAAATGGAGAGAAATGGCTGAAAATCCAAGTTAATAGCCTCCAAAACTGCTCTCAAAAGTCAGTTACGAGTTCTCTTCTCCCAAACTTGGTAAATTGACCACAAAGTGCCACTTGGCACTCATACATGCAATTTCCCCGCATTGGGTTTCCTACTTAAAAATCTCTCAACTGGTGCATCAGTTGACTTTGCAGCAGAGTACTAAAATGTTCCCTTGGTCATACCGAAGGTAATGACGCGAACACATTTCACGGCCCAGAATAGCAGTTCCCTAATTTTTAGGAGATGCTTCCGTCGGGCTCCCGCTGGTCTTCTGACCATCTATCCTCATTGGGACCGAATCCAAAAGTGCAATGTGGCCCAACTGTCGGATACTTTCTGTTGGTGATCCCACCTTGACTTTATGCCTTTATTGAGTTCACTTCCTAGTATCCACCAACTTGCTAACTGCGATGGGGGGGACCTGTATGATCTTGCTCTAAGCCTAGACATCCTCTTACCATACGGATTCCAGTGCCGACCAACTTCCCGTCTACGGGTGAAACTACCGTTCACATTGGCCATACAATGTCCGACCATTTGCAACTTCAAAAAGAGGGTCTCAAAAATAAAACAAAAATCATTGGAAGAAACCAACAACTAAGGTTAGCAATTGCCACGTCCTCGTGACATACCCCCCTCTTGAAATCGCAAACGTCCTCGATTGCATACCATAAATACATGCCACTGATGATCTTGTGTTGTTAGCACTCTTTTATCATCGCATGTATCCGCAAGAAAGACTGTCAAAACATATGTACAAATGACTTAATGAGACCTTCATACTTTTGTCAAACTGTACACTGCTGTTGCACTGAATCCATGAGTACATTTGATGTGCTAGCTCTATCATTACCCCTCCTTTGCACACGTTGGGTTGGGGCATAAGTAGGCTGTAACCGAAAGGCCTCAAGGTAAAGCTGCAATACATTTGGTGACTCTGACAGTTCATGCTCTTCCATCCACTTTGCATCCATAGGTGGATAGTTCTTGAACTTCACCATAGCATCTTGCAACCTGTCCCTTAACTTTTACGTATGCAAAAGGCTCTTGCCTCTGCAAACGAGCATAATTCCACAACCTGACGTACCACCCACGACCAAGCAAGCTCAAATTTCAAGATGATTTACCAATGCGTCATAGAATCCAAGCAATCGCCTCAGAGAATCGGCAAGCAGCATGTCACCTGGCAGACCCACATCACTCCCGCAGGAGATCTAGTGGCCAATCTACCACCGTGAAACCTCTCCCTATCTCATCTTGGTTCATACTTGCAAACCCTAAAACGCAGCAGAAATTCAGCCCTAATTTGACCACTTTTTAGCAGGGCGTACATGCGGAATTTCCTGTTTGTCCTGTGAAGAGGAACCCTCTTCAATAATTCCATTCCCTTTGTCGGCCATAGTGTAATCCCGTATTCCTGCACTGTGTGTCTTTACCCTGAACAATCCAGGCTTACTCTTTGAGGAAAAAGTGATTGATGTCCCGGCAACGGAACCATGAAACCGGCCAGTAGGGCGGTAGGCGTTGGCTTTCACCCGAAATTCTTTACTTTAAACACACACACAGAGCACTTTGCAAAGAGAACCTGCGACGGGAGTTAACACTTGAATACACACACGGCTCGGAAGCTAGAATGCTCCGAGCAGACGCCGACAACCTGTAGGCCCCAAAATTGGCGTCCCTTTCGGTATTTCTTTATTCTTTAGGAGGGTAAATTACAAGGTAAGGTCTTGGGAATCCTTCACGTGTATCCACCTAGATACCATTTGATTTGGCCAAATTTCGGCAGCATAACAGCCCCAAAACTTGCGCGAAACCAATTCCCCTGCTGGAACTCGCTTGCACTGTCGTATACCCTCTGATTCCTGTCCAAAAACAGTAAATTCAGCACGCTGTATTTACTGGTTTTTGCCCTGTTTTCAGCCCCAAACAGTCCCCTAACTGTCCTTTGCCAGTGGGGCACGATTCCCAATGATCCTGGCGTCCGTATGGCTGAAAAACAGTCAAATTACAGCGCATACACAGTGCTGATTTTGCACCTGTACGGTGAGGTTATGACCCTCACCAGTGCCTGCTTTGGAGCAGCAGTTAGCTACCCCTGTTCCTGCTCAAGGAGGCTCTTGCCTCAGCACAAAAGCATGAACCCACACAACTGTACATCAGTCAAATGAGTAGCCCTCTTGTGGGGCATCACATAACTGCACGTAGGGGAGAGAGAGAGCAGTGTGTAGTGTGCAGGGCATCACTCCTAGCACCACACTGTACATGAGAGGGAAAGAAAGCACTCCATAGCTCTTAACCTGTGACAGGTTCTCAATGAAGCATCCTCCCAGCATAAATCGAGCGCCCCCTCTTCTGCCCTTAACCTGTAATGCATCTGTGAACAAATAGATGCAAAAAGGGGAAGATTTCCATGGCTGCCAAAACTTGCGTATCGCTGAAAACGCAGCAAAACAGCCCTGTAAACACGCATCTGATGCCTTCCAATGCTGAAAATGAGCTCCTTGGACCTAGGAAAAGTCATGGGAAGCTAAAAAATGGAGAGAAATGGCTGAAAATCCAAGTTAACAGCCTCCAAAACTGCTCTCAAAAGTCAGTTACGGGTTCTGTTCTCCCAGACTTGGTAAATTGACCACAAAGTGCCACTTGGCACTCATACATGCAATTTCCCCGCATTGGGCTTCCTGCTTAAAAATCTCTCAACTTGTGCATCGGTTGACTTTGCAGCAGAGTACTAAAATGTTCCCTTGGTCATACCGAAGGTAATGACGCGAACACATTTCACGGCCCAGAATAGCAGTTCCCTAATTTTTAGGAGATGCTTCCGTCGGGCTCCCGCTGGTCTTCTGACCATCTATCCTCATTGGGACCGCATCCAAAAGTGCAATGTGGCCCAACTGTCGGATACTTTCTGTTGGTGATCCCACCTTGACTTTATGCCTTTATTGAGTTCACTTCCTAGTATCCACCAACTTGCTAAGTGCGACGGGGGGGACCTGTATGATCTTGCTCTAAGCCTAGACATCCTCTTACTGTACGAATTCCAGTGCCGACCAACTTCCCGTCTGCGGGTGAAACTACCGTTCACATTGGCCATACAATGTCCGACCATTTGCAACTTCAAAAAGAGGGTCTCAAAAATAAAACAAAAATCATTGGAAGAAACCAACAACTAAGGTTAGCAATTGCCACGTCCTCGTGACACTGCCCACAATGGCCTGCTGAAGTGAGTCCGCAATAGTCATACATACCGCACCCTGGATGCCTCCAGGTCCAAAAGCAGCTGACCAAAAGGTATCATAGCATCCACGCAAAATCTGACCACATCGCCGAATGCGGCTCTCAGACAAATGGTGCTCCTGAAGCATAAGGAGATCAATCTCTCCTCCCACAAGGCAACGCTGAAGCTCTTGACGCAATCGGCCCCGCTGTCGCTGAAACTGGGGCCCACCTAGTCCTTGCACGTTCCACGAGACGATCCTCATGGGGAGCGAGAGAGAACAGATGCTGCCGCAGCAGCAAGACGAGCTATCTTCGAAGCAGGCTTGGATGGGGAGTAATCCGCATCCGAGCGTCCTCTAGAGAGGCGAGACTGCAGTGAGTGCCTGGTCCAAGCCCAAGCAGAGCGAGCCGTGCGTAAAGAAACCTCCTCTGTCCAGGAGTCCTCATGAATGAATACATAGCAAGGCAAACACTGCGTATCAGCAAAAAAGTACACCACAATGTGTCTACATCCTGCTGAGTCTGGGGGTGTCACCGCAAACTTGGCCAGTGGCCACAACGTCTGCAGCAAATCTGTAACGCCAAGTTCTCCCATGTGGTGAGAGAACTCGAGAACCTGTGTATGCAACCATCCCACCACTGAGTCGAGGGACCACTCTGTCTCAGTCCTGCCACAGAGGGGAAAGGAGAAACCAACTGCTGAGTCCAAGGCCTCTGTCTCCCTAGCGGCGAGGAACAAAGCGTGGACTGTGAAGCAGGCTGGCTCGTGGTCTGCTGCGGAGTCGCCAAGAAAACGAGTGAACCCGTAATCGAAGAAATCCCAGCGGCGTCGGAGGTCAATGCTCGTCAAACCACGCGGGATAGCTGCAAGAGAAGATGTCTGAATCTGCAGAGGGGGCCGCATGAAGGGCTGACCCTCTCTCGCTAGGCGACTCGTGGCAAAGGCGCTGCCAAGAGATCTCCTAGCCGCCGGCGAGGGTCCAGTCTCCTGAGCCGACTGAGGTACTGAAGCAGGAGGAGAGGGTGAAGGGGCTGGGGGGGGGGGGGGGCGGGGGAGAGGAGAAGCGGGGTGGGGCGGCAGAGACATGGGGGGGGGGCGAGGTGGGGGGTGAGCGGTAGCAGAGGGCGGGGGAGGGCATGAGGAGGAGGAGGGGAGATCGGAAGGCGGAGCTGCTGGCGAGGGTGAAGCGGAGGTGGAGGCTGGCGAAGGAGGCTCCTCCTGCTCAAGAGGCCCAAAGCGGTTCCCCGTAGGAACCCACTGCTGCTGAGTAGGCACCTGGGAGCCACTCTGAGTGCCAGGCTGACGCTGTGGCCCCTGGCGTCGACGGCCACGGGCCTGCTGCCACCCCTCCTCCGCTGGAGCCCCAGGCTTGGAGGGTGGCGCTGAATCTGTGCTCTGTGTCGCTGGCTGTGGCTGCGGCCCAGCCTTGGCAGGTTGGGGCTGAGGCTGGGGTGCGGGTCGTGGTCTCCTCCGTGGACAGGCCTTCGCTAGGTGGCCCATCTGTCTGCAGATGAAGCACTGGTTCGGGAGACCCGAGTACTCCACACTCTGTCGAAACCAACCCCCACTCACCCGAGGCAAAAGGATGACCTTCGGGAGCGTGTGGGTATCTCTGACCAAAACTCGAACTGAAGGGATGCCAGCCGCCTTGGCAGCTACTGATGCTGCCGTACGAGGTGTCTCCAGGACTGTCCCGATGGCGGAGCCAATCCTGGAGAGAAGTGGAAGGTACTCCCTCCGTAAACCCGGAAAGCAGACTGAGATGGGGATGTCTGCCTCCTCTACTAGCACATCCGAAGTCGGGTCAAAACCATGTCGCCACTGTCGAAAGTGGGCGCGTGATGCTCGGATGGCCAGTGGACTCATAGCAATGACCTTGGAAGCCATCTCGGAAGTCTCGAACTCAATCTGGTAGTACCCCCGTCCGAGAATCTGGACATCCAAGATCTTGCCCACCTCTGAGAGAAGGCGGGCTGGAGAAGGTCTCGCAGCCCTCCTCTGCTAGGTCGAGTGCCGAGAACCTTGCAGATGACCGAAGTCGCCTGCAATCTCTCTACCTCTGCGGCAAGGCTCGCTTGCTCTGTAGGCGAGAGAGCAAGTCGAATGGTGGGCTCAGCGGGGTCGGGCGAGGGGGCTTCATCAGAGTCCCTCTGTGGCGAAGCTGGAGCCTCCATTTGTGTCTGCTGCTGTAGGGGAGGGGCGGAGAAACGTAGTTGAAAAACGAAGCTTTTGCAGGACCGAACCCGTCACTGGTACTGGCGAGGCCCGACGAGCAGGATGGCCGTCGTGAGGAAGGATTGGGAGGCGGGGTTGGGGGGCTGAGGCAGAAAACGGGGCGGCAGGCGGGAGTGGGGGAAAGTTGGCGAGCAGGTGGGCAGGGCGGGCATAGGGCTGCGGGCAGGCTGGGCAGCGCGCTGGCGTACGCGTTGCAGGTGCGGGCGGCGAGGGCAGGGGGGGAATGGCCAACGGTGGCGCGCGAGGGCAGGGGGGGGAGGGGCAGGGGGAGGTTGCGATGGCGAGTGGGTAGCGCAACATCAGCAGCGAGCTCCTCCAAGAGTGTTTGTTGGAGCACCTATTTTACTTCCTCTTTGAAGGCTTTCTAAAGATTTGGTGTGGTTTTTTCTAGGACACCACTTTTTTGAAAAAATGAAGGTCATGACCTTATCCGAAAGAATGTGTTTGAGAAAATGGCCTTCGCTAGGATTCATCATTTATTTTAGAACCTATAGAATTACATTTTATCTACCCCTCGGAAATGCAAAAACTCCCTTAAACTTACTTTTTGTTTAAGGGATTAGATATGCCAACTGGATCTATTTCTAGAGCAAGCCTTTTGCTGATAAGATGTATCTCAGATTTCAAAGCTTTGAAGGAGATGATCTCTTCATATCTCTCAGATGATTCTTAGGCTCTTTTGGAGTCGCTTACCTTTAATGGTTGCTTAGGGGTTGCTTGCAACTATTGACAAAGACTTGGAGGGGATCAAAGCCATTTTAAGGATTTGATAAAAAATATGACTGAGATCTCTAGAGCAAGCCTTTTGGTGAGAAGATGTATCTTAGATATTGAAGCTTCGAAGGAGATTATCTCTTCATATGTCTTGGATGATTCTTAGGCTCTTTTCTAGTTGCTTACCTTTAATGATTGTGTAGTGGCTGCTTGCCATTAAGGATTTGATAAAAAACATGACCAAGGTCAACAAAAGTCATAGTGAAGAACTAGTCTCTTTCTCCTCGTCAAGGGTTGAGCTTACTAACTTCTTAAACAAGCAATGCTGCCTTAACCTTGTTTTCGTCACTACTTTGCAAATGGGGCATGGGCATACATGACTTAACGGGAGAGAAATTGTCACGTGCACATCCTAGCCTATGTGTACGTGCACGAGTTGTTCCTACTTCTAGGGTTTAGGAAGCCTAGGAAGTGTTCTGGCACCTGTAACAAACTGCTGATGTGTCAAAGCTTAAAGAATGGAGCCAACTTACAAATGTGGCCGAGGGGCCTGAACTGTCACAAAGTGATGACGTGGCTTCTCGAGAGCAGAAACCCTAACCCTAATTTCTGCCAAAAACCCTAACTGCTGAAACCCTAGTTCTGGAAACCCCTTTCCTAAAACCTGCAAACCCTAATTTTGGAAACCCTAACCCTAAAACTTGAAAACCATAATTTTGGAAACCCTAACTCGAAAACTGTAGAAACCCTAACCCTAACCCTAAGGGCAGCAGGGAGATTTCCAAAAATTGCACTGGCTGATGACGTGGTAGGCTGTATGGATTTCCGTGATTTACGCTGCCAGCTTTTTGGCTTTGCTTTTGGAGCAAATACTTTTAAGTTTGAAGGCTTTTCAATGTAATTGCTTTTTAGGCCAAGGGTCTTTAAATATGAGGTTAGGGCTCATTCTCTGGCATGCTTCCGAGAGAAGGTGCAAAGTCTGGAGTATCGGCTTGTACTGTGTTGATGCAATATAAAGAAATACCGAAAGGGGCACCAAGGTTTGGGGCCAATACTCTCCGGGGTGGAATTCCGCCACTCCGTGTCGCGTGTCGTCTCTCTCTTTCAGTTCAGTTGTTATTTAAGTGCTAAAAGTCTGTTCAGTCTGTTCTTTTCTATTGGCACGTGGTGCCCGTCTTATGACAGTGGTATCAGAGCATCAGGCGTGTGCTTTTTTGGAAGCATACCGGTCCTACAAAAGAACAGACATAGCTATTGGAATTTTATTTGAGGTATCTTCGCCGTCCAACCTGGACTTATTAGTCACTCCCACCCTTCATCATGCATCGGGCGTGCTCCCATCTTCACCGCTCATGCCTTACAAGGCATAAGCCATTAAGATCACTTGCAAAGAAGGATCCAATATTTGTTTCGAGTCACTTTTTTTTCTCAAAAGCAGTGCTATGTAGATGTTGATATCTACAGCTACCAAGCAGCATACTCCAAGGACTTGACAAGCTTTCAAGAAAATTATTTTGCCCGAAGTTATATGGTTTCTCGCATCTTCCTTCGGAGCGCAACTTCTGGTGGAGTGGGGTATCTGGAAATGCTTGCCATGGAAACCCTAGCAGATTAATTTCGCGACATCTCTCAGTAGATGTCTCTTCACGAGCAGATGACCTTGGAGGTTCGGTGTGATTGCTCTCTCTTGGGACTACCATCGCCGCCAAAGAAACACTGTCTGTCCAAGAGCTGATGGACCATGCTGTGCTCGGCTACTACCTCATGGAAGGAACCTAACCCTAATTTTTGGTACAGGTTTCAAGATGGAAAGTCAATCGACTTTTCGAGCTCGATTGATGTCGAGATTGCTTTTTAAGTTTGAGTTCTGTTTGATCTTGTTTGGTGATTCTGTTTGGAATTTGTTTGAAATGGATTGTATCTGTTTTGGTGCCGATTTGAATTGTTTGACTTTGATTTGATACTGGTTTTAATGATTGGTGATTTTACTCCCGGGTGGAGAAGTGAGAAATACTGTTTTGGTATTGTTTGAACCTCGGATTGACGCAGGCCGATGCCTGGGGAGCGTTTCGTTGTATGTTTGAAAACCTCGGAACGACGCAGGCCGATGCCTGGGGAGCGTTCCGTTGTATGCTAGAAAACCTCCGAACGACGCAGGTCGATGCCTGGGAGCGTTTGGTTGTATACTTGAACCTCCAAGCGACGCAGACTGCGGTCTGGGGAGCGTTTGGTTGTATAGTCCTCTGAACTCATAGCCCGAACCTTTTTAGGTTATTTGCGAGGGAGTGACGAGGTAGTCGTTGAGTAGCTTCATACCGCAGACAATTTGTCTCAGGGGAGTGCTCAGCGGTGTTGTTTGTTGTGTCTTGTAACATGCATATGTAAGCATTTGTGTTGCATTGTGATATGCCAATTACTGAATATTCGTAATTGGATGAGATTGCCTGGGTATATAATTTTAGTGCATCAAGACACCCGTGGAAGATTAGTACGGTCCGGGTGTGATGGCTAATTTTACTACGTCGAAATATCAAGAGTTCCGATCTGGAAGAAAGGAGAAGCTAACTTCTTGATCAAAACAGCCGAAAGGAGAAGCTAACTCCTTGATCAAAATAGCCGAAAGGAGAAGCTAACTCCTTGATCAAAAGAGCAGAAAGGAGTAGCTAACTCCTTAATAAAAAGAGCAAATTGATTGTGCTCGGAATGTCCCTCGAAATTTTTTGAGCTAACTTGAGTTGTTTTGCAAATATGCTGTAATCGCGGACGATTACTCTCTATCAAGAAGGGGAGATGTAACAAACTGTTGACGTGTCAAAGCCTAAAGAATGGAGCCAACTTACAGATGTGGCCGAGGGGCTTGAACTGTCACAAAGTGATGACGTGGCTGTCCGAGAGCTGAAACCCTAATCCTAATTTCTGCTAGAAACCCTAACTGTTGAAACCCTAATTTTGAAAACCCCATTCCTAAAACTTGCAAACCCTAATCTTGGAAACCCTAACCCTAAAACTTGCAAACCCTAATTTTGGAAACCCTAACCTTAAACCTGCAGAAACCCTAATCCTAACCCTAAGGGCAACAGGGAGATTTCCGAAAATTGTGTTGGCTGATGAAGTGGCAGGCTGTACGGATTTTTGTGATTTACGTTCGTAGCTTTTTGGCTTTGCTTTTGGACCATATGCTTTTAAGTTCGAAGGCTTTTTACTGTAATTGCTTTCTAGGCCTAGGGCCTTTAAATATGAGGTTAGGGCTCATTCTTGGCATGCTTCCTAGAGAAGGTGCAGAGTCTGGAGTACCGGCTTGTACTGTGTTGATGCAATATAAAGAAATACCGAAAGGGGCGCCAAGGTTTGGGGCCAATACTCTCTGGGGTGGAATTCCGCCACTCCGTGTCGCGTGTCGTCTCTCTCTTTCAGTTTAGTTGTTATTGAAGTGCTAAAAGTCTGTTCAGTCTGTTCCAATACTCTCTGGGGTGGAATTCCGCCACTCCGTGTCGCGTGTCGTCTCTCTTTCAGTTTAGTTGTTATTGAAGTGCTAAAAGTCTGTTCAGTCTGTTCTTTTCTATTGGCACGTGGTGCCCGTCTTGTGACAACACCTTTGTGAGCCTGTGTCCAGGCCATGCATGTTCATGCACTTAGAGTAGCTGCATACCCTCTGATTGCACAACCCATAGCATTAGCATCATGATACAATACCTAGCATGAGTATTTGCCACCGCATGGTTCCAGTTTGGACATCGCGCGGGAAACCCTGCTTATAAGTCATTTTATTGAAAGTGACTTTTGGAATTCTTTTTTAAGTTTGTTGGGAAGCTTGCCCTACTCAACATATAATACCTATAAATGAAACCCATTGGGCACTCGACAGAAGCAGAAGACAGAAGGAGAGCTCCAGAGCACAAGTGCAGAAGTGCGATAGCAGAGTTCCTCAGAAGTTGGCTAGCGTTTTTGGAGATCCATCCTCAGCGTTTTCAGCCTTCATCCGTGTTTCAGTTTTCAGCCCTTAGCCTCGTGAGAACCCGCTCCCACCCGGTTGCAGATCCTCGCCAGTTTCCCCGTCAAGACACAAATCAGCCTAGCGTTTCCAGATTTCGATCAGCCAGCGTTTTTGCATTTCAGCCCTCGCCTGGTGAAGCGGTTGTAGATCCAAGCCACAGTACACCGCAACAGCACATCCACAGCCAGAAGACCTAGCGCTTTCAGTTTTCAGCCTTGACGCGGTCGTCTCGACACCATCGTCGTCGTCAACATCGTCATTGTCATCGTCATCGCAGATCCCTATCTTGACGACGACACCATCGTCGCTATTGTTGCAGATCCCGGACTTGACGGCGACATCGTCGCAGTCACCATGGTCGTTGTCGACATAGTCATCATCAAGTACCGCATCATCTAGAAGCGTTGTACCAGACTTTGTGCAATCTAAGCGAATACCTCTCTAGCAATAGAGAGGGGGGCCCATGAAGGGGGTTTGGGATCCCATCTGGTGTGGTCTCCCCTCTCTCTTTCTCTAGCACTCTTTGCACACTCGCTCACAGTTCGCATTCCACTCTCGTGTTTGTTCATTGCACATTCTCTCATTAAGTCAAGGAAGTCTCTCCCTTCCCGTCAGTAAAAGGAACCTTGAGCACTTACTGTTCACTCATCCTGAGCCATACACCATCATTCACTTCCGCTGCACATTACAGAAACTAACTCACATAGGCCAGGCACAGCCACAAAACAACCGAAAGATCTCCTCGTAGGACAAACCAGGGCACTAGCAGTTCTGTGTGGAAAGGTGATAAACATCAACAAAATGTTCTGCTCGTTCAACAAAATGAGTTTATGGCACGCGAGTCTCATTTTCTGTAAGACTATTTTGCATTACTGACTGTCAAGTTAACTCAATGCTTGGTGTTTTAAGCACAGTGATGGATATGTTTTTCTAAATTGTGTGTTCACCTTTTACAATGCTGGGGGCATTATACGATGCTTATTGCTCCCAAGAAAGTAGGCTTTTCCAGCTGATAATGAAGGCGGGTTTCTCTCATAGGTATTGAGATGTTCAGAGGGTTGCTTGGAGCTTTTGGATGTGTCCGACGAGTTGCCTGAGCTGAAGCGAAGGCCTGGACTAAAGACATGGAAGGTTGCTTTTTGGACCCAAAAATCAGTTTATAGGTGTACTATTTGTGTGGCAAACTGGTTAATCTATTATTATTTTTGGTGGTGAAGGTCAGGGACAAGGGTCTTTGGATTTCTTCTTATCGCAATGTAGATAAACATCGAGTAGGATCAATTCTGCCAAGCATGTTCCCAACTGGAAGGGGTCAAGGTGTAGTGAGCGCACAAGATGAGGAGCTGTTGCCATTGGAAACTTGTGAGGAAGAGATTGCACCTCCCGAAGGCGAACAGACGAGTGAAGACAACACACCACAAAATCGAGAAATGGGTGAAACTGAAGATGGTGGCGAGATTGCATTGCTGCCACTTGAACGCTGCCTCCGCATCTTACCTCATGATCAGGATACTGGTGGCTTTTTTGTTGCTGTTTTTAGAAAAGTTGCGGCACTCAAAGGTCTGTGAGTTGGCCTAGTTTAACAGATGATCAGCGAAAAACCTCATGTAAAGAAAACTTTTATGCTGATTGCAGGTGAACAAACTTCCAGTCGTCCTGTTAGAAGGCACACAAGTGCTAGAAAAGTGGAGCTACATGATAATGTTGAGCACCTAGAAGTAGGCAAACCCGAAGCAGTAATCTCTCTGAACCAAGAAGTTGTTGACCAGAAACCTAGTGAAACAGAAAACGAAATCGTCAAAGATGTGGACAGCAATGAAGTAATTGAGATGGATGGTGGACCCGAGGCTCAATCGAAGACCAAACCAAGCAGGCCTCAGCAACAAGGAAACTGGAAAGGAGTAGATCCTGTTCTGTTTCTTAACGATGAGGCTCTTATTGACAGTATCATTTCCTTCTACGGCATCAAGGATTCACTTCCATTGCGTGGCCACCTGGTCACAAGAAGTGAGGATACAAGTCGTTTGAAGAGAATATATTATGTATCAGAGTCTGTTGCGAATCTAATGAAGTTGAATTTTCGAACGGGGGAGCAGATGAAGATAACTTCTTTGGGGCTTAAAGTCTTTGTGGGTCTTAACTTGTGTTGGCTGTTTCTTTTCAAAATAACTGATGTTTCTATTGCATCTGCTGATCCTCTGCTTGGTTCTTGTTTTTTTCTGCCCAGGAAAGGCAGGGAGGCAAAGAGATCTTTTCGCAATGTGCATTTAGAATTGCGTCTGAAGGGCTTCCGTTGCTCTTGCCCCACCTGACTCGACAGCTACTTCGTGCTTCTAAACAAGACTTCAAGCTGCTGCTGTCTGTAAAGACAACACCATTTTCTGCCTTTTCAGGCTCTGACTTCGTGGCATCATTGCAAGCGCTTGTTCCTGGTTGCTGTGTGGTCATCCTGGATGGTGGGGTCAAATATTCCTTGCAGTTCGAAAAATTTTGATTCCATTTCCAAACTGTGGATATTACTTCACCTAATAATCACTTTGTGCAGGTGAAAATGATGCTGAGAGCCAGAGTTCGTCCGTGACAGCCATTGGGTGCTGGCGTGGTCGATCAAATCTGAGCCTATTGATACCAAAAGAAGAGGCATTACAGCTTTTGGACAGATTGTTTGTTGATGGGGAAAAGGATGATGGGCAATCCTCTCAGAGAGACGCCGACGCTCCTCTGAAGTTTAAGGATGACGATGGGAAGGATGTTGAAGAGCGCACGGACCTGGAAACTCCATTGTTGGCTTTGGAGGTGTGCCAACAAGAGGATTTGCATGCTAGTATGTCAGTCGCACAAGCACCTATATGATGAGGACATGAAGAACAAAGAAAAAAAGCCTTGAGGCAGAGATACTAATCCAAAGAGCAAGTGTAAAGTTGTGGTCGACATAGTGACTAGGTCACTCAAGAATGATTTCTTGGGGGTGCAGCATATTTAAGGGCATGGAAGTTCAGAGATTTTGGTTCATCTTGAGGTCTTCTTGAGGAGATTTTGATTTACCTTAGAAAATGTCAGATGTGGATGCTGAACCCCAACATTTTCTCTGAATTTTCCTTGCGTAAAGGCTTGATTATGGAAAAAGCCTTTGTGCTTGCATCTTGATCATCGACCTCAAAAGAGAGATTCACAGAAGAGATACAGAATTATGATTGGATTATTCATTACTGCAAAGATATGTAAAGAAAGGCCTTGAAGGTCTACACAAATTTTGACCAAGGAATTTAACCCCCCATTTTGAGCCTAATATTGATTGGTTTCTGTCAGGCCATAAACAATCTGACATTCTCTTCTTCCTCATCGATGTTTTCATCTATTTGGTTTATCATATTGCCTTTCTTGTTGTGCTCTTTACAGGGTGTATGATCCAAACAATGGATCTGTCTTTGTTTCTCTTTCCTCTGGGGTAACTAGATTTGAATTCAAGACTCTTTGACTCGATCTTTGCAGTCTCTTGTGGTTCCTCTTCCAATAGAGACATGTCACAGAGTATAGTTTTGTCTCCACCTAGTGACCTTGAGACAAATTGTGTTGCCTGAAGAGGGCCACTTTGTCATTGCTAGAACTGACCATCTTGAAGATGGTAGCGCAGCTACTAGTCTAGATTATCTTCAATGAGTTATCTATCAAGTTCGAGTTTGGAAAGCTCTAAGGCCACTACAAGCCAAGGGCAGAAAAGAATGAGACTAAGAAACACAAATACATAAGTTTCATCATATTGCAAGGAGTAACAATTGGTTTTCTAAGAAGCACATTCCATCACTAGGAAAATGTGAGTTGTAATAAGTTTAAATTTTTTTTTATAATTAATTAGTGGCGAACCAATAAGGAGATGGTGATAACAATAGACTTTCAAGAAGGTGGCCATTCATTGTGCCTATCTAGTAACGGCTGTCTCAATGAGAAAGGAGGGGAGGTGGCTAGGGGAGGACCACTTTCGACTAACCTCTTCCTCTCACTTCACTCAGGTAAGAAGAAAATTTTTCAAAGGTGTCCTTTCCTATTTTTTGGTCCTCAAAGCTCCTCTTAACCTATCCTATCCTCTGCTCATGAAAATAGTTAGAAAATAATTTTGTCTCTTTGGAAATTGTTATTCGTGCACTCTGTTGCTAGAACTCAAACCAATTGCTACACCTCATCACCCATCTCCATCAAGCTCTAGGATGTTGTAACCAAGCTTATCATGGTATGGTATGCATTGCCCTCTAGCATTGGCAAGTGAAGATGGTATGACAACCATGTAATGTACATCCTAGAGCTTATTATCTCCATTTTCAAGTGCTGACTACAACCGCTCTCTATTACTTTCAACAGCTAGAGCCTTACACTTCCATCCTCCATTCTTCTTTGAGGTTTAGAAATCTTTGATGTAACTTACAAATGGACAAGTGCCAAGTCAAGCTTGTTACTTTTCTTGGTAATTTCAGTGCATCATGCTGCATTACATCTCACCATGTAGCTAGTTCGATTACAAATTGTCAAGGTCACTTAAATGTACCTTAAATTATGAATGATTATTTGAAAATTACTTCTTTGTTATGCAAATTTTGGGATTTATTACTCTTCTTGTTCTTTTTCTGGTAAAGTCTTTCATTAATTTTTTGAAGTTACTTGTATCTTTCTAATCTTAATCCCTCTATGCCCACACAATTTATCCTTTTGTTCTCAATCACTCTGTCCATTTTTTTTCTTTGGCAGACATGTATAAGCATCCCGTGTGGATAAATGGAAAAATGTTTTGATGCTCAAGGAGTCTTAGCAAAATACTTTGAAATCCTATCGATAAAAATGGTGCTCATGCACAAGGAAATTTCTTAAGTGGCCACTCAAAATTTCCTAGCAAAGCTTGTATTTGAATCCCCTTAAAAGAGTGTTGCAATTGTCCAAATCTCTTAAACACCCAACCAATCTCAAGGCTTAAGTTCAAAAGAGAAAAGAACCAATAGGATCATAAAACGTATTCAATTTTGAGGTTCTTGTCATGTTTTGTCCACCTTGCCATCACAAAAAGATTTAGAAATTTTCTCATGTAGGAAAACGGAGTCTTTTTTAGTGTTTTTCATACAATGCATAACATCATGAACTTCTACTTGAGAGGCACCGCATACCTAGCTAGGTACGATTGGGGTTAGGGGACCACCGGCCCCCCCACCGGGCCGGTGGTCCCCTGCCCCCAATCGTACCTAGCTAGGTATGTGGTGCCTCCCTCACAGAAGCTCATGATGTTGAGGTAAGTCACAATGTGGGAATTATTTGTCCAAAACTTCTTGTGCTGCATATCAATTATAAAAAAATGGAGGTTCATTTTTGTTTTGTTGTTTAGCACAAATGGAAGTGTCAAAGGGTCAAAGATGTGATAAGGATAAAAATTGGTTGCTTGAAGTTTGAGGTTTAAATTTTCTTATTTTTGATGGTAAGATCGAGTTATCGAGCCCAAATAAAGTTTTTAGTTGTAGAGGTTTTATGGAGATGAGAAGCGGTATAAATTTTTAATTATTAATGATAGAAGTTGGATAGAAGAAGGCTAATGCTAAATAGAGTGGAGGTCCAAGATTTATGGTGAAGTTAAGTTTAACAGCAAGTGCACTCTCAATACATTTACTTGTAAGAAGTGATTGGCCTTGGAGATAATACAAGGTTAACTAGAATGGCTAGATTGAAACTCCAAGGGGTAGAGAAGGTGATTGAGGGTTTGATCCAGTTTCCCAAGAATTAATCAATCATACACTGGCTTTTGCTATACATGGTTGTTGAGTATCAATGAGCAATTATTGATTACTTTTAATGCAACACAATTATGAATACCTTTTGATTTTTTTTAAAAAAATTAGATTGTTTTGTAATTATATGGAGTAATAATGAACTTGTAGAGGGTGATCGCACAAGTAAGAAACTTGTTATTATCGATAATGTCCAATTTTATGAAAACCTAATTAGCATAAAAATCATGATGGGATGTGACTTGTGGATGAAGAAAAATTAAGATCCATACAGGCCCTAGATGCTAACTCTAATTCAACATCGGTAGGCACAGAATGATGGACACTTGAAAGTCCTAAAAAAGAGAGCATGAAATTATCAATGGATTAATGTGAGGTAAAAAAGGAGTAGGGTCTTTTTGAAGGAGCACATGCAGACATCCCAGTGTTAACTAGCAGTGAAAACATTGTGAGTTTTGTGTTTGGAAGCCCACATTGCTCTAGCTTCGATTCAATGATTTGTTGTTGGATAAAGGTGTTAATGGAGGCAATAAAGATTGGGTTTCCATTGATTAGAAGAGGTCATAATAAAGGGCTCAATAGTACACTATAATTTATGTCATTAAAGTATATGAGGGTATTTCAAATTGAGATCAAAGGAGGCAAACTTATAGAGGCATCATATTAGCACCACATAGAGATGATACATGATCAAAGGCCCAACTAGCTTCTACCTAATTTTCAAAAGAGTGTATTGTCCTAAAAATGCGCTAATTAAGACAACAAATGCCACAATGACAAGACAAAGGCACTATTAGAGAAGAGCATTGATTGATTGTTGAAAAAACCTAGACGAGAAGGGTACACCAAATTGCTAACCAAGCGTCATGGAGGGCATGGAGTGATTTCATATTTAAAAAAAGAATTAGCTTGGAAAGGTGCAAAAAATTGCAAACCAAGGACCCTTGGTTTGCATTTTAGTTTGTGGAGCCAACTTTGTTTGCACTACCATCAATGCTTCTATCTAGTTTATCATGGCACCTAAGGTCATTCACTAAATGATACTCTAAGCTCACAAACATAAACCACAGGCCCTTGGTTTGCATTTTGGTTCAACATTGTGGGCCTTGGTTTTTTCCTTGGCCAATCATTGGATGACCCTTTGATTCTATCTAGTTTAGCAAGTCACGTACCGTGTACCGTCACAATACCACTGCTCACAAGAATAAGTCTAAGTCCACAATTGTGATATAACTAGAGTTATGGACATTCGCTTGTCCATTGACCTTGTGCAGTGATATGTAGCTAGAATTTTTTGGTGACGCAAACACTAGCCAATATTCCCACTCAAGTTGCTCTTAAGGATGAATGACCTAAGGTCACAAACACAAACAAGGAACCCTTGGTTTGCAATTTGGCTCAAACTTGTGGGCCCAATTTCTTTTTTGGTTTTGACTTCAATAACCAAGGGTATGTTTGCATTTTATCCCAACTTTGTGGGCCCATTTTTAAATTTCTTTTGGCTAGTTTTGCAAGGCACTCACTCGCACAAAGATACAAATAATAATAATAATTCACAAATATGATACAACCATAGTTTATGATGCTCACTTGTTTGTTGAGGTTAGACAATGCCACATACCTTTTTTTTGGGGGTGATGCAAATACTAGCCAAGAGTGTAATTCGAGTTGGATTTAAGAATGAGTGGCATCCCACTCTCAGGTGTTGATCATGCAAAATGACATGAAACCATATTATTACTCTTATTTGTCTTGGAGATACAAATTGAGCCAACAGCCACTATAATGCAGTCTCAAAAGGTCCACTCAAGAGGACCTAATCATGATATGATGGAAGCTTGAATTGTCCTTACTACAACACTCCTGCTTAATTCTAGACTCCACAAATAAATGATACTTAACAAAAATTCAAGTATATATTGGCTTTGTTTTCAAAAATTGGCATGCAACATTGTGGGAATAGTCATATGCAAAGAAGTTAAGCCTTTGGCAAATTGATCAAATTCAGTACCGCCATCTCATACCAAGCCTTGCTTCCCGAGGTGGTCACTTTTGAAAATGTGTATCATATCACGTGAGAAACAAAGATTAATGTTAACAATCTAAAATGTATACTTCTATGTAAACATTAGAGGGGTGCATGGGTTTTTTTAACAGGCCCACAATGTAAATATAACATGTATATTGAAGTATTATTAATAGTCTCTTGAGCGCATGTGATCGTTGTAAATTGTATGTAGGTGATAGTATTCATATCTTGCTGAGCATGGATTTGAAGCACGCGCACGCGCGCGCGCACACACACACACACACACACACACACAGAGAGAGAGAGAGAGAGAGAGAGAGAGAGAGAGAGAGAGAGAGAGAGAGAAGAAGAAGAAGAAGAAGAAGAAGAAGAAGAAGAATAGAAGTATTAAAGTTAAAGGAACAATCCCAAGAGATTTATCCAATGAGTTTTGAACTCAAGACTTGCTATTCAGAGGGAATGGGGATAACCAATCAACACACACACACACACACACACACACACACACACACACACACAGAGAGAGAGAGAGAGAGAGAGAGAGAGAGAGAGAGAGAGAGAGAGAGAGAGGTGGGTGAACTTGACCTAAAAAGGGAAACTAACTTCAATGGCTTTATGACTCATAAAAGGCCGTTTAACAAGGGATGAAAGTGATCCATATAGTGGATCATTAGATGCTATTGATGCAGCAAACCATTTCCATGGATGGATGGGTGTAGCTATACAAAGTGGATATGTTCACTTGCCCATATTTAGGGCTACGCACTCACCCTTTGGGGGGTTTGGCCTTCAAGATCCCTATCGTTTGTTGTTTTTTGTGGGGTTTGTGTGAACTTGCACCATTGCTTTTTCAAGCTGCACCCCTACTTAAGCTGCCCCTCTGTTGCAACTCCTGCCCTTCCTGTGTTGATACACCCTAGATAAAGTTTAACCCTCACAAAATTATTACACACATAGACTTGGATTATCCCACGGAGTGTTGATTTCATGTGTAACGTGCACATTCAAACACGAGAGAGAGAGAGAGAGAGAGAGAGAGAGAGAGAGAGAGAGAGAGAGAGAGAGAGAGAGAGAGAGAGAGAGCGAGAGCGAGAGAGCTTTAACATTGCAAGAACAATCCCAAGAGACCACAAAGACATTCCTAACAAAGAATTAAACCCACGACATATTACAAGGGTAAACTTCAAAATGTGTAAGTGTAGTACGTGAGTGAGTCCATTGGGAGGGGGGTTGAAATTTCAAGGAGATAGAATTACATTTAAAAGAGGGCATAAAAAAGAAAAAACTAAAAAATAGTTAAACTTTATGAAGGAAAAGGGCTCATTTCACTCATGGTGTATAGCGCGTGGAGAGGGATCGCTGTGCACGTCACTTTTGACCCCTCGGCCTATTATTAAAGAGGAAAATTTGATAACCAATCTATCACAATTGGGTGTAGCAAGGTTATTGTGCTTTCCTCTTCTTGGTCTCTCACTCTTGCATGTGCACATAGACATACGCGTGCGCGCGCGCACGCACACACACACACACACACACACACACGTCACTATCATGTGTAGATTAATAATGACATACCCTTTACTTGGGAAACCCCAGTACTAAGTAGGACTTGACCCGATCCAATAATGAGCACTCCATTGATATGTTTATTCTATTACTCTCCTAGTGGATCGAACCCTTTCTTGCACTAAACTTGCTTGATAATAATCTTTGTCTAAAAAGAATACTTTCTCCCCCTAGTTTTTTTGGGCATCGTGAGGTGCTTACTTCAAGTTTATACGTTGTATATTCCTCAATTGAGTGCTCTCAAGTCTAGGGCTATGATATCATTATGGTTTTGGGTTACTCCTATGTTTAGAAGGTCCTCACACTAACCACAGACCCCGAGATAAGAAACTAGCTTGGGCTATGGGGCCTTTACCCTGTTATTTGTTCTAATAAAAGCAAGGGAACTTACCTTATATTGACTAATACTTTGGGGTGCAGCTCTTGGAGTGGGAACTTGTAATACCACCAGTTGCTTTAAATAGGTTGTACTAAAGGTAATTAACTTATTTACTCTCTTTTGAGCTGCATCAGGACTGATGAGTCTGTGTTTCTCTGTTTCTCTCCCTCTGCACATACCGAGTTGGACTGACTTTACCGCCTAAAACTGTAATGGCGTGTGAGTTTCCTCACCTATGCCTATGTTAATTCAATACTCACTATTTTTTTCACCCCTGTTACTCCCCTCCCACTCTCTTTGCTCCCATGTACCAACATTAGGCCGTGCCTTCTCTATATTTATCCTAGCCTGCAACTTCGCAGATACATTTGCATTCCCTCCTGCTGGCAAGGACTAGTGACATGCTGGGCTCGATGCTGCTAAAACACTCTCTAATAGACGAAGGTATGCCTATTTAAACAAAGAAGAGGGTTCTTACCCTCACTTTGCCTTGATATACGTCGTGTATGTCTGGAAAGTTAGTTGAGGATAAAAGTTTTTTACTGCACTTGTTCTACATAAATACTGTTGGTGGGTATCCCCTTCTAAAGCGTCAAATGTTGGAGATGGTTCAACCAAATAGCGCATCTCAGGTTGGTGCGGATTTTCTATTTGTAAAAGATACTTGCATATGTTGCTTTATTATGATTACTGGTTTTTGATGTGTCCGATTTGTTAATAATAGGGTACTACCCTTAAACTATGAAGGTTTTGGTTCTTGCCAATAATGAGTACTAATACTTTATGAGTAGGAGAACAATAGCAGTTTGATGATTTAAAATATTTTACAAGAAAGGGTTTTTAATATGTGCTAACTGTCGATCATTAGTTAGTTGTGTGCTTCCCCTCACTTAGCCTTGATACGAGATGTGTGTGCCTAAAAATTTAGTTGGGTAAGTAAAACATTTTCAACTATATTGGTTTTGTGCAACTAAGGGGGATTGTTTTGGGGGGGGGGGGGGGGGGAGAGGGGGCATTGTCTCCTTTCCTAATGCTTCACAAATTTGATGATGGTTGAGCAATTGTTGATACGTGATACATGCAATCTTATGCTTTGTTCTAGTTTTTGATTTCTGCTAGGCTGAACTGTTAATAATAGGGAATACTTCTAGGCATCTTTGGGGCTGTATACTGTCCGCTTGATGTTGTTGTCAATAAGCGTATAAATCTCAATTATCTTTTGGTATTGCACTTACTGTGTTAAACCTGGGGTTTGATGATTTTTTGGGGATTAATTGAGCAATGCTGGCTCCTTCCCATAAATCCCTCTCGGATTTAGGTAGAATTTCCTACTTTTAAAAACTAAGTGTATGCTAGTATAGTTTGGGTTTGCTTGGATCATTTACTCCCTTGGGGTGCTTTGGGTAGTTTGTGATATGATATACCCCTTCTCAGTGGTTCTAAATAATGTTGACGGAAAACATTGATGGTTCCTGATGCTCGTATTGATCTGTTGTTTATAGGAATTCTAATCCTTTACTTCTAGTTCTATGTTCCTAATAGAGCTATACTATGATGGCCTAGTAGTACTTGGACATAGTCTGGTGAAATAATGTACTTGGCTTGGTTTATAAAACCATGGGAAACCTTTCTATTAATCAATCATGATAGGCTCCATCAATATGATTAATAATGCTAGACTTACACAATCGTTTGATGATTTTGTGACTGAACTTGTGGAGTAGTGCTGGCTGAAACTGTGCAATGCATTTCCTGTTTCATTTAACCCAGCTTTGCGTACTAATGGAGTTATGAAAAACATGGTAAATCAATTATCGGGTCAAGACATTAGAAGCTTTGAAAGTATGGTTCATCCAAAAATAAAAGCCAAACCTGGAATCAGAGAGCGATTGCAGCTTGTGTAACAACTACATTCTGAATGAAAGAGCAAGGACAAAGCCGAAGGCTCTTCTAAACATCCTAGGACCGAAGAGGATGTGCCTCCTCCTTCAGGTGCCGAGCCCTCAATTGTACACCTGGATGATACTACATGTCCTCCTGTCCTACACTTACTTGGGGACCATTCTATCTTTCACGTGCAAGCACCCTAGCTAGGTGAAGGGCATTTTGCAAATATTAAACAAGTTTTAGTGGGCCATCCCTTCTTCAAAGATCCTCTCTATGTGTCAAAGATCTTCAAGGACCAGATAGGAAGCAAGCCAACTTTACAAACAATCCTAGAGGAAGCAACAACTACTACTGTCCAGCACCGTGGCATGATATTTCCCCATGCTCTTGTTCGTTATAGCAAAAGGCCCATGTTGATCTTCAAGATTTGGAATGGAGGTCACCTTGAGCAATGGATTCAGGCCTGCCATCATAATGGAAGCAAGCCTGCAATCAAAGAGTTTCAACACATATCTAGAACTGTACAATATTTCATAGACAACATTTTGCCGATCTGCAACGCTCTTTTGCAGACCATGAAATTTGTGCATAGTCATGATTCATTCACAACGACCTACACACTAGAAATATTGTACTAGATTTTGACGAGCGAGGAGTATATGTTGGGATTGCGGACTAGGGACAAAGTACATCATCGAACACTTTGGCAACATTTCCCAAGCTCCCGAATCTCAGTCCTCAAAATAGAGCTCAATTCAAGCAAGATTATCCATGGACTGCACCTAAAAATATTAGTACCAATCCTGCTCCTTTTACCAAAGCGTCTGATGTATATAGTCTGTAATATATTCTTAAGCGCTTGGTTGCGTGTATTCTAGAGTCCCTTGAGGTCCCCAAGCACAACTTTTTGTGAAATGTAAACAAACATCTTACTAGTGGAAAATTTCCCAAACCCGTAGATAGGCCTAAAATATGGGATTTAAGCCTTTGTTTGAATGGAGCTTATAATGTTGGCTACCATGTTGTAATCAGTTTTGGCTTGAGGCATGTTGATGAATAAACAAGTAACACTAGTTTTTGACATTGATGGTATGCAATGTGTGGTGTTATTTCATAATAGATCTTTGGACTTATTTTTAGTTAAGTCTTTAAAGTTCTTCAAGTTAGGGTTTTAAAGTATTTCATGTTGGATCTATAAACTCCTTTAAATTATCTCTCTCTTTTAAGTACATATAAACTTCCTCATTTAAGTTTATTGTTTTGCAATTCAGATATGGAAAATATTATTTCCAACCAGAATGCACAGTAGCCCGATGATCCTTTTCTTAATCACACATTGACACAACAAATTTACAAAGAGGAAGAAATCTGGGTGGCTCAAGGGGATATTAGGGCTTTGCCTATGTCCCAAGAGGACGAATCAAAACTTCATTATAGGCAATGCACACACCTGTGTCTAAATCCTTTCGTACGCAATACATTGTTTCGAGTTAGTGGAAATGCTAAGGCATTTTGTCCCTTAAAAGTTTCAGATTTGCAACATTGTACATGCAAGAAATATGCTTTCAAGATTTATCCAAATATACAGATCACCACAATATAATAGTTAAGTGGAAATTTACTTTGTGCAACAATGCTATTGTTATTATGTATTGCGGTTCAAAGTAGATTGGAATGATTATCCCACTACAAGAGGCGTCGGCAGAGAATGCCCCGCCACGAAGATTCAGAAGAATCTCCTCGCAAAAGTGGTTACAAATATTTGTGTGAGGAAACAATGATCATTGAGCAGCTCACAACCCAAGGCGTGGATCTGGCAAGTCAAGGAGAGACCCTAGCTATGATGCACACTCGTATAGCAGAGCTGGAAAGAAAGTTGGCATGGTAGGAGGCAAGATATGGGCATGTAATCAAAGAAGAGATAGACAATGCTGATCCAAGTGATTCATTCGGCAATTCAAAATTTTTCATATCTGATCTTTTGGGGGAGCAAGCCCATGATCTAAATTAAATCTCCCAACCAATAATGAGCTCTTTTTGTGTCTTAAATCTTAAGATTTTTAACTAAAACCTCTTTTTGATATGTAAATATCTATTTGTTGGAAAAATTGAACATGTCGGATGTTGTTGCATTGTGTAAGTCTTATTCTCTCTCTCTCTCTCTCTCTCTCTCTCCGATAATAAAAGAAAGAAGATGAAGAGAGAGAGAGAGAGAGCTAAACTCCACACAACTTTCACGTTACAAAATTAATTGTGAATATAGTATAAACTTTATAGCTCATCCGTGCCCTCATTGATCACTTCATTGTTTGAAGATTGATCGTGCATCTGGAACTTGGGGTCTAAGACGAACTCTACTCCATGTAAAGGAGTATGTAGTTGCTCGTCAGACAAACAACATCATCATGGCTTTCTCCTTTCTTGCATAAGATGTACAATTGTTTAACTTGCAAGAGACTTCATGCATGTACCAACACACCTGCCCAAATTTAGAGAATTCTTTGTCCACTAATCGTATCAGGTGAGTGAACGGCTCTATGATAGTAACAATTTTATCTATATTTCTCCAAAAAACAAGAGAGTTTACAAGCTGGTAGTAGTTGGAAGCAGCATGTTCATAATTGGGATATTTATCAAGCTAGATGTCCCCTCTTCTATCTCTCATTGTTTCAACAAGGGCTGCTTTAACTTGCTATAGTGTAGAGAGAACGTAATATGCCTGTCGTAAAACAGGTCACACAAAAAATCTGTAAATTTTTGGTTGGGGACTTTGTTATAAACAGAACGTAAGAAAATGAATGCTCTCTTATAAACTTCAACAACTGGTTTGCATCAAGAAGAGTTTACTTAATAGAAGGAACTTATTACTTTTCCAAAGTCCTCCAAGAGCAGATTCAAAGTGTGGGCAGCACATGGAACCCATCTAATCTCTGGATACTTTGCTTCAATTGATTTTCCAGTTGATTAGTAGTTAGATGCATTATCTGTGACAATGGATGTCACATTTTTAGCCCCCCCTGCTCTTCTGATCAAACACTCATATACACCAACAAGATATCCACTAGTTTTCCCTTTCAAGAATGTGTTGATCGCTTCAAGAAAGATGTATCCTCTTGGAAAAATCAACATCACATTAATCAATGGTTTCTTCTAGCAATTTGTCCAACCATCTAGAGCGATTGTGCATCCATACTATGGCACATAATCAAGAGTTGTGGGCTTTAAAATATTCTCTAATGTAGCTTTTACTTTATCTAAATATTTTGTACACATCTTATTATAATCAGGTACAAAAAACCTTTGGCGTAAAATGAAAAAAGGGGTAAAAAATCTGCTATGAAAAGGTGAAGTGTGGTTAGAGGTGGAAACTAAAACGTAAAAGCTTCCGCACGAGCAAGATCATGCCATCTGGGAGTCATGTTGAGTTCTTCTCGAGCACAATAGCAATCTCTCTCCCTCTCTCTCTCTCTCTCTCACGTGGTGCATACTCTATAGTAGACGGATCTGCTTCCATGAACCTAGCATATAATGCTTGATTGTGCAAAGGTTGCCCATCAACCTCAACAACAAGGCTAAACCTATTCTCCTCCCTCTTGCACGCCTTATCCGGCCATAGCTAATCAATATGCCATGGCTATTGTCGAACTAGACCGTTGAAAGCTTCTATTAATAGTGCTGCAATCTTTCACTGTGTCACCTCTCTCTTGCTCTCTCTAGCTGGCACGATTTTAAGAAATTTGAGATAATTATTGCTGGATGGGGGGACCATCACAAACAAGAAGGCCAGGTGCATGATTGGCATATGTGTGTAGCGCTAATTTAGAGATCTAAAGTCCATTAGCGAGATAATCTCCCACATCCAGCTACCCCCGTTCCTTGTCTGCACGCCATGTGCCTTGTAGCTCATTTCCCCACAATGATCGATAGCTTCAAGGCACTTCCTTCAGTGCTGCCTGAGAGAGAGACTTGTTGAGCCTTGTTGCTTCCTCATAGGGTTACCTCTACTTCAAGACATGGGTTCATCCCCCCTCCCCCCCCCCATCCCATCCATTTGTAGTGGTAGAAAATAGCATAGGGTGTGTGACCTCGACTTAGAGAAGATTGCAGAAAGAGACAAGACATTGCTGAGGATGCAAAGGCTCAAAATTCTCAAGCTAGGCCAAAAGAGAATGGAAGTGCATCATGAAGCTCCATCGAGAGGAAGAGAGAGAATATCTATCGCAGATTGAGTGCATGAGAGAGAGAGAGAGAGAGAGAGAGAGAGAGAGAGAGAGAGAGAGAGAGAGAGAGAGAGAGAGAGAGAGAGAGAGAGAGAGAGAGAGAGAGAGAGAGAGAGAGAGATCCAATCACCCTCTTGCAAGGATAAATAACATGTCTTTTGTCCATGTGGAAATTTTAAGAGAGAGAAGGCTCAGAGCTAGTTCAGAGAGAGCAAAGAAGGAAAGAGCAAGGGTGGAAATTTCATCGCAAGGAAAGTGCTGCAAATGCGGAGAAATCTCCAGTGTGGACTTGCTTGCATCATCGCCATGTCCATCCTCATGGATACTGCTCATCGCCTATTGTTGAGCTGTGGGGGTGGGGTGGGGGGGGGGGGGTGCCACGTGGACTAGAAGACAAGGTGTGGTTCTTGTGATTTATCCAAATCCTTCACCAAGACTCTGCAGAGCTCACCTAATTTTGCTTTGACCTTCAAGCACTGGGCTATGTTAGGTTTTAGGCCCCGTGGGCAGGATTATGGCCACGGGCGCCCGTTTACTCTATCCTCTGGTTATAATGGAAATAAGGAGAGAGAGAGGTTTACTCTTAATAGCTCCACCAAACACTTGTGTGTATTTCTCATCTCCTTCCCCTTCTCTCCTTCCCTCTCTTGCACATGCACGCCAAATTCATCAAGTGGTATCAGAGCACAGGGAGCTCGTCGGCATCCCCGGCTACTCACATGTGTGCAGTGATTCTAGTCAAGAGCAAGCTAAGTCGGGAATCTGCAGACTGTCAAGGAGTAGAAGCAAGAGAAGCAAGAAGTTGAGCTTGGGTGAGAGTGTGTGCACACTACGAGCCTTTGGCTTGAGTTGGGAAAGACAAAAATCAAGCAGTTAAGCGGGATTTTGGAAGGCATCGAACCGTGAGCGAAGCCGAGCAGAGAAGCTAAGCAAGGAAATTGATGCTTGCAATTGAGAGCATACTCACACAGTGAGTCAAGTCCCAAGCATAGCCAAGGAATCAGGCGTTGCGCTGTAGGTCCAGTAGTACCGAGAAGCAGGTGAAAAATGCAGTAGAGAGAGAAGCTCAATAGTCCTTGTTTATGCTCACACACACACACACACACACACACACACACACACACACAATCCTCTGCTTCTGAGCTTGTCGAAAGAGTGAGTGAGAGAGAGAGAGACAGCATGAGAGAGAGAGAGAGAGAGAGAGAGAGAGAGAGAGAGAGAGAGAGAGAGAGAGAGAGAGAGAGAGAGAGAGAGAGAGAGAGAGAGAGAGAGAGAGAGAGAGAGAGAGAGAGAGAGAGAGAGAGAGAGAGCAGGCATTTACGCTTTGACCTCGACACCTCGGCATCGGCGATTCACCACCGACATCGACGTTTTGCTGTTCAAGCATCGGTTTCGACACCGTTTTTGCGCCTCAACACTGACTCTCGGCTATTATTTGACATCGACATCGACGACACTCTTTACGCGTGTGGATTTTCGACATTCGACCCTGACACTAGCGTTTCCGTGGATGATCATTTCTCGTGGACGGCTGTGCTTGGCACGCGCATGGGTGAGGTGCCTCTACCAGTGAGGAGTGACACCCGACATCGGCACTGAACACACCGATCGGACTTTACAACACGGTTTTTTGGCTACGACTCTCTTGGCAGTTATTCGACTAGTGCATTTCCACATACCGACACCAACACACAGGTTACAGGGGGATTTTGAGTCTGTTTACACACAGTTTCTCTACGTTTCCAGACACTTACAGACACAAATCTTTTTAGGCAACTTTGACAGTCATTTTGACAATAGTTTCTGTGCAGACAGATGCGTTGATAGATGCATGATTGTTTTAACACACCATTGTGCTATTGAGCTCTTTTGGGAGAAGATATTCCCGCAAGGATACTTTTTACTGCACGCAACCGTTCTTGATTCCTGCTTGAGTGCGGTCACTCAAATATGTTGAGTTACGGACACTGCGTATTGTACTATGTGTGGAGCCATTTTTTGGCTATTTCGGTAGTTTTTCCAGTGGTTTTTGAGACTCGGATCGGAAGAGCACTTTTTGAGACCGTGGCTAGTCGTTTTGTGTCTGCTTTTACTTTTGGAGGGTCGATAGCGCGAGGTTTTCTTTGAGCTGGGATATTTTTGAATGTTGAGATACCTTCGGTGATACAGGTAGCTAGAGTTCCCCTCTTACGTTACTCTTGCTATAGGATATGTATTTGGAAGGTTTCTTATGGTTGATGATGTGTATGGCCATCCATTGATAGTGATAGTGACAATTTTTTTAAAAACATGCCCATTTATTGCAGTTGGCACATTCTATGCATTTTTTGAGTTGAATTTTGACTCCTCATACAAAGGAGACTCTGCTCGATTTTTCCCGCGAGTTGTGACTTTCATTGTTGGCACTTGTGAGCCAATTTAGGTTGAGATTTGGGCAAAAAAGGTTATTCTGCCCAAATTTTTGCATCTTCTTGCCATAGTTTGGAACCTCTCAAACCCTCTTGTTAGTGATGGCTTCTTCTTCAGAAAAGGAGGAATATTTCATCCGCAAGTTTGATGGTAGCAACTTCACCATGTGGAAAGAGCACATGAAGGATGTTTTGACTAACAAAGGTCTATCAAAACCACTGAAAGAGCATGTAGAGGGTGATGGCTATACGTACGCTCAGTGGGAGCTTTTGGATGCAAAAAACCATGGCTACGATACGTCTACGTCTAGCCGAGTCAATGTCCTTCACTATCATGGGGAAGACAACAGCCAAGGCTCTATGGGATAGCTTACATTCAGCATGGGAGACCAAAAGTCTATCCAATAAAGTTTTTCTCATGAAAAAGCTTATGAAGCTCAACATGAAAGAAGGTAGCACAGTTTCTGGACACTTAATTGAGTTCAACTCCTTGTTCAATCAGTTGACATCTCAGGGATTTCGTGAGTTTGATGACGAACTCAAGTCTATTTTTTTGTTATTCTCTCTAGCCAGTTCATGGGACATATTTTGCAAAGCCATTAGCAATTTAGCTCCAAATGGAAAGTTAGTGTTCAATGATGTCACAAGTGCGTTGCTCACTGAGGAGATTAGACGTCAATCTCTTGATGCGAGTGGGCATGGTGATGCGTATGTGGCTAATGGAAATCATGACAAGCAAAGGCAGTGTGGTTGTAGTTGCGGTCATTCTCAGGATCGTACACTAGGTCGTAGCAAGAGTCGGGCAAAGACATGAGAAATGTTGAGTGTTCCTACTGTCATAAAAAGAGACACTTGAAGAAAGATTGCCACACAATGCAATGTGATAAGGGCAAAGAAAAAGCAAAGTTTGACAAACCCAAAAGCAGCATGAAAATTGAAGAGATTAATGTGGTTGAGTCTCCAGTCATTGAGACAGTTTCTGATGTGCCAAATAATGTGTTGATTTCACACCGGGTTTGAGTCTTGATGCATTGTTAGCTCTTGACGAGTGTTATGGGCAGAATTGGATTGTGGACTCAGGTTCTAGATTTCACGTGACTCCTCACAAGGAGTGGTTTTCTATATACATTGCTATGCATGGCACAATTAAGCTAGACAATTCTTATGAGATTCATATATGCGGTGTGGACAACATCAAGTTTTCTATGCGTAATGGCACTGAGTTTATGTTGCACAATGCCAGACATGTACCCAATTGACAAAGAGTTGACATCTGGATGATTTAAGTTACACTACTATATTTGCTCATGGTTCTTGGATTATCAAGAAAGGAAATATGGTCATACTTAAAGGCTAGAAATTTGGCTCATCGTACCCACTTTATGTCTCTTCTATGAAAGAGAATTCTATTTGTGTAACCAAGCTGCCGTCTATGGAGTTGTGGAATAGCCGGCTAGGACATATGAGTCAAAAGGGAATGAAATTATTACAGTGTTTTGGTTATATCCCTGTGGTAGATTACTCTAACTTCTCTTTATGTGAGCATTGTATCTATGGAAAACATAATAGGTTGACACCAGCGCCTTTGGACAAGAAGTTAGAGAGTCCTCTAGATCTCGTTCATAGCGACTTGTGCAAACCTATGCCAGTCAAGTCTCTAGGGAGAGATTTATACTTCCTGACATTCATGGATGACTCTACTAGAAAGGTGTGAGTTTATCGCTTGAAGCAGAAGAACGACATCTTTACTATCTTTTAGAAGTTCCTAGCATTGGTAGAGAACCAATTGGATAGAAAGCTTAAAGATTTGCGTAGTGACAATGGAGGCAGGTACATCTCCTCCGAGTTCAAGGAATTTTTCAGTAAAAGAGGCATTATAAGATAGTTTACCATGCCTGCCCAAAACGGTGTGACTGAGAGAATGAATAGAACAATTCAAGAATGGGTCACTTCTATGTTGTCTACGGCCAACTTACCTCAAGAATTTTGGGGAGAAGCTGTTACGACGACGGCTAATTGTTTGATCAAGTGATCACCTAGTACACCACTAAAGTACAAGGTTCCATACGAGATGTGGACGGACAAAGATCCCAATTATGACAGGTTATGTGTATTTGGGTATGAGGCATTCTCACATGTGCCAAAAGAACTTAGACAAAAGCTGAACCCCAAATCACACAAGTGCATCTTCGTTGGATATGGTGTGGATGGAGAGGTGGGATACTGTCTTTGGAACTCAAAATCTAAGAAGGTTATATGCAGCTCACAGGTGATATCCACTGAGTCTAAGATGTATAGAAAGCCAGTGAAAGAAATTGAGTATCGTAGAGTACGGTTTGAGGATGTTGCCTCACCACCAATTACACAGTATGTTGGACGTGCTAGTGATGTACCTTCCACTAGTACACACACACATGTTGCTCGAGAGAGAGTGGAATCTAGCAGTCAAGCACTTTCGGAGATCTACTTGTACATCCCGTGCACCTGAGCATTTTGAACGAGGATTGGACTACTTGCTAGTCACTAGTTCCGGTGAACCCACTTGCTACAAAGAGGCCATTCAAATGGATGATAGTGTGAAGTGGGAAGAGGCTATGAAATTTGAGTTATAACTCGATCTTAGAAAATGAAACTTGGGAATGACAGCGTTACCAGCGGATAAACATGCATTGCCATGTAAATGGGTGTACAAGAAGAAGTATATCACAAATGATCCCGAGCCTAAGTATAAAGCTAGATTAGTTGCTAAAGGGTTCAAGAAAATGAAAGGCGTGGATTTCAATGAAATCTTTTCTCTAGTGGTCAAGATGACTACATTGCGTCTTATGCTTGGTCTAGTAGCCATCAAGGACATGGAATTGGTCCAAATGGATGTGAAGAGAATGTTTCTTCATGGGGAACTTGAAGAGGATGTCTACACGAAACAACCAAAAGGTTCTACGATAAAGCTTGAGAAGCCAACACGGGTAGAACTGGTGTGTAGACTCAAGAAATCTTTGTATGGATTAAAGCAAGGCTCAAGACAATGGTACATCAAGTTTGACAAGTATATTCAATCCCATGGCTACGTATGGAGCCAAGAGGATCACTGCTTGTACACAAGGAGGTTGAACGATAGTTCTCTCATCATTCGGATTTTGTACGTGGATGATACAACATTTTAATATGCAAGGGGGAAAAGCATTGAGCACCCCAATTTCTGCATACAAAAACCTTAGCAAGCATGATTTTCCCAAATCAGATGTTGAAAAGGCAGAGATGAAAAAGGTGCCGTGATCCTCCACAGTTGGTTGTCTCATGTTCGCCATGGGTAGCACATGGCCAGACATTGCATATGCAGTGGGAGTGGTCAATAGGTTTATGGAAAATCCAGGCAGAAATCTGGGAAGCAGTGAAGCACATCTTAAGATACATGAAGGTCTCAACTAGCAAGTGCTTACGCTTTGAGAACAGTGATGCATCCATAGTTGGATATGCCGACTTGGATTATGAGGATTGTGTGGACCCTAGGCGATTCACATGTGGCTTTATTTGCTGGAGCGGAAGTTTCTTGGAGATCATGTATCCAGAATTACACATCGTATTCCACCACTGAGGAAAAGTATGTTGAAGTCTCTAGTTCCAATAAGGAAGCTATGTGTTTTCTTGTATAGTGGGAGACCTTGGTATACACTAGACTCCAGTGTTGTAACATTTAATGGCATAGTAACTTGTGTGTAGTGGAAAATAGCATGAACATAGTGAGTGTTTCATTAGAATAGATTCCTAATGAGAATAACAAGAGTGCTTGGGTGGAGAGAGCAACAAAAAGCATAACAGCTAGTTAGATAGCATGAACAATACTTCAAAAGAGAGAGAAATTAAGCAATTGACAATAGTTGAGGACCGGATTTGCATGGATCCAGTCCCCCCTCCAAAAGGCTTTGTATTATGGTTTCTTCCATCAAGAGAGACATTTTGCAATACAATTCTTTGTGTTCCTTCAATACTAGCTAGTGCAATGAAGATGGAAACTTCAAGCACTAAGCAAAACACTTATCAAACACAACATCAATTCCCTCACAATCTCAGACCAAGACCTCACACACCTTCAAAGATGGTGAGAGCTAGTGGGGTATGAGAGTAGATTGAGAGGAAGAAGGAGTAGTCTTACGAGAAAGATATACATCTCCTCACATAATCACTCATATTAGCATAGATTAGCTTAGTAATTAGCATGGTAGAGGAGATGAGCATGCATTGAAGCTTGGCTCTTGGTTGGATTTACATCACAAAGCCAAGAGTTGTTGGTGTAGGCCTCCCTTCTCACAAGCTTGGAGTAGGTGATAAGATTTCCATTAAAGCTTGAGAAGAGAGAGAGAGAGAGAGTCTTCTTACTCTACACATGAGCTCGTGTGAGTGTGTGTGGATAATTGCCTTTGAAAAATCAGCCTTCTCTCTCTCTTGGTCGACCCCTCTTGCTATTTGATCTTGCTAGCACCTCATTGGACCTCCCCAGGCTTAGCCAATAGGATTTCAGGAACATAAGTGATAGCCTTCTGACATGTGTCCCCCTTTCCCCTTTTGTGAGAGCTTCAGGTAATTTATAAATGCAATTACACTCTCATCGGACCCCTTTGTCTCCTAGCCAATAGGAATCAGGCAAGTTATTGGGTTGCTGAATGCTCATTGGACCCCTTGGGAGACTATCCAATAGTCTTCTAGAGAGATTAATTCCTATTGGTTCTTTTATTAAGTATTTTTAAATTAATTAAACTAGATTTACTCTAGTCTAATTCTCATTGGTCCACCTCCATGGCCATCCAATAGGATTTGAGTACACCTTGTGCGCATCTGGCCTAGGGAGCTGACATGTGTCCCTCTTTCCCATTGTGTACAAAGGAATCTTGTGAGTGTGTGTGTGTTTCTCTCTCATCCTCTACTTCTTGGGCTCGCCCCCTCCTATGTAGGAGTTTGTGAAGAATTTTTGGGACACACACAAAGCATCCAATTTCCTAAGCCTTTGACCATTGGACACAACCTTTGAGTTTTGGAACCTTAGCATTTTAGAAGTCTTAATTGGCTTAGCCCTAAGGTCTTTGGAGCCCATTGTTACACATAGCTATTTTATAGATGTCCCCCCCTTTGGATCCCTCTTTTCCCTCCTTTGGATCCCTACTGTGGCTGGTTTGCCAGGTTAACCAATATTCTAGCTTTTTCTCCCTTGGCACTTCCCCATATTAAATGATCAATTTAACATGAGAAAATCATTTAGAAGAATTAGATATTAGTTATTATGACATTACCTCTCTCTTGAAATCATAGTCGTCCTCGACTATGGGGTAGAGAAGATAAAACATATTCATTAGTCCTTTTTCTATAGCGGGTAGAGAATCCCTATGTTACCCTACGACATCGTTCCAGAATGGATGACTAGTTCATTTGGTGCTTGAGAACCTAAGCTGCAGCAAGCATGTCTGCACATTAGTCCTATCAATCTTCCATAGTAGAGTGACAAGCTCTATTTGGTGTTTGGGAGACGCCGTCTCTGCAAACTTGATCTAAGCATGCATACTACTTCACATTTGTGCACAATAAAGAAAAATAGAGTCTTATAAGACAAAAACTTTGTTCATTTTTAACATTTGTACGTTTGCTTACTCTTGCGAAGCATTGTAAGCATTGACAAGGTTTAGGTTATCCTTTAATTGTATGCCTTGCATCCATCTAGCATCTTCAAATGGATAATTCTTAAACTTAATAAGATATCGTCTGATAGTCTTACCGCCTCTTAGTACCTTGTCTTTATGTCGGAGGATGGACTCGGGATGCAACACCTCTTCTTGGTCCTCAATCTCCGATGGGTCTTCAATAGTTGGTTCTTGAGGTGGCTCTCCTTTGTAAGGCTTTAGTAGGCTCACATGAAAAGCATAGTGTATGAGCCAATGGCTGGGCAACTTGAGTTGATAGGCCATCTCATTGATTGGCCTAAGAATCTGGAAGGGGCCATAGTACCTTTTTGCTAACTTAGCATAGTACTTTTGGTGTCCCGTAGGATTCTTGCCCGTCGTGTGCCTTAATCGAGCCTTGGAAAATTTGAGTAAGACCCAATCATTTTCTTTAAAGGCTTGGGCTCTTTTGTGCTTGTCAACAGCAGCAGCCTTTTGCCTTTGCTGTGAGATAGAGAGAGCATCCTTAATCTTTTGGAAAGATTCTTGTAGGTCTTGGCTATACTCATCTGCATCGAAGATCTTCCCGTGTACCTTAAGTAGCAGGGGACCTTTTGATCTTCCCTCAATTACCTCAAAAGGTGCTTTTCCCGTGGAAGTATGTACAGTGTTATTGTAGGCATACTCCACTAAGGGTATGTACTTCTTCCATTGGGATCTTTGATCTACTTCCATTACATAGGATTTTAGTAGATCGAGAATTGTTAGGTTAGCTATTTCACTTTGGCCATCCGTTTGTGGGTGATAGGCCGAAGAGAAGTTTAGCCTTGTTCCTAAATTCTCAAAGAGACCCTTCCAGAAATTACTGGTCATTCTAGGATCTCTATCCGACACTACGGGCAATGGCAAGCCATGGTACTTGAAGATTTGTGAAATGAAGAGGGTTTCCATTTGATGGGCTTTGATAGTCTTTTTGACAGGTATAAGAGCTTGTTTACTAAAGCTGTCCACTATCGTCCATATTCCCGTATTCCCATGGATAGACTTAGGCAATCCAAAGATAAAATCCATGGATATCCTCTCCCATGGTGAATTAGGGATTGGCAAAGGTTGAAGCAATCCAGGTTGCTTCCCTCTATCAAACTTCCTCTTTTGGCATACCACACACCTAGAAACATACTCTTGTATGTTTGCTTTCATGGTAGGCCAATAGAAATATGTTTCAATCCCTTTTAGGGTAGACTGAATCCCTCTATGCCCTACATAAGAAGGAGCATGAGATTCATACATTACTTTCTCACGTAGTGGGCTAGTAATGCATAGTCTATTGCCATAGAGAAGATAATCATCTTGTAAAGTAAATGTTTCCTCTTTCTTCCCTAATGCAAGGGCTGAAATCACATCTCTAAAATCGGGATCAATAGCATACTCATCTATCATAGAAGATAGATCATTGTGAGTTGCTATGGAAATCGCATTCACTCTCGGCCATCTTGAGAGTGCATCGGCTACTTGATTATGCTTGCCATCAATGTGAGCAATATGAAATTGAAATTGAAAAAGGAAATTTTCCCACCTCATTTGTTTGTCGAAGAGCTTGGTCTGCGTCATGAAGTACTTAAGAATTTGGTGATCCATTCGTAGAATGAAAGGAGTCCCCAATAAATAGTGCTTCCACGAGTCTAAGGCATGTAGAACTGCGAGGAGTTCCTTTTCATATATGCCTAGAGCTTGCCCAACAGGGTCAAGCCTTCGAATTTCATAGCCTATGGTGTGCCCTTCTTGGAGCAAAACAGCTCTAAGGCAATCACCACAAGCATCACATTGGACCTCAAATGGCTTTGAGAGATCCCGTAGTGTAAGTACAGGTTGAGAGATAAGCTTTTCTTTAAGCTTTTTGAAAGCATTGTTCTCCTTGGAAGACCATGTGTACCTAACATTTTTCTTTGTTAGGTCATGTAATGGTCCTGCTATTAGTGAGAAATTTTCTATGAAACGTCTATAGTATGCACACATACCTATAAAGCTTCTTAGTTCATGAAGATTCCTTGGTTTAGGCCATCCTCTTATTACCTCTGACTTTGATGGATCCATTTGTATGCCATCTTGAGAGATAATGTGACCTAAATACTGAATCTCTTGTAATAAAAATTCACTTTTCTTTCGATTAACATAAAGTTTATTCTCTCTTAAAATTTGAAATATTACCTGGAGGTGTTGCTTGTGTTCGTCTAATGAATTAGAGTAGATGATGATATCATCAAAAAACACTCCAGTAAAGGTTTGGTGAGGCCTGAATAGCTTCTCCATCAAGCGGTTGAATGTGGTTGGTGCATTGGTCAAGCCAAAAGGCATGACAATGTATTCGTAAAGACCGAATGTAGTGCAAAATGCGGTCTTTACAATGTCTTGATCAACTATCCTTATTTGATGATAGCCACTTTTTAGGTCAATCCTATTGAAGTAGGTCAACCCTTGTAGCTTATCAAATAGGTCTTCTACCCATGGAACGGGAAACATATTCTTGATAGTGATCCTATTTAGTGCTCTATAGTCGACACACATACAATATGTGCCATCTTTCTTTTGCACCAGTAGCACATGAGAACAAAATGGAGATGAGCTAGGCCTAACCATGCCCTTCTCAACTAACGCATGCACTTGCCGCATAATCTCCTCTTGTTGAGCTTGAGAAACTCTATAAGGAGGTTTGTTAGGCGGTGAACTTCCTGGAAGAAGTTCAATTGCATGGTCATCATTGCCTCGTTTAAGAGGTAGCTCACAAGGTATGTCGTCAATAAAGACATCTTGAAACCCCTTGAGAAATTTGGATAACTCTAATTCCTTTTGATTGTGTATATTTTCTTTTGCTAAAACATTAGGTTCATTTTGAGAGTCTTTAACAAAAATCATGTACACGAAAATCGAGCTCTTTATTGACTTATTGAAAGCTTGCATATGTACAATGGGTATGGTGTTACCCATTTCCATAGCATCTATGTACATATCTTTTTCCCTGAACCTAAAGGAGATTCTCCTTTCAAGGAATTTAACATTGGCAACCATGCGATCAAACCATGGTGCCCCTAGGATTACATCCTCATGCTTGCGAGGAGAGATAAAGAAGTCCTCTTTGTCCACATAGAGTTGGACATGGAGCCTCAATTTCCCGATTAAGGGAGTGACTGAAACTTCTTGCCCCTTGAAAGCACCATTTGTGGGTAGGACATCTCCCATCTCGTAAGATTGTATGCCTAGCTTGGTGGCCAACTATGTGGATATGAAATTGTGAGTAGAACCAGGGTCAAAGAGAATAAAAGCATCATGTTCTCTTACCTTTCCCCAAGCATGGCATAGAGGAGATCCTTTGTGGTGAGTTTCCTCCTCTTGGATTTCGACCAAGGTAGCCCTAGGAGGCTCATGGTGGGTGTTCTTTTGGGGACAAGCGTGGTACATATGCCCTTGATCACCACACTTGAAACAGCGGTTATCCTTGCGATAATGCTCAAGCTCTTCATGAGAGAGTTTTTTTTTTACCTTTGTAAACTCCCTTCTCCTTAGCTTTGTTGGAGTTTCCCTTAGGAGACTTTTGGACATTGTCCTTCCCGTTAGGCTCATTAGAACCCTTGTTTTCTATGGGCTTAAAATTTCTTTTAGCCCCCGTTTGGAAATTGATTCGAGAAGCCACCATAATAAGGTGTATAACCGCCAATATGGTGCGTGGCCTTTGGGAGTTGACATACTCCGCCATTTAAGCCCGCACAAAATTGTTGCTTTTGCTCTCCAAAATCCAACTTCTTGAAGACAGTGGCTTTGAGTTGTAAGTCCCAAAACTTGTCTACATATTTGTGAATGGATTCGTAGGGAGAGAGCTTCAAGATTCTCCATTCGGTGAGTACTTTGTCTTTGGCATCAGTGGCCAAAAATTGCTTCATAATAGAAGCTCTTAAAGCTTTCCAGGTTTGTGGAGATTCACCATCACTTTCTTCAGAAGGTGAAGAATTTGAGGAAGATGGAGAAGAGGGTGACCTCTTTCTCACCTTTTTCTTGCCTTGATCTTCTTTGTCTTCACCATCACTTTCATAAGAGGAAGAGTATGAAGAAGATGGAGAAGAGGGTGTCCTCTTTCTTGCCTTTTTCTTCTCTTTGTTTTTGTCATCCCTCTTTGAAGTAGAGCGTGGAGAAGTATGTGATAGTCTTCTCCGTTTTGGAGGTGATGGAGAGCGTTTAGCCCTCCGTCTTCGTGGAGCCATCTCCACCGAGGTGGCAGGAGACTCACTTCTTTCTCGTTCCTTCGGTGGGGGCTCTTGAATTCTCCTTTGAGAAGGAGATGCGTCATCAAGGAGAAAATTTATGAGCCCTTCATATGGATCCTCTTCTTCTTCCCGAATCGGAGAGAGGCCTCTTTTGGAAGTCTCACAAGGAGGCTTCCTATGTGCTCTCTCATCATGGTGGGGAGCTTGGAGAATCCCATGAGCACGAAGCTGCCGTTGCACTTCACTGTGGAGGGATGGATTGCTCATGGATTGTTGAAGCCTAGAAACAAGATAGTTAACAAGCATCGGGGCATCATTAGTAGCCTGCTCATTAGCAAAATCAAAGTTATCAACATTAATTTCACTCTCTTTACTATTGTCAGCCATTCTAACAACTTTTAGGTGTACTTTGGCACTTCAAGCCCTAGTAGCTACTCCTCTTTACCCCTTTAGGAAAAGCACTCAAGCTACTGTACCTGTGGCTTGAATACCATTAATTGCAAGGAATAGATGAGAGGGTCATTCAACACCAATACAGTACCAGATCCTGTCAAGCTTCTAATAGCTCAATAGTGGTTAAGCCATAGGAAAACCCTGTAGGACTCCCCTATTAAGACCATAGCTCTCGAAGGTGATGCCTTGTTAACTGCACAAAGGCAGGCGTACTGCAAGGCTGAAAAATCCCTACTTACTCACATGCACTTAATAATACCAACCATTTATAGCTAGCTTGAGGACCTCCCTTATTGAGCAAGAAAAGAGAAACCTTGTGCTCTGATACCAATGTAGCATTTAATGGCCTAGTAACTTGTGTGTAGCGGAAAATAGCATGAACATAGTGAGCATTTCATTAGAATAGATTCCTAATGAGAATAACAAGAGTGCTTGGGTGGAGAGAGAAACAAAAAGCATAACACCTAGTTAGATAGCATGAACAATACTTCAAAAGAGAGAAAAATTAAGCAATTGACAACAGTTGAGGACCGGATTTGCATGGATACGGTCCCCCCTCCAAAAGGCTTTGTATTATGGTTTCTTCCATCAAGAGAGACATTTTACAATACAATTCTTTGTGTTCCTTCAATACTAGCTAGTGCAATAAAGATGGAAATTTCAAGCACTAAGCAAAACACTCATCAAACACAACATCAATTCCCTCACGGTTTCAGACCCAAGACCTCACACACCTTCGAAGATGGTGAGAGCTAGTGGGGTATGCGAGTAGATTGAGAGGAAGAAGGAGTAGTCTTACGAGAAAGATGTACATCTCCTCACATAATCACTCATATTAGCATAGCTTAGCTTAGTAATTAGCATGGTAGAGGAGATGAGAATGCATTGAAGCTTGGCTCTTGGTTGGATTTGCATCACAAAGCCAAGAGTTGTTGTTGTAGGCCTTTCTCACAAGCTTGGAGTAGGTGATAAGATTTCCATTAAAGCTTGAGAAGAGAGAGAGAGAGAGTCTTCTTACTCTACACATGAGCTTGTGTGAGTGTGTGTGGATAAGTGCCTTTGAAAAATTAGCCCCCTCTCTCTCTTGGTCAACCCCTCTTGCTATTTGCTCTTGCTAGCACCTCATTGGACCTCCCCATGCTTAGCCAATAGGATTTCAGGACCATAAGTGATAGCCTTCTGACATGTGTCCCCCTTTCTCCTTTTGTGAGAGCTTTAGATAATTAATAAATGCAATTAAACTCTCATTGGACCCATTTTCTCCTGGCCATAGGAATCAGGCAAGCCATTGGGCTGCTGAATGCTCATTGGACCCCTTGGGAGATTGTCAAATAGTCTTCTAGAGAGCTTAATTCTTATTGGTTCCTTTATTAAGTGTTTTTAAATTAACTAAACTAGATTTAGTCTAGCCTAATTCTCATTGATCCACCTCCATGGCCATCCAATAGGATTTGAGTACACCTTGTGGGTATCTGGCCTAGGGAGCTGACATGTGTTCCTCTTTCCCCTTGTGTACAAAGGAAGCTTGTGTGTGTGTGTCTTTTTCTCTCATCTGCTACTTCTTGGGCTCACCCCCTCCTAGGTAGGAGTTTGTGAAGACTTTTTAGGACACACACAAAGCATCCAATTTCCTAAGCCTTTGACCATTGGACACAACCTTTGAATTTTGGAACCTTAGCATTTTGGAAGTCTTAATGGGTTGAACCCTAAGGTCTTTGGAGCCCATTGTTACACATAGCTCTTTTGTAGATGGGCCCCCCTTTGGATCCCTATTTTCCCTCCTTTGGATCCCACTGTGGCCGGTCTGCCAGCTTAACCAATATTCTAGCTTTTTCTCCCCTGGCACTTCCCCATATTAAATGATCAGTTTAACATGAGAAAATTATTTAGGAGAATTAGATATTAGTTATTATGAAAAGTGCTACATTGGAACAGTCAGAGTGCGATTGCATTAGCAAAGAACCCCGTGTTTCACTCCAAGTCAAAAAACGTAGAGGTCAAGTATCATGTGGTATGGGATATTTTGGCGAGCAAACACATTGAGTTAGTCAAAGTTCACACGAATGAAAACCAGAGGATGCTCTAACAAAGAGCTTAGCTTCAAAGTGGTTTGCACATTGCATAGAGATGATGGGGTAGGGTGAATCTACACTCACACTTCACATTTTTACAGTTGTACATAATAGCCCTACATTCTTTAGCCACTTGGGCCACGTTGGCCTTCAAGTGGGAGATTGTTAGGTTTCAAGCTCTGTGACCGGGCTATGGCCAGGCGCCCGCCCACTTACTTTATTCTTTGGTTATAATGAAATAGAGAGAGAGAGAGAGAGAGAGAGAGAGAGAGAGAGAGAGAGAGGTTTACTCTCAATAGCTCCACCAAACAATTGTGTGTCTTTCTCATCTCCTGCTCCTTCTCTCCTTCCCTCTCTTGCACCCCGCATCCTGCAACCTACATGCTATTAATATATATGCCTCATGCGCATGTGTGTGTGTGTGTGTGTGTGTGTGTGTGTGTGAGAGAGAGAGAGAGAGAGAGAGAGAGAGAGAGAGAGAGAGAGAGAGAGAGAGAGAGAGAGAATCTTAGAAATATGTGCTTTTGCCTCCTCCCTTCGCTCTACGTTAGGCAATGTGTGCTCTTGCCACCTCCCTTCGCTCCACCTTAGGCAATTGTAGGGGATTGAAGGGATGCCCTACATGAAGTGACTTGAAGTGAGTTTACACATGTGCAGTGTATGCTCTTGCCTCCTCCCTTCGCTCCACCTTATGCAACTACAGGGGACTTGTAGTTTCACACATCATGAGTTAGAAATACTAAGGGCCTTGTAGGCTCCATGGACCACAATCTTACACACACACACAATCTCCTTCAATTGCAAAACCATCTAAACTTTATTTTTTCAACCATAAATTTCTCTGCTTCATGATTTACTAGATGTGAATATATCTATTTGTGTTTGCAATGAGTACTTGTGATCTTTTCCAATCAAAAAAAAAATGTTCATTTGTAAAAAAGTAACTCCTATTTTTCATTAGCAAAAGGGGGAGGCATCCCTAAGGTCTCACCCCTTTGGGGCAGGTCAAAAAGCTAATGAATATATACTCGTGGCTCCTTCTAAGGCTATATTTTTCTATCAATTCTCGTACACACATGACATTTTCTTTCTTACTTATTTACCCATAATCTTTCTTACTAAATTGCTTCATCTCATATTCAATTGGCTCAAGTAAGAGTTGGAAGGTAGAAAATCAATCAAATCGATGGCTCTTACAAGAAATCACCTATATCATGTGCCTTCAAAGGTATTAAAAGAACCTATTTATTTTACATGCTTTGAAAAATGGATATTTTTCCAAAATGTATTAAAAACCCCCTTTTGTAAAGGTAAGAGTAAATGTTTTAAAATTTTATTAAATAACAAACACCTTAGTATTGAACTTACGTTCTATACTAACATTTGTGGTGGAACCCCCCCCCCCTTCCCTCACCCCCCCCCCCCCAAAAAACACACACACACACACACACCCAAAAGCCCGAGGTTGATGTAGGGGATGGTTGAAACCCAATATGGTCTCTCCGCAATTTCTTTGGTTTTTGTTTATGGTTACTTGTATTTTATCAATGTGTTATTTATTAATTGTGTTTTTTTTGAAACTAAATCTATTCTGAAGTGTTTGGAAAGGAACCAAAAGGCTAATACGGAAGCCAAATGGGGGAACACAAAAGGAATTCAATTTGTTGAGAGAGTGGAGTAGCTCAAAACTGGTCAGAACCCCCAAGTGGGTGCCTTCTTAGTACAATCTAGTGACTCACAGATTTTTGTTAGAATAGAATTTCATTGATGCACGCAAACCTTAGAGAAGTTGAAGGAGAAACCCAAAGCCACACAACACAATAGTAATATTTAATGTGCTTTTATAAAGAAAAGGCTTAGTATATGAGAAAGTCCTCCTTGAGAGGGAAAAAATCGCTACAATATTTTTAAGTGTCTTCACACACATCACTACCATACCCTTTTAACAAGGCCCTCATGGAAGTGACGTGATGAGCATAAGATGACACTCAATCTAAGGAAGTGCTAGACCTTAATGTGATCAAAACACAAAGGGAAATAAGCCCAAAGCTTTGCAAATAGCTTGAAGCTTCTCATGAGGCAAAGCCTTTGTGAAAATATATGCAAGAGTTCCTTGCATAAACACACAAGCTAATCTAATCTCTCCTATAGAGAGCAGCTCCCTGACATAAAAGTAATGAACATTACTTGTTACGAGTACAAAACGTAAGTTTTTTTTGCAACTATCAATGCATTTCGATTGTTGTTGAAGATAGGGGTGGAAACCAAAACTCAAATCAAACATAAGGCACTTATGTTTGATTTGATACAAACATAAGGCACTTATAGCCAAATGCACTTTATGGTAGCTCTGAAAGGTAGTATATACTAAATCACACAACTAAAAGTGGCCATAGTTTGTTGCTTCCTGCTTACCCACTTCATGGATGAATTATTGAACATGAAGATGACCTTACACAAGGTGACTCCAACTTCCCAAATCTTCTTCACATCCTCAACCTATAACTCCCCACCCGTTTCTAGGCTTGGCAACACTTCTCCTTGTCCTCTTTGATCAACTCCTCTGCCTACGCCGCTCATAGACTTTTTCCCCATCAACTCATCTCATCCTCGGTTTGTGAGGTGCTCCTGTTCGACTGTGTCAGTCCTTGGTCTGTGCCTGTTTGACTTTGTCAGCAATGCTCCCTTGAGAAACCACCAGCTTTGGTGCTTTTTCCTATCGAAAGCAAACAACATCAACAATTAACACCCTCCTATACTATGCTAATGGCCTTCTTATATACCTACTGCTTTTCGAGCGAGATTGCGTTGCAAGTTCACATAGATTTTTCTTTTCTTTCTTCAAGCAAGGTCACGGGCCACTGGATTAAGATTCCGAGTCTATGCTGAGGATTAAGCCAAGTGGCTCAATACGGTGGCCTTATTTGAAATGAGTACCAGAGAGCTTGCAAAGTCTGGTTACTTGTTATATTTTGCAGACCATCAACTTGGAAGGTACTTCGGATGCTTGCCGACTTGATGAGTGCTCTCAAAGATCAGAAATTTGGTGCGATTAAGCCATGGCAGAGGTCTGTTCTAGTTCGCAGATCATCAACCTGGAAGGTACTTTGGATGCTTGCCGACTTATGAGCACTCTCAAAGATAAAAAATTTGGTGCGATCAAGCCATGGCAGAGGTCTGTTCTAGTGAAGTCGAGTCACCAAACCTATTGCTTCTGGGAACCTACAAATTGGAACAGTAAACTGCCTGTGGTGCCTGCAACACCTCCCAACTGCGGGAACTGATCTATCAGCCTGCAAACTGCTCTGTTAGCGAATTGCTCTATTAGCCTGCGAGCTGCACCAACTGCTCTGTATTTGCGGCATTTTTTTAAACTTATTACTTAGCTTTTTGCTAGCATGAAAAGGTGCAAATGAGAAGCAGCCGCGTGGTGGCTTGTGCGATCAGATAGGGGGAAAAGAACCTTTGGCTCACCAAGTAAAGAAAACTCTTTGAAAGAGTGTGCACTGCCACAGACTGTTTAAAAGAGCATCTAGTCTCCACGTACGGCCCAAGAGTTGTAGTTGTAGCCAAAGTGCTAGTGCTCCTCACCTCCAACAACGACTTTTACTATATTGACCTGATCCATCGCTGTAGGCGGATCTTCTCTCTCTCTCTCTCTCTCTCTCTAAATTTACAAATCTCACACATCGATTTTTCAATTGAAAATTTTAACCTTTATATGATAGAGAAATTCCTTCGTGCTAGTTAAGACAACCCTAAACCAAGACCCAGAGACATGCTGTCCACTGGACATGTTACAAAATTTCTCCCTCACTATACATTGATTTTGTTTAGTAAAAAAGGCCGAGCACTTTGCCTCTTCCTCTGCAAGCTTCTTCGTGATTCATAATGCCAGCTGATGTGTGATGTACCAGTTTGAACTCTAGTGTAACTAAACTTTTGCATAACCGTGAGGAACTCAAGGATAACTTTAGATGATGCCTTGATGAGAACTTACCTTGATCAGATAACTTTAGATGACTCTGTCTTCTTGGCATCATACATGTTCTTGAGAGAGTCATTCAAAACGTTGATTCGCACCATCCTCAAGCATTTGTCATAGAAACCTGCGTTACTGTGCGTGTGAGAGTATCTCTCTCTCTCTCTCTCTCTCTCTCTCTCTCTCTCTCTCTCTCTCTCTCTCTCTCTCAACTCTCTGAAAGAGTCTGCGCCGGCGTGGATTGTTTCAAAGAGTTTTTTTATAGAGGTCAAGTTATCCCTACAATGCGATGTCAACCATTCACACAAGCCCACCTTGTAAAGTAGCGTGCGAGCGATCTCTCTTTCTCTCTCTCTCTCTCTAAAAACTGTTTGAAAGAGTCCATGCCGGCATGGATTCTTCCAAAGAGTTCTTTTAAAGAGGTTAGGTTATCCCTGCGGCTTGGTGTCACACTATGGGCATGTATTTTTAGGACTTTCAAAAGGCATTTTTCAAACCCGGTTTTGCTTAATGGCAAGTTCGCATGAACCCGCCGACAACGCGATCAATTTTGGTTTACCTCCACCATCTCAAAGTGGCACAATGTGATTGGTTGTAGCAGCCAACAAAGCTTCACCACCTCGTAAAGCAACGACAACACATATGAACTTAGAGAAAGTTGGAGGTAAGTTCCCAGTGGGATGCTAAGGTGATAGAACGGGGATTGTTCATAGTGTAGATTCTACAGGATGGAGCACTACATAACATGGGTGGGAGGAATAGCCACACCAGTAGAGGCCAAGTAAAGACAAGGCATGGAGGTGTTGTTGTAGGCGGGGATAAGAAAAGAATGAAGGGGCTCGAGTCTTTGGGTCTATCTGCATAGGTGGGATGACAACAAAAGGATGGCTAAGCTGATCTATTTGAGTTGCTGAAGGGAAGCTCGAGCATGCGGACGATAGACAAATTGGAGCAATCAATGATAATGAGCATTAGTGGAAAAACCGTGATGATGATATGGAGTCACCTTAATATAATAGGGTAATTTATTAAATGCGGCATGTAGAAGTGTGTGTGGGGAGAGAGAGAGAGAGATAATAAAATAATGGAAATGAAGAAGCCCTTTAATTCTCTAAGAACAACCTCAAAAGAGCTCCAAAGTGTATTCTACGTCCATAAGCTTTGCATGATCTCATTAGTACATTACACATTGGCCATAAAGAATATAATTGCTTTACACATTTAAAGCTTTACATAAAAAATATAATTGCTTTACACATATAATCTGCTTTACACATTTAAAGCTAGGTGAATAAGGCTATTTAGACATGTGCACGTGGCCATTGCCTAGTGTTGCATGTATGCAAGAGGAGTTTGACTCCAACTAAGTGCTCAACAAAAATGTATTTCCTGACTAGACAAAGCTACTTCTAGTGACATTTATAAAAAGATAAACCTTAAAACTAACCATTCTTTAGTCTTTTCACACCATGCTATTCGAGAATCTAGAGGAGGTTTTGTTTTTTCTCAAAAGATAAACCTTAAAACTAACCATTTATAAAAAGATAAACATTTATAAAAAGATAAACCTTAAAACTAACCATTCTTTAGTCTTTTCACACCATGCTATTCAAGTATCTAGAGTAGGTTTTGTTTTTTCTCATGGTTTTCGAAGCATCATTATTGATGGTGCAATAGTAAGAGTTTGTTCATCTTTGCTCGAAATTCTACTTTGCTCGCTTTTTTTCACTTTGGTAATGAAAGTCCTCATATCTTTGGATGTAGTGGTGGTGTTAGGTTGGTTACAATGTCCACTCGACTACCACTCCTTGTGTCTTGCCAAGCAATTAGATCACATACATGTCCTAGTCCACCAATTGAGAGTGTCTGCCGAGTGCAAGACCAACTATAACTGCCAACCTGACGCCAGTGACACTTTAGCCCTGCTATAAATCACATTGAAATTTGGTTCAGAGAAAATTTTAATTGGCTTGAAGGTCAAAGGGCTTCTTGGTTTGCCTTTGTGTGGAATTTATGGTTCAAGATGTTGCACTCTAAAAATCTGTATATTCTTAAAGTGCCTCAAAGATGAAAGGAGTGTGAGTGCAGATGTGTGCGAGCAGTGAGGGAGAGGAGTGTGGTAGAGTTTGTAGTGAAATAGTGCTCACTAAATCCTTATTCATATCCAATATAAGAATAAGGTCAGATGTGAGTTAGTATGGGTGTCTTTGATTGGCCATATTGACCATTATCCCAACAACCTCCCACTTGATGGCAAATGTAGCCTAAGTAGAGTAAAAAAGAACTATGTACAAAGACTTGCACAACTATAAAGCATGGCATTGGATTCACCCCACACCCATCAACTCTATGCAATGTGCAAACCACTTCACAACTAAACTCTTCGTCAGAGAATCTATAGGGTTGTCATAGGTATGGACCTTGAGAAGATTGATCTGCTTATGTCTTGTAAAGCTATGGTGGACAATCTCTACGTAGCTTTGGGTAGATGACTTCTTTGGGAAATTATTCAAGAAGAACAACCTTCTTATTATCATCATATCAAGAACACTCAAATGCATCCAGCTATTAAAATAAATAGCTAAGTACATCTAAGTATTTTTCAAGTATGTATGTAGGTTGATGTTGCTGGATAACCACACATGCAATGAATAATCACCAAAAGATTGAGTTCTGACTAATTCAGGGCTAAGTAGTACTATGTGTGAGATAAAATTAGAAAATCAGAGAGACAATGAGAGAGAGAGAGAGAGAGAGAGAGAGAGAGAGAGAGAGAGAGAGAGAGAGAGAGAGAGAGAGAGAGAGAGAGAGACTCAGACAAAACTCAGAGATTGTATATCAAGAAATCACTACTACAAGTTTTCTAAGCAAGACCGAATACAATCCGACCTCCCAAAGTTCCCATTCCCAAGTATAAAGCTGCACCTTGAATTCCGTTAGAACTGACTAATTCTTGGCATACACTAACAATATTCGATTAAGGTCTTCAGGCTTACAATATCCGACTAGCTACTAATAATCAAATAGTACATCCGATATCCAATTTGCTACATATCCGACTTTGTATTTACCCTTCAACACATGGCACGTCCCAGTGGTGGACTTGAAAAAATCCAACCTGGATCCACATATCCCTTGATCAATAAAGACCAAGTCAAAAAGAAAGTGCCATGATTACAACATTTCAGACAATGGGTTCATTGGGAAGTACTTCAAAATCTAACAAGTATTCTGGAACCAACACAATAGGTTCAGAAACTGTCACTGATCCAATAGTAACACCAACAACTACTTCATTATCTGGAAAAAGAGTGATCTCCAGCTTATCTGATCTCTGAATTGCAGACAAACCTTCACCAGTACCCATATCCATTGAAATTGGATCAATTGATATCTTCTTCTCAGCAAATGCAGTTTGTGCAATATTCTTTCCTTTATAATCCTGAACCTGGTTTTTGTACAAATCTCTATCTTTCTTTAACTGTTCCATCTCCTTTAGTAAATCAGCTCCATGGTTTTACTGACAAACCCTGATATGACCTTCTCATAAGGATGCTTGATAAGGGAACTCATCTTTTCTCTGAAGGTTGCCCATACTTCCTGCATACCTGTTTCCAAATGCTGCCTAAGGACTGACATGTACCCTTCAGACATAAGAACACCATTGACATCTACTTTCTCTTCTCCCAACACCTGTTTCTCCAATTGCTCCAAAGGTTTAATTCTCTGATTCAAGATCTCATTATCCACCTGCAAATCTTTATTGACAGTGGCCAACCATTGCAATTTTGATTGAACTTTTGTTTCCAAATCCACTGTCTAGTCCTTAAACATCTGCAAAGAAAGCTTTTCCTTGGCTAACTCATTCTGATGTGCCACCATCAGATCCTGAATCTCCTTCTGATGTGTAACTTTGACATTCTCCAACTCTTTCTGCAAGGCATTAGCATTGACAGTTTGATCATGCAACATTATTTTTGAAACACTAGAATAAGCCACAGATTGTAACTGTATTTCCATATCCTGCTGCTGTTGATGAATAAACTCTTTGACACCTAAAAGCATCTTCTCTGCCATTCCAGCATCTATTGGCTTGAAAGTCTTTGGAGAAGACAAATCATCAAAGTTCAATTGTTTGACTATAGGTTCCACCTCTGCTTTTCTCTTGGACAAAGTGAAAACCTTGCCAAGCTTGACCTGATTTGGTGTCCCTGTATCAAGCTTCTTTAATGAAATATCCATGTCCTTCAAAGAGTGTACAACTTCAGGAGTATGCACACTTTTTAGATCTTCACTGTGATTATAACCTGCTTTAATCATGAACACATAAGTATCTGCATTCACCTGATCATTGAGTAGCTCTATAGGTACTTGCACCCCACGAATATTAGGGTGTAGCTGTGTAGACCCTTCTGCCCTGCCTACAGTAGTCAAAGAAACATCACTACTGACCAACTTTTGAACATAAGAAAACAAGGCTACCAAGTAGGCACACAACCTACTGTTTGTAGAAGCTTTCCTCCTTTCAGACATATTAATCTCCCCATTGATCCTCTCATAAACTAGATAAGCCCAATTAACACATCCTCCTTGCTCAACAAAACAGAGAGGAGCAAAATTCTCCTTGGACATATAATCAAATTTAACTAGGAAACAAATTTTCTATGGATACCACTTCAGCTGCTCTCTTCTAACATCTTTGACATTCTTCAACATGTAATAATTTTTGCCACCCTCTCCGGTTCCAAACTCCTTCTTCAATAAGAAATCAGAGCACCTAGGAATCTAAGAAGTTCCATTGTTTGGAAGTTTAAATACCTCAGCAATCAATTGAGGACTCAAAGCTATATTGGTAGACATCATACCCTTTGTCTTTCTGAGAATCTCCACTTGAGATTTAGCATACCTATTTCCTTTCCACTCTTCCCATGGCAAAACAACAAAATCAAATAAACCTATCTTCTTTAACCACAGTGAATGTACCTCTGCAGAACAGTCAAGCTCCACTTTGAAATCCACATAGGGCTCCATCAAGATCTGATACAACTTGATAGGTGTCATTGCCGGTGGGCTATTGGGCTCTTCTTCTCCAAAAGGCTGGTCTTCAAGCTCAGGACTGCTCACATCTATCCTCATGGACACTGGATTTCTCCTTGAGTGCTTGCTGCTTGGCTCTTCCTCATCAAGCGTTGGTTGGACAGCAGGTCCCCCTTTTGTTTTGCCCATCATACAAGCAAGAGAATGATGAAAGAGAGTAGAGGGTTGGAGAATAGAATGGCACAAGTGAAGAGAATCAGCCCGTACACAGTGCGTGAAGAGGAAACATGACGAGGAAGGAAATAGGCGAAATAGACTCTCAACTCGCGCGCTGGAAATGTCATTTAAGTGCACCTTACACTTTTCAAGGCACTCATTAAAAATAGACCTTAGTGGACAATCATCACTCTTCTCGAGAAAATTTTGCAAAGCTGTAGTAAAAAAATATCCGACCTGCAATAATCCAATCCGAAAATCAGACAAATTCCAAATTCCGACATCTCCACCAAACTGCACCTGATTTCCCAAGACTTGAATATCCTCCCTCTGATTATCAGTATCTCTGCACACTGCTTCATCCATCAACTCATCTACTTGGACAACTACTGCTGTAGGCCAATCTAAATGAGGTGGTTTACCAACAAACTTTTTCAATCTGAAACCATTAACTGGAGAATCCACTCTAGTCCCATACACATCAGCAACAATAAAAGTACCCTGACCCCAATCCTCAACACTCTGATATGGTCCCTTGTATTCCAATCCTTCTTATTGTCCTGCACAATCTTCTTCAAAACCCTAATCAATATCTTGTTAGTACTCACGGCTTATCCATTGGCCTGAGGATGATAAGCTGTGGATTTTTTGTGCATGATCATATGAGTTTTAGTAAGTTCAGTAATAACAACATTCAAAAAATGAGATCCTCTGTCACTTACCAACTCCACAGGACAACCAAACATGGTCATGATATTATGATAAAGAAACCTTGCCACACTAGCAGCTGTATTGTCTTTCAATGCTATAGCCTCCACCCATTTAGTACAATATTCAATAGACACCAATATGTACTTGCATCCTCTGCTAGTAGTTGGCTTCATTGGTCCCACAAAATCTAGACCCCATTTCTGAAAAGGTTATAGAGGCAAGATTGGATGATCATTCATTCTTTCTGTAGAATCAGGCTGACCCATCTTCTGACATATCACACAACTCTTACCAAAATTGTGAGCATCCTTCAACACAGTGAGCCACCATAATCCTGCTTGTAAAGCTTTCTTTCCAGTAATTCTCCAGAAAAATGTCCTCCAGCAGCCCCAAAATGTGCTTCCTGTAAAACAGCTGATTGTTCAAAATCAGGGACACATCTTCTAATGACCTGATCAATTTCTTTCTAATATAAAGCTCCAACAATAACCAAGAAAGATCTACTTTTTAGTGCAAACTTTCTTTTTTGATATGTAGAAAAGTCTGATGGCATTGTACCATCCATCAAAAACACTAACATCTGATCATACCAATAATCAAAATTGACAGTTTGAACATCAAACAACTGAGCATCAGGAAGATCATCAATAACACCTGTAGGCTTTTCACCTGTCTCAATCTGACTTAAGTAATTTGCAATAGCATGCTCCTTTCCTGGTGTATGAATAATAAAAAAATCAAACTCTTGCAATAATAACATCCATCTAGCAAACCTTCCTGTAAGCAATGGTTTTTTGATTAAGTAAAGCAAAGCCTAATGATCTACATGAAAGATCACCCTGTTGCACAACAAGTAATGCCTGAATTTGGTCAAAGCATACACCATGCCCAAAGATTCCCTCTCAATCACTGCATAGTTTCTTTCAACAGAGGTTAACACACGAGAAACATAATATACATGTCTAAACCAACGCCCGACACCTTCCTGCATCAATACAGATCCAACAGCCACATCTGAAGCATCCACAAAAACATGGAAAGGTAAATTCCAATCAGGAGCATGTAAAATAGGAGTAACTGATATCATCTTCTTCAATAGTTGGAACGATCTTTCCTGAGCATCAGACCACACAAAAGGTACATGCTTCTTAGTCAAATGAGTAAGAGGCATGCACACATTAGCTAAATACTGAATGAGTACGAGCGGAAGTGCGACACGAGAGAGAGTGCGAGAAGAAGAGCACGACGATATGGTGAACTCGCTCTACTGTAATGTGTAGAGCATAGTGAGTTCTTATTAGGTTTTTACAAAAGAATATGTGTACATACCTGGCGGCCCACCCACTTACCTGGTGGCGATACTGCTCCACTAGCCAATGTAAAGACATACCCTGACGTAGACCTTCGGTTGTCTGAGTCACCTGCATAATCTGAGTCTGTAAAACCCTTTACACTTAGCTCATGACTCCCATAGAATATACGCATACTCTTTGTACCTTTTAGGTATCTCAATATTCCTTTCAGTGCCTCCCAATGTTTCTTGCCTGGGTTTGACATGTATCGACTTACTACTCCCACTGCAAATGCAATGTCTGGGTGAGTAGCAATCATTGCATACATCAAACTACCCACTGCAGACGCATATGGAATCTTATCCATTTCAGCCCGTTCTTCCTCAGACACAGGACAATCTTGTTTGCTAAGTTTCACATATGGTGGCAATGGAACACTCAGTGCCTTTCCCTTCTCCATATTGAAACGTTGCAAAACCTTGTCAATATACTATGTTTGAGATAACCAAATCAACTTCTTTGATCTGTCTCTCTCAATGCGCATACCAAGTATATGACTTGCCTCACCCATGTCTTTCATGTCAAACGATTTTGCCATCTTTGACTTCAAAGTTGAAATGTCTTCCAAGTGCTTGCCAGCAATCAACATGTCATCCACATACAAAATAAGGATCAGCCAACTGCCATCCTTAGCCTTCCTTGTATATAGACAGTGATCGAACTCACTACGTTTGTAGCCTTGAGAAAGCATAAACTTGTGGAATTTATGGTACCATGCCCTCGGTGATTGTTTTAAGCCATAAAGACTCTTTAACAACTGGCATACCCAATCTTCCTTGCCTTTCTCAACAAACCCTTCTGGCTGCTGCATGTAAATTTCCACATCTAGATCACCATGCAAGAACGCTGTCTTGACATCCATTTGGTGCAACACCAAATCTAATATGGCAAACAATGCAAGAAAGCATCTCAATGTAGTCATCTTGACCACCGGAGAGAAGACTTCATCAAAGTCAATGCCTTGTTCTTGCTTAAAGCCCTTGGCAACAAGCCTTGCTTTGTACTTTGGCTGACTATCATGAGCGGTGATCTTATACCTGTAAACCCATTTACAAGGTAGAGCCTTTTTGCCCTGTGGTAATTTAACTAGCTTCCATGTCTTGTTTTTATGCAGAGCTGTCATCTCTGACTGCATGGCCAATTGCCAATTCCCGGAGTCCTTCATTTGCACTGCTTCCTTGTAACATGAAGGCTCATTGCAATCAGTCAACATGACATAGTTCATAGATGGAACAAACCTATTAGGAGGTCGTGTGATACGTCCAGATCTACGCACAATAGGTGGCTCAGGCTCAGCCACAACCTGTGGTTCCAATCTATCCTGTCCTTGCTCCTCTTGAGCCCTGACATTTTGTCTTGCACGTGCAGGTCCATCTTCTTGGAAGACAACTCTTCTAATCTCCTCAACTTTCTCTGGTTTAGAATGATATTTGGCTTCATTAAAGTGAACATCATTGCTGCGGATAACCTTTCTGGATTCGGGATCCCAAAGTATGTACCCCATCTCACTAGAATTACCATAGCCTAGAAAGATACACTTTCTACTCTTTGGCTCAAGTTTGTTCCTAAATTCCTTTGCAATGTGAGTATATGCCTCACAACAAAAGACTCTGAGATGATTATATGAGGGCACCTTGCTTGACCATACCATCTCTACCACTAAATCCTTCTGTAAAACCTTGCTAGGAGATCTATTTATAAGATGAACAGCTGTTGACACAGCTTCAGCCCAAAACCCATTTGGGAGCTGTGCATTAGACAACATACTTCTGACCTTCTCTTGTATGGTCCTATTCATCCTCTCAGCAACACCATTTTGAGGAGGATTGTAAGGATTAGTAAGTTCACGTTTTATACCTTTTGACTCACAAAAGTCCTGAAAGGCCTTTGAAACGTACTCTCCACCATTGTCAGTGCGTAAGCATTTAAGCTTCTTGCCACTCTGATTCTCCACAAGTGTCACAAACGTTTTGAAAACACTAAACGCTTCATCCTTGTGCTTGAGAAAGTAAACCCATACTTTCCTCGAGTAATCATCTATAAATGTCATAAAGTAAGAAGCTCCCCCTAGAGATAGGTTAGGCATAGGTCCACACAAATCACTATGAACAAGTGCCAACTGTGTATCTCTTCTATTGTTTCTATGCTTATGTGGCTGCTGTGTTTGCTTACCATACAGACAATGTTCACAGAATTCAAAATCATTAAATGAAAAGCCAGGCAAATAATCAAAACGAGACAAGATTTCCATTCCCTTCTTGGACATATGTCCTAACCGGCTATGCCACAAAGAAACGTTCGGCTGCTCGGTTACATTGATTACATTTTTAGAGACATTTGATACATAAATCATGTAAAGTCCTCCAGACTTTACTCCATGTGCTACTGTCATAGAACCCTTGGATATCTTCCACATGTTCTGTCCAAAAGTGGTGACGTAGCCAGCATCATCAAGTAAACCTGTGCTGATCAAGCTCTTTGTAATTGCGGGAACATGTCTCACATTCTTCAGCGTGAAAGAAGAGCCATTCTGAAACTTCAATTGAACATCTCCAACACCTAAGATCTCACATGTCTGCCCATTGCCTAGCCGAACATGATCTTTAGTGGTCACATAAGAGGTAAACCACTCCTTGTTTGGAGACACATGAAGTGATGCCCCTGAGTCTATAATCCAGTCACTCAGTGCATTTCCATCAGCTGTTGTAAGAAGAGCTGAGTCCATTGTATTCTTCAAGAAGTAGAAGTCTCCTGACACTAGACTGTCATCCTCTGCAACAGTGTTTGTCACATTCATTTCTTGAATCTTCACTGAGGACTTGTTCTTTTCACCATGGTCTTCAGCTTTCTCTTTGCCTTTTTCTGCTTTCCATTCTCTGCAGTCTCTTTTCATGTGACCCTTCTTGCCACAATGGTAGCATTCTATGTCACTCTTGCCTTTAGCACTGCGGGACTTGCTACGAGACTGATTCCTCTTTCCACCTTTGTACTTTTCTTTGGTCCTTCCCCTGACAACTAAGGCTGTTCCTTTGCCTTTGTCCATTGTCTTTCTATTGGTTTCTTCAGTAAGCAGACTTCCTTCTACACCTGCTATGTTCAAACCATCTGGAGGTGCAGAATTACTCAAAGCTGTGCGGAAAGTGTCCCAACTTTTTGGCAATGTGATCAACAGGAACATAGCTCTAACAGGTTCATCAAACTTGACACCTTGATCTGATAACTAACTATAGATTGTGTTGAATTCATTCAGATGATTGGACATAGGTGTCCCTTCTTTCATCTTCAAGTCAACAAGCTTCTTAAGCCAGTATACCTGTGAAGCTACACTCTACTTCTCATAAAGATCACTCAAATTTATCCATGCTTGATAAGCCGACATCTCGTCTGCTACATTGAAGTAAACGCTTTCTGCCAAAGTCAGCATAATGGTAGAAAGTGCCAAGTCATCCATTTCGCTCCATTCATCTTCGTCCATATCTTCTGGTTTTATCCCCTTGAGATTTATAGGTTTTATCTGCTTCTTTTGTACCAACACGTGCCAAATCTGCTTCTTCCACAATGGGAAATTGGTTCCATCCAGCTTCTTGATATTGTAAAGAGTAGTGTCCTGTGATCCAGCCATAGCTACGCTTCACAGTAGTTTACTTTCCTGGGAAAAATTCGGCAGAGTTTCCCCTGTAAACTGACCTCTAAACCAATATCAACCTGTCAAATGAACCAAGAAAGCTTCAGATTCTGCATAAATTTTGGCAGAGTCTCCTTTGTAAAATGGCTCTGGTGTACTCAAAAAACAGACCAAAAACAGCTCAAAAAAAACACTTTCTCTCTGACACTGTAAGCTGCGGGTAAACCTGTCCTGCACCTGTACTGTCTCTCACTGTCCAGTCACTGTTCTGTAAGCATAGACTGTGACAATGCCTCAACGGCAGTAAAGCAAAGATGCAATCCCAACTGTCTAACTCACAGTCAATACATCCTAGCTGCCTATCTAAGGGTGCTCGAGGGATCGCTCCAAGACCTGTATCACCAAAAGGATCTCAACATTCGAGAATCCCCCAGCTCAATAAAACCTCACTCGACCCTCAACAAAGGCTGCAGTAAATCTGACAGTACATAGACTTCCCACAAAGTCATACATCCACAAATTTCCCACTATATGCTGTAACCGCTGCGGCGGTTGTTTGCTGCGTGACTCACAGCCAGCAAACCCTCAACAAACATACATCATCTCTGACAATACATCCCATGTGGAAGTACTTGCAATGTCAGGATGAAATCTGGAATATCAAGCAGCAAACACAAGCTACCTGATGAACTAGTGGATGTCGCCTACAGTCTGTGTGTAGATGCGCCCGTGTCGTATGTGACACGCCTCCAAGAACTGTGAGCCGTCCTTCGATGTGTAGACAGCCACAAATCAACACTCTGGGAGTGTCGATATCCTCAGCACCTGCAGTCGTAGGCCGAAAACCCCAAATTTGCAGAGTCGGATCTGCACCCGTCGAGACCACGTAGTCCAAAATGGCCTGCGCAGACCTTTGTCGAAGCCGAACGGTGGCCGAGATGACCTCAGAATGAAATTCTGACAACACCAAGCCCTTCAGGATGACCCACGAGATTTGGGGCCGTGTCTTCGCCTGTTGAATTTCACTCCAATCTGAGTTGGTGACTCTAGCCTCCTGTAGTGCTGCCTCGAGCCTCGATCTGAGCTCTGATACCAGTTGAAGGAGTACGAGCGTAAGTGCGACGCGAGAGAGAGTGCGAGAAGAAGAGCACGACGATATGGTGAACTCTCTCTACTGTAATGTGTAGAGCATAGTGAGTTCTTATTAGGTTTTTACAAAAGAATATGTGTACATACCTGGCGGCCCGCCCACTTACTTGGGCGACCACATTGGGCTTTATACCCCAACAAATACCTGATATACATGCTATGCCACTTAACCTGGCCAACAAATCTGGCCAACTCCTTAACATTTGTAGGAGCCTTTGCTGCTTGAATCACTTCAATCTTCTTATCATCAATGGACATCCCCTGATGAGATACCACATGACCCAATAGAATACCACTCTTGACTGTTATCACACTTTTGTAAGGATTCAAACACATTCTGAACATCCTACATCTTTCAAAGCATAACCTCAAATGCTGCAAATGTAAGTCCTTTTTGCCAAAAATTGAAAAATCATCCACAAACACCCTCGTGAAATCCTGCAAATAGGGCTCAAAAGTCTTATAAGCTGTGTAATTGAAAGATGTTGGACCATTCTTCAGCCCAAAATTCATGACAGTAGAAGCATAAGCCCCCCATTCTGTTATAAAATTTGTTTTGTGCAGATCTTTCTCAGCCACCCGAATCTGGTTGTACCCAGAAAACCCATCTAAAAAACTATACATTTCTTGTTCGGCTACTACATCCAAAATAGCATCACAAAAAGGCATAGGAAAAGGATCAGTAATGTTGTACAACTTCTCCACCATATCTTTAGCCTCCTATTCTTCCTAAAGACTTATCTCCTTAGAGCTAGAAGACACGCTCTGATCCATCATTCTTAATACATTAGCTCCCTGAATTTCTTGACCTGAAACAGGTGCTTCTTCCCCAGACTTGGATCCTTCATCTTTCTGCAAAATACCCTCAACATCCACTTCAAACAGTGGTACAATTGTAGGATTAGCCTGCAATAATGCTTCTTCCTCATCATCCTCAACTTCATCTGCTAAGTTAATTGATTGGGAAAACATTGGTCTCTCCTTGCCTAAAATTTGCTTCCTCCCAAGCATAGGAATAGTAAGAACTTGTTTACCTTTGGTAAGAACAACTTGATTCTCTCCCCAATCCTGTTTCACCTTGGCTAATCTAAACCAAGGTCTGCCTAGCAACATCTCATAAGAACTATTCCCTTCTTTCACCCTGAGTACCACAAAGTTCACCAGAAATTGCATACCTGATATTAGCACAGAAGTTTGTCTCAAAATTCCAACTGGTTGCACCCTTCTTTGATCAGCCATCTTAACCTGGAAAGGTGCTGGTTCTAATTTCCCAAAATTCATAGCAAGATACACAGATTCAGGTAATATGTTCACTCTAGATCCTCCATCAAGCAACACTTCTTCGAACAGTCTTTTTTGAAAAGTCACCTTAATCACTGGTACTACAAAATCAACATTAGAAGAGTGTATAGAGTGAACACCTACTTCAATAATGGGTTGTGAGGAAAAATCAGCTCCTCTACCCAACAATTTATTCAACAATCTTTCCCTAAAAGCTGGAACCAAACAAAGCATCTGATCTAGGGACAATTGCAAAGGAGAGTTGATCAGTTCTTCAAACCAATCCCTTCCTTCACCTAAAACCTGGACTTCGTCCCTTTTAAGAGATGAAGACTCTTCTAAATCTGAAAATCCATTATCCAAAACCTGATGTCTTTGTTCCTTTTCCACCTGCTGGTGTACCCTATCTTTGATCCCTTTTTGTTGTTCCCAGGCAATAGGACCCTTGGCCTTGGACCTAGTTACTGCCAAAACCTCAATTCCCTCAAAGCTCAAATATGAATAACTGTTACCTACATCCTCATTAGGTATCTCCTCAATAATCACAGAGGAAGCTGGTCCATTTACAGGTGCTATAAAAATTGGAATGTCAATAATGATAAAATTAGCCTGAGCCTGAGGCTGATTTTGAGAAGCTGGTTGTGGTCTTGCCTGCCGATTATCCTGATTATAAGGTACAACAGGTATCCCCCTTTCTTATCTGTGTTTGACCCATAAGTCACATCAGATTCCAACAAAATGATTAGGATCTCCACAATACACACAAGTCCTCACCCCTTGTGGTGTCCTTTGATTATTACCTTGATTTCTGCCAGGGTGTCTAGGAGGTCCCTGAAATGGTGGTCTTCCCCTGAAATGAGCCACCTGATTTACCTCAGCCATAGCCCTAGCCCTACCCACATTGGGAGGTGGTTTATTTATCTGCTTTGGATTGTACCAGCATTGAGCAGTGGTATGCCCATCCTTTTCACAAATTTCACAAAACCTCTTGTCATTAGGAGCAAGAATAGAATAACCTATACCCTTCAATTTCTGCACCAATTCATCTTCAGTATCCTTCTTATCCTTTTTCTTACCACTGCTTGGAGACCCCTTTTCCTTCCTCACTTTACTTTTGCTATTGTCACTATCAGATGAAACTTCAGACTGAGAATCCGACTCTGAGTGTTCTACTGATGCAGAATCACCACTGGAATCAAAACTCCTCCTGCTTTTGGACTTAGTCATGCCCAATCTTTTCTCAAATCTAGATGCAACCACCACCAAATTGTCAAAACCCCTACAATATCAATACTTGCCACAACATTCTTCAAACCTGTCCTTAACCCTTTGAGAAAGTACCCTGACAACATTTCATCATTGGGCCTCTCATTACCTTGAAGTCTCTCAACCAAAATCCTGAATTTTTGGGCAAAATCTTCCACCAACATTGAACCCTGTTTAATTCTTCTGAGTTTACTCAGAATATCAGTAGGAGTTTTCTACTTTCTAAATCTTTGCAAAAAAGAAACTTTCAACTCATCATAAGTTGTAAAGTGAGAAACACCATATTGGCTAAACCAACTCATAGCCTTACCTTCCAAAGTTGTTGCAAACTATTGTAATTTGATATTATCAGGGAAGATACCCTGATATCCACTAGCCTGCCACCTTGTTTCATACTGAGCCACATGGAAATCTGCCTCCTCCTTATACCCGCCCTTGAACTTTGCTGATTTGATCATTGGATCAGGGGGTGGTTGAGCCATTGGAATAGGTTTTTGGAGCCTCCTAGGTCTTTGCCCGACAGCTAACAACAGTGGGTCAAATCCTAGTTCTAATTGATCTTCTTGCCAAGAGTAGTGCCCCCAAGAATTGCCTCACTAACCTTTCCTCTGATGCTCCTTCACTCTCCTGTCCTTGATTCAACTGTTCTTGATTCAACAATGGAACTTCAAGTGGTGAAGTAGGTGCGTTATCATCATTGACATAATCATAATGAAAGGGATCTATATTTCCTACCTGAGTCTGAGCACGGGTATAGTAAACCCTCGACCTTCTCCTACCCCTCTCGGACATGCATCATCTATGAATAATACACAAAGCACAGTACGACCCTTAGAACCTGAATTACAGCCTCAATGAGAGGTGTGCAAACAGCAGGATCACCAAATGTGTTGCTGGATAACCACACATGCAATGAATAATCACCAAAAGATTGAGTTCTGACTAATTCAGGGCTAAGTAGTACTATGTGTGAGATAGAATTAGAAAATCAGAGAGACAGTGAGAGAGAGAGAGACTCAGACAAAATTGAAAGATTGTATATCAAGAAATCACTACTACAAGTTTTCTAAGCAAGACTCAATACAATCTGACCTCCCAAAGTTCCCCATTCCCAAGTATAAAGCTGCGCCCTGATTCAGTTAGAACTGCTTGATTCTTGGCATACACTAACAATATCCGATTAAGGTCTTGAGGCTTACAATATCCGACTAGCTACTAATAATCAGACAGTACATCCGATATCCGATTTGCTACATATCCGACTTTGTATTTACCCTTCAACAGTTAATAAGTACAACTACACATCTACATTTTGAGAAACACTCTTAAATTGTTAATGTTTCTTGCAGACTAGCTTTAAGAGAAAACCAAATGTCTTTACCCCTCTTGATCAAACCAAGATGGTGGACTGAACTATCATCTAACCAAAACCAATGAGGGCTGATGCTGACTCATTCTTCTCCACCCAATTGGCATGCTGGGTGTGATTGGTGCAGATGTGTTCATGCTCTTCCTAGGTATTAATTTTTCAAATGCCTTCCTTCGTCATGTGTTCGTGCTCTTCCTTAGTATGAATTTTCCAAACGCCTTCCTTCTTTGCATTTCTAGGCCCATCATACAATGTTCCTGATTCTTTTAGCTCTATCATCGGTTGTTCCACCACAATATGTTCGTGCTCTTGCTTAGTATTCATTTTCCAAATTTTTCCGTGCTCTTCCTAGGTATTAATTTTCAAAATGCCTTCCTTAGTGATGAGTTGTTGCACTTTGTTTTTTTAAAAAGCCTATGCCTCTTCAAAGTTGTCGAGGATTATGCCATACTTAGAAACACCAATGCTAGACATGGTTTTTTTTTAAATATGTCAACTCTAAGTTATTATAAGTTCTATTTTTTTTAAAAATGTCAGCTCTTAGTTATTATGAGTTCTAAAAAATATTTCAAGAAACCGATTTCAGCACCATGAGGTGTTGTTGTCACTTGTAAGAAAACAATAAGGCATGTAGGGTGCCTTGATTAGATGCACAAGTAGGGTGGCTGATTGGTCGCCTTCCAAATTTCCTCTTGTAAATGAAGGGCTACCTAATGGAGTCCGATTGCTCTATGAGAAATCAAAGAGGCGTTCTTTCCTTAGGTATGGAAAGACAAGCTAATGCCTTATATGTATGCCCTTGACCAATGCCAATTGGATGTTGAGTGTTATCCACATGTTTAGCCACGCGGGTCCATAACCAAACCTTGAGGGTCCGTAACCAAACTTTGATGATAGAAAGCATGAGTTGGTGGCTCTTGCCACTTGACTGCACTATTGAGAGGGTAAAATCAAAGAGAGTCAGTGTCAGAAAAAACTTGGGGTCTAGTGTATTTTAACCGGCTCAAATTGTACCTTGGCTTTAAGAAAACCGGGAAATTTACATAAGCTTCATATTCTGACCAAAAAACTGGGAAAAATTCAAGTTTGCCCTTATTTTCACCCGGTGGGAAAATTGTACTTTTCTAGCCTTGAAGAGAGCTATGGTGTAAAGCACTTAGGAAGACATGAGCTTGAAGCTTTAATGTTCACACTCACTATTCATGGCTCATTGTAGAAGAACCATGGTGCTATACACCTAAGTGTTTTACACCACAGCTCTCTTAAAGGCTAGAAAAATACATTCTTGCAAACCCAAGAAAATAAGGGCAAACTTGAAATTGTCCCGATCTTTAGGTCAAAATTTGAAGCTTTTGTATGTAATTACACTAAAACTTGAGTAAATTTCTCATTTTTTTTTTGGCAAAACTCACGAACGTGAGTATATTATATTAATAACCCAAAAGAATCACAAATACTAGTCATGCTCATGACTAGCCTTGACATCTTCCAACAGACACTAGTACATCGGCTTAAAAGGGGTCCACCCCACGGCATTGGTGAAAAACAAGAGATAGATCCTTACCCATGCAATTTATGACAATGCCACAATCACCACTGTGTCCCACTCTTCACAATTTCTCCTTTTCACAATGGCAATAATCGCTACCTTGCTTTCTTGAATAATTCTTCATAAACCTTACTGTTTTAATGCGTTTCTTGAAAAATCGACCATTCATGGCCTTCTAGACGTGTTTAAAGTAATAGAACGTGATGATTTGAGTATTGATGAGAAGTGTTTGGCTCGTGATTGCCTTCCCTCCCAGAAAAAGATTGTTCTTGTAGAACCCAATCTTCCATGTCTTTTGAATACGCTTGAAAATATTCCATGCCAGGCCACGTATCCCCGGACAGTCCTTGAACAGGTGGAGGAGGTTCTCACTTGCAGATCTGCAATGTGGGCATCTATCTGGCTCAATACCTCTAGCTAGGACCTTCACCCCAGTCGGCAAGACCCCCTAGAGAACTTTCAAAATAAATACCTTCATCTAAGCGGCTATCTTGGGCACCGGATGTTCTGAACAATTCTCACCCATTTTGCCTCTGGCTATTGCTTGCCCCATTGTTTGTTTAGGGGGTAGAACCAATCCAACAAAGCCATGAGGGTGTTGTACACCACCCTGGTGTGCGGTTTATGGAAATGTCTATCTATAGGCCACTGCCAATATTTCCAATCAAACCTAGATTTGTAGGACGGTAGGGAACATCTGTTCAGCCGTTCTAACACTCTATTTACCAACAATATCTCCATCCCATTGAGCATGAACTCGGTCCGATCCTTTTCAGTCGCTGCTATTGAAGTCCCAAAATTGGCCCTACTGAAGGAGTCCTTTGTTGTTCATCTTTTCGGCCACCTCCCTCCAGGCAGGGTTTAGCAATATGCTTCCCACTTTAGATAGCCAAGGGGACCAGTGAGACATCGAGTTGTGAAAGTATCTAGTTACCTCTCCCCATTCCAAGGCCTCTGCCGCTTTGTTGCACTTTTGAGCTAGCTAAATTTCTCGGTTTTCTTCAAGGAAAGCTCAAAATCTAGCCAGGATTTTACAATTTCAATCGGTTGAAATACATTGAACCCAATTTTTTTCTAACACTGCTATAAATTGACAGATTGTCACCTTTCATTAGTGCTAAGAATTTCCCCCCCTTTGAATTTTTCTCAAGAGAGCGATGCCCTAGCGATGGTCTGAGGAGTGCGATTCAGCAGTGCTTTGAGGAGTAACTTGGTGTGGGTGGTAGTGTTCGGGCTCCTCCTGGTTTGTGGTAGAGTTGGGCTCCTAGGGAGTGGGCTAGTGTGTTGGAGCAACTGGTTGCTCGGGAACCGGGGTGAAGGTTGAGTGTCCCTGCATGCATCGCAATCTGTTGCGTACTCCCTTGTAAGCCTTGCTTATGAGAGCTCTACCGTGGTCTCTTTTGAATGCCAAGGGCTTCGTCTCCTTGCCCCCTAGCTGTCAACCCTGCTGGCTGAATTGCGCTCATTATCTTCACATGAAGCGCAAGCTCGTCAAGGTTTAGTGGCACCAGCTCTTGTTGCTTTGCCGACTAAGATCGCTTTGAAAAAAAAGGTCACGCCCTTTGATTTTAAGCGCTTATTATAATCATCTTTTGCACGAAATTTTTGTCTCTTGGCCTTGGGCTGGGCTTTGTTCCCACCATCCACCCCCCTCCCCCGTCCTCTCTCAGGCCTCACTCCATAGCCGTACTAGCCATGGAGGTAGATGATCTAACCATGTAGGAAGATATCATAAAATTCTTGCTGGTGCTCACAACTAGAAAAATGCCGTCAAATGCGGATGTCATGCCGATGGACGAAGGGAGCGAGCCGACCACACGACCCTCACATGACTCCTAAAAGATGGGCAAAGTATCACCAAGGTGCCTATCCCAGGTGGCTAATAAAGCTGTATCGACCAAGCAGTTGAAGGATTTACATTCAAGGTGAAGACCCTGAAGGCAAGTGTTCCTCAAGGTTTGATCTTTATGAGTGGAAGCAAGATGGCATCAGGCTCTTCAACTCTCAAACCAGACATATCTTTGCAAGCATGCTGAAGGGTCCTAGCTCTAAAGACTATGCTAAAGTCACATCTGTTGAGGCTCCAAGTGATGAAGGCCATATGAAACTAAAAATAAAAAGGCTCGGCTTGCACAAGAGCTAAAAGAGGTTAAAACCCTGCCTAAATGAAAACAAAATAACTTGCTCGCAATCAAAATGTAGTGGAATCTTTGAGGAAAGCTTGGCGGATCAGGCCTTCAATTCTCTAATGAAGTCTTTGCACAACAAATGGAGGTAGCTGAAGCAATCAGTGCTATAATTCCGCCAGCACTTATCAAGCAGCAGCTAGATATGCAAGGTAAACTAATGCTTGTGTTTGGATGAGTTATTGAAAATAATACATACCCCACCAAGGGCTTTCGCTCAGCTAGGTTCAAGGAGGACAATGATCTCTCCAAGATCCTTGAAAAAGATCCCCTCATATTTAACAAGACCACTATTTGCGTGGTACTATGGAAACCAACTTTTGACTCTGCTAAGTCTCTCCAGGAGGGGATTCACCCTGTCTGAGTTGAGTTTGTGGGTTTGCCTAGTTGGCTTTGGGATAATATCAAGTTTCTTGCCAATCAACTGGGCACCCCTTTGTTTGTTCCTAGCAAGAGAGGTCTACGCATGGCCTCCAATCGGGTTTTCATAGGTTGGAATGTTTCTAGGACACCTCCAAAGAGCATAGTGATCAATGTTGGAGATGGCCTAGTAACTATTCCACTCAATTTTGGAACCTACTTGAGGGCATGTTCTGAGTGTAATAAATTTGGTCACTTTGCCAAGGATTGTCCCCTAAAGGCTGAAGTAAGTGACAATCCTATAATTCAAGATGCCACAATAGGGGACAATAATCATGCCCTTGTCAAGGAAAAAACTGCAGAAGAGAGTGTGAAACAGATAAGGAGTAACAACGTCACAAGCTTTCGTCTGGCTGAGCTAATATTGCCCCCATTGCCAATCCCGAAGCATCTACATGTACATGGAAAATAATATCCCAGGTTGCCTAAGGACTGGTTTACTCATAATGGCTTTTTTCAGATTTTGAAATCTCTCCTCACATTCAGCAGTCCAGTTGAACTTATTGGTCTTCTTTGTAAGCTCATATAGTGGTACTGTTTGAGAAGCAAACTTATGTACAAATCTTCTATAGAAATTCATATAACCCAAGAAAGAGCTCAACTCTGAAGTAGTCTGGGTGCTTTAGCTTGTTGAACACACTGAATTTTGTCATTGGCCATCTCTATTCCATTTTGAGAAACCACATGTCCCACTAGCTGTCCTTTCCAGACTAGAAAAACATAAATGAATGGATTCAAACAAATCCGCTTCTCCTAACAGCGTTTGAAAACCATTTCTAGGAATAGTAGGTGTTGTTCCTCATGTGAATAGACAGTAAAGTCATCCATGAAAATGGCGAGGAACCAATGAAGAAATTCATTAAACATCTCCATCATACACCGTTGAAAGGTAGCTGGTGCATTGCACAGGCCAAAAGGCATCACCAGATACATGAAAGCTCCCCACTCAATGATGAAAGTGGTCTTGGCTCTATCTTCAAGAGTGATCTATAACTGGTTATAGCCACTGTAACCATCCATGACGCTATACATTTCATATCCTACGATCTCATCAAGCAACATGTCAGTAAAAGGCAAGGGAAATGGATCTTTGATAGTTTGGGCGTTTAGTTTCCTATAGTCGACACAAACTCTCAATTTCCCATTCTTCTTGGGAACGATGACTATGGGAAATAGCCAATCACTACTGGCCACCTCTGTGATGACCCCAGCCTTGAGAAGATTATCAATCTCCTCCTTGACCTTCTTTGCATATTTGGGGTTCATCCGGTATCTTTGCAGTCGTACTGGCCTAGCATCTAGCTTCAGTGGTATTCGATGTTGACATACTTCAGGATCCACTCCCTTCAGATCTGTATGTTCCCAGGCAAACACATCTTTATAGTTCTAGAACATCTTACATGCCTTTTCCTTCATTGCCAGGTTGAGGTGCTTGTTGACCTTGATCATCCTAGGATTATCCTCCGATCATAGGTTCCACTCTTCCACTTCTTGGTCGTCTAGAAGCAACCAATTAGGCCCGCCTCCTTTTTGTTTCGTCGACTCTTCAACGTAATCCTAGGATGGTCCATTCATTTTTGAATCAGTATTCTAATCCACTGGGTACTCTTCAGAACGTACTGGTTCCACCATCCTTCCAGTTAGCTGAATTGTTCTTTCCCCTGTGTTGACTTCAGTAAACTGATTAGGGAATTGTCTTTTTTGTTTGTCAGCCTGCTCTTTATTCAGCAAGACTGCATTCAAATCAATCTCTACCAAAGGGAATATGTTCATGGCCGCCAGCATTCGCTCGATCTTCCTAGCCCTGTACTTCTGACATAATTCCTTCGGTCTCAGTTCCTTTCTCTAGCTCCGAGTATTGTTTGTCTAGATTTGGATTCTGCCACTGGCCCCTTCTATGGTTAATGTTGGTTTGCATAGTCATGAACAACATGTGCTGTTGTCAATTATGGGCGCCCTAATAGCATCCCATATGCCCCTTGCACATCCAGAACTAAGAAACTGGTTTTGAATTTCTCCCTCCCAACTCTTATCCGCATATTTTCAATCATACCCATTGCCTGTACCACTCTATGATCTACCATTCGTACTTTGAATGGTGTTGGCTTCATATTAGTGATACCCATTCCCTGTTGGAGATGAACTCCCATTATGTTGACTCCTGCTCCTCCATCCAAGATAACACTTGAGAGAGGTTCCCACTGCTTCCTAACCTTGTAGTCCACCTGAATAAGTGGAACTTCATCATCTCGGATGGCCGTCAGGTCCACTGTTCTGGCCTCCGCCTCAGCTTTCCTGCACTGTCTGATAAAGTTGGCCACTTCAGGCAAGGTTTTTCTGATATCCTCCAGCTCTACAGTCAGATTCTAAATTCTATCACAAATTTTCACATGAATTTCTTCTCTTTCTTGGTCAGACTGATTGTCAGAGCTTGAAGAACTGGTATCTTCACACTATCATTCCTCTTTTGCAGTCACTTCCACTCCTTCCATCAACTCTTAGTTCATCAGCTAATCCATGTACCGCAACCAGCATGGTCTGAGTTATGGCCAGTACTGACTGATCTTTATAAGTCGATTGGGCTGGTATCCTCTGAATGACTCTAGCTTCAGAACTTTCTGGCTGCTCTAGCAGCTTCTTGGCTAAATCCTCCGTGATCTTAGCCGCTAGTTCCCTCTGCTCTTGCCACTCATCTACCACCTTCTCTTTACCTTTGGCCTTCCAAATTTCTCTTTGTTGAGCCCACTTGTTGCCGGTAGGATTTACTGGTGCTTCTGAAGTGTCTAGAATTTCTTCAATGACTACACCCTTGCTTCTAGTAACTACCCTTACTAGGACTGGCTCTAGTGCCTTAGCCTTAGTAGTGGTAGTTGCAGGTGCATCTGGGCATTGGGCTGCAAAATGGCCATACTTCCCACAAGTGTAGCAATTCATGCTCCTATTCTGGAAGTTGCCACGTCCTCTGCCTCTGCCCATACCTAGTTGGAATCGGCCACGTCCCTGACTAGTACCAATGGTACCTGGTCTTTCCTCTCGAGCTACTTTGACTGGTTCTACCTTCACTGGTTCAGTGTAGGCAACCACTGACAGATCTTCGCCTTTCTCAAAGTGGTGGATCCTGATGCCACAATTGTCCCATAGATGACCAAAAGCCTTACAATAGGTACATTGTGGACATTTATTGGAGATATGGTCCTTGGATTTGCATTTCGAACACCAAGTCTCCATCTTCCGAACTGGCTGTCTTGTGTGGCTAATTTCGGCAATTTGTCTAGCCATTTCTTCAATTTTCTTGGTCCAAGATCCCTTCTTTGACTTCTCCTTGGCTCGTTCATTAGAGATGCTCTCGGAGCTACTGGACACCTCACTGGAATCAGAACTTTCAGTAGCAGAGCTACTGCTACTGGTCCTTTGCTTCTTGTGGCTCTTTTCCTTCTTGGCCTGTTGTTCCAGCTTTAATGCCCTTTGGACCAGATCATTGAATTTCTTGGTAGGGGCTGGTACCTCTTGCTCCCTAAGCTTTTTTCTTCTGAACCCATTCAGAAACCATGCCCTCAACCTCTTCTCAGATGGAGATTCCTGTAACTGCCTGGTTAGTCCTTGATCTTTTCAACATAATTGCAGACTGATAAATTTCTCTGTTTGATCTTATCTAGTTCACAGAGAATATCTTCATCCCCTCTGTTGTCGGAATATTCCAACCTGAAGGATTTAAGCAATTTGTTGTATAATCTGAGCTGGCAGGCAGGGTAATGGTAATACCATTTCCTCGCTGCCTCCTTCAAGGTTTGTGGAAAATATTCCCCCCAATCATCTTCATGAATATTTTTCAGTTCAGCATACTGCTCGAAAGCCTGTATGTGAACGTCTGGATCATCCTTCTTACCTCCCTTGAATATTGGAAAACAAATTTTCAGGGAAGCTGTGTAATCATTTCGATTACCATTGATCCTGCCACTTCTCTTCTTGGATTCAGAATGACGCTTGGGAGTCTTCTTGCGATTGTCAGTGTCAGCATCCCAATCAATCTCTGTCTCTGTCTCAGTGTCAGTGTCTTCTTTGGTTTGTCTGCTAGAAGTACGATGAATACCTTTACTTCCCTTGGTACCCTCATCCCCCTGCCGCGATCGAGAACTCTAGGAACTCTTGGCTTTCCGTGCTTCCCATTCTGCCCGTCGGCGTCGAGAATGACTAGAGTGCTGTGAGTCCTGCGCCTCATGAGCCTGACTATGCTCCTCCCGAGCCTCAGTGTCAGTCATCTTCTCTTACTTGGGGTCAAACTCTCTTCCTGACTCCTCAGGAATGGGATCAACACGAATGGTGGATTTCCGGCCACGATTGGATTTAGGTGCCATTGCTGAAAACTTCCAATTCGGAGAAGAGTCTTTCACTCAACGAGCTTTAGCTCAAGCCACCGTGATCGCCAAAATGGAATTGGGACTGATCTCTTGAGACAGCTAATTCCAGTGTTAGAAGATTTCAGCTACTAGTGTGAGAAGATTTCAGATAGTAGACTGGACAGAAATCAGAAACTAGACTGGAATTTGGATACCGGAATAAGAATCAGACTTATGTACTGGAAATAAGGTTCAGATTTAGATTCAGAAGACTGGACGAGAAGTAAGTGTACCTGGAATATATGCCATGATTGGGATTACAAATCAAGATTACAGCGAATATGATTTACAAAGAGAGTACAACCGACAATACTGCCAATGATTCTCAAGTACAAGTGTAGCCAAAGTGCTAACCCAAATGATAACGATTTCCAACCAGATTACAATGTAATGGGCCCTATTTATACACTTTGGGTTTACTGTAATAATTACCATGGTAACTACTAAGTAATTTGTTGCCCATCTCCTAAGAGGACGTTCCCACATAGTGAACTATCCAGCCGTCTACAGTGGTGCAAAGAAATAAAGTCGAAGCTCTTGCCATATCCAATGCATCATTGTTATATTTTGATGGCTCTTATCGAAGAAGTCATGATGCTGCTTCGGGAGGCATTGTCATTTATGATGCATAAGCAAAACTTGTAAGGAAACAAGGGCTGAAACTTGATGCAAAAAGTAATAATGAAGCAAAGCACATGGCACTTGAAGGTGTCTTGCACATCTGTTTACAGTTGGGAATTAGACGCCTACAAATCAAAGGAGATGCCTTGTTGGTTGTGAACAAGTATTGGGAATATGGAAGAAAACTAGGGAAATGATCAATTATAAGTCTCTACTTGTTCAAATTGAATGTATAAACTAACTAGAAATATAATGCATTCACAAGGTTGAAAAAGGGAGTGAAAGACTCTTTCATAATGTGTTGTGCACGTTGTCAAGAAATTTGCGGTCTTGCCAGGAAAGCACCGGGCTTATGGCTGTGAGAGTTTGTGAGAGAACTCAACAAAAACTATATGAAGGAGTTAAACCATAGATGCCATGAAGACTAGGGTTTGGAAAGAAGTGCAATCAAAGAAGACTCACTCTTTCTCTCTTGCATTCACACACACAAAGAAAGAACGCAAAAGAGAATGTCAAAACAATACGAAGATGAAAACATCAAGGCTATGGTCATATCGTATCATGGGTAATATGAAAGGGTTAATGGAAGAGTTAATGGCATTCAATCTTGGCTGACCAAATAGGCTACGAATTGTTCTTTGGAATTGTAGTTTTGTGCTTACCATAATATATATATTTTGTCTAGTGATTGGGATTAATTGTGTGTACAAATCCTCTTGGTTCATAGCAAGATAACTACGCTTACATCAAAAGAAAAATTATAGTCTATGAGAGGTAGTATGATGGGATCCGGTGATAGAAGTATTTCATTAAGCCTTTCTGGGCCAAAGAGAAACACTATACGTTGTTGAAAGTGTACTTTTCGACTAATCCATACGTTAATTCTAATAGATCGTACATAGTGAAAGCAATAGAAATGATCATCATGTGGCTTATTCATCTAGGATAGTATGTGAGAAATGTAGATATGAGAGAAGTGAAGAGATGAGAAGTTTCCCTCCCAAGCCCTATTCTTGCCCGTAAGCAATAAGGATACTGCGGGGAGAGATGTACCTGTAGCAAAGAGAACCTAGAGAGGATGAATTACTAAGAATGAGAGAGATAGGTTTGGTTAAGGAGATGAGATTAGATACATATATATATGTTGGATTAGAGATGAAAATGAAAACAACAAGAAATCAAGAAAACATCAATGTAGAACACATCTTACTTGAAACCCTTCGGCACCATTATTGATGGGAGAGAGAAGAAGAGGAGAGAATTCAACGTTGATTGATACGCCAAGTACAACACCTTCTTTGATTAGAGTTGATCCTCCAAGAATGGCTAGTTTTCCTCTAGGAGAAAGTGTAGGCTTGGGCTTATGTTAATGGGGCTAAGTACAATTAGGCATTACTACTCACTCCCTCAAGAATTCCTCTCATCAATGGCTTGAATGCTTGATTTCTTTCCAAGGAAGAAGAGGTCCCCTTTTATAGGTGAAGGGAACCCCCAAGGGTTTACACAAGAAGAGAGGAGCCAGTGTGAACAGGAATTGGAAAAGTTGGAAATGAGCTGTCCCTGCATGATGTGGGCAGACTGGGGTCCAGTATTTTGATCATATCTCCTCAACCGTGGCTCCAAATAAAAAAGTAAAAATATGGGCAGAAACTTCAGCTCATTAGCTACGATTTTCATTTTAAAATCATTCTCCAATTTGGATTGGAACCTTGTGTAAAAAATTCATCAAAATAGGGTCCATTTATGGCAGCAAAAGTCTTCATGTGGTCTCCTTAGCCTTGACTTTCATTTAATTCCCAAGGACACCTCATGCCATATGAAAGCATGACATTTCTCCTTGACAAAGTTTTGTAACCATGCTTGCAATAATGCATTAAAATAAGTGTATATTTGAAATCATGCCACCTAGTGTCCCACTAGGATTTGATTCTCACCTAGTAGCTATTTAAAAAGAAATATAAGAAAAGTATAAAAAATACATAGAATATATATATATTGGAGTTTACCCTAGATATAGGATCTAGCTAGGGTGTGAGATGATAATGAAATAGTAGAAATAAAGAATCAATGCTTTTTGCCCCGAGTCAAAGAGGCGGAGCTATTGACACTTTTCCCATAGTATTTTTTGATGGTAAAGTAAGAATACATTACCCTTGAGATAAATAATAAGATGAGATAGAAAGATTATTTTTATACTTACATATGCATATGTACATTATAGGAAATATAATTATGTATCTAAAAAGTTACAAGATATCTCTTGTAGCATGTGTTCCCACTATGTACATGTCACAGCACGACATCCACCCCCTCTAAACCTGCACATCGTCCGGTATGTGCCAAATTATTTCTTTGTAAGATCAGCCCTCTTGTACATCTTCCTTGCTTTCATCTTCACTGGATGATTCCAGAGCTTCATTTTCACTTTGATCTTCACCTGTGTTCTGCTCTTCTTCCTCATCAGCATTTTCTGGATCATTGTCTCCTCTTCTCTTAAACATTTTGATCCTTTTTCCTGCAATGGGAATCTTTACTTCTGTGCCATCTAGTTCAGACAAGCTGTAAGTAGCATTTTCATGCACATGTTTTACAACATATGGTCCAAACCATGTTTTTGAAAACTTACGCATGACTGTGTGTTGGTTATCAAGGCTACTATCATACACTAAAACCCAGTCACCTTTGTCAATTGCTTTGCTCCTGAGCCGATGTCGCTTATCAAAGTAGTCCTTGTTTTTCAATCTTGCATTTTTGAGTCGTTCTTTTGCAGCCTCAATGTCTCCAGGTCTTCTCTCTAGTTGCCTTATGCGCAATGCAAGGAGATCTTCCCTACTAAGCTCCTCTTGCCAAGGTAGTACATTCCATGTGGGAATTGTATCCTCAATCGGCATCACTGGCTTTTGACCATGCATTAGCTCCGCAGGCATGTAGCCAGTTACTGAGCTATGTGTTGTACGATCAGCCCATAAAGCGTATGGTAACAGTTTTGGCCACTCACCAACTCTTCCTTCGCAAGCCTTGGCCAAAGCTTTGATGATAGGAGGGTGCCCTCTTTCACTCTTTCCATTGCCTTCAGGGTTGTAAGCTGTAGTAAGAGAAAGCTTGATTCCTAATCTAGAAAAGAACTCCCTTGCTTCTTCGGCATCCAGTTCACCTCTGTCTGCAGTGATCTTTCCCACACAACCATAACGGCAAATCACCTCATCAAGAAGGAATTTGCACACAGCTTCTGTGGTTTTAGCTCTTAATGCTCTTCCTTCAACCTGATTAGTTAGGTCCTCTCGTGCAAGAACCAAGTACCTCATCTGCCAGAGTCCTAAAGGCATCGTGACTAGATCCACAACCCATTTATAGTGCATGGCTAGTGGATATGTAGGGTGCAATCCATCACGATGTCGAACATTTGAATACATTTGACAAGTTACACATGACTCTACAAACTGAGATACATCTTTATACATACCCTTCCACCAGTATTTTTCTTTCAACTTGGAGAAGGTTGCCCACACACCCCTGTGTCCAGCCCATAGACTCTCATGAAACTCTTGCATGAGCTTTACTTGAGTCTCTTTTTTACATATAACCCTTTGTGGTGTAGCACCCTTTTGTTTAGGATGCTTCCACAAGTAACCATCCCTCAAAAAGTAACCATATGCTTTCCTGCGTATCCTCTTGAATTCATGTTCAGACCAATCATCCTGTTTTGTTAGAGTACTCAAGTAGCTTCCAATAATAAGCCAATCACCTTCATAAAGATCTTTCAAGAACAATTCAAGTGGATTAGTCATGTTGACATTGTTACCTTTGACATGAGAGATGGAATAGAACTTTGTGCCCACATCATCTCCCTCATCAATCATATGTGACTCATCTTCATACCTTGCCCTTGATAGCATATCTGCCACTGTATTGTCTTTACCTGCAATGTGCTTAAACTCGGGATTTAAGGACTTAATGTAGGCAATCCACCGCAACATAGCAATGTCTGGTGTTGAGCAGCTTGTAATCATCCCAAGAAGTGGTAGACAATCTGTTTCTACAACCACACATGCACCAATTAGGTACTCTTTTCCACTTTTCAAGGCTGTAACCATACCCCATAACTCTCTCTTTATCTGTGGATAGTTTCTTTGGCGAGCACTTAGTACCTTTGCTCCAAATCTTACCACATACCTGTGTCCTTCTTTGTCATCTTGCCCTATTGCCCATCCAATCCCTGTAGGACTGGTATCTACTGTCACAATCACTGGCCTTTGACACTCATAGTCTACCTTTCTCAAAGTCGTTGCTGACTGGAGTAACTCCTTTAGCTTTTTCATGGATTTTACATGTGCTTCTGTCCATTTAAACTTTTGATTCTTTCTAAGCAGCTGATAAAGAGGATCAGCTACATGTGCATAATGTGGAATCCAAATAACATAGAAGACACATGCTCCCAGAAACCTTCTAACCTCAGTGATGCTAGTGCATGTTTCTTTCATTCTTTGGATGGCATCTACCTTTGATGGACAAGGTTTCCTACCATATGGCCCGCACATGTGCCCCACAATGAGCACTTCATTGACACCAAATAGACTTTTTCCCTGACAATGTAAGATTCACTTCTTCCAACCTAGACAAAATTTTATCACAATCATTTATGTGATTTACCACAAACCTGCGACATCCCTTGAGATCCAAAGCTTCAACTTTGTCACTTTCTTCACATCCTTTGATAGGCAAATCATCAATGAAAGGCATTGTGATTTGAGGAATAAAGTCACGTAAGACCTTATTCATCCCATTCATCATATGTGCAACCGAGTTGGTTGCTCCCTGTGGCAAGGTACACATCCTTACCAAACCCAAAGGTGTCCTCATGGTTGTCAAGTCTCTGCTTTCGATTGCAAGCTGAAATTGATCATACCCTGAGTAGAGATCCCCCATTGAGTAGATTGCCCTCCCTGCAAACGCCTCTGCAAATTCATCCACAATTGGACCTGTTCCTATATTTCTAATTGTCACCTTGTTCACTGGTTGCATATCTTGGATGAAGCGTAGAGAACCATTCTTCTTTGGAACTGTGAACCACCTGTTTGAGTATGGAGCACAAGAAGGCTCCAAGATTCCCATTTTGATTTTCTCATTCAGTAGCTCTACTAACTTTGGCAAATGAGCCTTTGGAACCGGAATAGGCCGCAGATTCCAAGGCACATGAGGTATTGTGAAAATTACCATAGGAGCTACAATATAAGGATCAACACATCCTATCTCATGTGGCTCAAATTCAAAAGCCTTACCATGCTTTGAAAGCATTTCTTTGAAGCACTTTGTCTCCTCCTGTGTTAGAAACTCCTCGCAACCAATCTGCAACTCTTGAAAAGACTCCTTTGTGAAGGTATGCCCGATCTTTTTAGGATTCCGCAAACTTGGTTGTAAAGAAGCCTGTTCAATCTTTTCCCTGTTGTTGGGTGGTAAGGGTGAAGCTACTGGTTTCACCTTCTTTGCTACACTCTTGTATTTAGTTTCAACATGGACTTCTGGGCCTACTGTTTGGCTTTCTTTAAAGGCTTCTATTACTTGATACATTTCCATAGAGAAAACTTCCACAACTTCATTTTCAAGATGCAAACTAGACCTCATTATAGCATCAAGCTCACCCATAGTATCTACAAAAGAAACTTGTTCACACAAACCCAAAACATTTTCAGTAGGTTCTAGCAACCCACTCTTTTTCATGCCTATTTGTACATTATGCACATATTGCTTCTCATATCTCTTCAAATCTTCAAGTTTTGTAAAACATACTGATCCATTCTTTGTTACCAAGGAGCTCGTTGAAAATGCTTCACCTATTTTTGGATCAGGCGAGACCCTTTTTTTTTCTGTACCACTGCAATCCCGCTTTACAATGGTACTTGGCCAAAACCCATCATTTCTCTATGATCATGAAACTCTTTGCTCACCTTTGGTAGAGGATGTTCTCTGAGGTTGTCACGATTTCTTTCATGGTTTACACAAACTGTGAGGAATTGGACAGCACGTTTACCATCTCTGCTACGTATCCTAGCATATGCTGAACCATCGTCCATTACCTTTGTTTCCATTCGAACTCCCACAATGTAGGGCTGTCCAAGGACGAGATGACATGAAGATGTATCCTGTACAAAGAAGTTTTGGTCAATCTTTACATCACCTATTGTTACCTTCACACCTGGACATGCTGCATACAATTCACCAGATGAATTGTTTGCCACTTTTACCATCCAGCCATGATCTGTGTCCATCGGCCATTTGCACTTGTTGTAGAGACTCTTTGACATTATGTTTATTTCTGAACCATGGTCAATCAAGGCAACAAATGGCTCTTCAAGATGACCTACCTTGACCAAAGTTTCTGTAGTAGCCCTTGCCCAATGACTTCGTGAATAGTAACTCCTAGGAATATCTTCAACTTCTTCATCATCGTTTGAGAAATACACTTGCTTCACTCTCCCACTAGATTGGTAGCATCCTACCACAGCTCCATCATTCTCCTTATTTTGCAGTTGCATCCCTTGTGTCTTTGAGGTTTCCCCTTCAACTTGTGGACGAGAAACTTCAGCAAGGGTTTGCCTCTTTCTCTTGATGATGTCAATGATCTCCTCATGGAATTCACGCTTTGCAATGCCAAGAACTTCTCCCAGAGTAAACTCAATCTTGCTATTCAAGATCCTTTCCTCCAAGACTTTCTTTAAATCTGTAGCAACCTCAATATCAGATTGTAGTTTATAAGTTGGACATTTTGTCTTACCTTTCATTGGCTCTTTCTTCTTTCCTATTGTAGACTCCTCCATGAGTACTTCAGGTGGAGATGCTCCTTGTGTTGAGGGTGTTTGAGAAGGCATTGAGTCGCTTCTTCCCCCACTTCTAGAAGCTCTTTTTGATGTTCCTTCATCAGCATTCTCATGTCTGCGCTTCTCTTCTACGATTGCCTCATTTTGTTGGCATTTTGTAATGTAGGCATGCACTGACAATGAGTCCACTGGATCATTCCATCCTGTTTCTAGACGTATGCAATCACCTGCTTCATGTAGAATCTCTTTTGTAAGCTTCCCCTTTGTAGCTAATTGCATGACATTTGGCCAAATTTGACCATGATGGTCACTCACCTCTTCATCACAAAAATGTTCAATTTTTACTCCATAAGTAGCTGCCTCAACTAAAGAGGTGGCATGCTTGGTTGCCATATCTTCAACTAAGGTTTGCATTCCCCCCTTCCCAAAGTTAGTTCTCAAGGGTATACCTGTCTCTCTTAAGTGGATTTTACCATCCTTAAAAAAGACAACATCTTTTGACAAAGCATCACTAAAATCATCACAATCCCTTCTTACATGGTCTGTACTATCACACCAAATACATCTATTAACAAACCCTTCTTTGGGCTGTTGTCTTTGCCTAGGAAGTGGCCCTGATGGTTGGCCTTTTTCTTCAAGCTTTGCAAACTTCACCTTCAAGTCACGCATTCCCTTCACAAGCTCATCTAGCATGGACTCATCAAACTTAGGAGCGATAAAAGTAGGCTTTACCATTTTGTCAGAAGTTGAGGTGGAAGGACTTGTAGTGTTTACTACCATCTTGTCCCTTCTTCTTTGTCGTTTGGCAAGCAGTGAGACAGCACCTTCAACCTCATTCCAATCGTTCTTTAGTCCTTGCTCAGCATCTTTATCTTCAAGAAGAAGCTCCAAATTTCTTGAAACTCTTTACCTACAGCTTGTAAGAAAAGATCTGTCTTCTCTGCATCTAGTGTGGCCCTTTCTGTCCTAGTGAGTTGTGCATAGCGCCGCTCAAATTCCCTAAGTAGCTCTGTTATTGATAGTCCTTGCTTTGGCTTGACTACCCATTCTAAGAATGTCCTTTTGGTCACTCTCTCAGATTCCTCCATGAAATATTCCTCCTTTAAAGCTACTTTGAGTTCTTCCCAATTTCTCCCATGCCCATCTTTAATTGCCCTAACATGCTCCCTAATTTCTGGAGCAACAACTAGCTCAAAGCTTTGAATCATCTCACCTTCTGACACGCGATGCAGCTCCATCTCCTTCATATACTCGCGTAAGTACTTGGTTACATCTTTGCCATTGAACTGATCCATTCTGTTGACGACCGCTTGTATGGCCTTCGTTGCTGAAATCTCCCTTCTTTCAGTAGCATGTTGTTGTTGTATGAACATTGCAAATGCTTGAAACATTTGCATTGTTGCTGGGTCAAAATGCATACCCTGTTGCTCAACATGATCACCCATGGTTACCCACAAACTCTCACCCTAGCAGATTCGCGTCGGGTTCACCAAAAATATGTCGAGAAATTTACGGTCTTGCCAAGAAAGCACCGGGCTTATGGCTGTGAGAGTTTGTGAGAGAACTCAACAAAAACTATATGAAGGAGTTAAACCATAGATGCCATGAAGACTAGGGTTTGGAAAGAAGTGCAATCAAAGAAGACTCACTCTTTCTGTCTTGCATTCACACACACAAAGAAAGAACGCAAAAGAGAATGTCAAAACAATACGAAGATGAAAACATCAAGGCTATGGTCATATCGTATCATGGGTAATATGAAAGGGTTAATGGATGAGTTAATGGCATTCAATCTTGGCTGACCAAATAGGCTACGAATTGTTCTTTGGAATTGTAGTTTTGTGCTTACCATAATATATATATTTTGTCTAGTGATTGGGATTAATTGTGTGTACAAATCCTCTTGGTTCATAGCAAGATAACTACGCTTACATCAAAAGAAAAATTATAGTCTATGAGAGGTAGTATGATGGGATCCGGTGATAGAAGTATTTCATTAAGCCTTTCTGGGCCAAAGAGAAACACTATACGTTGTTGAAAGTGTATTTTTCGGCTAATCCATACATTAATTCTAATAGATCGTACAAAGTGAAAGCGATAGAAATGATCATCATGTGGGTTATTCATCTAAGATAGTATGTGAGAAATGTAGATATGAGAGAAGTGAAGAGATGAGAAGTTTCCCTCCCAAGCCCTATTCTTGCCCGTAAGCAATAAGGATACTGCGGGGAGAGATGTACCTGTAGCAAAGAGAACCTAGAGAGGATGAATTACTAAGAATGAGAGAGATAGGTTTGGTTAAGGAGATGAGATTAGATACATATATATATGTTGGATTAGAGATGAAAATGAAAACAACAAGAAATCAAGAAAACATCAATGTAGAACACATCTTACTTGAAACCCTTCGGCACCATTATTGATGGGAGAGAGAAGAAGAGGGGAGAATTCAACGTTGATTGATACGCCAAGTACAACACCTTCTTTGATTAGAGTTGATCCTCCAAGAATGGCTAGTTTTCCTCTAGGAGAAAGTGTAGGCTTGGGCTTATGTTAATGGAGCTAAGTACTATTAGGCATTACTACTCACTCCCTCAAGAATTCCTCTCATCAATGGCTTGAATGCTTGAGTTCTTTCCAAGGAAGAAGAGGTCCCCTTTTATAGGTGAAGGGAACCCCCAAGGGTTTACACAAGAAGAGAGGAGCCAGTGTGAACAGGAATTGGAAAAGTTGGAAATGAGCTATCCCTGCATGATGTGGGCAGACTGGGGTCCAGTATTTTGATCATATCTCCTCAACCGTGGCTCCAAATAAAAAAGTAAAAATATGGGCAGAAACTTCAGCTCATTAGCTACGATTTTCATTTTAAAATCATTCTCCAATTCGGATTGGAACCTTGTGTAAAAAATTCATCAAAATAGGGTCCATTTATGGCAGCAAAAGTCTTCATGTGGTCTCCTTAGCCTTGACTTTCATTTAATTCCCAAGGACACCTCATGCCATATGAAAGCATGACATTTCTCCTTGACAAAGTTTTGTAACCATGCTTGCAATAATGCATTAAAATAAGTGTATATTTGAAATCATGCCACCTAGTGTCCCACTAGGATTTGATTCTCACCTAGTAGCTATTTAAAAAGAAATATAAGAAAAGTATAAAAAATACATAGAATATATATATATTGGAGTTTACCCTAGATATAGAATCTAGCTAGGGTGTGAGATGATAATGAAATAGTAGAAATAAAGAATCAATGCTTTTTGCCCCAAGTTAAAGAGGCGGAGCTATTGACACTTTTCCCATAGTATTTTTTGATGGTAAAGTAAGAATACATTACCCTTGAGATAAATAATAAGATGAGATAGAAAGCTTATTTTTATACTTACATATGCATATGTACATTATAGGAAATATAATTATGTATCTAAAAAGTTACAAGATATCTCTTGTAGCATGTGTTCCCACTATGTACATGTCACAGCACGACAACGTGTTAAAAGAAAGAATCACAATCATTGTATTAAAATAAGCTGTACGAGGCCCTTTTTGTTTTTGTTTTTGTCTTTTTTTTTTTAATAAAGCTACAAACACTTCAACGGTGACATGATCATCTTTTCATACAACTGATGTGGGGTCAATTTTACACTCATGCCTAGGAGTTTAGAATTTTCAATCATATTTGGTGGAGCCATACTCATTTGAGGCCCTCCATGTTTTGAGATTCAATATACTATCAATGCTTGCCTACAGATCTACTGGGATTCAATAGCGAAAACTGAAAGAGGAATCAAGGTTTGAAATGATGGATCTCTACGGGGAGAGAGATCTTAAATCTCACACAAAGAGATAAAGAGAGAGAAATTGTGTGCCTATGAGTGACTTATATGCTTGGAGATGATAGCAAGCTAGTGTTCTTGTTACAATTAGATAAATGAAGACTTCCAGCAATGCTCAACCATTCTTTTTTTTTCTTTAAAAGATAGAATTTCAACCAAAATTAGTGAGATTAAATACTATTCTCTTTGGATAGACCTTGATAATGTAGGTCGATCAGTATGATCTTAAGACTGTAACAAGATTGCTAGAGTCTCACACATTCAGACTGGGTATCAGATACAAAAAGAAAAAAAGCTTGATTCAAAGTTCCAACATACACTAAAAAGCGAACTACCCTTCATTGTATGGCTTTGCAGTTTCACAGTCACTTTTTCTCTGCACAGTTGCGATGGGGGATATGAGCTACATAGATTAGGACTCGTGCGTAAGTATAAATCCACATGCACTAAAACCAAACTAAGAGAAGTGCACCATGCGTGTCCACCATAGTGGTGTCTAATGCGTGCTTTGAAAGAGGGGGAGTGATAGATTGCATTGCTTGTAGGTGTGTGTGCACAAATCGCAGACGAGATGGAGAGAAAAATGAAATAAAATGGTATATTAACAGCCTTCAAAAGCCAAAATTACCTATGAGATCAAAATGATACGATCCGTGTGAATATAATCCAATGTGTGGGTACAAATTAAAATGAAGTAAAGTAAAAATAAATTAAAAAACTTCATCGTTAGCATCGTGAATGCCCTGATGTAGTCTGAGAAAGTATCACAGTAGTCGCTGCCGAGATTTGCCAATTCTGTACACAGTCGTACTGGGGGAGAGAGAGACGGTTGAATACTGTAGAAACAACCTGGGGGCTTCGGCGATTTAGTCTCACATGTAGCTAGACTGTAGTCGTTGCTTGCCAAATTGTTTCCTTCCGTGGATGGGGTCTCTTGGCCACTCCCAAAAAGGCCCAAAACCTTGAACTTGATGGCCTTAAAGGGAGCTCCACAGATTCACTCACGGCAAATTGTTTGTGTGATCCGAATGTTGCAAACTTTGCCAAAGCTCGAGATGTACTGTCAGAGCATGGAATGACTAGGTGTTGGGTGTCCATAATGGCAAGGCGTGCAACGCATGGCTGTCTCAAACAGCTAGAGCCAACAGAATTGAGAAAATAAGAGGTTTCATTAGTGGATAGGCAAAGAGAGCGTGAGATGCGGAGAGAGAATAGCATGGAGCTGCTGAGGTTTTGTGCCTTAGGCTAGGGGTGGACTGGAGCGTGTGTTTGGTGTTAACCTCACGAGAAGCGTTAGGAGGCTCCCACAGCTTTGTGCGGTTTCCTTGGTATGCATGCATGTAGTTTGGTGGGTTGGGATTTATGAGAAAGGGGTCACCTGCATGGTGGGCTAGATGAACACATATGGTTGGACTGGTGTGCAGTGCAACGGTGGCCGAAGGTTATCCAAGTACCATTGCTAAAAAAAATACGCCAACTTTTTGTATGTTGAAAACCTCAATATTTGTGGCACAGTATGCTAGCGGCATTGTGTGGTGTAGAGGGAAAGAGGGAGATTTGCAGCTATGATTGCTAGTGTGGGTTGAGAGAGGGTGGTGTGTGGGTGATTAGGCGGCATCATGCAGAGGCTGCATGGGAGAGTCCTAGCAGTAGGTGAAAAAGCAGGATTAGTTTACGGCTATGGTGTTTGCAATAAGAAAATCTAGCCAACCATGAACACAATAAAATAAAAATAAATTAAAATAATTCTCTCCTACTGCTGGTTATCAGCCACCACTACGCTCCGTTCAGGTTGATGAATTTTGTGCATGGCAGTAGGAGATTTGGGGGGCCATCTACTTGGAAGTTGGCATGCGGTTGAAGCTTAGTAGCTGATCAGGTCAGTCCACGTGTGTGTGTGTGTGTGTGTGTGTTTGGCTGGTAGATATGCCGCTAAGCTACGTACAGTTTTCCAAACTGCATGCACGCCGGGTTAGGGGGTTGTAGGGTGTGTCCGATGAACATCGGCTCTTGCTGTCGGTCGCAGTCAATGCGTCACCAGCACTCCACTCCAGAGTCCGTGAGTGGGTAGACCATGCATGGTGAGGAGGGTGGCTGTGATTCGTGTGCAACCCACGAAAATGGAGGCAGTCGAGGACAGATCCCCTGTGGTGGTGCGTCGTTAAGCCGGTGGAGAGATGGCGGATCCATGCAGGAAAAAAAAAAGGATTGTCATCCCCATGCCAACGCGACGGGCAATTATATATATAGAGATATTAAAAAAAAATGGAGGTGGTTCCCACAGAGTCGGGTCGACCACACATGTAGGGAGTGTTTGAGGTCGATTGGGATAGCTTTGTAAGACGTTCAAATTCTCGTCTTCTTCTTCTGCTTATGCTTTTAGGTGTTGTACATCTTGCTAATTAGTGCAATTACGACCATGCAACTATTTTTCTTCTTAATATACAAGAGAAATTGCAAGAGTCGCTATTATTGATTATTATTCTCCAATTTATCATAATAAGATCCTTAATTATACTAATCATGTGGTAATTTACAATCATGAAGAAGATTTATACTGAATGATGAGAAATTATACTTATTAAACAATCCAAGTGCATTTACAATCTTAAGAAATCGAAGAGAATCACCTACATATAACTTCAAGCAATAAATAATTAAGTTTAAGGTAAGCATGACTCATCTCTAATATCGATCATCTCCACAGCTATGATTATTGTGAGTTTAAGAGCATAACCATGGCTCTGATACCACTGCTACAAATGGAAGGCAAGGTGGCCCTGCCAAATTGACAAAACAACATATTGCAAGCCATAAATCGACAAAACTGTATACCTGGCAACCATTATTGCACATACTCCAAGCCATACGCAATAAGAGAGAGACAGGGAGCGGGAGAGGGCAAGAGAGCGCATGCAACCGCACCTCCTAGAGCGGAGTGCTATGCCCGGCACTTCAAGAGAGAAAAGAGGAGATGACAAGAATAACGCAGACACAGCGTGCAATCTCCCCCCTTGCAAGAGTGACCATTTCCCTCTTGCAAGTATTTCATTTATAGATTTCTTGAATGGTCAATTTGAGTACAAACTGGCCGGCCGGTCATAAATGGCCAAAGCTCATAAAAGAGAACTTGAATAATAACATGTACAATATATATATTTGTTCGCATAGGCATAGATCGGTCAAGCCTTTTCCACCTATAAGCTGCAATAGATAGTAAAATATCAATTCCATAACAAAAAGTTCACGTGATTGCGTTTGGAGAGATACGCTCTCTCTGCATATGCTAAAAACAACCAAGAGCTTTGTGACCTTGACCCTTGCCTTCCCTTCCCCCCATTATAGAGCCCGAGCTATAGACGTTGTTAGCGCGCAAACGGCAAGAAAAATGAGTGCCTCTATAGCCTTATACGAATCACACCGTCAGAAGGAAGAACTATCACACCTCCAAAAACACCTGTAAAGATTTACAAAAAACCCTTCATGCATGGAACACACTGAAAAATAGGAGAAATAGAGGACATCATGACAAAGCTCGTCTCATGGAGATGTCCGTAGAGTATCCATAGGCAAAAAATAAATGAAGAAATGAAGAAGTTATGGCGACTCGAACATGGAGGTGTCCTTTCTCTTGCTAAAAAATGAGCTCTCTGAAGTTGTGCAGGTGTTGTAGCTATTTAAATGGGGGACTTTCTTATCTTTTATCCCCAAGGATTTTCTCTCTCTTCTTAGCCAACAAGTCTCTCTATCAAGGCGCCTTTTAATTAGCTCATTTTAGCCCTTTTTTGGGCAAAAAATGAGGTGTCGATGACCCTTTGACCAAGGAATGGGGTGGGGGCAAGTGGTCGGGGACCAAAAGTTTGACCAAGCGCCTGGGTAGGTGGTGTGAACAGGCTGGAAAATGCGCCATCTCTCTCCCCTAGCCTCCACGAGCCCACCAAGCCAAGCCTGGAACAAGTGATACACCTACTAAAGGGTACTCCCCCTTTAGGCTATATACCCTCCACCTTCCACTTTTCCCTTCTCATGTGGGATTATGCCCATGACACATGGCAACCTCCTCAAACTTTCCAACTCCCTCATGCCCAAAAATTTCCAGATTTTTCCCAAAACTTGCGAGCTTTTCAGACAACTTCCCCCAAGCATAACTTGCTGCTCCGTCCACCTTCCACTTTTCCCTTCTCATGTGGGATTATCCCCATGACACATGGAAACTTCCTCAAGCTTCCCAACTCTGTCATGCCCAAAAATTTCCAGATTTTCCCCAAAACTTGCGAGCTTCTTGGACAACTTTCCCCAAGAAAAACTTGCTACTCCGGTCATCGAATGACACACCGTAACACACGGTTCGAAGCCCATCATCTCGGCTACATCTAGAATCCTTAAACCTCAGCCTTTCTAATTCCAATTGTCAAGTTGGCTAAGTTGCCCTTGTCGCATGCACCCGCAATCAACTTCTAAGTTGAGACCACCCACTTTGGATGCCCATAACTCATGATGTACAAGTCCTATTCACGAGTTATAAATCATGAAAATACTTATTAAAAACCGTGTTTTGGAGACTCGTACAACTCAAAACATCAGCACCCAAGCTTGGAAAAATCACACCTTTGTACATGAACTTTTACATGGTCACTTCTAAGACTTGCAGGGCTTTGTACACATATATATTGAGGCTAGTGGGCAAGCTTTTTGGCATGACTTAGTGACTTTATGATCATCCAAAAAATGCCTGACATAGCTTGCCAACACCCCCTAGCCTGGTTGATCATTTATGACAAGCAGAGGTTTCTAGGGTAAACAGCTGCTCCAGCTCATTCCTAGCAACCTCATTTACATTCTCAAATGTTTTCACACTGTCTTCCTCTACTGATAGCATCTCATCTGTCACAATTGTCATTAAATGTGCTTGATATTTCTTCAATCTGTAACCATTAACATGAGACTTATGTTGTGCACCACTCAAATCTGCCAACTGATATATGCCATTATCAAACTTCTTGACAACAGTTAAAGGACCTTCCCATTTGATTTGAAACTTTTTCCTGAAAGGTATTGTCCAACTTACTATTGTATCGCAACACCAGATCACCTTTTTCAATTCCCTTATCCTGTACATATTCATTAGCCTTTAATTGAGCCTTCTTTGTCACTTCTTCATAGTAGCTCAAAGCTAAAATTTTGTCCAATTGCAAACATTGTAAATCCAACAACCTTTTCTTCTAAGAATTTGTTTGCTCTTTACCTCCCAATGACAATAACTTGAGTGCAGGAATCTCCACTTCAATTGGCAATAAATCTTCCTTATCATAAACCAGGTGGTAAGGAGAAAATCGTGTGCTCGTTTTGATAGCAGTTTTGTAGGCCCATAATGCACAACGCAACCCTGAGTCCCAAGTCTTCCCATGTGTTTCGGTAATCTTTGTTAAGATCTTCACCAATTCTCCATTGAATCTCCCATGGAGACCATTCCATTGTGGATAATAAGAAGAACTGTATCTATGCTATATATTGAGCTTCTCGCATAAGAAATCAAAGAGCTCTCCTCTAAATCTTGGTCCTCCATCAAAAAGTAGCTCTAGGGGCACACCAAATTTGCAGCATATATGCTCATAAAAAAACTTCCCCATTTCCTTACTGGTAATTTGTTTGACAGCTTTAGCTTCTACCCATTGTGACAAGTAATCCACTGTTGTCAAAATGTAAGCATTTCGTTTGCTAGTAGATAAGGGTCCAATAGCATCAAGACCCCATTTTTCAAACACATCAAAAGCTAGAATGATCTGTTGCAATTCGAGTTTTAAAATTCTCTTTCCCATCTTCTGGCAAGGCAAATACAAGTTGCACCAATGGTTAACATCACGTTGAATTCTTGGCCATACATAGCCTTCTTGGAAAATTTTCTGCAACATGAACTTCATGGCAAAATGACCTCCATAAGATCCCTCATGATTTTCTTCCAAAATCTTGTAGATTTCCTCTTTCCAGGGCACACGACGCAAAACCAAGTCACTTCCTTTCATGTAAAGCACATCATCAAGCATTTTGTATTTCCTAGATTTTCTCATAAACTCACACATTTTGGAGGAAGGTAAACCTTTAGGTAGGACACCTGTCAACAAAAAACCCATCTTCTTTGATAACATTTCTCTCCCATAATATAAAGGGGCATTTGCCTTCAGCACAAACACACAAGTGATCATTTCTTGGGCAGCATCATGAGCTTCTTCATTTTGAGACCTCTCAATATGCTCCAAGCTCCATGCTTTAAACTTTTTGAGCAATGATTTCACCTTGAAGCATAAATTATTCAGTTTAGGATTATTATTCTTCCATACTCCTAATACTTGCTTCACAACCAACAAGGCTTCTCCTTTGATCTGCAAGCGTCTAAGTCCCAACTGTAAGCAAATGTGCAAACCACCTTCAAGAGCCATATACTCTGCTTCATTGTTACTTATTGCATCAAGTTTCAGCCCTTGTTTCCTTACAAGCTTCCCTTGTGCATCATAAATGGCAATGCCTCCTGAAGCAGCATCATGACTTCTTCGATAAGAACCATCAAGATATAACAGTGAAGCATCAGAGATGGCAAGAGTCTCAACTTCCTTCTTTTGCACCACCTCTTCTTTAACCAAAACAGGAGTGTCTTTATAAGTGAGTATATCTGCCAGGGTAGCCCGAGTATTCTCTTCCACCAAAAAGGTTAACTGAAACTCCTGAAGTTCAATAACCCATCTCATCATTGTTTTTTATATAATTGAATTATTGAATAGCTGGGGAAGCAATGAATAACTGATGAGAAAGGTGAATGAATTTTGCAACAAGAAGTGTATGAATCATCTGCTAGCATAAACCATACTGGTCATCACCAATTCAACTTCAGAGAAATCTCTTTCATGGGGAGTTTTCACTCTGCTAGCATAATGAACAGGCTTCATATACTAAGATTCCTTCCCCTTTTTCAATAACATGGCCCCAATGGCATCATCTCCCACTTATGGATTAACATAAAACTCCTTTTCCCATTCAAGAGCTTGCATAATGGGTAGTGTACTCAAAACCTCTTTGACCCTGTCAAAAACATCGTCACAATCATGAGACCACTCCAAGGGATCATTCTTAATTGCTTGTTGCAATGGATAGAATAGTTGTGATGCCAAAGGTATGAAACAAGACATATATTTAACTTTTTGCATGAAAGTGGCCAACTGTCTAGTATCTTTTGGAGTTGACAGCAACAATAAAGCCTCTACTTTCTCTAGATCCACTTCAATCCCATTTTCTAAAATCACATGTTTAAGAAGCTTCACCCGTGGTTGTGCCAAATGGCATTTCTTAGGGTTTAACTAACCCCCGCATTCATCATACCTTGTAAAATTCATTTCAAGATTTTGAACATGATCTTTCCTTGAATAGTATACATAGAAACCATCTATGAATCCTTTGACAAACTTCCCAAGGAACGGTGTAAGGACCCAATCCACATTTCTTTCAAAAGCTCCAAGTCCATTTGTCAATCCAAAATGAAGGCAGCAACAGTAGAAACAACCCCATGGCATGATAAAAGTAGTCTTTTTCTGGTCTTCTTCAAGAGCAAGGATAAGTTGAAAATATCCTGAATAACCATAGACACTATATCTTTCAAACCCAACCACTGCATCTAAAAGTTAATCAATGAAAGGAAAAGGGTAAGGATCTTTCTTGGTCACTGCATTTAACGGCTTGTAATCACCACAAACTCTCCAATGTCCATCTTTCTTTGGAGTGATCACTATAGGGCTCACCCATTTAGCATTATCAACTGGCACAATGAACCCTGCATCCAAGAGTTTATCCACTTCTCACTTTAAAGCATTCATTTGCTCCTTACCCATCCTTCTTAATTTCTGTCGTATTGGCTTTGCCCCTTCAACTAGCTCGATCTTTACAGGATACCCAACAAAACCCCTTATTTCCTAGTATGAAGTGATGAAAAGATCTATATGCCTATCCAACATTGTTAAGTACTCCCTTCTTTCTCCTTGTGTCAAATCAGTACTTAGCATATTTTGAATCAACTCTTTCTTCATTGGCAATCCCCAATGTTCATAATATGAGGGAACGTGCCATTCCGATGACAATGTGAAATTTTCAGTGCCTTCATTAACTACATTTTCAGTGTCAAAAATCAATAAATGGTAATGCTTAATCACCATGCGATCGGAGGACTTTTGTCGATGCATGCGAGTTGCATTTAAGCTTCCATGTGACCGCACTGCTTGAAACAAACATGATAGTGGAGGTGGAGTGGACACTGCAAATTCTAAAGCTGCACTACCAAGATATTGTATGGAAGAACCAAGAGGGCTATATGACAGTAGTAGAGGACCATTTTGGTTTTGAGGTCGGTAGGTGCATACTAGAGGCGGGGTGGGTAAGACGAAGGCTAAAGTTGCATCACAAAAGCTTTGATATGGAAGAGTCAAGAGATATAAGCAAGATAGACACATCTAGTATCATACAAAGATATGTTTGCCTTACAAAGATGGCTTTATTAAAAAATCATTGAGCCCTTCCACTTGCATTAGTCCAACAACTATGCCTTGATTGCTTTCACGCACCATTCTTATTGCTCATGCATTCAAATTTTTGTGTCTTCTCTGGCATGCTAGTAGTTGCATAAGAGTCAGTCATTAACATATGCTATAACAGTTTTTTGTGCTTTCATAAACCGAGCACCACGTTTGGCATACATATGAGCCAAAGAACCTCTAAGCACCAATCCAAGCAATGAGAATACTGAGAAAGAAGATTGCAGTAGGGGAGTTTCCCTCGTGCTGCATCCCAACAAAAATAGTTCGTAGCTTCCTTGTCCTGCCCTTTACCCTCTTATAAGAGCAATCCAAGAGACATTGTTTAGTGAGAAACCTTAATTTTCATCCAATTTGTCCACATCCATTTGAATGCATTTAAAGAGAAGAAAGATTTTCCCTTTGTATTTGGTTAAAACATCCCAGAGCTTCCTTGCCATAGCCATGGTTTTGTCTCCTCATCATGCTCTTGATGTCTACGCTTCATTTGTGCTGTGAGTATCGCTTCTTCCCTTGAGTTGTTAGTAGATTTTTTGCCTCTCTATGGATATTTGTTGGCACCACAATTGGCATACATATCAACCAATGTACACACTCACCAGTATGATCCTAAATATGCAACTTTTTGATGTGAAGCAACACAACTTACTGTTGACTTGGTACAAATCCTTCTTTTGAGCACCTGCTTCTAGTTCAAATGCATGAAGACCATAATGAGGACTCAAGCACTTTTTGTGCTTTTTGAAGTGCGCCACATCTTGCATACATATCTACCAAGGAAATTCCAAGCACGACATCTCTTTTCAAGAGCATATTGCGTAGAGCCACATGCCTTCAAGATGCACACGTAGGTGATAGCATCTGGAGAAACGTCCTCACATTGCACCTACTGAAAAAAACCGAGAGCTTCCTAGCCCGGGACTTGTTGGTCATATCCTTCAATCAGTTCATTCCAAAAGACGACATCCCACATAAGAGCAGCATATTTGGCATACATGTTGACGAAGGCATTGCCAAGCACAATATTTTTTTTGCAATATCCCCTGACTAACAATATTAGAGTGAATTTTTAAGCCCATATGGGAATCTTGCATACAACCACATGCCTTTAAGATGCATGCATATCACAACAATGCTTGATGATCCACATAAAAAACAAACTTGTTGACAAGAAGGTAATAGCAAAATATATTTAGTGCATAAATCATAGCTAAACCTTCCTGCTCTGTAGTGGTGTAGTTCCTCTCACCATCATTTAGTTGGCGACTTACAAAGCTAATGGGGTAGTCCAATTTATGTTCTCGTGGTTGATCTAAAACACACCCAATAGCAAAGTTTGATGCATCAATATGCACATGGAAAATACGTTCCAACTGGGCACTCGAAGGATTGGAGCACTTGTTAGGGCCCTTCTTAATAATTCATAGGCATGGTCACACTTCTCGGTCCAGTGAAACTCGATAAGAATCTTGTACAATGGACGAGCTATCTCAGCAAAGTTTAAAATAAATGGTCGTTAATAACCAACATGCCCCATGAATCTTTGAACTCCCTTATAGTTTGTAGGTGGTGGTAAATTAGCAATGGCTTTAATTTTTCTTTCATCTATGGAAATCCCATTCTTGGACACAATATGCCCTAAAATGACTCCATGCTTTACCCAAAATTGGCATTTAAAAGGGTTCAATGAGATGCAATACAATATGTATCTTTCAAACACTTTCATAAACATGATAGATTTTCTTTCCACAAAGAATAGACACAAATGTCATCAAAAAAAAAAATTGCAAAACTCCCTTAAATATTCCCTAAAAGCAATGTTTATTAATTTTTGGAATGTAGCAGGGGCATTAGTAAAGCCAAAAGCCATAACACAAAATGCGAACACTCCATATTCAGTTATAAAAACAGTTTTAGATTGGTCATCTAGCACAATCATGATTTGTTAGTAAACAGAGTACCCATCTAAAAAGCTATAAGCTTCCTTTCCTGCGACTCTCTCAAGCACATGGTCTCTTCTAGTGGCAACATTAACCTTCTTGAGATCCACGTACACTCTGAGTTTCCCATTCTTTTTTGGCACTATAACTATTGGAGACACCCATTTTGAGTGATCAATAGGGTATATGAATTCACATTTGATAAGATTTTTGAGTTCTTCCTGAATAATCTTTGCAACTTCGGATTCATTGGGTAGGGTCTTTGTTGTATTGGTTTAGCGGTGCTAATCACTTGAATTATATGTTGCAGTATGGAATGTAGAATGTCCTTCATGTCATGATATGTCCAAGCAATTTTATCCTTGAATTCCTTGAGGAGCTCCTTAAGTACATATTCTTTAGTCTCTATCAGGTCTTGGGAAATGAAAACAGGTTTGGAGTCCTCACCTGGGTCCGCTAACTCTGTTTCTTTAACTATTGTTGGACCATCATAAACTCCATTACTTCCATTAGTAGGTATTCTTTGGGCCTTCGTATATACAACCTTACGCTCCTTCGTGGTGTAGGATTTGAAATGATCAGGTGCAGGGTGTAAGTCTGTGGGATCTTGTTGTTGGAGTTTCTTTGGCCAAGGGCATGGGAGTTTTGATCGAGAAAGAGAGCATTTGTAGTGCAAGAGATTCAACACTTTAGTGAGCTTGAAATGTCATTTTATTAAGAAGTATCGTGATGATGATCTCACTTTATTTGCCTTAAGGATCTATTTTTGACAGGTTATAAAGTGCTTGAAGCTACTATAAATGCCATGTTTAAAAGCAAGGATGATGCCCAAAAATTTGCAATTTCGTAAAGGTTTAGATGTGTTTCATCTTTAAAGACAAAGATGTTGTATCATCAAGGTGGTGCCAAAGCAGTAAGACAAAGATTAAAATGACAAGAAAGAAGTGTTGGGAAGTAGGTCCTAAAGGAGTCGCAAGCTATCAAAGAAGGATGCCAATCAATGATCTTAAGCAGATAAGTATTTCATGTGGAGCAAGTGAGCATGGTGGTGGTATACCATGGTGTTGTTGAAGGATGCATGTTGCTTTGAGTGTCAATGAGAGATGATTATATTTTAATATGTCCTTTCTATGGACAATATCCTCTTCGTGTGTGAACGGGAGTTTGAAGAGGCCTTTGTTAAATGAAAAAAAAAATTGTTTTAATTTTTTTTTTTGACAAACTGTCGAGGGGTAGCTGCGCTGAAATGAGAAGGGGGAGGTGTCTATTGGCAAGGGGACACCAGCTTTTCCATGACAAGGGGGTCGCTAGAGAGCAAAGAGAAGTCTCTATAGAGCCAAACTTGTGGTTTCTTGGATAGCCATAGCAAATGAGGAGAAGTGGTGAGAGGATTTGAAAGGAGATGGTCTTTTGACGCAAGGGAGAGAGCAGTCCCAGAGGAGCAGAAAACACCATGGCCACGGGTTAAAGAGCAGATGTGAGTGTCAATGGCCTTGTAGAACAATGAGGGAGAGCGGGCATAGGGGGGAAGCCGAGGGATGAGACACCAAAGGGACCATTTTGTTGGCAGATGATCATTAAGAGCGTGGCTTAGCCAGAGCAAGAGCTTACCATGGTGTAGATACGGAAGGTGAAGAGAGGTCACCCATGAAGAAGAGAGTCATAGGCAAGTGTAGGGGGGCTAAAGGTGGTGGTGCATCCTCCCACAATGAGGACCGAGGGCTTTATTGTATGAGAGTTAGAAGGAGCGACAGAGAGAGAGAGAGAGAGAGAGAGAGAGAGGGAATATTATCCTGTAGAGAGAGAACAATGAGAAAATGCCATGCTATGGAGAGCCAGCTTCAGTATAATGAGAAAGCCCCCCATTTTCTAGAATGGGACAAAGAGTAGGTTTGTTGTATTGCTATTGTGAGAAATAGGGAGAGAAATGAGTTGATGCCGCCCATGATAAGGGGGTTTGGGCCAAAATGGATGCGCTTCCCTATAGGGTGTAAGTCTTGAATTGCTTGGGTTATCACTATTATTCAAAATTTCTTGGAGCCTACAAAGCGGCCTCGACTAGATTGAATTTCTAGAAAAACAGATAAGTTTTGTTGAATTACATTGTAAAAGTGATCAGATTCTCAAATCATATAAGTTTTTGCACTACACACCATCTTTTGTCTCTCATTTTTTATCAAAAACATGACTCTCTCTCTCTCTCTCTCTCTCTCTCTCTCTCTCTTTCCTCTCTCTCTCTCTTTGCAGCCGTTTTTTGACCTAGTAGACAGCAGTCTACTCTTTTGATCATAACTTCTTCATCCGAACTCCGATTTGGGTGATCTATAGCCTCAATCGAAGAGCACGAAGTCCTCTACGCATTGATGTAAAGACAAAATTTTCAGAGTTATGGAAGGCGTTTCCGTAGCAGCATTTTCGAAGTGAACAGGTTCAACAAAATTGTTTCTCATCTCCTATTTTACATACAATGTCTTCCGGCACTCGCAAGGGTTCTTCTTCTTCAACAAGGTCCACAACAATTGTGGAAAATGATCCAAAATCTCCTAAGTGTGGAGATAGCAACACAACCACCCAACCAACGACATCAGAAACCATGATCATGGCGTACTTGGTATCATTGCAAGAGATCGTAAACAAACAAGGCGAAGACTTACGAGCACTTGCAATGGAGAATGGCACACTAAGGGTACTTGTGGTTGAGAATGAGAATCTCAAGAGGACACTTGAGATGCAAAAAACACATTTGATGCAACTTAAAGAGGAAGTCAAGGAATGTAAACGCTCTCTTGTGGACTTGAATGCTTTGAAGGAGCGGATGAGCAAAGTAGAGCATGACCATGTATTGAAAGAGGAGAAATTTGACACTATGAGCCGGGATGTATGCGACATGAACAATGTATGCACAAACAAGTCTTGGGCTGATGTATGTGGTAGCAATGTGGTTTCTAATTCCTCACTCATGCAAGCTATGGTTCAAACAAAGAATGTTGAGAATGTGGATGTGGAGGAGTTGAAAGAACGGGAGTGACGTTCCAAGAACATTGTTATTCGTGGAATTCCCGAAGAGAAGTTAGAGACACCTCCTTCTCTTGCCATTGTTATTGAAGATTTTTTCAAAACCCACTTTGGCATGTCCGGAGTTATGGTCTATGGAGCACATAGAGTGGGGAAGCAAGGAGCTCCTCGCTCGGGAGAACGGCCAATTGTATGCACCATGCCGGATGAGACCAAGCGAAAGATTATCCTTGATAATAGTTGGATCTATTTGAGGGATACAAAATGTTTTGTATGTGAAGATCGCACTATTAAGCAACAAAATATGTGTCGCAAGGCATATGAGGAAAAGAATAATAAAAACAAGGAGATCTCTCATGAAGAAAATGTGCCCAAGGAGGAGACAAGTCTCTCAAGCAAATAGGGATGCGTGACCTATGAGACCGAGTTACAATTGAAAATATGCTTTTGGAATTGTAATGGATACCCATGGAATGCGGGGGTTGGCATTGATGAACTAACAAGCAAAGCCGATGTTGTACTTCTTGTTGAAACTTGGGAGCATGATACACAAAGGATTAATGGCTTGGAGGATTACAATGTACATTCATTGATGTGGTCAAAGAATCTTAAGCAACGAAGAGGACAAGGAGGGTTAGCATGTATGGTTAAGAAAGGATTGGAAGATTTTGTATCAATTGTGAAAGATGACAAGTACAAACGTTATGTATGGCTGAAAATTATGACACCAAAAAGAGCACCCATTTTTGTAGCCGGTTGCTACATTCCTCATCATGATTCGCCCTTTTATGCTTGCATGGATAGAGATCAACCATTTTCTGATTTGGAAGAGGACATTGCTTATTTCAAATGTGAAGGTGATGTTATTGTATTTGGGGATATGAATGCTCGCACAAAAACATTGCAACATGATACTCAACAATTTGATATGCCATACATTTCAAGGGAGTTGGAGGAAGTTCACTTGTATGATCGTACTTCAATGGATGAGAAAGAACCGGATCATTACGGAAAGTTACTTTTACACATGTGTAATAGCACGGGTATGCTCATTGCCAATGGTGTATCTTTGTGGGTGGAACCAATGGATTTACATATAGGAGACATAATGGGGATAGTGTGATTGACTATATGCTACTCTCTGAAGCCATCATGTTCGCATAAAGAGTTTTATGTTTGGTCAATGGACTCCGGAATCCGACCATCGCACCTTATGTATTGACCTTTCATGTGGAGAAGCAACTAAGCATGATAATCTCAGCCAAAGGAAAGAGAAGTTATCACTATGTATGGATTTCAAACGGGCACCAATGTACATTGAAATGGTTGAGCAAAAATTATGGATGACAAAGCTTCAATGTGATGCACCATTGGAAACTAAATGGGAAGCTTTCAAGAAAGCTATTTGTTCTTGTGCGGAAGAATGCTTTGCCATAAAGCATCTCCATGGTATCAACAAAGATAGATCACGCAAAAGGTGGTTTGATAAAGAATGTCAAGATGCTCGAAAGTCCTTGATAAAGCTTGATGCAACTATGGACAAAGACAACTATCGAATTTATTTGCATACATACAAGGCATTGATTCAAAAGAAGAGAAGAAGATGGGAAGTAAAGCAACAAGAATTTCAAGTCCAAGAAAAGGCACATGCATGTGGAAGATTTTGGAGAAACTTGAGAGGCAAGCGGGTTAAGAATTTTGGTAACTTGATTCTAGTGGATATATACACACATTGTAGGCAATTATATGAGCAAGCAAATACTGAAAAAATGCCATTTTATGGTTCACTCCCATGTATGCCGTCTTTTTTTACTATTGAGGATGTATGCGGTGGGCTTGAAAAGTTGGCCACTCGCAAAGCGGGAGATCTTCAAGGTATTAAGCCGGAGATGATCAAATGGACGGGAGATTTTACCCATGAGTGGATGTGTGATATGTTCAACCTTGCACTTCAACATGGTATGCCTTATGATTGGAGTACTAATTGGGTTAAGCCTTTGCATAAAGGAGGGGATGTAAAGAATGTAAGCAACTACCGTACTATAATGATTGGGTCTCTTATGGCAAAGTTGTTTGGGTGCATAATGGAGATGAAATTGAGTGATTGGGCTGAAGAGAATGACAAGCGTGCAAAGGTACAAGCGGGTTTTCGTCGATGCCATAGCACCATTGATCATCTTGTCACTCTTCGTGTTCTCATGGAGGAAATCCGGTTGAAAGGCAAGCGATTGTATTGTTGTTTTGTGGACTTTAAGAAAGACTTTGATATGATTCCACGTAACAATTTGTGGAGAAGGATGGAAGAACTCCAAGTGCCAAGTGAGTTTATGCTTGCGGTTTCTCGAATCTATGAGAAGGTGATTTGTCAATTGCACATGGGAAGAGAAATTTCAGAAATTTTTGTAAGCACTATTGGGGTTAAACAAGGATGTCCATTGTCACCAACTCTCTTTGGTCTATGCATCGATCAATTGGAACAAATGGTACTTGACTTTATGCAAGAAGAAGACATTGAAGAGGTCACTATTTGCAATGCGGTAATCATGCTTTTGTTGTATGCGGATGATGTAGTGCTTCTAGCACACACTTTAGAAGATGCACAAAAGCTTATGGTTGTCCTTGAGAACTTTTGCTTGCATAGTGGGCTGATTGTAAATGAATCCAAAACAAAGGTTATGCTTGTGAAAACCAACCATAAGGAGAAGCCATGCATTGTGTACAACAACGAGACACTTGAAGTTGTTGAGAGCTTTAAGTACCTTGGCCTTGAGGTTCCATCCAATCACAAGTGGCATGAATGTGCTATGCGTCGTTTGGAAGCGGGAAAGAGAGCATATTATGCATTTGAGAACATGTGTAATGCGGGAAACATCAAGTGTTGGGTTCTCAAGAAGTATCTTTTTGATGCATTGGTGACACCGGTTCTTCTTTATGGAGTTGAAGTGTGGGGCGGGAGCATCTCAAAGTCTACTTGGAAAGAGTTTGAGAATGTCCAAAAGTATTTTCTTACAAACTTTCTCCAAGTTAAGACACAAACACCATATATGCTCCTACTTCTTGAGTCGGGATCTCTTCCAATTGAGGTTATGGGCATGGAAAGGGTTGTGGAGTACATGATAAAGATGCGTCAAAACCCCTCACATCAACTTCCTACAATTGCATGGGAAGCAAGCAAAAAAGTTCAAAAGACGCATAAAAGCAAGATCTTGAGCACGGGATGGATGCAAGACATAAAGAAGTGGTTTGGGAGATGGGATGCATTACACTTGCTACATGATGCTTCAATTGACTCTCAAGTGAATGAAGCTTTTCTACAACGCCAATGTATTACGGCTTGGGAGAAATCCGGTGGGTCACGCTTCATACATTACACCACCTATATTGCCCCCAACTACAAAACCATGTTCTTCGCTGAGAGAGGAAACCGTACTCACACTTACATGCTTGAGCCTATTCCCTTGTCCGTGATACGCACTATCGCAGCAATTCGGCTTAGCTCCCATTTCCTTCGATGCGAGATAGGGCGTTGGGGCAATGGAGAAGAGTCAAATCGATTGTGCACATTATGCTCACTGCAAGTTCGAGAGTCTGATTACCACACACTACTAGAGTGCTCAGCTTTTGATCACATCCGAACTTGCTTCTCTCACATTTTCAGCCATAACTTAGACCTACACACTTTCCTCTCCCAGCCAAAGTGTGGGCTCTCCATTGCGACTCTCATCACTACAATTTCGGAGCATCGAGAGTCACTCATCAGCCATACACATACTACATCACATGTAACTTTGGTCCCATAGGTCATATTTGACCTCCGACGATGATAATAAAATCTATCTATCTCTCTCTCTCTCTCTCTCTCTCTCTCTCTCTCTCTCTCTCTCTCTCTCACACATTTAATGAAATGTGATCATGTCAAATTTCGATCGTTGATGAGATCTAACACTAAGATTACATGCACATTCCTTGGCAGTAGATTTAGTAGCACCGTTGCTTCCAATCTCATTCAAGTCTTCATCTTGTAGGTCATCAAAAGCTATATGCATTTCTCCTATCATATTTAAGGTACAATTTGTGGCACTTCTTCCTCCTCATGTGCTACCCATGTCCTCCCTCTATTTTCCCAAGTGTGTATGCTTGCTGCTAGGTGGACCCAGTCCACGTTGTCAAACTCAGCCACTCCAGGTAGAACATCCATATAAGGGGAATATTCCCCAACATCGGTGTCCTTTTTACACTCGTAACAATATTGCAATGGGGTCGAACGAATTGTGGTGTCAGATTGATGGTCAATTATAAATCTGTTCCTAGAGGATGTGCTCGATCAGTCAAAATTTCAAATCGAATGACAGAGTCTTGGAATTGTAAGTAGACATGGTTTTTAGACCAGTCATGCACCATTTTTGCTTCCCTCATGAAAGCGCATCCTAAGATCATTTTAGATGACATAGTGTGCTTGGAAAATTCCCTAACAATAAAGGTGTGCCTTACCTTCTGTCCAAGGACCTTGATCTTGAGATCTTCTAGCATCCCAATAGGTTTAACTGTATTCGAATCTATTGAGTCAAATGTGTAGCTTATTGCTTGAAAATTACTTTCTATGAGCACTTCCACTTAGTGCTCATAGTGCTTGAAAATTACTTTCTAGGAGCACCTTCACTTAGTGCTCATGTATCATAAAACAAATTGTTCATTGAGTTTCACAAAAAGTGTAATGAAGTTTCTCATAGACACCAAAATGATAGGTAAGGGTCCTATTATGGAACAAGATTTCGAATATATGATTGAAGTTCTTCATACAAACTTTACACAATTGATAGTAAGGTGTTTCTTAGAAACCGCTTTAGCACCAATACATGTTAGCACACGCCTTCATCTTAGGTGAGAACCCGCCCTAGACTAGCATGCCCTCTCATTGACATGAACAATGATGTCATAGTTATTATATCTAGAGCTATATAAGCTTAATCCTTGTTTACTTTGTATACATACTCAATCTCTCATTCAATCATCTCTTGTTGCTATCAACATTGGTTATCTAGCTCATTTATTCTTTATCTCCTTTGTGTCTTCACAAATTCTCATTAGCTTTGTAGGGTCATTTTAGCATTAATTTTTCCTTTCTTGTTGTTAATGATAAATTCATTAAAGCTTTCATTACCATAAGTTTTTTAATTTACTTGTCATATTATCTCATCATTCCGATGGTTCACTTTGATTTTGGATAAGTCGATTCATTACCAAAAGCCATTAAGATATTCTCTCATGTTCTAGGAGAGAATCACTTTTTAAACCTCTATTATATTAAAGATGATATGCTCTCTATTATAAGAGTATACATTCTTAGTGTGTATATATATATTTTTTTAAAGTGCTTAGTTGAGCTTGAATTGCATTAAATTTAGAAGGTTTCAAATTGCCTTGTCGTATCCTTTTCACAGGGTTCTCAAGAAAATATTACATCAAAAGGAGTCGCGAGACCTCGATTATATTTACATATGAATATTTTTTTTTACACAGTAGCTTCTACTGACATAATTCGAGAATAGCATTGGAGTCTAGAGGATCACACTTCTTTTGAATAAGTAGCTCATTTTTGGATTTCCAAATTACTCTCAACATAGTAGCTCTTACAATGCAAATCTCCTTAGAAGATCCACAGTGTCGATTTTTCTAGACCCCATAGCAAGGTCTCTTCTAGAGAAGGGAGTTCCCAAATGTGTGTACACCCACTTGCAAACAGAGCCTGTGAAAGCTCTAATTTTTGGACAACCCTAGAACAGGTGTGTGAGGCATTCTGACACATATACCTTTGGCTAGACCTCTTTCTTTAGCCATGTCCCTGGTGGGGATGAAACCGAAGAGTAGTCTCCAAAGGAACACTTTATGTTTCTTGTTGCATTTGGCCTTCCAAATGTTGCCGACCACTTGGCTCCATTTTCTTCCAGTCCACTTCTTGGACTAGACCTTGTTGAGGTGATATGTCCTTACCACTAAAGAGCAAATATTTTCATAAATTGATTTTGTCTTAGGCAAGTACAATAGACTGGGCAAGCACAATAGATTTTCTCCAGGCAGTGGAACCAAGGGCACCCTTGCCAAATGGATCTTTTGACATCAAAACAGCCAACTATTGTGGAATTGAACAGTAGCTCTAAGGAGCTCCCTTCCCCAAGAGTACTTACCGCTTAACATATTCGTGGGCCAAACCCCAAAGTCTGCAATTTTTCTTGCACAAATGACCAAGTGATCCTATCATACGCCTTATCTAGGTCCAGTTGTACAAGGATACATTCTTGTTTCTTGAACTTGGCGTATTCCATCCCTATCATTGATGCCAAGATATTGTCATAAATTGATCTTCCTTTAATAAAACCATGTTGGTGGGGAGAGATGACATCTACTAACACCGAGGTCATCTTCTCAACAATGAGTTTAGCCAATACCTTGTAAACCAATATCATCGTTGTAAGTGTTTGAAAGGAGTTCACCAACCGTTTGTTTTCTCAAAAAATCGAGTCGTCAAGGTGGTGTTCCTGCAGACACCAATAGTTGACATCCTTTCTCCTCTTCTTGCATTGCCAACAAAGACTTTCTTGCTTCTCTCTCGTTCTTATGCTCTTCGCATTCCAGGATAGCATTTGTAGTTTGGGGTTCATGGGGAGAGAGGGACAAATTTCTCAACATCTAACCCTTGTCCAGACACCACAGTTTTGACCCTGGGAGAATCCGGAGGTTCTTCAGAGTCAAGGGACTTATTTTCTAGAAGTACTTCAAAGGGGTTGTGGATCAGGATGCCACTAGTCCCCCATTTTGGTACAACAAGAAGTAAAGAGGTGCCTTTACCTTTCAAGGTGCTAGTCATCCCCAGTGTCATGGATTCTCTTGCCATTGTCTGGGCCCTTTTGGCCCTCTTTACCCCTGGGACTTGAACTGCCAATGTTGTTGTTAATGTGAGTAACTTAGGAGTAGAAGCCAAGGAGACTAAAGAATTCTCATTGGATGGGCATTTAGGGATTTGCAGTGTGACTCTTTTCATCTCCACAACATTATCTTGCACAAAGGTGTCCTCTTTGTTGCAAATCATAACCTCTTTTTCCTCTTTATCCAGTTTATTTTGCCAGTCACAGATTCACTCAGGCTGAACAAGGCTATACAACTACTGAGAGAGAAGCCCTTGGAATGGTTTTCAACGCTACAAAGTTCAGGCATTACCTATTGGGAAAGTTATTCCATTTTTATGTGGGCCATCAGGCTCTTCTGTTTCTGATTAATAAAGTCATTATTCAAGGCAAGCTGATAAGATGGATGATGTTCCTAATGGAGTTTGAATTCAGAATTTTCCATAAGCCTGGTAAAAACCATTGTGGAGCTGATTTTCTCTCAAGAAGTACGGAAGGTTATTCAGAATCACCCTTATTTCAGTTAGAGGTAGAAGAATTAGTTGATCCTGAATGGTACGATATTTATCAATTTCTTTCCCTAGGTGCCTTTCCAAAGGATTGGAAGCAGAACCAGAAGAAAGCTCTGATCATAAAAAGCTTGAAATTTACTATCATCGGAGGATTACTTTATCGGCTGGGTGTTGATAGTAAACTTCGATGTTGTGTCCCTATGGAAGGACGAATGCAAGTGATTTCAGAAGTGAATAATGGTGAATCTGGTGGACGCTTTTCCAACGAAGTAACCTACAAGAAGATTCTGCAAGCTAGTCTGTGGTGGCAAACACTGATTGCTGATGTTAGAAGTTTTTGTAAAACTTGTGACATATGCCAAAGAATGGGTCGACCAACAACTGCATATATGACTCCTTTGATGCCAGTACAACCACTAGGAGTGTTCATGAATGGGGACTAGATTTTATGGGACCTTTTTAGAAGGTTACCCCCAGGAAGAACAAGTACATAGTAATGGCTACTTGTTATGTAACCAAGTGGGTTGAAGCTAAGGCTCTTCCTGACAACACAGCCAAGTCAACTGCAAGGTTTCTATTTGAGAATATTGTCTGCCGATATGGATGTCCAGTAGAGATTGTGACAGATCAAGGAACACATTTGATCAATGACACTATGGAAATCCTATTGGATATGCTTTTAGTCAAGCATCGAAAATCTACTCCTTACTATCCCAGATGCAATGGACATGCTGAAAGTAGCAACAAGACAATAAAGACTATTCTCACTAAGGTGGTGCAAAAGAAACCGGACCAGTGGGATTTGAAACTCCAGATTGCTCTATGGGCTTATAGGACGGCTTATAAGGTCACTACTGGAATGACACCATTCAGAATGGTGTATGGCACTGAAGCTGTGGTTCCTATGGAGTTTGTGATCCCAATTCTGAGAATGGCTGTGAAGTATGGCTTAGACTTCAACCACAATGTTTAAAAACGGCTAGATAAACTGATGCAGTTAGATGAACTCAGGCAACGGGCTATGTTGGAACAAGAAATTGTTCAACAACGAAGGAAGCACTGGCATGATCGTCGAATTGAAGTTTGGGAATTTCAAAAAGGAGATCTGGTGATTCTATATCAGTTTAGACTGGGTCCAAAGAAGCCAAACTTGAAGATTGCCTGGGCATGACCATTTGAGGTAGACTGGGCATGACCTCTCTCTAATATCCTCTATCCCAAATTTACCACCCCCCCGGCCAGGCGAAAGCTTCGAGCACTCACCCGGACCCCTCTCTCGTGCTCCCTCTGTGTTGAGCCGCATGGAACCCCCCCCCCCCCCCCCCCCCCCCCCCCCCTTCTCATAGTTTTTCCCCCCCACTCTCATTACCCCCCCCCCCCCCCCTGGCCCGCTAATTTTCTTTCCCTAACCCCTCCCCCCTCTTCCCCAGCCGCTCGCCTCACCCTCCCCTCGGCTTCACTCACCATTCCCTTCGCGTGCTATCCCCATTATCCCCCCCACACCATTGACTTCTACCCCCCCCCCCCCCCCCCAACGGTGGGCACCTGCCCTATGAGATTCCCCCTCCCTCTAGCACAACCTCTCTCTCTCTCTCTCTCTCTCTCTCTCTCTCTCTCTCTCTCTCCCTCCCGTTTCAAGCCAGAAGGCGCAACGCGCATGACCATGGAGCCCACGCCTTTCCCACACCACACACTCACCCTCATCCTCACCATCACACTCACACTCACACACACACACACACACACACACACACACACACACACACCCAATCCCCTCTCCCTCTCTCTCGCTATGTTTCGGAAGCAGCCGCCCGCTCTCTCTCTCCCTCTCGGCGTGTACACGCGCAGCGCGTTCTCTCTCTCTCAACACCACACACACACACACACACACACACACACACACACACACACACACCCCTCATACATACACACACACACACACACACACACACACACACACACACACACACACACACACACACACCCCACACACACACACCACCCCCCCCACCCCAAGATTGCGTAGCTGCCGTTGGCTGCCGAACAGAGAAGAAAAAAAATAAAATAAAAAACATATATACATTATGTACATGAGCCCCCGTTCCCACCGCACGCTCACGCACACATACAAATACATACATGTACTCACGCACACACACCCATATACATATATATATATATACACATCCGCCCACATGCACACGTGTACACACACACGCGTATACGCACCACAAATTCAGGAAAAACGAAGGATTTCACCACTACGACAACCAAAAGAAGAAGGATTCAAAGCACGCGCCGCCAACAACAAAAGGAAGAAGTGCGCCGAAGGCATGCCTCATCTGACCCTGAAAAGAAGTACGCTCAACACCGACGCACCGACAACACACCATTCACCGACAACACGCAACCACGACGCCATCCCAATAATTTATAGGTTATTTTCATCATTTTCTTCAGTTTGCACGCGAGCCATTGTAAATTCCCATTTTTTTGTAAATATCCTCTCTTTAGGTGATGGTCACAAATGCCCACCTAGAGATTCCCATCTTTTAATAAACCTCCCAAAACAAAGCAAGGGTCAACCACACCGGGCCCACCACTTGCTTTGTCTCCCCGATTAAGCTTACCCTAACCACACTGGGATTACCATAATCCAAGCAGCCAACACCTATAAATTGGCACTGAGAGGTCACTATCGAAGGGGGGGGGGGCAAATTCATGAGGAGCCAAGTATTTGGTAGAGTATAGTGGGAAGGATTGACACTATCACCATCAAGGGGAGGGGGCTTGTGTGTTGGGTTTGCCTTGGGAATTGCACCATGCGAAGGGAACCACATCCATCTCTCGACTCCAATGGTCGTTGCGCACACGTATACACGCTGTTGGTAGCAATTATTCATAATCATTGAGTCATCTTAGAGAACGCACCAAGTAGGTTGCACCACCTCCTCTCCCTACCTCTCTACCACCACGGCGTGCAACTTTGTAAATACTGCAGACATAATTCTGCCTCACACCCCTGAGGGTTTTCATCATTTGCAAAATATCTCTCTCTCTCTCTCTCTCTCTCTCTCTCTCTCTCTCTCTCTCTCTCTCTCTCTCTCTCTCTCTCTCTCTCTCTCCCGTTTCAAGCCAGAAGGCGCAACGCGCATGACCATGGAGCCCACGCCTTTCCCACACCACACACTCACCCTCATCCTCACCCTCACACTCTCTCACACACACACCCAATCCCCTCTCCCTCTCTCTCGCTCTGTTTTGGCAGCAGCCACCCGCTCTCTCTCTCCCTCTCGGCGTGTATAGGCGCAGCGCGTTCTCTCTCTCTCAACACCACACACACACACACACACACCCCTCATACATACACACACACACACACAACACACACACACACACACACACACACACACACACACACACACACACACCCCACACCCCCCCCCCCCCCCAGCTTGCGTAGCTGCCGCTGGCCGCCGAACAGAGAAGAAAAAAATAAAAATAAAAAACATATATACATTATGTACATGAATGAGCCCCCGTTCCCACCGCACGCTCAGACACACATACAAATACATACATGCACTCACGCACACACACCCATATACATATATATATATATATATACACACATCCGCCCACATGCACACGTGTACACACACACGCGTATACGCACCACAAATTCAAGAAAAACGAAGGATTTCACCACTACAACAACCAAAAGAAGAAGGATTCAAAGCACGCGCCGCCAACAACAAAAGGAAGAAGTGCGCAAAAGGCATGCCTCATCTGACCACGAAAAGAAGTACGCTCAACACCGACGCACCGACAACACACCATTCACTGGCAACATGCAACCACGATGCCATCCCAATAATTTATAGGTTATTTTCATCATTTTCTTCAGTTTTCACCCGAGCCATTGTAAATTCCCATTTTTTTGTAAATATCCTCTCTCTAGTTGATGGTCACAAAGGCCCACCTAGAGACTCCCATCTTTTAATAAACCTCCCAAAACAAAGCAAGGGTTAACCACAGCGGGCCCACCACTTGCTTTGTCTCCCCGATTAAGCTTACTCTAACCACACTGGGATTACCATAATCCAAGCAGCCAACACCTATAAATTGGCACTGAGAGGTCACTATCGAAGGGGGGGGGGGGCAAATTCATGAGGAGCCAAGTATTTGGTAGAGTATAGTGGGAAGGATTGACACTATCACCATCAAGGGGAGGGGGCTTGTGTGTTGGGTTTGCCTTGGGAATTGCACCATGCGAAGGGAACCACATCCATCTCTCGACTCCAATGGTCGTTGCACACACGTATACACGCGCTTGGTAGCAATTATTCATAATCATTGAGTCGTCTTAGAGAACGCACCAAGTAGGTTACACCACCTCCTCTCCCTACCTCTCTACCACCACGGCGTGCCACTTTGTAAATACTGCAGACATAATTCTGCCTCACACCCCTGAGGGTTTTCATCATTTGCAAAATATGTCTCTCTCTCTCTCTCTCTCTCTCTCTCTCTCTCTCTCTCTCTCGTTTCAAGCCAGAAGGCGCAACGCGCATGACCATGGAGCCCACGCCTTTCCCACACCACACACTCACCCTCATCCTCACCCTCACACTCTCACACACACACACACCCAATCCCCTCTCCCTCTCTCTCGCTCTGTTTCGGCAGCAGCCGCCCGCTCTCTCTCTCTCCCTCTCGGCGTGTACAGGCACATCGCGTTCTCTCTCTCTTAACACCACACACACACACACCCCTCATACATACTCACACACACACATACACACAGACCCCACACCCCCCCCCCCCCCCCCCACCCCAAGCTTGCGTAGCTGCCGCTGGCCGCCGAACAGAGAAGAAAAAAAATAAAAAACATATATACATTATGTACATGAGCCCCCGTTCCCACCGCACGCTCACGCACACATACAAATACATACATGCACTCACGCACACACACCCATATACATATATATATATATATATATACACATCCGCCCACATGCACACGTGTACACACACACACACACACACGTATACGCACCACAAATTCAGGAAAAACGAAGGATTTCACCACTACGACAACCAAAAGAAGAAGGATTCAAAGCACGCGCCGCCAACAACAAAAGGAAGAAGTGCGCCGAAGGCATGCCGCATCTGACCCCGAAAAGAAGTACGCTCAACACCGACGCACCGACAACACACCATTCACCGGCAACACGCAACCACGATGCCATCCCAATAATTTATAGGTTATTTTCATCATTTTCTTCAGTTTTCACCCGAGCCATTGTAAATTACCATTTTTTTGTAAATATCCTCTCTCTAGGTGATGGTCACAAAGGCCCACCTAGAGATTCCCATCTTTTAATAAACCTCCCAAAACAAAGCAAGGGTTAACCACAGCGGGCCCACCACTTGCTTTGTCTACCCGATTAAGCTTACTCTAACCACACTGGGATTACCATAATCCAAGCAGCCAACACCTATAAATTGGCACTGAGAGGTCACTATCGAAGGGGGGGGGGGCAAATTCATGAGGAGCCAAGTATTTGGTAGAGTATAGTGGGAAGGATTGGCACTATCACCATCACGGTGAGTGGGCTGGTGTGTTGGGTTTGCCTTGGGAATTCCACCATGCGAAGGGAACCACATCCATCTCTCAACTCCAATGGTCGTTGCACACACGTATACACGCTCTTGGTAGCAATTATTCACAATCATTGAGTTGTCTTAGAGAACGCACCAAGTAGGTTGCACCACCTCCTCTCCCTACCTCTCTACCACCATGGCGTGCCACTTTGTAAATACTGCAGACATAATTCTCCCTCACACCCCTGAGGGTTTTCATCATTTGCAAAATATGTCTCTCTCTTTCTCTCTCGCTCTCTCTCTCTGTCTCTCTCTCTCTCTCAGTGTGTAAGTTTGCGGTGTTTATATCATCGTGGTTTGTGTCTTGTCTCTCAAAGCTAGGTGGTGCCCCCTGTTCGCTTTACCGTGGCATGCTCGAGGCGCGCCATTCGGCCCCCGGCGTTTTAGAGGCCGTCGGGGTTCGGGGTTTTTTTTGCGTCCGTCATTTGGTGCCCCCACTGAGGAGGGCTTTTTTAAGACCCTTCAGTTTACAATGCTGAAAGTGACGCCCACTATCAATCATGGATGAATGGCTGAAGGAATTTTGTAACTGGACGACGGAAGAAGAGGAGACAAAGGAGGCACTAGACGCCTTCATTGAGGTGCTACTGCCAGGCTACAATGTCGTCAACATTCAAGAGGTAAATTTTCCATCTCATGTCGCTCGTTCTGACTATAAATTGAGAGCATCAGGTGGGAGGTCGGTGAAGTGCCATCACTGTTGTCAACCAAGGCACACTGCTAATGAGTGCCAGCAATGAAGGCAACGAAAGGGCTGAAGTCATCTACATCGACATTTATCGCGAAGAAGTCATTCACATCAAGGAAGGGAAGAAAACGGTGAGACCTCTTTTCCCTAGAGAAACTGCAGTCAAAGTTATAACTCCAAAGTGGCCTAAAGGGGTTGCTCGGGCCAAAGGCAAGGAGAAGATAATCCAGTTTGGAAACACATGACCCCGAAGGGAGAAGCATCTGGCCAAGCAAGTGCTTCAAGATCAGAAATCCGGGTTGTACCCACTTTGTCAAAGAAGAAGTTATCTGAAGCTAAGCGGCGGAAGGTCGCCTACCGATTTGCACGACGCATGCGTGTGCTACCAATCCACTTCGTCAATCCGGAAGAAGAAGTGGTAAGAAGATTCCCATGTCCTAGGGAAGAGTGGTTCGGCTACTGCTCTCGCTATTTTGGAAAGCGAGTGGAGGATCTTCCTCCTCTCCCTGTACAACTTATCCTAAAGAAGCTCTCTACCACAGGAGAAACCTAGTGGGTTGGGGACGAGTTGCAACTCAATGGAGTAGAATTCATGCAACACATCGACTACTGAAATTACCTACAATTGCTGTTAGCCAAGAGGTTGGGAGTGGTTAGACGCGTCGCCATCACCCCGTACGTGCTGAGCAACGAAGGAAAGGTAGAGCCCATGAAAGGCGACGACCTCTTGTGGATGTGCCGACTCATCAACACTGGCACGGTAAGAGTATAAGTAAGTATTCCACCCTCTGTGCATGATGGAAAACGGGCCGAAGGCATTCCCATTCAGATTTTGTAGCATATGCATGTGAATATCTATGTAGATAGGAAAGTCTTCTACCAACAAAAGATCGTACACCTATTCGGTGCGGCGGTACTAGGAGAAATCCTCAATTCCCCGAACCCTATCATTCTCCCTATATTAGATTACCATCATTCCTTTAATGTTTCTATCTTTATCCTGTTTTAACCTATCCACCCACCCCTGTAAAAAGCCGCTATGAGCCGCTACTGTTAATGTAAGAAAAAAAGGAAAAAAAGAAAAAGAGGTTTGTAATTTCTTGAGTCACTACCATGGCAAGTGTTTCTTTCCCCACGTTCAATGGAAAGAAGGGAGAGGATCTCACCACCGACTTTTTGGATGATTTCGACATTGCTTGTGTCGTCTCCAACAAAGATGAGGACGTTTCATGACTTAGAATTTCTCCGCTACTGATGAAAGTAGAGGCCAAGTCCTGTTATAATGCATTGCCCCATGCCACCAAGAATGCATGGGAAGTGTTAAGGGTTGCTTTTGTAAAGAGGTTTGGTGGAGGCACAACCTTGGAGAAGGTATGGCAGCTTCTACTGTGACAGAATTAAAGCAGGGAGGCCTGCTGGAGTATGCCACCTACGAGTCCAAATTTGTGGACTTATGGAAGAGATGGGTTGCCTCATTGGAGGAAGGCAAAGGAGCGCCTAATTTCCTAAAGAAGGACCGTTTCATTGCTGGTCTATGGTCGCCACTTAGAGAGAAGGTGAAGGGAAGGTTTCCTGCAACATATGAGTTGGCAGTCGAAGTAGCCCGCCTTAAAGACAAAAAGCTGTGCATGCAAGCAAGAGTAAACGAGTCAGAGGAAACAAGTTCGGCCCGACCAACCCCAGTGGCTGCAACTTCCAATCATAGAGTCCAACCGTAGGAGGCATCAGAAGAGCAGCAAGACCTGCTGAGTCGCATCACCACCCAACTAGAGAGTTTATATGTGCATCTGGTGCAGCAAGGACATGCATCTAGCAGGAACCCAGAACAAGGAAGAGGACAACAAAGGCAGAACCCAGAGTACCACTGTTACGACTGCGGGGAAGATGGCCATGGAATGTACTACTGTCCACACCCGAGGAGGTAAAATTTCAATAGAGGGGGGAGACAAAATTAGATCTCTCCGCCAAGAGCAAGACCACCACCACCTAGGCAACCAGGACCAATCCCACCGGTCCAAATCTTTCGACCACCTGTACAACAACAACCACCACCCCAACCTCTCATTCCGCCACTACCCCCACCACCTGCTATGAACCAAGCGGTGAGTGTTATTAGCTTGGAGGCTAAAGGGAAGGCGAAGGTAGAAGAATCATCTCGAGAGAAGCACAAAGAAAAAGCGAAGGTAGAAGAAGTGGATGCTATGGGAGTGAAGCGTGCGAGGAACGAGGAGACATCTCAGAGAAGAGAAGATGAAAGGAAAGGCCGAGTCTAGCAACCAAGCAGCTAAACCGCGGTGGAAGATAGACCTCGTGGACTTCTCACTAGGTGAGTATGCAAAACCCTATGACTTAGTTCAGGATGTGTTAATGCAGGGCCCGAAGATAACTTGGCCCCAATTACTCCACCTTGCACCCAGAATGAGGAGGCAATGGACAAAAATGGTAAGTACTAGGAAATCAAGGCCCAGGATAGCTAGGGCTATCTCTGAGAGGGATCTCGACGACATCCTGCCAACCATGGATGCTCACATCAAGGGGCAACAAATTTCAAACGTCTACATAGATGGTGGCGCGCAAATATGTGTCATGAGTGAAAAGATGATGCACCATCTAGGTCTAGATGTAAGTAGGCCGGCACCCTGCCGAGCCAAGATGGCAAACAATGTAAGAGTGAAATGTGTAGGCATTGTAAATGCGGTCAAAGTAAAAGCATTCAATAGAGAAGTGGAGGTAGACATCTTCGTCATGCCACACAAAGGGGAGGGCTACCCCATCATTCTTGGGAGGCCTTGGCTTATGGCTATGGAAGATAAACAAGACTGGAGCACCAGGATGATCCTGATGAAGGATGCTAAAGGGAAGTCCATATTCTACGACATGAGGACTGGAAAGCAGCGCAACATGATCTTGGAGGCTTCAGAAGATGAGTCCACCAGCGACTACTCGTCTACCTCAGGAGAAGAGACGACCACCACCGACGGAAGTGACAGTAGCATCGAAGTAATAGGGGTCATTCTTAAAGACCCAAACAGATTGACACAATCTGAAACAACCTCGACAAACCAAGAGGGATCGTCAGGTATGCAGTCCTTGGAGGATGCAGGTAAGCTACAAAAAATGCTCTCAAATGAGTTAACCAATGAAGAAAGGAAAGAGTACATCTCCATGCTAGGTAACTTCACTACTTTGTTCATTGATGACTATGATAAGATCACAAGAATTACAGTATTACAACACCACATAAAGCTCAAGGAAGGCAGTAAACCCTTAGTACAAAATCTTAGAAGACTTGGAGTAATCCAACAAGAGGCATTGCTTAAAGAAGTGAGAAGTTTGCTACAAGTAGGTTTCATCTACCCTGTTGAAGATTCAGAATGGGTCTCCCCAGTAGTAGTCACACCAAAAAAAATAAATTAAGTGGAGAGTCTGTGTGGATTATAAACCTCTCAATGCAGCCATGAAGAGGGACCACTTTCCCCTCCCATTCTAGGATGAAATACTCAATGAAGTGGCAGGTCACGAGCAATACACAGTATGCGATGGCTACTCAGGATACTTCCAGATTAGCATTGTGGAGGAGGATCAGAAGAAGATAACCTTCATCACACCTTGGGGATGTTTTGCCTATAGAGTGATGTCGTTTGGCCTCACTAACGCCCCGGCCATGTTTCAACGCTATGTGACTTTTGTTTTCCAACCCTACTTTGGAACATCAATACGGGTTTTCATAGATGATTTTTGCATTTATAGCTCACGAGCCCTTCATTTAAGAAAAGTCTATGATGGCTTAACCAGGCTGCAAACTTTGGGTGGGCAACTCAACATGGACAAGTGTCACATTGGTGAAAGCAAAGTCACTCTCCTTGGTCATGTAATTTCAACAAAAGGGATCGAGGCTGACCCTAGCAAGATTCAGGCCCTGGTGTCTTTATCGTCACCCACCACCGCCAAGCGGCTGGTTTCTTTCCTTCAGAAGGTAAGATACTTAAGCAGTTTCATTCACCTGCTATCTCAAGTGGTCCTTCCCCTACAACAACTAACCCAGAGGGATGTCTTCTCATGGAGTGAAGAGAATGAGCAGCAATTTACTGAGGTGAAGCAAATCCTAGCCAAACTTCCCACTATTTCACCTCCTAAGTGGGACGAGCCATTTTATGTGAACTCTAGTGTGGGAAGTGATACACTCGGAGTAGTGCTAATTCAAAAGTACCCCAAAACTTCTTTCATGCGTCCTATTTACTTCTCTAGTCGTGTCATGACCCCATCAGAAAAGGGATTTACCAAAGTAGAACACATGGTTCTGGCACTAATGTTTGCTACCACAAAGTTCCGCTCCTATCTCCTGCCTAGACCCTTTGTAATCCTGAAAATGGAGGAGGGTTTCCCATATGTAATGCGACACATGGATTTCTCATCTAGGATCTCAAAGTGGTTAATTAGACTACAAGATTTTGACTACACCATTCAAGTAGAAAACTCCACCAGGGCTAGTTTGGCGGGAATTCTCACTCATCGCCATTATGAGAAGAAGCTGAAGGTCAATATGGAAGCAAAGGAAGAAACACCAATGGTAGAAAGTCCTAAGCTAGAGAGAGCTCACTCTCTTTTCTTTGACGGAGCATACAAGAGAACAATGGATCAGTCTGCAGAGCAGGCATAGTCATTTTCAATGAATGGCAAGAAAGAGTATTCTCCATTGGGCAGTTATTACACTCCCACTCCAACAATGAAGCAGAATATGCAGCCCTAATCCTTGGGTTGAAACAATGTATTTCACAAAGAATTCAACGCCTAAACGTGTCCGACGACGCTTTGCTTTTGATAAGGCAGATAAATGGCACCTGGGATTGTAAAAATCAGGTTTTACTTGGTCAACTTTGCCAAGTTAAGAACCTTCTGAAGAAGTTTGAAGCAGTGAAACTATTCCATGTTCCCAGAACAGAAAATCAAGAGGCAGATGCTCTAGCTAAAGAAAGAATACAAGACGTTCCCGTAGGGGAGATCAAATTAAAGCTACCCCTCTTCCAAGGTAGTGATGCTATGCCTGATATCATCAGTTTTCTAGATACAGGAGAATGTCCAGCATGACACACCAAAGGCCAAAAACAGTGGCTGGTAAGGAAGGCTACTAGGTACCGCCTTGTAGACGACCACTTGTACTGTAAGGGTAGGGATCAAATTCTCAGGCGGGTGGTAACCTCCAGTGAAATCACAGAGGTAATTTCAAGTTGCCATGATGGCGTTTGCGGGGGTCATTTTTCTCTAGATATCACCAGTAGGAAGATTCTACAAGCAGGATACTTTTGGCCTAGTTTGAATAGAGATGTACACCATTGATGTAAAACATGCAAGGCTTGTCAAGTGGACAGTGATCGCAAGTTAATCTACAAGCCACAAACCCCTATCATCTCATATGGTCCTTTTGAGAAATGGGGAATAGATGCAATCGGTCCTTTACCAAGGGCCCAATCAGGTAAACTGTACATCATAGTGGGTGTAGACTACATGACTGGATGGGAAGAAGCAACGGCCACCACCCGCATTACAGCCCAAGAGGTGGCAAAGTTCATTTTTGAGCATATCGTTTGCCGTTTTGGCACTCCTCTTGATATAATATCAGATAGAGGACCAGGATTCAGAGGTGATTTGGTGGGAGAACTGATGAAGAATTTAGGCATCACACGTCGGCATTCCACACCATACTATCCATAATGCAATGGTCTGGTAGAGAAGGTAAATGGAATGATTTGCAAAATCATCACAAAACAGGTGAACAATCACATAGGGACTGGGATAAACATCTCATGGCAGCTCTTTGGGCCTACAGAACAACATTCCGAACATCACTAGGTTTCACCCCTTTTCATCTAGTTTATGGGAAGGAGGCAATTCTACCCATTGAGGTACAGATAGCCAGCCTACGAGTTCTGGCTAGCCAGACACATCGTCCCATTGTAAACCTCCAAAACCACATCTTGGATCTGGAGAGACTCCAACTGGATAGGGAAGAGGCAATCAATCACTATGCAGCATAGGTAGAACGAAGCCGGCTCGCTTTCAATCAAGGGCTTAAAGAAAAGGGACTGGAAAAAGGCATGTTAGTACTGCGATACGACAACAGATTTGACACTAGGAAGGAAAAGAAATTTCAACCCAGATGGGAAGGGCCATTCATCATTAAGAAACGCTATGACAACAGAAGCTATAAGCTGATGGAAACAGATGGGAGAATTCACAAGACTAGGGTCAATGGATGGAGACTGAAGAGGTATTTTCTTAGGTTTGACCCAGAATTCATGCGAGACATTCCAGAGGAGGGAGAACCCTCTAACTCTACAGCTGAAGAAGCAGAAGAAAGGCTAGAAGGATGAATGCCTCTAGCCAAAGGGAGAGGGCTAATGATGCCCGACTTTTTAAAATCAAAGAAAAAGAAGAAAAAAAAAACTTATTTCTCCTCTGTTGGAGCCTTGGAAACACTGTTGGAAGGCTCGGCACCGCCTGGTCAATCCTCCCAACACCTCTATGGGCATGACACCACCCCCCCCCCCCCCCCCCCCCTCGATTTGCCGGCCTTGTCACCCTCAGCCCCGTTGGTCCATACCCCCAGCCTAATCGGCCGCCCTCGATTTCAGATACCCTTAACCCCCCATAGTTTATTTCCCTCCCCCCGCCCGACGGGCATTGGATGAAATAACCCCCCTCTCTTTCTCTCTCATTTTTCCTATATACCTCTCTCTAATATCCTCTCTCCCAAATTTACCACCCCCCGGCCAGGCGAAAGCTTTGAGCACTCACCCCGACCCCTCTCTCGTGCTCCCTCTGTGTTGAGCCGCATGGAACCCCCCCTCCGCTCTCCCGTATTCTTACACTCACCCCTTCCCCCCCCCCTTCTCACACTTTTTCCCCCCACTCTCATTACACCCCCCCCCCCTTGGCCCGCTAAAATTATTTCCCTAACCCCTCCCCCCTCTTCCCCATGGGCTCGCCTCACCCTCCCCTTGGCTTCACTCACCCTTCCCTTGGCCCGCTATCCCCACTATTCCCCCCACACCATTGACTTCTACCCCCCCCATCCCTGAGACAGCATGCAAGACGGAGGATAAGACAAAAACCCCCCTCCCCCCCCCCCCCCCCCCCCCCAAGGTGGGCACCCGCCCTATGAGATTCCCCCTCCCTCTAGCGCCACCTCATCCTCTCTCTCTCTCTCTCTCTCTCTCTCTCTCTCTCTCTCTCTCCCGTTTCAAGCCAGAAGGTGCCGCGCACATGACCATGGAGCCCACGCCTTCCCACACCACACACTCACCCTCATCCTCACCCTCACACTCACACACACACACACCCCCAATCCCCTCTCCCTCTCTCTCTCTCGCTCTGTTTCGGCAGCAGCCGCCCGCTCTCTCTCCCTCTCGGCCTGTACAGGCGCAACGCGTTCTCTCTCTCTCAACACCACACACACACACACACACACACACACACACACACACACACACACACCACCCCAAGCTTGCGTAGCTGCCGCTGGCCGCCAAAAAGAGAATAAAAAAAACAAAAAAAAACATATATACATTATGTACATAAGCCCCCGTTCCCACCGCACGCTCATACAACTACATACATGCAATCACGCACACACACCCATATACATATATATATATATACACATCCGCCCACATGCACACGCGTATACGCACCACAAATTCAAGAAAAACGAAGGATTTCACCACTACGACAACCAAAAGAAGAAGGATCCAAAGCACGCGTTGCCAACAACAAAAAGAAGAAGTGCGCCGAAGGCATGCCTCGTCCGACCCCGAAAAGAAGTACGGTTGACACCGACGCACCGGCAACACACCATTCGCTAGCAACACGCAACCACGACGCAATCCCAAAAATTTATAGGTTATTTTCATCATTTTCTTCAGTTTTCACCCGAGCCATTGTAAATTCTAATTTTTTTGTAAATATCCTCTCTCTAGGTGATGGTCACAAAGGCCCACCTAGAGATTCCCATCTTTTAAGAAACCTCCCAAAACAAAGCAAGGGTCAACCACACCGGGCCCACCACTTGCTTTGTCTCCCCGATTAAGCTTACCCTAACCACACTGGGATTACCATAATCCAAGCAGCCAACACCTATAAATTGGCACTGAGAGGTCACTATCGGGGGGGGGGGGGGGGGAATTCATGAGGAGCCAAGCATTTGGTAGAGTGTAGTGGGAAAGATTGACACTATCACCATCACAGGGAGGGGGCTTGTGTGTTGGGTTTTCCTTGGGAATTGCACCATGCGAAGGGAACCACATCCATCTCTCGACTCCAATGGTCGTTGCACACACGTATACACGGTCTTGGTAGCAATTATTCACAATCATTGAGTCGTCTTAGAGAACGCACCAAGTAGGTTGCACCACCTCCTCTCCCTACCTCTCTACCACCACGGCGTGCCACTTTGTAAATACTGCAGAAATAATTCTCCCTCACACCCTGAGGGTTTTCATCATTTGCAAATCTCTCTCTTTCTCTCTCTCTCTCTCTCTCTCTCTCTCTCTCTCTCTCTCTCTCTCTCAGTGTGTAAGTTTGTGGTGTTCATATCATCGTGGTTTGCGTCCTTGCCGCTCAAATCTAGGTGGTGCCCCCTGTTTGCTTTACCGTGGCAGGCTCAAGGCACGCCATTTGGCCCCCGGCGTTTTAGAGGCCGTCGAGGTTCGGGGTCCGCTTTGCGTCCATCAGCAGTCCTGTCCAATGCATGTCTACCACGAGAGCAGCGATGCACACAAGTCTAGGAACAGCGAGTGGTGGAGCTTTTATGGCGCGAACACGTATAACAGTCAGGAGAGTTGGCATTTTTCCTCACAAATCTCCTCCGTGATGCTTTCCTCCTATTAATCATTCACCATCGCCAAGCTCTGAGGTTTCTTCACTACAACCGCAAACCTCGACCTCTGAAGAGATAGTTAACTATCAGCTAGCCTTTCCAGCGACACCCAGGTACAACTTTGAAACGTCAAGTAAGTCTTCTTCTCCTTCGCCTATTTCATCGTCTTCACAGTGTATGGGTATAAGGAAACGCTCAGACAAGATGGAGGAGTCTCTTGAGGAAACCCAAGCCATAGTTGCTGCTGCAAAGGCAAGCCTTCCCATCATACCGTACAATAAAATCTAGCGTTATGTATTCACTGACCAAGCAATGACTCTGCTACAACTATGGGATCTCCGACTTGTGTTGCAAGCTACAAGAATTTCTTTTGACGCAGACATCATCAAGCAAGTTCTTGATTCTTTCGACGTTGAAGATGGAAGTGCCATGGTAAATGGTAGAAAGGTGTCGGTGACATCAGAGACCATAGCTTTTGCATTCAGAATGCCCAACGAGCCCAAACCATCTGTGGAAACTCCACAACAGATAAGTATAGCCATGAAGGAGGATGAAGCGGCTAAACGTAAGCGCAAGGCAAGTGGTCAAGGTGTTCTAGTAGCAGGATTGGAAGCTTCCACTGCTTACAGGTTTGTAGTTGAAGCAGTAAGCCTTAAGAACAACCCAATGTATGTATTCGAGAAAATTTTTGCTATGCTATTGGCCAAGATATTGGATCCAAAGGTTCCTATTAACCTTTATCAAATCCTGTCACACAATGTCCTCCAGCAAATTGCCAAGCTAAAATCCCAAAATGTTTTTAAAGCTTGGTATGTTTGGCAATTTCTGTATTGGGCCACTGCTGCAGATGCTCATGAGCAGGTAAAAAATGCTTGGAGTGAGAATCCGGTTTCTGAGCCCAAGAACATTGAGCTGTCCTCAGACGACGAAGCAACGGACAGTCAGACTACTTCAACAAACCTGAAAAGGAAAGCAACTAAAGAACAGGATGGCAGTTCAAAGAAGCCAAAGACTACACTGACAAAGAGCAGTGCGTTTTTGAGGCAGATAGAAAGCCAAGTCAAGACAGTGAATACTGAGAAAGCTATAGTGAGCCAAACAGAGAAGCAACTTGCTCAGAAGACTGTGCCTAGCCAGTCAGTAGGACAAAGTGCAGTTGCTACTGGTTCTGGAAAAGATCAGGCCAAGGCAGCAACTTCTGAGAAGATAGCAAACCAATCAGTGGACAAAGGCAAGGGCCACGTGGACAAAGGCAAAGGCCCAACTTCTTTGACTCTGCCAGGGGGAGTTTCTACTCCAAATACTGAACACATTCTTCACCTGGTGAAACAGGACAAGTTGCAGCAAATGCAGACCCATCAATTGAAAGGGCATCTTCTGCTACGCAAAGCTGATTATGCAACTTTACCTTACATGGCTCCAGTGACAATATATGAGCCTACTGATTTTAATCCAGCTACAGTTAAGGACAGATGTTCAGTTCTCATACAGTCTTCTTGGAATACTATTGTCAGTTGTATGGGACAATTGGTGGAGGCTGCTGGGTCAGAAGATGAAGTGGAAAAGCTTACAGCTGATTTGAAGGAGGTTGAAAATCAGATTCAAAAGCTCCAGAAAGCACGGGAAGAGCAGAACAGACAACACAGGGTACTGGAAGCTCATTCAGAAAGGAACTCAGACTAGCCTTAGTTGCACAAATGCTGTATGAACTAATTTAGTCATGAACACTTTGCCACATTCTAGACCAATATACCCCTAGTCTCATTAATCTCTGAAATGTCCCATTATGAATTCCCCTTTTACTTTTCACATGAACTTGGCTCAAGTACACTTTTTTCTCATTTGGCTCTATACATAGCCTTAATATATCGTCATTTCAATGCTTGTATAGCATTCTAGCTATTAGTACTATTGTTCATGTTTCCTCAGTGATTGATGGTTGTCTTTCAATCTATAGTGATCCAATGATGAGCAAAGGTATGAAATGTCCACTCCACCTTGGCACCATCTCAATATTAAAAAGATAAGAATCTGGGAAGTCATCTTCAACTCCGATGGACTCTTCTTTATGAGTCAATCTGGACAAATAGTCAGCTCTCTTATGTCCTTCTTCACCACCACTATGAAATCAAACTCAAGAAATATAATGAACCATCGAACAATACATCTGGTATTGCAAGGTTTGTTCACCAAGTAAAAAAGTGCTTGATGATCCACAAAAAACACAAACTTGTTTGCGGGAAGGTAGTGTCTGAAATCTCTTTACAACATAGACCATTCCTAATCCTTCTCTCTCAGTGATCATGTAATTCTTTTTGGCACTATTGAGCTATCTGCTAGAGTAACATATAAGAAAATCCATGTTGTTTTCTCCAGACTTTTCTAAAATGTATCATATGGCCTGTTGGTTTACTCAAATTTTGTGATAACAGAGTAGAGAGGTTTTGTATGATTGCATACGTTGTGACGTGTTTTTACGGAATGGTGCAAGCCACCCCAAAGACTTTGGAAAGGGTTTTTTAATGCTTTTGGGTCCCTTATATGTAAATAAATCATGTTTGTACAAAGTGTACAAAGGCGGTGTGTGCCAGCTGTCTCTACGCATGCGGGCCAGTTGTGCGGGGTGCATAGTTTTGCTGTTTTTGTACATAGACGTGTTGAGACTTGAAAGAGTCACTTAGTCATTGAAAAATATGAACAAAACGGAGTTTTTATCAGCTTGAGGTCATGAGTGAGTGGGGGATTTGACAGAGGAAGATCTAGCAGCAAGAAGCCCTGATTGCCGTGAGGGATGGAGGCGTTTGGGAGTAGAGCAGCCTGTCTTGCTAGTCGAGGGCCCGATGTGGTGATTTGAGAGTGTGTCTCTCCTCAATGATCTGATCAAAGTGGGTGCTTAGATCTGCATATTTACCTCTCTTCATCTTGTTTTGGGGTATGGTGGCTATGGTGTGTGCAGCTCCTTGTGGTGCAGCTAGTCGAGGGTAAACTATGTGCTGCAATGCCTTGCTTGTACATATATCAAAGGGCAGGGTTTCCCCCAAGTTTTCCATCACCTTTTTTTATTTTTTTTGTTGAACTTTGTGGATTTTCAAATTAAGCTTGATTTGAGTGGGTTTTGGTCAAGCTATATGTATATATGGGAGCGCCTATGGAAGCACTACTAGCACATGGAAGGGCGTTTGAAAAAAGTGAAGCTCTTTGAGTTATGGTCAAAAGTGAAGAGATTTCCATGGTTTTTTTCTCACTTTTTTCCTTGATTTTATTGCTTCCTTGGTGTCTTTGAGAGCAATGGAGTGTAGTGGGAGTTGTAGCGGTGTAGAGGGAAGCTAGTCGAGGCTAGTCGAGGTTGAGTGTGTGTGAAATTGACAAAATTAGTGAGAGAAGATCAGCCCATATTATCTCAAGAGAGCTATACTCTTCATCCTCTTTTCTTGGTGTTGGTTTGAGGTGTTGTAGAGGCCAGCCCCCCAATCCTTCACATAAATTGGTGCCCCCACGAAGGAGAAGAGAATCCTTCTAACAGGGTTTTGATCTACAGATTGACATCCATTTGAAGATCAAATCAAGGACTATGGCGGGAGATGGGTATGAAGTCTTAAAGGGTGGGAAAGGAGAAGATGTGGACAAGTTCATTCCAAGGATCAAATTGATTGCATTCAAGAGCAATAGGGACGATGGTGCATTCAAGGTACGTTTGGTGAGTTTGCTACTTGAAGGTGAAGCATGTGAATGGTATGAAGATAGGCTTGAAGGTGGTGTAAAGGGAGATTGGAATCTTTTTTCTCATGCCTTGAGAGAAGATTTTGAGAAGGAGGATGATCCTGAGTATTTGTGGAGAGAGCTAAGCAAGCTGCAACAAGGAGAACATGAAGACATCAATGTGCACATAAACAGGTTTGAAGCTTGTTGGAGAAAGATCATCAAGGGACTTGAAGAGAATCAAATGCCCCCTGATTTCTTGAAGAAAGATAGGTTTGTGGTTTTCTTACATCAAAGCATTAGAGACAAGGTGGAGCTCAAGGACCCAGGGACCTACAATGAGGCAGTAAAGGTTGCCAGAGAGCAATGGAGAAAGAATGTGATAAGGCATGAAATGGCAAATAGGGAAAGAGAAGCAAATGTACATCAAAGGGATGGTTATGTATCAACAAATAATGTGGTCGAGCCTTTGCCTTTGGATATGCATGTTGAAAGGGAAATCCATGTAGAAGCTCCAAGAGTGGACAATAGAGGACAGGAATCCTTTCACCAAGACATTCAAAGATTGACAGAGCAAATAGGAAACCTCAACCTTGCTATGCAAGATATCCAACAACAAGTAAGAAGACCTCAAGGAGAACGGCCTCAAAGGAATAGAGGTGATAATGTGATGTGTTACAATTGTGGGGAGAGAGGGCATATATCGCCCAATTGCAATCAACCAAGGAGAGAGCCAGGAGGTATATATCCTATCATAAAAAGACAAATAGGTAATGAAGGCAATGTAAATGGAAATGTGCAACCTCTCCGAGGTCAAGGACTTGCACAACAACAGGGACAAAATCAAGCTCAAGCACCTCCACAATTTAACGTAGGAATTTTGGATGCAGTTGAGGAGGGAGATGAAGATGATGAGGTTGATGTCTTTGCAAATAAGAGCACAAGGGCACAAAAATCAGGGAGTTAAGGCCTTTTCAAAGAGGAAAGAGCAAGGACAAAGCCAAGGAGATATGTAGATAAAGGCAAGGCACCTATGGAAGAGGCTGAAAGTAGTAAGCAGGCAAAGGTAAGGGCAAGAAGAAGGAAGATAGGCATGGATGATTTTCAGCTTGGGAAGGGTCAATCATCATACAATCTCTTAGAAGACTTGAAGAACAAGAGGGCCGACATATCATATGGGCAACTCTTTCATTTGAGCTCAAGTATGAGAAGGCACTGGCATAAACTAGCTAGTGTTAGAAGGGTGAAGGTAAAGACACGCGAGGCACATGTAGTGTAGCTTCCTAAAGTTACTGATGTTTTGCCTGTGGTTGATACTTGGATACATGGAAGGAGGGTGAATAAGGCGTACTTGGATGGTTGAGACCAAGTGTACGTTATGACAGAGGAAACAATGCAGCAATTGGGATTGCAGCTCACAGGAAAATCCTTGTTCAGTGTGAAGATGGCAAATAGTAGTAGAGTGAAATGATTGGGAGTTATTCATGACTTGGAGCTTAATTTTTTGGGTCAAAGGGCTGTCATGGACATTCATGTGATGCCTGCAAAGCTTGGGGCATATCCAGTTATATTGGGTAGACCTTGGTTGATTGCTATGAGGTCACGGCAGGACTGGTACAGGGGATGTATTGACCTCTTTGTGGACATGCCTAAAGAGAAGAGGATTAGATATGATATGAAAACGTGTAAGGTGCTGGAAATTGATGATGAACCAGATATGCATCAAGATTTATCGCCATCCACTTATGACATGTGTGACAGTTCTTCTAGTGCATCCTCTACATGTACTGACGGTGAGGTTTATGATCAAAGTCTTCTTGATCTTGATGTAGATCTTTGTGGGATACATGTATATGATGAAAATTGTGATAAAGGGGATGCTATGAGATCAGAAAATGACCATGGGGCTGATAATGAGCCGAATGTACCAAAAGATGAATTAATGGATATGCTTGCAGGTGACCTCACTAGTCGTGAGAGAGAAGCATATGACGCATTGTTTGATAAGTATCCCAAGTTGTTTGCCAAAGATTATGCTCAAATGAGGGGAACAAAGAGTGTTGTTCATGACATAAAGCTTAAAGAAGGTGCAAATCGTGTTGCTCAAAAGCTAAGGGGATTGGGCACCATTCAACGAAAGGTGTTGGAGATAGATGTGAGTAAGCTTTTGCAAGCTGGTTTTATCTACCTTGTAGATGATGCAGAATGGGTTTCCCCCGTGGTTATAGTTCCAAAAAAGGGAATTAAATGGAGAATATGTGTGGACTATAAGCCATTGAATGCGGCAACAAAGCGGCATCACTATCCCCTTCCCTTTCAGGATGAGATTTTGGACATTGTTGCAGGTCATGAGAGATATTCGGTATGTGATGGTTGGAGTGGGTATTTTCAAATTGGGATTGCATATGAAGATCAAAAGAAGACCAGATTTTTGACCCCATGGGGAGTGTTTTGCTATAGGGTGATGCCCTTTGGCTTGATGAATTCTTATGCGAGCTTCCAAAGTTGGATGGACAAAGTATTGGGGCCTTACCTTGAAAGCTTTGTAAAAGTTTTTATGGATGATTTTTGTGTTTACAGTGATAGAATGCTTCATGCAAAAAGTCTTGATATGGTTTTTAAAAGGATTGATGATGATGGGGGTCAACTCAATCCTTTCAAATGTAAAATTGCAAGAGCTAGAGTGATACTTCTTGGCCATGAGGTAAGTGAGAATGGGATAGCTCCAGATCCTGGAAAAGTGGAATGTTTGCTTATGATGGAGAGTCCTAAAACTACAAAGGAATTGATGAGATTTGTACAAAATTTAAGGTACTTGTCAAGGTCTTTTTGTATGCTTGCTGAATATGTGCACCCTTTGCAAGAAGCAATACAAAAAGACCCTTTTCTTTGGACTCAGCATGAGCAAACAGCTTTTGAAGACGTTGTGACATGTTGTTACGGAATGATGCAAGCCACCCCAAAGAATTTTGAAAGGTTTTTTTAATGCTTTTGGGTCCCTTATATATAAATAAAGCATGCTTGTACAAAGTGTACAAAGGCGGTGTGTGCCAGCTGTCTCTACGCATGCGGGCCAGTTGTGCGGGGTGCATAGTTTTGCTGTTTTTGTACATAGACGTGTTGAGACTTGAAAGAGTCACTTAGTACTTGAAAAATATGAAAAAAATATATTTTTTATCAGCTTGAGGTCGTGAGTGAGTGGGGGATTTGACAGAGGAAGATCTAGCAGCAAGAAGCCCTGATTGCCGCGAGGGATAGAGGCGTTTGGGAGTAGAGCAGTCTCTCTTGCTAGTCGAGGGCCCGATGTGGTGAGTTGAGAGTGTGTCTCTCCTCAATGGACTGATGAAAGTGGGTGCTTAGCTCTGCATACACTACAAGAGGTTATGTGCTCTTGTGACGCTCTTAGCGACGGAAATACACTGGGTTTTTATAACCCCCGGCGTCGCTATAAGCGTCGCTAAAAGCGTCGCTACGAGAGCGTCGCTATAGGCGTCGCTATATAGCGACGCTTATAGCGACGCTCTCACAGAAGAGTATAGCGACGCATATAGCGACGCTACAGAGCCATAAATAGCGACGCTTATAGCGACGCCTGAGAGAATATTTTTTTGGTGGCAGGGCATTGAATGCCCTGCCACCCATCAACCATATTGTACTTGATTCACTTTTTAAAAAAAGTGCAAAGGTAAATAATAGACCCAAAATAGTCACCCACAAGACGCATTGTTTGCAAAATTGACAATTGTACACATCATAGACAAACTGAATTGATTGGCAAATGTAATAATGACAATTGTACAACATCATAGGCATAAAGAATTGATTGGCAAAAGGAATTGCGGTGACAAATGTAATAATATACATGGTTCAAAAAGACGTATAAAATCCGTCTCATGATACATAAGCTATGAGAAACCCTAAACTAATGCTATCTAGCTACGGCTAAACTGACGTCGTCTAATCAGACGTCTCATCGCGTCCAAGCGGCGTATCTGTCGGATTCTGCAAAAAAAGACAATAAGACAGTTTTCAGTAAGTATAAACATATAACGACATTTATAAAACAATACAAAAAATAAAAAAGAGTAAACCGTAATACTAACCATGCCGCTGCGAGAACTGAGAATGTCCATCAGGGCGTTTAAGCCCTTCCTGCCTGCGTACTCGCGCTCGTACGGTGTGGGATCACGTCCTGTCATCGACCACTGTCAAAACATACAAAGATTTCATTATGTTAGAACTAAAAAACTCATAAACCCTAAACTATCGAACATGCATAAAGAGCAATGTGAAAAGACTTACAAAATCGGCCTCAAATGATGCCCATCCACCGCTCCCCAAGTGGTGCGAGCTCCCTGCCTCTACTCGCGCTCTGGCTGCATCTTTTTGTTGCTTCCACTTGTCGGGATTCTCGCGCGCTGCTTTCTTCGCATTCTTCCAATCTTCTTTGGCCAGCCAATCTGGCCTATTCCACCCATTCTTGATTGCTTTTTGCACTTCGGAACGCTTGTGTTTGCAGTATTCGCGCATTCGAATCTTCATCAGGTCTTCATTGAAGCGCTGATCCCGTGTTGGAACGGGAAACTCATCATGAAGTATGCTGATGACTCTGTTTTTTAAATCACTTGGTACTTCACTCCATTTGTTTAGTATATAGTGTCTAAACAGCTGAGAGCAAAGACCACGCATGCGCGAGATCACCTTCTTGCCGTCATCATCCATGATGATGCCGCCGCTGATGTCGACGGAGTAAGGCAAGCCCTCTGGCCGGTGACGCGTGAACCTGGGTGTCCCGGCAAGGGTCTCTAGCGGCGTGTCGATGGGGGTACGGACGTCAGGTGTCTCCACCGGCGTCTGGGCCCCGAAGCGAGGAGTGTCGAGTGGGGTGGCTCCTGGCGGAGTAGGTAGAGGTGTGTAGCTTCTAGGAACAGTCAGCCGTGCAAAACCTGGCGTAGACGGCGATGCTGTGGCTGGTGTGGGGGCGGGCAAAGAAGGGGAGGGTAAAGAGCCTCGTCGAACACGAGGCGGTGTGGAGGCATCGGTGGCGGAATCCCCACAACAACCGCCACCGCCACCACTAGAGCGCCGGTGTCTAGAAGAGTGTGACGCTCGTCTCGTCGACGCCGAAGCTTCGGAGCGCGCCGAATGCTCCGAAAGAGAGGGAGATGCGGATGGTGTAGGAACGCGCGATGATGCGCCAGAGCGATGACGCTCCACGTACAACGAACGAACAAACGAACGAGCGATGACTTATACTACAACTAACAAAGATTATGAGTGGCCGTTCAAACGTTTATAAATAAAGTCACTTGCTAGTCGTACATTGCAAACTTACCTTGGTCGCGCAACCCCGAGAGTACTCCCACTCTTCTTCAGTCACTTCGTCACCGCATTGTTGTGCGCTTTTCAATTGGTTGTGCAACCATCTTAAGCTCATGAAGGTTGGTAGGCTCTCCAGAACCGCTGGATAGTGCATCGGTGGTCGTCTTCCCCGTCTCCACTCGATTCGTGCCCTTTGTCGCTCTTGCTTTGCATCCTCATATTGTGAAATCCACTTTTGCATCACTGGATTGTGAAGCATGCAAAATCGGTTGATTTTAGCCTCTAGATCTTCCGTCATCTTCTTCTCAACACCGAGATTGCACATGACAATCCCAGATATGCGCTCATCATCTATGGTTCGCCATAGCGTATCCCGGGATTTATCAAATCCGTCTAACCACTCTCCAATGTACACTAGGGACTCTGATACCAACCAACCTTCTGCCACCTCTATGCCAATCCACAATTGTTGTAGCTCTTCCAATAGTGGACGAAGATACACATCCATATTCCCCACTTTATATCGCCCTGGCACAATCAAGCTTAGCCATAGGTGCCCCTTCTTCGTAGTCAACCACGGGGGAATGTTGTAGTTGACGATGACAACGGGCCATACACTGTAAGATGTTGATCTTTGACCAAATGGATTTACGCCATCCATAGCCAGGCCTAAGCGCAAATTTCGAGCTTCCCTGGCAAAATCCGACCATGTTCCATCTATATGTTTCCAGGCTGCGCAATCTGCAGGAATTCGTAGCACACCATCCGAAGATTTATTCTCCTCATGCCATGATGCTAGGGCGGCCATGGACTTACATTCGAAGAAATGCTTGATGCGAGGAAGCAAAGGAAAATGTCGCAAAACCTTTTGTGGAATTTTTGTCCCGTGGAGATCTACTCGATATCTTTCGGAATCACATTTCGGACACTTCTCCATGTCTGTGTATTCCCCTCTGAAAAGAATGCAGTCATTAGGACAAGCGTGGATAGAATTGTAATCCATCCCCAAGTTTCGCAAAATCTTTCTTGCTTCATCTCGGGAATCTGGCATCACATTGTCAGCTGGTAGAATGTGCTCTTTCAGCAATCTACACAACATAAAAATATGATACAGTCGTGTAAAAATCTATCAGATCATTATACACCATGAGTTCTATTAAAGTAAACTAATTGTAATAGATCACCTGAAAAGCGCTGTGACGCTAGTGTCACTCCATCCAAACTTTGCCTGCATGTTGAGAAGAACCAGGAGTGCTTTCAATCTAGACATACGTGCTCCATTATACAATGATGTATCGGCTTCACTTTTCATATCATCATAGATAAGCCTTTCTGAATCCATGATCGTCTCGATCATTTCATCAATCTCGGGCTCAAACATTGCCTCGTTGGGAATGTGCTCTGCATGATCATCCCCCGAGCTGTAAGAGGCTACATCTTGTGGCCTCACATATGCTGCTTGACCAAAGCGCCTGCGAATACGTCTATTGGGTTGCAAGATTGCTGCTTGTTGGCCAGCGTCAGAGTCCGACGAGTTATAATTGGCAACAACTCGATCTATAATAGATGGATCGAACTCGCCAAATTCACGAACGTGCTGCAAAGAAACACGTCTTGTCCGTCGCACAGCATGCTTGCATTGATTACAAGGACATAAGACCCTCGTTGAGAGATAGGTGTTTCGGTTGGACGGTCCCACATCCTCGTCGCTACTCATAATGAGGATAAAAAACTTATAACCTAGACAACAAATTTAATATTCTATTGGCATTCTTCATCTTATCTCTCTCTCTCTCTCTCTCTCTCTCTCTCTCTCTCTCTCTCTCTCTCTCTCTCTCTTTACCTCACATTCTCTAGTCATGTCCAATCCCCGCACACCTCGGTCTAGAGGTGCACGGAGATCAGAACCACCGGGTTATAATCTCGTCTTTATTGGTCAATACCTATATTTGTGGGTACAAGAAATCTAGACACCCACGTCTACATGATACTGCATGTAGTGGACAAAATCCCTTTGCCTCTTCTCTAGCTGTAGCACTTCACTTCATCTTAACATCTTTTCACAGTAGATCTTTTCACTGTTCGTCTAACTCTAAACCCTAAACCGTAAGTAATTCTTGCGTGGACTCGATCTAACGTAAATAAGCGTAAATCTAAATAAACGTAAATCTAACTAAAAATAAAGCTAAATCTAATTTAACGTAAGTCTAATGACTAGAGGTTGTCTAGATGGTCATTGTGTCGGGGATGTAGTGACTCTTGCCGCCCTGAAGATCCACCTTCTTCCCTATCTTCTGAAGACATTTCACCAGTACTTTTGGATCGACGGAGCCCACTATGAGTGAAGGCAGCAATACCCTATATTCCATTGAGGGCTTTCTTCACCCGCTTCATGCAGGCATCGCAGTCTATGGAGACCCGCATCTAATCTAATATAACATAAATCTAAATCTAGCTTAAATAAATGTAAATCTAGTTAAAAATAAACCTAAATCTAATTTAATGTAAGTCTACATATAACCTAATCTTTAACGTCTTTTAAAATAGTTTCCTACGACGTTATAACTCTCTTCTTCCTGTGTGTGTGCGCGTGTGTGGATGTGTGTGCCAATAAAAAGAGATAAATGGTATAACCTTTCTATCACTCATGCCAAGTATGATAGATTGATTATGCCATTTCTCTCTTGAATAATAGGTCTTCAGTTCAACTCCTCGTCGGCTAGATCTTTAGGTCTTTTAATTTTAATTAGTTTCCTACGACGCTCCCTTAGTTTCTCTTTCTTTCTCTCTCAATGTGTGTGCGTTTTTTTGGATCGTATGCATGTTTTCTTTCTCTTTTCCTCTCTCAATGTGTGCGTTTTTTGTTTATGCATGTTCTCTCTCTCTTTTCCTCTCTCAATGCGTGCGTTTTTTGTTTATGCATGCTCTCTCTCTCTTTTTCTCTCTCAATGTGTGTGTGCATTCTTTGTTTATGTATGTGTGCGTTTTTGCACTCTCTCTCTCTCTCTCTCTCTCTCAAAAACACTATATGTGTGTGTGTATGTGTGTGTGTGTGAGAGAGAGCGCGATGGAGAGAGAAAGAGGGGAAGGGAACATGAGAATGAGGAGAGAGAAGGAGCATACCTGGCTCTCCTTCCTCTCCTCGTGTGTGTGTGTGTGTGTGTGTGTGTAAAAGAAAAAGAGAGAGAGAGAGAGAGAGAGAGAGAGAGTGAGGGAGAGCGTTACCTGCTCTTTGCTTGAGGGCGCCGAAAAACTCAGATCTGAGATCTGAGTTTTTGGGCGCGCTCGGTTATTTTTTTTACCCCAGTGAGCGTCGCTATGAGCGTCGCAAATTTCTTTGTAAATTTGCGACGCTCATAGCGACGCTTATAGCGACGCTCATAGCGACGCCGGGATTTTTTTTTTTGAGCGTCGCTGTGTGAGCGTCGCTAATGTGAAGAGCCTCTTGTAGTGATACTGCCCTCTCTTCATCTTGTTTTGAGGTATGCTGGCTATGGTGTGTGCAGCTCCTTGTGGTGTAGCTAGTCGAGGGTAAACTATGTGCTGCAATGCCTTGCTTGTATATATATCAAAGGGCAAGATTTCCCCCACGTTTTCCATCACATTTTATGATTTTTTTTGCTGAAATTTGTGGATTTTCAAATTAAGCTTGATTTGAGTGGGTTTTGGTCAAGCTATGTGTATATATGGGAGCGCCTATGGAAGCCCTACTAGCACATGGAAGGGCGTTTGAAGAGAAGTGAAGCTCTTTGAGTTATGGTCAAAAGTGAAGATATTTCCATGGTTTTTTTCTCACTTTTTTCCTTGATTTTATTGCTTCCTTGGTGTCTTTGAGTGCAATGGAGTGTAGTGGGAGTTGTAGCGGTGTAGAGGGAAGCTAGTCGAGGCTAGTCGAGGTTGAGTGTGTGCGAAATTGAGAAAATTAGTGAGAGAAGATCAGCCCATATTATCTCGAGAGAGCTATACTCTTCATCCTCTTTTCTTGGTGTTGGTTTGAGGTGTTGTAGAGGCCAGCCCCCCAATCCTTTACATAAACTGGTGCCCCCACTGAGGAGAATAGAATCCTTCTAACAGGGTTTTGATCTACAGATTGGCATCCATTTGAAGATCAAATCAAGGACTATGGCGGGAGATGGGCATGAATTCTCAAAGGGTGGGAAAGGAGAAGATGTGGAAAAGTTCATTCGAAGGATTGAAATGATTGCATTGAAGAGCAATAGGGACGATGGTGCATTCAAGGTACGTTTGGTGAGTTTGCTACTTGAATGTGAAGCATGTGAATGGTATGAAGATAGGCTTGAAGGTGGTGTAAAGGGAGATTGGAATCTTTTATCTCATGCCTTGAGAGAAGATTTTGAGAAGGAGGATGATCCTGAGTATTTGTGGAGAGAGCTAAGCAAGCTGCAACAAGGAGAACATGAAGACATCAATGTGCACATAAACAGGTTTGAAGCTTGTTGGAGAAAGATCATAAAGGGACTTGAAGAGAATCAAATGCCCCTTGATTTCTTGAAGAAAGATAGGTTCGTGGTTGTCTTACATCAAAGCATTAGAGACAAGGTGGAGCTGAAGGACCCAGGGACCTACAATGAGGCAGTAAAGGTTGCTAAAGAGCAATGGAGAAAGAAGGTGAGAAGGCATGAAATGGCAAATAGGGAAAGAGAAGCAAATGTACATCAAAGGGATGGTTATATATCAACAAATAATGTGGTCGAGACTTTGCCTTTGGATATGCATGTTGAAAGGGAAATCCATGTAGAAGCTCCAAGAGTGGACAATAGAGGACAGGAATCCTTTCACCAAGACATTCAAAGATTGACAAAGCAAATAGAAAACCTCAACCTTGCTATGCAAGCTATCCAACAACAAGTAAGAAGACCTCAAGGAGAACGGCCTCAAAGAAATAAAGGTGATAATGTGATGTGTTACAATTGTGGGGAGAGAGGGCATATATCGCCCAATTGCAATCAACCAAGGAGAGAGCCAGGAGGTATATATCCTATCATACAAAGAAAAATAGGTAATGAAGGAAATGTAAATGGAAATGTGCAACCTCTCCAAGGTCAAGGACATGCACAACAACAGAGACAAAATCAAGCTCAAGCACCTCCGCAATTTAACGTAGGAATTTTGGAGGCAGTTGAGGAGGGAGATGAAGATGATGAGGTTGATGTCTTTGCATATAAGAGAACAAGGGCACAAAAATCAGAGAGTGAAGGCCTTTTCAAAGAGGAAACAGCAAGGACAAAGCCAACGAGAGATGTAGATAAAGGCAAGGCACCTATGGAAGGGGCTGAAAGTAGTAAGCAGGCAAAGGTAAGGGCAAGAAGAAGGAAGATAGGCATGGATGATTTTCAGCTTGGGAAGGGTCAATCAACATACAATCTCTTAGAAGACTTGAAGAACAAGAGGGCCGACATATTGAGGCGGTCCGGGGCGGGCAACAAGAGAGGCGACCTCTAAACACTCCTCAAGGCTCCCGTGCTGCTCAATTGGGGCTGGGGCAACCATAAGCACAACAAAACAGTAAACCCACAGCCAAACCCAAACAAGATAGGGGCACCACCTAGTTATGGTATGCGAACTAGGACGCAAGAGAGATTTTGGTAGAACCAAGAAGATGCACCACACAACACACACAAGCAACCTCACACCAAGACACACACAAAATGGACCAGAGAGAGCTAGAGCAAAGGGAAGATAGAGAGAAAAGGATCTTGCGTAATACCTTATCTGTGACTTGCAAATGGAGATGGTTTTTTAGGATGCTATCGTAGAGCTTGTAAAAAAACTCACTTAATGCTTAGTGATTGCTAATCATTGCCAAAACACACACACACACTGTCTTAGGGTGTGGGAGACCTCTCACCACAATACCCTCTTACAATGGACACAAAATTGGCAACGAAAAACACACTAAGACACTTTATAAAATCAAGATCAACCGATAGAAACTCAAAATACACAAGTCACCTTGAATTCACCAAACCGTATTGCACAAATGGAAGGATGAAGATTTGAACGTCGAATCACGCCTTTGATGCATCAAACCTCAATTTATTGATGATGAAGGAGCATATACAATAGTGGTTTTGAGATTTGAGGAACTCACGCTCTCTCACTTGCCATGTGCAGCTTGAAGGCTTCTCTCACACCAAGAGTGAAGCTCACAAGTGGTTGCTACACCTAAGTCTCTCCTCACGCATAGAGTGTTGGGGTGCTATGTGAGATGTTGGAGGTTGTTTTAAAAGAAGGAGAGGGGCCTATTTATAGGTTGGAAACCCCTCATTAAGATTATTAGAAATCCTAATTTACAAGCTAACAAATCAAGATTATGATTTTTTTGAATATCAAAACATTGCGGGCCTTCTTTGTCTACTTGAGTCATGGATGTGGGCTCAAAAGAGAGCATTATTGATGGTAGATAAGGTGAAAGTAAAGTTTTAAGTAAGAGAGAGAGAGAGAGAGAGAGAGAGAGAGAGAGAGAGAGAGAGTTACTTTGTACATGTCTTGAGGTGAGGTGTCTTTTATGGTTAGGTCAATGCTATTTTGTGTTAGTATGTTAGTGGTTAGTGTTAGTAATCACTAGAAAGTTAATGTTACATTTACAATGGTTAGAATGAGGTGGATGGTTGAAGTAAGATGGTTGAATGAAGTGAGCAAATCCTTGTGATGATGAAGCTTGAAGAATTTTTGGACTTACTTGTGTAGGTTCTCAAAATGACTATCGATCTTCTTCTTCGTCTTCCCTTCTTTACGCCACCGCCGCCAAGGTTGATTATCGTGATGAAAACGGTAATTCCATTGATGAGATCTCTTGATTTGCAGAGGTTAAGCATGGTACACATGCTGAATTTATGTATATATATAAGGGGTAAGATGGAATTGTACTTTGGAAGTAATAGAGAGAGGTATAGAGATGGTGTAAGTACATGGAGAGCTCATATGAGAGCTATGGGAGTAAGAGGGGAGGTTAATGGTGAAGAAGGTGAGAGAAACCATTGAAGGTGCAGGTTTGAGTGAGGGATTGAGAGGAATGTGTGTGTGTGTGTGTGTGTGTGTGTAGAAGTGTGGAAAGAGGTGAGAGAAGACTATGGGCTACTTGTGAGAAAAGTGGGCAGACTGGGGTCCAGACTGGGGTCCACTCAAAACATCATAGCTCACCGGTGGTTACTCCAAAAATCATGAAAACATTTGAGGTGATTATTCAAAGCGTGGGCTACATTTTCTCTTTTGACCACCGCTCCAAATTCGGAGTGGAGATAGGTGCCAAAATTCTCACCAAAAAGCATGTTTTTATGCTTGCAAAAGTCTTTTAGTGGCCCCCTCCTTTGTTGAATTTGTACAATGCATCCAAGAGTTAGCCCCTCCTTTGTCATATCATAATACAAAGCATCCAAGTTTCCCTTGACCCATGCATGGAGGAGGATTATTGGTGAATAAAGAAATATATACATGGTGGGACTAGTGTATGGACTATTCATGGACTTTAGCTCAATGAGCACATGGTGTTAGAATAATGAGTAAAAATAATAATAAAAATATGGAGGAGTTATGGATATGAAAAGATATTGGAATCATATGATATGGTCCCTCTTTGAATTATTTTGGGTGAAAGAGGAAAAGGTATGCAAGTAAATAATATAATAAACGTGACCAATGAGTACAAATCAATTTTTTGTTTTCACGAAGGTGAGGGTGAAAATGTGGAAGTGATTTGTATAAAGGAAAAATATAAGGTTAGAGTATATACATATTAGCAAAAAATATACTTATGGTGTAAGAGGATGAAAGAAGGTGTACATAGGTTTAATAAAACACACACCTAAGTAGAAATATTTAAATAAATATACCAAAATAATTATAAAAAATCCCTATATTTAGGCCATATATACAATGCAATATTTACACACAAATGGGCCATAATATATTTTATTTATTTTTTTGACTTAACTAGCCCAGTGACTAGCTAGATGAGGATTTTAAGAAGATATGAGAAAAGCCCTCTAACTCACACACGCCTATGTACAGTGAAATGGTATGGATAGCCATAGTGTTTGGGTGAATTTGGTAGGGTGAGGTAGCTTACTATGGCAATTATGGAAAGCCAAAAAACGGCAATTATTAGCCCCTTCATTAGATAATGGTAAATTCATGTACCATTTATCCGATCATACAACATGTAGATTGTGTAACGTCTGTCTTTGTCTGCTCTCATCTTTGAAGAACCTTTGTTGTATGATTAAAAAACCTTGTGTGATATGAAAGTTTCTCGACCCAATAGCAGGATAAAATGAAGTGACGGAGTAAACCTCCTCCATCAAGAAAGTTTCCATAAGCACCCCCCAGGATCAAAGGTCTTGAAATATCTTTCCCAAAGCGAGATGTATGGTATGGAATATCCACATGTAGCAATCAACAAGTTTTTCATCTATGATGAAGACCAGAAGCATCACAATGTGCGACCTCCATACACCAAAGAACCAAGTGAAGAAGATTTGGAAACATCCGTTTATCACCAAGTATTCATGTCCTCTTCCACTTAAGAAGGTATGGTGTCCCCGATGAAAGGTATATGTGAAGAGAGGAGAAGTTGACCTTGAAGAGGTGAAACCCAATGTGAAGATGATTGGGGCTTCAAAATCTTGGATTTTCTTGCTAAGAGATTGTCCCATGAATGAAGAGCCACCCACTAAAACACCATTGGAAAGAATGATACCCTTTTGATAGTTTCCTTTTATGATTTTATTTTTTACTACTCTCCCATATTCTTCATCCCCTTCTAAGCCCCCCCTTTGGCAAGGTTGTAACTCCTCACATTGTACCACCTCAAAGGTTGATGGAATACTGTTTGATTTTGTGAAACATTTGGCTTCTTGCATAATAGGTTCCTCTATGCTTAACATACATGGGTCATACCAATGCTTTTCAACATCCTCAAACACTTCTTCAAGATTATCCTCACACTCTTCTACTTTGTTTTGGAGTTGGCATTCCATGTACACAATCATCTCTTTATGATCAATGTGGTCTATGATCTCTCCACCTATGATTTCATCTTCTTCTTCACTCTCTTCTTTTAGACAATATACACTCTCAGAACATTCCATAAGATCAAGGTTACCTTCAAGGTCTTCATTCTCCATAGAGTCATGTTGCACAAAATCTTCATCTCCTCGGACTAGAAATTGATCCTCCGCCAAAAGGTTGGATGTATCCATTATTGAATCATCAATGCCATTTGAGATATCTTGTGTCAAATTTTGCATGCTTGTGATAAAGGTAGAAGAGAGAGATTCCACATTTGAATCTTGGCCACACACTTTAGCACTTGAATAATCAATTGGCATGTAAGTAACTTCTTCAACATTTGTCGGAGTAGAAGGAGACAAGTATGGCAAAGGAGATGACTCCTTGATAGAAACACTTTCATGATGGTTGGTTCTCCCAACATGATGGAAACCATTTTTGATGTAGAATTACTTGTGAAACTTCCTTCGGGCAATAGTGACCGCTTCTTCAAAGGTAGAGGGTCCACTACAAGTAACCTTAGTCTTTAGGAAAGGAGACAAACCCGAAATAAATTGCTCCATTTTTACATAATCTAGAAATGTAGAACTAAACCCACATTTTCCCCATTGACGAGAAAACATATCCTCATAAGCATAGTAGTCTTCACCATGTTGTTGAAGTCTCCATAATGAAGCCCATGCTTTCTCCGTTGTTGGAAATTTAGAGAATCTGGTCTTCAAAGCTTTGGAAATTTGGGTATACCCATCTTCAATCTAAGAAGACATACTCCAAAACCATTGCTCAGCGTTGCCTCTAAGGCATAGCAATAGAAAATCCCCTTTTTCAATGTCATCCCTTTTACCAAGGATACGACAAACCATTCTAAAATCAGCAAGAAAATCATCAACATCTTCTTCTAGATTTCCGAAGAAGATTGGGATATCATCAAAGGTATAGCGTGTCATAGTTTCTAAATGCTAGAACCACACCAAAATTGAGGCGGTCCGGGGCGGGCAACAAGAGAGGCGACCTCTAAACACCCCTCAAGGCTCCCGTGCTGCTCAATTGGGGTTGGGGCAACCATAAGCACAACAAAAGAACAAACCCACAACCAAACCCAAACAAAATAGGAGCACCACCTAGTTATGGTATGCGAACTAGGACGCAAGAGAGATTTTGGTATAACCAAGAAGATGCACCACACAACACACACAAGCAACCTCACACCAAGACACACACAAAATGGAACAGAGAGAGCTAGAGCAAAGGGAAGAGAGAGAGAGAGAAAAGGATCTTGCGTAATACCTTATTTGTGACTTGCAAATGGAGATGGTTTGTTATGATGCTATCGTAGAGCTTGTACAAAAACTCACTCAATGCTTAGTGATTGCTAATCATTGCCAAAACACACACACACACACTGTCTTAGGGTGTGGGAGACCTCTCACCACAATACCCTCTTACAATGGACACAAAATTGGAAATGAAAAACACACTAAAACACTTTCTAAAATCAAGATCAACCGATAGAAACTCAAAATACACAAGTCACCTTGAATTCACCAAACCGTATTGCACAAATGGAAGGACGAAGATTTGAACGTCGAATCACGCCTTTGATGCACCAAACCTCAATTTATTGATGATGAAGGAGAGTATACAATAGTGGTTTTGAGATTTGAGGAACTCACGCTCTCTCACTTGCCATGTGTAGCTTGAAGGCTTCTCTCACACCAAGAGTAAAGCTCACAAGTGGTTGCTACACCTAAGTCTCTCCTCATGCATAGAGTGTTGGGGTGCTATGTGAGATGTTGGAGGTTGTTTTACAAGAAGAAGAGGGGCCTATTTATAGGTTGGAGACCCCTCATTAAGATTAGAAATCCTAATTTACAAGCTAACAAATCAAGATTATGATTTTTTTGAATATCAAAACATTGCGGGCCTTCTTTGTCTACTTGAGTCATGGATGTGGGCTCAAAAGAGAGCATTATTGATGGTAGATAAGGTGAAAGTAAAGTTTTAAGTAAGGAGAGAGAGAGAGAGAGAGAGAGAGAGTTACTTTGTACATGTCTTGAGGTGAAGTGTCTTTTATGGTTAAGTCAATGCTATTTTGTGTTAGTATGTTAGTGGTTAGTGTTAGTAATCACTAGAAAGTTAATGTTACATTTACAATGGGTAGAATGAGGTGGATGGTTGAAGTAAGATGGTTGAATGAAATGAGGAAATCCTTGTGATGATGAAGCTTGAAGAAGTTTTGGACTTACTTGTGTAGGTTCTCAAAATGACTATCAATCTTCTTCTTCCTCTTCCCTTCTTTACGCCACCGCCGCCAAGGTTGATTATCGTTATGAAAATGGTAATTCCATTGATGAGATCTCTTGATTTGCAGAGGTTAAGCATGGTACACATGCTGAATTTATGTATATATATAAGGGGTAAGATGGAATTGTATTTTGGAAGTAATAGAGAGAGGCATAGAGATGGTGTATGTACATGGAGAGCTCATATGAGAGCTATGGGAGTAAGAGGGGAGGTTAATGGTGAAGAAGGTGAGAGAAACCATTGAAGGTGCAGGTTTGAGTGAGGGATTGAGAGGAATGTGTGTGTGTGTGTGTGTGTGTGTGTGTGTAGAAGTGTGGAAAGAGGTGAGAGAAAACTATGGGCTACTTGTGAGAAAAGTGGGCAGACTGGGGTCCACTCAAAACATCATAGCTCACCGGTGGTTACTCCAAAAATCATGAAAACATTTGAGGTGATTATTCAAAGCGTGGGCTACATTTTCTCTTTTGACCACCACTCCAAATTCGGAGTGGAGATAGGTGCCAAAACTCTCACCAAAAAGCATGTTTTTATGCTTGCAAAAGTCTTTTAGTGGCCCCCTCCTTTGTTGAATTTGTACAATGCATCCAAGAGTGAGCGCCTCCTTTGTCATATCATAATACAAAGCATCCAAGTTTCCCTTGACCCATGCATGGAGGAGGATTATTGGTGAATAAAGAAATATATACATGGTGGGACTAGTGTATGGACTATTCATGGACTTTAGCTCAATGAGCACATGGTGTTAGAATAATGAGTAAAAATAATAATAAAAATATGGAGGAGTTATGGATATGAAAAGATATTGGAATCATATGATATGGTCCCTCTTTGAATTATTTTGGGTGAAAGAGGAAAAGGCATGCAAGTAAATAATATAATAAACGTGACCAATGAGTAGAAATCAATGTTTTGTTTTCACGAGGGTGAGGGTGAAAATGTGGGAGTGATTTGTATAAAGGAAAAATATAAGGTTAGAGTATGTACATATTGGCAAAAAATATACTTATGGTGTAAGAGGATGAAAGAAGGTGTACATAGGTTTAATAAAACACACACCTAAGTAGAAATATTTAAATAAATATACAAAAATAATTATCAAAAATCCCTATATTTAGGCCATATATACAATGCAATATTTACACACAAATGGGTCATAATATTTTTTTTTTATTTTTTTTACTTAACTAGCCCACTGACTAGCTAGATGAGGATTTTAAGAAGATATGGGAAAAGCCCCCTAACTCACACACGCCTATATACAGTGAAATGGTAGGGATAGCCATAGTGTTTGGGTGAATTTGGTAGGGTGAGGTAGCTTACTATGGCAATTATGGAAAGCCGAAAAACGGCTATCAATATCATATGGGCAACTCTTGCATTTGAGCTCAAGTATGAGAAGGCACTGGCATAAACTAGCTAGTGTTAGAAGGGTGAAGGTAAAGACACGCGAGGCACATGTAGTGCAGCTTCCTAAAGTTACTGATGTTTTGCCTGTGGTTGATACTTGGATACATGGAAGGAGGGTGAATAAGGCGTACATGGATGGTTGAGACCAAGTGTACGTTATGACAGAGGAAACAATGCAGCAATTGGGATTGCAGCTCACAGGCAAATCCTTGTTCAGTGTGAAGATGCCAAATAGTAGTAGAGTGAAATGCTTGGGAGTTATTCATGACTTGGAGCTTATTTTTTTGGGTCAAAGGGCTGTCATGGACATTCATGTGATGCCTGCAAAGCTTGGGGCATATCCAGTTATATTGGGTAGACCTTGGTTGATTGCTATGAGGTCACGGCAGGACTGGTACAGGGGATGTATTGACCTCTTTGTGGACATGCCTAAAGAGAAGAGGATTAGATATGATATGAAAACGTATAAGGTGCTGAAAATTGATGATGAACCAGATATGCATCAAGATTTATCGCCATCCACTTATGACATGTGTGACAGTTCTTCTAGTGCATCCTCTACATGTACTGACGGTGAGGTTTATGATCAAAGTCTTCTTGATCTTGATGTAGATCTTTGTGGGATACATGTATATGATGAAAATTGTGATAAAGGGGATGCTATGAGATCAGAAAATGACCATGGGGCTGATAATGAGCCGAATGTACCAAAAGATGAATTAATGGATATGCTTGCAGGTGACCTCACTAGTCGTGAGAGAGAAGCATATGACGCATTGTTTGATAAGTATCCCAATTTGTTTGCCAAATATTATGCTCAAATGAGGGGAACAAAGAGTGTTGTTCACGAAATAAATCTTAAATAAGGTGCAAAGCCTGTTGCTCAAAAGCTAAGGAGATTGGGCACCATTCAACGAAAGGTGTTGGAGATAGAGGTGAGTAAGCTTTTGCAAGCTGGTTTTATCTACCTTGTGGATGATGCAGAATGGGTTTCCCCTGTGGTTATAGTCCCAAAAAAGGTAAATAAATGGAGAATATGTGTGGACTATAATCCATTGAATGCGGCAACGAAGCGGCATCACTATCCCCTTCCCTTTCAGGATGAGATTTTGGACATTGTTGCAGGCCATGAGAGATATTCGGTATGTGATGGGTTCAGTGGGTATTTTCAAATTGGGATTGCATATGAAGATCAAAAGAAGACCAGATTTTTGACCCCATGGGGAGTGTTTTGCTATAGGGTGATGCCCTTTGGCTTGATGAATTCTTATGCGAGCTTCCAAAGTTGGATGGACAAAGTATTGGGGCCTTACCTTGAAAGCTTTGTAAAAGTCTTTATGGATGATTTTTGTGTTTACAGTGATAGAATGCTTCATGTGAAAAATCTTGATATGGTGTTTAAAAGGATTGATGATGATAGGGGTCAACTCAATCCTTTTAAATGTAAAATTGCAAGAGCTAGAGTGATACTTCTTGGCCATGAGGTAAGTGAGAATGGGATAGCTCCAGATCCTGCAAATGTGGAATGTTTGCTTATGATGGAAAGTCCTAAAAGTACAAAGGAATTGATCAGTTTTGTACAAAAGCTAAGGTACTTGTCAAGGTCTTTTTGTATGCTTGCTGAATATGTACACCCTTTGCAAGAAGCAACACAAAAAGACCCTTTCCTTTGGACAGAGCATGAGCAAACAGCTTTTGAGGACGTCAAGGAAAAGCTATCTACATTACCTTTGATGATACCTCCTTGTTGGGATGAAATGTTTTATTTGAGCTTGAGTGTGGGTGAGCATGCTATTGGTGCAGTATTGATGCAAAAAGGAAAAAAGCAATCTTATATGAGGCCGGTTTACTACATAAGCAAAGTGAAGAATGATGCACAAAAATCTTGGCATGAGATCGAGCAATTGGTTTGGGCATTGGTATATGCAACAAAAGGCTGAAATCTTATCTTATTTGTAAGCCTTTTGCAGTGCTAACATCATGTAGTTTATTGCCTCATGCACTAAGGTATCCTGGGGATAGTCCTAAATTGCAAAAGTGGATACTTAGCTTGCAACAATTTGACATGAGCTTTACTAAGGAGGATAGTGTGAGAGAAAATATGGCGGATATGCTCACTTTTAAAGAGATTCATGCAAGGAGTGAGTTGAAGAAAGATCTGGAAAAGAAGATAGCACCAAGTCCAACTATGCATGCGGAGCTTCAGGATGTAGAGGGTACCTTATACTTTGACGGGGCTTTCAAAAGGAGCATTAATAAGGGCACTATTGGTTATATATTTGTGGATAAAAATGGCATTGAGTGTTGGTTTGGAAGCCAAGAACTGGATGTAAAGAGTAATAATGAGGCTGAGTATGCAAGCCTCTATTTGGTCCTGGAAGAATGTGTCAAAAGACATGTAAGGAGGCTTTTAATCAAAGGTGATTCTATGTTGATTGTGCGGCAATTTCAAGGTACCTAGAAGGTAAATCAAGAAGGCATGAAGGGCTGGTTTTTCAAGGTGAGGAAGTTGTTAAAGTCTTTTACTTCCTTTCAAATATGGCATGTACCACGAAATATGAATGTAAGGGCTCATGAGTTGGCGGAGCAGGTGTTCACAAAGGATGTGCATGCGGTGATAATTAGAGAGCCAAGGTATCTTGGAAGGGAATCCCTCCATGAGGAAGAACATGTGTTGCAAACGGGTTTTGCAAGAAAGGGATTGGCTTCTCAACAAAGGCATGCAATCACACGAAGAGCTATGAGGTATGTCTTGATTGGAGAGCAAATGTATCACAAGGGGGCTGATGCTGTCATGAGAAGAGTTCTCTACCATGATGGAGTTTTTGATTGCTTAAAAGCATGTCATGAGGAAGGATGTGGAGGCCATTTTGGAGTGGAAATTACAAGAAGCAAAGTATTGAATGCTCAACTTATGTGGCCAAGTATGAATAGGGATGTTGTGCATTGGTGTAGAAGCTGTCACGAGTGCCAAATATATCAAAAGAGAAAGCTGATGCCTCAGCCTTTGAGACACATTGTAAGCTATGGACCTTTTGAGAAGTGGGGTGTGGATGTAATTGGTCTTTTTCTAGGCACTAGAAATGGGAATCACTACATACTTAGTGCAGTGGATTATATGACAAGATGGCCAGAAGCAAAGGCTAGTAGAGGGGCTACAAGCAAAGATGTATGCAGCTTTATTTTTTATTGCATATGTTGTAGATTTGGAGTGCCGTTGGAGCTTGTAAGTGATCAAGGGAAAGAGTTTAGGAATGATCTTATCACTGAATTGGTGGAGAAATTGGAGATCAAACATAGGTATGCTACTCCTTATCATCCAGAATGCAAGGGGTTGATGGAGGCATTCAATGGAGTTTTACAGAAGATATTGTTCAAGCTTGTGGAAGAACATCCAAAAGATTGGGATATTTATTTGGAGAGGGCATTGTGGGCATGTAGAGTGACTCAAAAAACATCCACGGGATTCACTCCATTTCATTTGGTATATGGAGAAGAGTGTGTTATGCCGATTAATGTGATGCTTCCTTCATTGGAGTTCATTTTGAAGCATAGTTTGGTTGAGGAGGAGCATGTAAAAGAGAGACTGGCATCTATGCATAGCCTCTTGTTGGATAGAGAAAGTGCCATTAGATACTATGAAGACTTGGGAAGAAGAAGGGCTGATGTATTCAATGAAAAGATAAAGGAAAAAAGGCTATGTGAAGGCATGTTGGTTATGAGGGATAATAGTGCTTTGGACAATACCTTTCAAACAAAGTTCACGGCAAAGTGGGAAGGTCCTTTTGTGGTGCATAAGGTGTATAATAATGGAAGCTATTAGCTCAAGGACTTGGATAGAAAGGTGCATAAGGCAAGAGTCAATGGGATCCGAATCGGGCCTTATGTGACCAGAATCATGTGATGAAGCAAGAAATGTACATGAAACACTTGAAAGTGTTCCATGCTTGTTGGGGAGGCAATATGTGACGTGTTTTTACGGAATGATGCAAGACACCCCAAAGACTTTGGAAAGGGCTTTGTAATGCTTTTGGGTCCCTTATATGTAAATAAAGCATGCTTGTACAAAGTGTACAAAGGCGGTGTGTGCCAGTTGTCTCTACGCATGCGGACCGGTTGTGCGGGGTGCATAGTTTTGTTGTTTTTGTACATAGACGTGTTGATACTTGAAAGAGTCACTTAGTACTTGAAAAATATGAAAAAAAATGAGTTTTTATCAGCTTGAGGTCGTGAGTGAGTGGGGGATTTGACAGAGGAAGATCTAGCAGCAAGAAGCCCTGATTGCCGCGAGGGATAGAGGCGTTTGGGAGTAGAGCAACCTGTCTTGCTAGTCGAGGGCCCGATGTGGTGAGTTGAGAGTGTGTCTCTCCTCAATGGGCTGATGAAAGTGGGTGCTTAGCTCTGCATATTGACCTCTCTTCATCTTGTTTTGAGGTATGGTGGCTATGGTGTGTGTAGCTCCTTGTGGTGCAGCTAGTCGAGGGTAAACTATGTGCTGCAATGCCTTGCTTGTACATATATCAAAGGGCAAGGTTTCCCCCAAGTTTTCCATGACCTTTTTTGATTTTTTTTTCTGAAATTTGTGGATTTTCAAATTAAGCTTGATTTGAGTGGGTTTTGGTCAAGCTATGTGTATATATGGGAGCGCCTATGGAAGCCCTACTAGCACATGGAAGGGCGTTTGAAAAGAAGTGAAGCTCTTTGAGTTATGGTCAAAAGTGCAGAAATTTCCATGGTTTTTTTCTCACTTTTTTCCTTTATTTTATTGCTTCCTTGGTGTCTTTGACTACAATGGAGTGTAGTGGGAGTTGTAGCGGTGTAGAGGGAAGCTAGTCGGAGCTAGTCGAGACTAGTCGAGGTTGAGTGTGTGTGAAATTGAGAAAATTAGTGAGAGAAGATCAGCCCATATTATCTCCAGAGAGCTATACTCTTCATCCTCTTTTCTTGGTGTTGGTTTGAGGTGTTGTAGAGGCCAGCCCCCCAATCCTTCACAACGTCAAGGAAAAGCTATCTACATTACCTTTCATGATGCCTCCTTGTTGGGATGAAATGTTTTACTTGAGCTTGAGTGTGGGTGAGCATGCTATTGGTGCAGTATTGATGCAAAAAGGAAAAAAGAAATCTTATATGAGGCCGGTTTACTACATAAGCAAAGTGAAGAATGATGCACAAAAATCTTGGCATGAGATCGAGCAATTGGTTTGGGCATTGGTATATGCAACAAAAAGTCTGAAATCTTATCTTATTTGTAAGCCTTTTGTGGTGTTAACATCATGTAGTTTATTGCCTCATGCACTAAGGTATCTTGGGGATAGTCCTAAATTGCAAAATTGGATACTTAGCTTGCAACAATTTGACATGAGCTTTACTAAGGAGGATAGTGTGAGAGAAAATATGGCGGATATGCTTACTTTTAAAGAGATTCATGCAAGGAGTGAGTTGAAGAAGGATTTGGAAAAGAAGATAGAACCAAGTCCAACTACGCATGCGGAGCTTCAGGATGTAGAGGGTACCTTATACTTTGACGGGGCTTTCAAAAGGAGCATTAATAAGGGCACGATTAGTTATATATTTGTGGATAAAAATGGCATTGAGTGCTGGTTTGGAAGCCAAGAAGTGGATGTAAAGAGTAATAATGAGGCTGAGTATGCAAGCCTCTATTTGGGCCTGGAAGAATGTGTCAAAAGACATGTAAGGAGGCTTTTAATCAAAGGTGATTCTATGTTGATTGTGCGGCAAGTTCAAGGTACCTGGAAGGTAAATCAAGAAGGCATGAAGGGCTTGTTTTTCAAAGTGAGGAAGTTTTTAAAGTCTTTTACTTCCTTTCAAATATGGCATGTACCACGAAATATGAATGTAAGGGCTCATGAGTTGGCGGAACAGGTGTTCACAAAGGATGTGCATGCGGTGATAATTAGAGAGCCAAGGTATCTTGGAAGGGAATACCTCCATGAGGAAGAACATGTGTTGCAAACGGGTTTTTCAAGAAAGGGATTGGCTTCTCAACAAAGGCATGCAATCACACGAAGAGCTATGAGGTATGTCTTGATTGGAGAGCAAATGTATCACAAGGGGGCTGATGGTGTCATGAGAAGAGTTCTCTACCATGATGAAGTTTTTGATTGCTTAAAAGCATTTCATGAGGAAGGATGTGGAGGCCATTTTGGAGTGGAAATTACAAGAAGGAAAGTATTGAATGCTCAACTTATGTGGCCAAGTATGAATAGGGATGTTGTGCATTGGTGTAGAAGCTATCGCGAGTGCCAAATATATCAAAAGAGAAAGGTGATGCCTGAGCCTTTGAGACACATTGTAAGCTATGGAACTTTTGAGAAGTGGGGTGTGGATGTTATTGGTCCTCTGCCAGGCACTAGAAATGGGAAGCACTACATACTTAGTGCAGTGGATTATATGACAAGATGGCCAGAAGCAAAGGCTAGTAGAGGGGCTACAAGCAAAGATGTATGCAGCTTTATCTTTGATTGCATATGTTGTAGATTTGGAGTGCCGTTGGAGCTTGTAAGTGATCAAGGGAAAGAGTTTAGGAATGATCTTATCACTGAATTGGTGGAGAAATTGGAGATCAAACATAGGTATGCTACTCCTTATCATCCACAATGCAACGGGTTGGTGGAGGCATTCAATGGAGTTTTACAGAAGATATTGTTCAAGCTTGTGGAAGAACATCCAAAAGATTGGGATATTTATTTGGAGAGGGCATTGTGGGCATGTAGAGTGACTCAAAAATCATCCACGGGATTCACTCCATTTCATTTAGTATATGGAGAAGAGTATGTTATGCCGATTAATGTGATGCTTCCTTCATTGGAGTTCATTTTAAAGCATAGTTTGGTTGAGGAAGAGCATGTAAAAGAGAGACTGGCATCTATGCATAGCCTCTTGTTGGATATAGAAAGTGCCATTAGATACTATGAAGACTTGGGAAGAAGAAGGGATGATGTATTCAATGAAAATATAAAGGAAAAAGGGCTATGTGAAGGCATGTTGGTTATGAGGGATAATAGTGCTTTGGACAATACCTTTCAAACAAAGTTCAAGGCAAAGTGGGAAGGTCCTTTTGTGGTGCATAAGGTGTATGATAATGGAAGCTATCAGCTCAAGGACTTGGATGGAAAGATGCATAAAGCAAGAGTCAATGGGATCCGAATCGGGCCTTATGTGACCAGAATCATGTGATGAAGCAAGAAATGTACATGAAACACTTGAAAGTGCTCCATGCTTGTTGGGGGGGCAATATGTGACGTGTTTTTACAAGATGACGCAAGCCACCCCAAATAATTTGGAAAGGGTTTTTTAATGCTTTTGGGTCCCTTATATGTAAATAAAGCATGCTTGTACAAAGTGTACAAAGGCGGTGTGTGCCAGCTGTCTCTACGCATGCGGGCCAGTTGTGCGGGGTGCATAGTTTTGCTGTTTTTGTACATAGACGTGTTGAGACTTGAAAGAGTCACTTAGTACTTGAAAAATATGAAAAAAATATATTTTTTATCAGCTTGAGGTCGTGAGTGAGTGGGGGATTTGACAGAGGAAGATCTAGCAGCAAGAAGCCCTGATTGCCGCGAGGGATAGAGACGTTTGGGAGTAGAGCAACCTGTCTTGCTAGTCGAGGGCCCGATGTGGTGAGTTGAGAGTGTGTCTCTCCTCAATGGGCTGATGAAAGTGGGTGCTTAGCTCTGCATATTGACCTCTCTTCATCTTGTTTTGAGGTATGGTGGCTATGGTGTGTGTAGCTCCTTGTGGTGCAGCTAGTCGAGGGTAAACTATGTGCTGCAATGCCTTGCTTGTACATATATCAAAGGGCAAGGTTTCCCCCAAGTTTTCCATGACCTTTTTTGATTTTTTTTTCTGAAATTTGTGGATTTTCAAATTAAGCTTGATTTGAGTGGGTTTTGGTCAAGCTATGTGTATATATGGGAGCGCCTATGGAAGCCCTACTAGCACATGGAAGGGCGTTTGAAAAGAAGTGAAGCTCTTTGAGTTATGGTCAAAAGTGAAGAGATTTCTATGGTTTTTTTCTCACTTTTTTCCTTGATTTTATTGCTTCCTTGGTGTCTTTGAGAGCAATGGAGTGTAGTGGTAGTTGTAGCGGTGTTGAGGGAAGCTAGTCGAGGCTAGTCGAGGTTGAGTGTGTGTGAAATTGAAAAAATTAGTGAGAGAAGATCAGCCCATATTATCTCGAGAGAGCTATACTCTTCATCCTCTTTTCTTGGTGTTGGTTTGAGGTGTTGTAGAGGCCAGCCCCCCAATCCTTTACAACGTATAGATGAATCTTCTATGGTAACGGCAATGGCCCATGAAGGCTTGTACCTCCCTAACTATAATAGGTCTTGGTAGAGCTACAATCACTTGAATCTTCTTGAGGTCAGTGAGAATGTTGTTCTCGAACACTATGTGCCGTAAAATTTTTCCTTGTCTTACCATGAAGACACATTTCTCTAGATTTAAACAAATGCAATAGGTTTTGCATGTCTCAAAGATATTGTTCTATGTGTTTATTTCTCAGGAGAGAATGTATCTATAAGTAGTCCATATAGATATCTAAGAATTGTCTTATATATTTCTTAAAGGCATGACTTATCAGTCTTTGGAATGTGATGGGTGCATTGGTTAAATTAAATGCTAAGGCTGTCCAAGGCGGGCAACAAGAGAGATGGCCTCTAAACACCCCTCAAGGCTCCCATGCTACTCAATTGGGACTAGGGCAACCACAAGCAAGGGACGGCACCACCTAGTTATGGTATGCGAACTAAGACACAAGAGAGATTTTGTCACACCCAAGAAGATGCGCCACAAAATACACACAAGCAATCTCACACCAAGACACACACACACACCAAATGGAGTAGAGAGAGGTAGAGCAAAGGAAAGAGAGAGAGTAAAATGGTAATACCTTATTTGTGACTTGCAAATGGAGATGGTTCGTTATAATGCTATTGTAGAGCTTGTACAAAACTAATTCGTGCTTAGTAAATGCTAAATGGCATTGCCAACACACACACACACACTGTCTTAGGGTGTGGGAGACCTCTCACCACAATACCCTCTGACAATGGACACAAAATTGACAAAGAAAACACACTAACACACTTTCTCACACAGTATTAAATGATAGAAACTTAAAATACACAAGTCACCTTGAATTCACCAAATCGTATTGCACAAGTGGAAGGACAAAGATTTGAACGTCAAATCACACCTTTGATGCACCAAACCTCAATTTATTGATGATAGAGGAACATATACAATAGTGGTTTTGAGATTTTGAACTCACGCTCTCTCACTTGCAATGTGTAGCTTGAAAGCTTCTCTCACACCAAAAGTGAAGCTCAAAAAGTGGTTGCTACACCCAAGTCTCTTCTCACGCATAGGGTGTCGGGGTGCTATATGAGATATTGGGGATTTTTTACAAGAAGGAGAGAGGCCTATTTATGGGTTAGAGACCTCTCATTAAGATTATTGTAAATCCTAATTTACAAGCTAACAAATCAAGATTACGATTTTTTTAGAATATCAAAACATTGCGGGCCTTCTTTGTCTGCTTGAGTCAAATGTGTGGGCTCAAAAGAGAGTATTATTAATGTTAGATAAGGTGAAAGTAGAGTTTTAAGGAAGAGAGAGAGAGAGAGAGAGAGAGAGAGAGAGAGAGAGAGAGAGAGAGAGAGAGTTATTATGCACATGCAGGCTTGAGGTTAGGTTTCTTTTATGGTTAGGTCAATGGCTATTTTTTGTTAGTATGTTAGTGGTTAGTAGAATGGGGTAAAACTACATGGCATATGCACTCAAGGTGCATTATATGATTTATACAATAATAAAAAGTAAGAGAAGGATTATAATATACACAATTTGATGAAAACCACAAGATGGAAAGGGAATTTTCCACTTATCTCCTCCAACGAATGAGCGGTTATAGAAATATGTCGGTGTAGTTCTTGCGACCATGGAAAAGTTGAATTTTCCATCATCAAACTCCTTCTTTTGCAGAGGTTGAGCTTGTTTATTTGCTAATTTTTTTCTCTTTTGAAAGGATGAAGAGGTTATGGTAATATGAATTTGATTCTAGAGAGAGAATTTGAGCTATATGTGTGTAGAGATGATAATTTTGTGCTATGGAGTAAGGGAGAGATGGGAATGGTGAAGAAGATGAAAGAAGCCCTGAAAGTTGCAAGTTTGAGTGAGAAATAGAGAGGAATGAGTGTGTGTGTGTGTGCGTGTGTGTGTGTGTGTGGAAGTAGGAAAGGAGGTGAGAGAAGACTATGGGTTACTTTGTGAGAAAAGTGGGCACATTGGGGTCACCACTCAAAAAATCTTATCTCACCAGTGGTTGCTCAAAAAATTATCCAAATTTTTGAGGTGATTATTCAGCTCTTGGTCCACATTTTCTCTATTGACCATCACTTCAAATTTGAAGTGGACATGGATATAAAAAATCCCACCAAAAAAACTATTTTTCTTCACAAAAAAAGTCTTCAGTGGCCCCCTTCTTGTTAAATTTGCATAAGACTCCAAAGGTGAGCCCCTCCTTGCATTAGAGCATGACCTAATTGATTCTTAGGGGTTTGAAAATATGCATGTTTGTGGACTATGCATAAATATACTATATGGATATGATGAAAAAACAGGCTCCTATATATAAACAATTCATGGAATCTATAATAGTGTGAGCTATATTTAAAAAAAAAATGTATGAAAATATAGGGAATCGAATGAGGAGGGCCCTCATTTTTTTTATTGATGTATATTTATTTACAAGAGATAAAGAAAAAATACCTATAGGAAATAGGAATTTAGTGAAAGGCAATGACTGATGATGAAATATATTTTTGAGGTTTTTCCTTGGAGTGGATTCTTACTCAAAAATAAGTGAAGTTTGCATGAAAATATTTCTATATGAAATAAAGAGTATGCAAAATGGTAAGAAAAATTGTGGTAATGATGAGTCATTGTACATAACATACATAGACAAATCATACATACCTAGGTAGAATAATTAAATAGATATCAAAATAATTATAATAAAAGATCCCTATATTTAGGCCCTATATACAATGAAATACTTATACACAAAAGGGCCATAATATACTTTTGCTTTTATTTTTATTTATTTTTCTGGCTCAACTAGCCCAGTGACTAGCTAAGTGAGGGTTTTTTAAGGAGATATGGGGAAAGTCCCCTAACTCACACACACCTATGTACAATGGAATGGTAGGGATAGCCACAATGTTTAGGTGATTTTGGTAGGGTAAGGTATCTCACTATGGCAATTTGGAGAGCCGAAAAACGGCTATCAATGCCATCACTCAACTAGCCCAGTGACTAGCTAAGTCACTGGGCTCAACTAGCCCAGTGACTAACTAAGTGAGGGTTTTTTAAGGAGATATGGGGAAAGTCCCCTAACTCACACACACCTATGTACAATGGAATGGTAGGGATAGCCACAATGTTTAGGTGATTTTGGTAGGGTAAGGTAGTTCACTATGGCAATTTGGAGAGCCGAAAAACGGCTATCAATGCCATCACTCAATAAGTGAATATACCCCATTCTATAGTAAAGGTTATCTTATGCTGATCTTCTAGATTTATAGCAAGCTGATTGTAGCCTGAAAAGACATCCAAAAAGCTATCAGCTTCCTTTCTTGTAGCTCGCTCTATCACATGACTAGTAATTGGGAGGGGGAATAGTTGTCTCTAATAGTAGATTTGAGATTCACACATACTTGTAATTTCCTATTTTTCTTGGACACTACCACAATCAGTGAAACCCAATCTATGTACTCAATCTCATAGGTAAACTCCACTTCCTTACGCTTGTCTATCTCCTCCTTGATCCTTTTTGCAAAGGTTTTGTTATAGGTATAGGGATGTTGTCTGCAAGGTTTCGCGTCACTCTTAAGGTGTATATTTTGACAAATGTTTGGGTCTACTCCCTTAAGGTCCTTGTATGACCATGCAACCATATCTATGTACTCTTTGAGCATAGCTATCAATAGTTTCTCTTCCTCCTCCATGAGGTTAGTGGTAATGTAAGATGGATTTGGTTCCTCTCCTAGCTTGGCTAAGTCTATACACTTGGCTAGGCTCAAATTGATCGTAAGATGTCTCTGTTTCTTTAAGTTCTCGCATTGAATTCTGAATAACAAACTTCGATCTTGGATTGTGTATTTTTTGTAGTGAGAGGGTGCATCAAATTTATCAATGTATGAGCCCTCTTTTACTCTCCATTTCAGTCGTCCAAACCTCTTTCAAGGTTTGCTTTAGTTTGTGATACCCTTGTTTGCGGTCAATTTCTGTCATCCTAGCCTTGCTTCATTTCTTCAAATTGATTTTGGTTGAAGCAGGTTTTGTATATCCTCGTGAAGTTTTGTCTTTGACATAATCAGTTGTTCCAACAAGCATCAAATACTATGTTTTGTTCTCTATAAGAGGCATAGGCTTTCCTTGTGTGTGCTTTTTTTTTCCTTGTTTGCTTTGCATGATACCTTTCCTGTCTTCTGGATTTTTGTTTAGGGAAATCATAGAAGATTGCCTCTTTTTTGTTTGGTTTTGTTTCATTTTTAGAGCTACTTGATAGCTCATCCTCTTGAAAGAACATCATCTCATGAATCTTGGAATTCTTCCTTAATTTCATCCTTAGATCTCTAATGGGAACCTTGTCAACTATGCATTTGTACTCAACAATCTCCGGTGTATCTAGGACCTTGGTCTTTGATCCTGATTCCATGTTAACACTCATCGTCAGTCAGAGCACACACAAATGCTCTCTGAAAATTGTTCCAGTTAGTGCGAATCATCAGGAAGATGATGCAGCAAGAGAACCAGGCTATTCTCAATTTTTTAGAATTCGTACATGATTCTTTAGTTCTCTTGTATGCCTTTCCAGCAAGAGAGACAGAGCTGCCAAGATTCTTTCCAGCACTGTATCATCAACACCCAGAACCAGTTGATCGCCTTACATACTTCAAGATTACTGATGAGCTTCAGGATTGGTATGAGCGATCGACTGTGGAATGGAAGACTTGGCAAACACTGTTCAATGATGCTCTCCAAATCAATGATATTCAGGCACTGAAAGAGGAGATGCATAGGATCCGGATGTGTATGGGCCAGTGGAAGATTCAAATCAAAGGCCTGACCAGGATTACTAATCAGCTGTTGCAACTTACTATCGAATCTTCTAAATTGCCTGAAAAGGATATTGCAGCAAAGGCGGGTCTGGCACCACAGTATAAGGAGATGACTGAGATTCTTTTTGAAGCTCGAGTCAAAACTAATCGGCCTCTTCCAGAAGGATGGATCCATACTGCTTTGCATTATCATAAGCTGGCTAGAACTAAGATTACCAAGGGCAGGCGTACACTTTATGATCCTGACACCAAAACCTGTCATTCCCTCACACCTTATGAAGTAGAGAAGACCACCGAAAGGCGGGATCAGCTTGAGCAGGAGGCCATTTATCGACTGATTCAGAAGGAGAATTCTGGTACTGGGACTTCTCAGGCACCCTCCAGGTCAAAAGGCAAATGGAAGATGGTCCAATGGAAGGATACTGGGTAGTTCCATCTCAGAATTCAGTGGCGACTTTTCTTCCTCAGCGGGTAGGTGGAGATGAGAGCTCTACCTTGGCCTGATAAGAGCTCTACCTTGGCCTGGTGAGAGATCTACCTTGGAATTTTCAGCTGCCTCTCGCAATCTTTGTATGACCACTCTGTCAGTGGTCAAGCCCGATTCCCAACATCAGAACCAGACGGTGGATTTTTCAGTCTCACATTAGAATTAGACAGGGGAATTTTTCAAAAAATTTGGAATCTTGCCGAAATTCAAGAAAGAAGGGAAGGATGTAGACGGCTGGATAGTTCACTATGTGGAAACGTCCTCTTAAGAGATGGGCAGCGAATTACTTAGTAGTTACTATGGTAATTACTACAATAAACCCGAAGTGTATAAATAGGGCCCATTACATTGTAATTGGGTTGGCAATCGTTATCATTTGGGTTAGCACTTTGGCTACACTTGTACTTGAGAATCATTGGCAGTATTGTCGGTTGTACTCTCTTTGTAAATCATATTCGCTGTAATCTTGATCTGTAATCCCAATCATGGCATATATTCCAGTTACACTTACTTCTCGTCCAGTCTTCTAAATTTGAATCTGAAGCTTATTTCCAGTACATAAGTCTGATTCTTATTCCAGTATCCAAATTCCAGTCTAGTTTCCGATTTCTGTCTATTCTATTGTTTGAAATCTTCTCACACTAGTAGCTGAAATCTTCAACACTGGAATTAGCTGTCTCAAGAGATCAACCCCAATTCCAACCACCTCTTCCTTAACCAAAACAAGAGTCTCTTTATAAGTGAGTAAATCTGCTAGGGTAACCTGAGTACTCACTTCCACTAAAAAAGTGAATTGAAACTCCTGAAGTTCAATAACCCATTTCATCATTGTCTTTGATATATTTGAATTATTAAACAGTTGAAGAAGCAATGAATAACTAGTGAGCAAAGTGAACAACTTTTGCAACAAGTAATGTTTGAATCATCTGCAAGCATAAACCATACTGGTCATCACCAATACGATTTCTGAGTGATCTCTTTCATGAGGAGTCTTCACTCTGCTAGCATAATAAACAGGCTTCATATACTGAGATTCCTTCCCCCTTTGCAACAACATGGCCCCAATGGCATCATCTCCTACTGATGGGTTAACAAAAAAACTCCTTTTCCCAATCAGGAGCTTGCATAATAGGTAGTGTACTCAGAACCTCTTTGACCCTGTCAAAAACATTTTCACAGTTTTGTGTCCACTCCAATGGATCATTCTTAACCACTTGCTACAATGGATACAATAATTGTGATGCCAAAGGTATGAATCGAGACAGATATTCAACCTTCTGTATGAAAGTGGCCAATGGTCTTGTATTATTTGGAGATGACAGCAATAACAAGGCTTCTACTTTTTCTAGATCTGGTTCAATCCTATTTTTTGATATCACATGTCTAAGAAGCTTCACCCTTGGTTGCGCCAAATGACACTTCATAGGGTTCAACTGACCCCCGCATTCATCATAACTTGTAAAAGTCATTTCAAACTTCTGAACATGCTCTTTCCTTGAATTGTATACACAGAAATCATTTATGAACCCTTTGACAAACTTCCCAAGGAACGGGGTAAGGACCCAATCTACTTTTCTTTCAAAAGCTCCAAGCCCATTTGTTAACCCAAAAGGAAGGCAACAAAGGCAGAAACGGGCCCATGGAGTGATAAAAGTAGTCTTTTTCCGGTCTTCAAGAGCAAGAATAAGTTGGAAATACCTTGAATAGCCATCACAAACACTGTATCTTTCAAATCCAACCACGGCATCCAAAGGTTGATCAATGAAAGGTAAGGGATAAGGATCTTTCTTGGTCACTGCATTTAATGGCTTATAATCAACGCAAACTCTCCAACGCCCATCTTTCTTTGGAGTGACCACTATAGGGCTCACCCATTCAGCATTATCAATTGGCACAATGAACCTTGCATCCAAAAGTTTATCCACTTCTTCTTTTAAAGCATTCATTTTCTCCTGACCCATCTTTCTTAATTTCTGTCTTATTGGCTTTGTCCCTTCAACTAGTTCAATCTTCATAGAATCTCCAAAAAAATCCCTTATTTCTTGATATGAAGTGATGAAAAGATTTGGAAACCCGTCCAACATTGTTAAGTACTCTTTTCTTTCTTCTTGTGTCAAATCTGTACTCAGCATGTTTTGAATCAATCCCTTCTTCACTGGCAATTCTTGTTTAGGCCGCATCAACTCCTCAAGTTGCTCTAAACGGCTCAAAGCATTTATATCCCCTGACACTTGCACTACTTCACGAATTTCTTTCTTCTCCTCATCCAACAACAAGAATGACACTTCATGCTCATCACTGGAACTAGAAGTAGTGCTACTTCTTGAATCTTCAGAACTGTCTTCACTAGTGACTTCGGATTCATCATTTTTTCTCACATCTTCTAGTGCCAAAGGTTGCTTGGTAGTCATATGAAACACCCTCTTTTTGGCCTTCATGATATACACACAGATTGTGCCCTTGCCCAATCTTGCACAGCACCAACAACTCTCAACCCAGGTCGTCCCAAAATGAGAGGAAAAACTCCCAGACCAACTGGCATGACATGAAAGTTTATTACAACCTTCATGCCAAATTCTTAATCAACCCCAAACACTTCGCTTTGGCATGGTTTGCTAGTCAAATCCTAAACCCAAAACTTCCACATGTAATGAGACCCAATCTCTCAACACATGACTATGTGATCACACAAACTTGAGCACCTCCATCAATGTAGGCCTCTCCCATGCCCACACCTTTGTGCCAAGTGTTGACCACAGGACAAATGTCGGATAACTCTCCCACAACCAACACTCTGGCTTGTCCATGCTTTGGCTCTTTATATGGATTCACTAAGGACTTTCACTGCCGCTTAAGTTTGGGCACCATATTCGTCAACTGTTCAAAAGTACAATCTATTTTCCTCCCAATCAGGTCTTCCTTTAAACTATAAGCTGTTTGGCCTTCTCCCAAAGGTAAATCTGCTACTTCAAACCATCTACAAGGTCTTCTCTTCCTCTTAACTTTTGCATCTTCACCCTCTTTCTCTTTTCCCTTCTTCTTATTGGGGCCTGGAGCAGCATAGCCTTCCCTCTCTCTTTTGCCTATGGACATCATATCTGCTTCTTTCTTTTCAACCCGCACAATATCCACATGACCACCAGAGGTTGAGGCCTGATTTTCTTGTTCAATGCCTTGATCTACCCGTATATCCATTGCATAATCATTAGCCCTGTTGGAAATCTGTTGAGAAAGTGGAAACATATCACCTCCCATCCTTGTTGGCTTTGGACAATAAGTGCTGATATGACCAAGTTCACCATAATTATAACAGGTAGAGATGAACCTCCTTTGTGGCTCCAAGACACCTTGTCCACGACCCACATTAGCATTAGGTTGAGCTTCATATGGTTGGGCCATTCCTCTACCACGACCATGACCATGACCACGACCACCTCCAAGAACACTGAGCCGCAATTCTTGCATCATGTCTTGTATATTTTGTTATAATTGTTCAATGTTCTCATCCCTTTGAGTAGGTTGGGCTTTAGCCTCTGCCTGATTTCCCTCATTTTAGCCACCATTACCTTGCACATGAACCGCGTTCCCATACTCATTGAGTCTTTGAGCTTTCCATTCTTTTTCCTTGGTGATAGTGACTGCTTCCTCGAAGGTAGCGGCCCTTTTCAACTCAACTTTGAACTTCAAACTTTCATTTAAGTTTGCCACAAAGTGGTCCTTCTTTAACATGGCTGGAGGGATTTCATTTCCTAAGCTTGGGCCCATTTATCCCATAACCGGGTGAACTGCATGACAACACTTTGATTAGCCTTTTGAGTGTTCCCCAAAATCTCATGCCAAACTTCATCAGATGCTTCAATGCTCCTGTATTGTGCCAGAAAATCATGCTTCACACGATTGTAGTCCAAAACCACCCCTGGAGTTTGTGCCTGCACAACCTCTTCATAATTTTGTAACCAAACTTTTGCCTCATCCTATAAACTGTATTGCAGCAACCGCAACAATATAGCTTGATCTAGTATATTTTGCAGAAATTAACTTACAATTTCTCAATAAAAGTCCGTGCATTCTCATTAGGCAATCCATGAAACTGTGGAAACTCGTTCGCCATGTTTGATTGCCACAAGAACACTTACATGTGACGTCGTAAGTTCAAGGCCCGTTCAAGGGATATCGATGGATCACTCCAGTACCTAATCCACTTCAAACTGGGTAGCCCGGCCCCAAATGCTTGGCTTCACAAAACCTCACAACTCTCCAAAGGCTGCACGACCGTCTCAAATGATGTCCACAATTTGCACCTACATAGTCGATTGTCCATAAGGACCCACATCGCCTTTACATTCTCGATCTGCAAAATAGACATATTTCACAAGAATTGGAGCACATGAGCACTTTCTCCTCAGTGGGGGCACCAAAATGATGTTAGCGTGCAAACGACAATGAAAACGAGTGCCTCTATAGTCTTGCACGAGTCACACCATCGGAAGGAAGAACTATTGCACCGCCAAAATCACATGTGATAAGCACGTGTAAAGTTTTATAAAGAACCATTCGAACATGAATCACACTCGGAATTAGGAGAACTCAAGGACATAAAGACGTAGCTCCTCTTGAGTAGATGTCGGTAGAGTATCCATAGGCTAAAAACAGATGAAAGATGAGAGAGATATGGCCATCCGAAGTTGGGAGTGTACTCTCTATAATATATTATTCTAAATTGCATTTTTATACAATGGGTTGTTCTATAAAGAACGTGCCCACTCTTTTGCCCTTATTAGTTTTAGTACAAGTCTCATTTTTTGTTTTCTGAAGAAGCGTTAGAGGGGAGTTGGGTTAGGCATACTTTCAATGTTTTCAGTGATGATTGAGACATAAATTAAATGTGATTTCAGTTATAAAATACTAAATAGATCTTTTTATTATTTCACTTTTCATTTCACATATGACATGTCTTGACTTTTCTTGCATTCTATTGTTTTAGAATGTTAAAGTGAAGCTTCACCTTGCATATTTCTAGTAAATTCCACACACACACACATTTATATTCTCACACACATACCCACACACAAATATTCACTCACACACACACACACACACACACACATATATATATTGATGAGTTATTTTAATTTCACATTTCATTTCATAGCCTCACATGGCTTGACTTTTCTTGCTTTCTATAACTTAATTCTATTAAATATTTGGGAAAGTCCTCTTTATTAAGCGATCGTTGGTCGAGTTTCCTCCTCACAAAGAAGCAAACTAGAAATACTAACAAAAATTTAAAATTTGCATGATTGTTCGGCTATTTTTTCACATATTTCATCAATTTTTCTTCCCTTTACCATGGTTTGCAACCGGCTAGTCTCGAATTTCAATTGCTCAAGGCTATGCTGAAGCATTCCTTTCCCGAACACTAAATCTCCAGTTGAACTCAACCTAATGATTTTATCACTTTCTTATTGTTTTAGAAAGCCACTGTGACTCTTTCACTTGTTGTACAAAATAAGCGATTGGATCCATAGTATAGTTGAATTAGATTGTCTGTTTCTCTCCTCTTTTGTTTTTGTTCCTCTTTTCTACAGACATGCCAATTCTCCTCTCTACAGACATGCCAATTTTTAATTTATTCACCACGTTTTCATGATTCTCCACTTTTCTTTGCCATAGAGTTATGCATCCCCACCTATTTTTGACATCTCAAATTTTTTCAACTTTTTCCACCTTCTAGACCTTTCGTATACCTTGTATTTATACTTTAACCTTTGTGACTAAACTAATCAAAAGCTTGAGCATGCTAATCAAACTATTCAGGACACTTTTTTCTATGATTAGCTTAGTAAGCTCTGTACTCAATGAGTTTGCATATTGTAGTTGAAGTAGGCAAAGGCAACCGAGCAAGTTGTTGACTTAAGCCCAAGTCACACATAGGACTAAGGACGTCAACGACAAAGATGCTTATGGAGTCATTAGTGTCACATACATGTAGATATGGATTCAATAAATTGATTTTGCAAGATTTTAAACAACCAAATGGTATGGGCCAAATGGAAATTGAAACTTCAGTCACCATGGCATGCTCAAGGCATTTCTAAAATATTAGTATGATTGACAAGGATGTCCACATTGCATACTATTTGGGTAGAGAGGCATGTTGGCCAGAAAGTTTATACAAATTCCTCACAGTTTGAAAACTATGATAATATGAGTCTGGTATCTGGAAGGATTAGATTCTGGATGTTTTAGCCTAAAAAGGCATTGTTTAAATGCCAAAAGGGTGTTGGTTACATAGATGCTCAATGGAAATAACTTGATGTTTAAAGATGGATCCACTATTTGTTCATATCTTACAGCTTTGGTGTATTTCATTATTGTTGGTGAAACTATTTTTCATGCTTTATGAAAGAAGTAATGCAGCACGTATGAGAACAAGAGTGAAAGTAATAAAGTTTACCTAATGAAGATGTTGTTTGAGCTTTGTATGAAAGAAGGTAGCATTATTGAATAGGTTCAATGTTATTTACAGTCACTTGATGTCACAAGGACTCAATTTTAATAAAGAGGTGCAATCTATCTTTTTGTTATGCTCTCTACCTTCCTCATAACATATAATCTGCACAACCATGTAAACTCTGCACCTAAAGGAAAATTGATCTACAATGATGTAGCCAACAATCTGCTCACTAAAGAGATTTAAATCACTTGACCCTACCAAGAGTGATGATGCTTATGTTGCACATGATTGTAAAGAGACAAGCTGCACTCATATAATCATGCCAAGTCTAAGGGTCACAAGAACTATCAAAGTAAGTGTCGTGCTTCCATGTGCAACGTTGAGTACGACTGTTGCCATAAAAAGGTGCATGTAAAGAAAGATTGTCATTCTACACAAAGAGATAAGAAGTTTTGAGAGACTAAGAAAATGATGCAAAGGGCAAGGCTAAGCTTGAGGAAATCAACAATGTAGAATCTTCAAGACTCATGATGTTTCTAAGATGACTCATACCTCAAACATCCTGGTTTTTACCTCGAATTTCATTGCAAATTCCCTTGCACACAAAATGCTAGTTATTCACAAAATTGAATGATATGTTCCCGTGAGAGTTTCTATGTTATGATGCATAAAGAGTAGTTTTTCTCTTATGCAAAGGGCTATCAAGGTATAGGAAAATTGGTGGTTCTCATGTACTTGAGATCCTTAAAATTAGAGACATAAAGCTAGTACTTCCAAATGGCATGGAATTTATGCTAAAGAATATCATACATGTTTTTGAGTTAGGTAAGAGTTTAATCTCTATCAGACAGCTAGATGACTTAGGATACACAATTACATTTGAGAACAGTTCATGGATTTTCAAGAAGGGAAATCTTGTAGATCTCAAAGGTAAAAAATATGGTACTTTGTACTCCATGCATGTGTTTTTTGTAGAAGACAATTTTATTTCTATAGCCAAGCTGCTATGTATTGAGTTGTGTCATAGCCGACTTATGAGACAGAAGGGAATGAAAACTCTAGCACGTTTTGGTTATTTGCCAGTGTTGAGTTTTGGTTACATTTAATTGTGTCAATATTGTGTATATGGCAAGAAAATTAGAACTATTAATTTGTCAATGAATAGAAGGCATGTTGAGCTTGTACACAATGACATATGTGATCCTATGCCGAACAAGTCTAAGGGGAGATATCTACTTTATAACATTTATAGATGACTCTACTTGGAAGGTGTGGGTTTATCCTTTGAAACACAAGGATGAGGTAGTCTCTCCAGTTAAAAAATTCCTTGCACTTCCTTAGAATCAGCTCTTCTCCTTAACGTCCAACGGCGCTCTTGTATTGCCTCTACTTGTAGACGACTCTTGACTCTTTACACTCTCCTCTTGATCGCCCTCGCCAAAATCTTGCTCGACGACTCTCCAACACCTCCCCATGAGTGCCCTCATGTGGTTTCTTCATGCTTCTGCAAGTGATGCCTCTGGCTTGCTCACTCAGCCTCGGTCATCCGAGCCTTTTTTACGGAGGCCCCTCTCGCCTGCCAATTGCCTATTTATTTATAAGTTTTTTGTTTTCCTCAAAATAGCTGGTTTTAATTTTCAACTCCATGTTTTAAGAAGCCACTTGTATGAAGCGTCTTTCATAGGCTGCCATTAATGGCCTTCCCAATTACAAGCATGGGTGTAGTGCCTCTGCAGAAAGACCACTAACTTCACATTCGAACGATCCTCCTTGTCACCCCTTATTTGCTACCAGTCTCTCACAAGCATTTGAAACACTCAAAGACGAGCATGCTTCTTCACCATTACGATGCTCTAAGTCCATATGTTTAGGTATCTTTCAAGCGTACTTGATGGTCGTCATCCATAACAAGTGATACTGAGGTTTTTAGTTTTCTTGGATATAGATATCCAAGTCACAAAGTCTCCCTTGATCACTCTAGAGCCTTCCAAATAACATGTTGTCATATGGTCCTTAGCTTGTTCTCTGATAAGGGCTTCACCAAAAACTCCACATCTCCGAGCACAATCAATCTCACCATCAGTTCCATGTTTTCCCTTGCTCATATCACAATATACATCTGAGGGATGATAATATCCAAAATTGTGTGTCTTGGCTGAGATTCTCCTAGTGGATGCGGAGCGTCACGACAACGAACAATTTGACTCAGCACTCAGATCTCTACATGTGGTAAGTGTGGACAAATAATATTGTATTAATTATTTTGAGTTATTAATTTTTTTAATTTTGATTTTGATTGATGTAGAGTCAAGGTGATCAAACGTATGTACCTGTGGACGAGGATGAGGACTTTGATAGATAGATAATTTTTTGTAGTCCTCTTTTACAAGTGCAAATGTGGCACAAAAAAACTCTATGATCACATGTATATAAAACTTAATTTTTTTTAAATTATAGCTCTTTTTTACTTTAAATTATCAAAGTAAGGTGTAACTTGGAATTTCAAAGTCTATTATTATTTTGTTCTTGAACATTTTTCAAAATGCAATTGATGTTTTATATGTTTTATGGAGGTTAAAAACAAAGGTGTCCATTTGGGTTTTTGAGAAGTCGTATAACAGTAATATATGTGGTAACAGATGCGGTAATACTCGTGGATATATTTTCACGAGTATTATCGCGTTTATTGCTGACAAATCATCATTGTCGCGCCTATTGTTACCATTATTACCACAAACGCAAAGTTTTCTCTCTCCATTTTCATTTGTTAATCCGCAGTAATATTAGAGGTTCTAGATTTTTTCTCTTATAGTGTACTGGATACATTGTTGCGATTCTCTTCGGATTTATAGATCATGGTTCACAAGGTGGCCATTTACATAGTCCTAAGTTCTAATCTAGAGTAGTACATCATGAAAATCATTCATGGAGATATTGTAGAAGTGGCCATCGTCATATCCTTCATTTGGTGGTCGTTCTTCCTTGATAGTAAGCTCCTCCAACAGCATATCATTGAAGGGTTGCCAATGAATTTGGTTGCATTTGTAAGCAAGAGTTGCTTTGTCCATATCGACCTCTTCTTGGGGTTCACTACCTGGTGGCAGGATGGGGTCTTCGCAATGTTGTTGGAGCCTAGAAGTCCCATGACCACGATATTCTCTTTTGCAACGTTTTATCTCTGGAACCAGAGACACTTTCGGTGACGATCTTGAGCCTTTTGATTGGCTCTCCAAAGTGGCGGGGTTTTACTCATGAGAGTTTTGGCAATTAAAAACGTTGATGTAGAATCATTTGATGTTGCCATTGTAGCAAAACCTCTTGATATGGGAATAACCTCCTATTAAGAAAAGTTTGATCTAAAGAAAAGAAAAGACTTACTGCAGAGAAAAGAATGCGTTGAGTCTTGGTGATGATGTGTGTGTGGAGTTGAGAAGGTCCGAAACTATTGATGAGTGCTTGGATGCTCACCACTAGGACATGGAGAAGTTGGTTGCTTATGGAGCATCGCTTGACACAGTATGCAGTGGCGGTTGATTGCAAGTGGCAACCCAAACAACAGATGGAGCTCTCTCGCGACACAAATTCACAAGAAGATTTATAATTTTTCTCATGTAGGAAAACGGAGTCAATTTCATTGTTTTTCATACAATGCATAACATCATGAGATCCTGCTAGAGAGGCACCACATACCTAGCAAGGTACGATCGTAGCTAGGTAGGATTGGGGGCAGGGGACCACTAGTCCCCCCACCGGGCCGGCGGTCCCCTTCCCCCAATCGTACCTAGCTAGGTATCCAGTGCGTCCTTCACAGAAGCTCATGATGTTGAGGTAAGTCACAATGTGGGAGTTATTGTGAGAATTTGTCCAAAACTTCTTGTGAAACGGTAGCTAGAGTCAAGCAGAGAGGACCCAATTTCTAATGAGCCTATGGAAAATTTGCAGCGCGTGGCAGAGTTCGTGAAGTGTGGTGGCAGCTTGATGAAAAAGTGCAGAGAGCAACCAAACATGCAGGTTGTGTGCGTAGCCAAGATCTTTCTAGAGAGTGGCTGAAATAGTAGATACGGGCAGTAGCAGCAATTGATGGTTTCGTTTGAAGAGTTCACAAAAAACGGGTATTTTTAACCAGCTAAAATTGCAAAGTTTTTACTAGATTTCCAGCTCGCCTTGAAAAGAAAAGCTACAAAAATTCAAAAGTTTTAGTATTATTATGTCTATAATAATTTAACAATATGTGAACAAATTCATTAAGCCAGAGATTCTCATCCTTAGTCTAGAGGAAGGGAGCATGGAATCTTTTGCAAGAAATCAAGGGGTGTTTTCACATCTGTATGAATTCAAAGGTCAACGGGTCGCTTCCGAATCTTTTGCACACAACGCTTGGGAGGAGACGAGGGCCGTGCGAGTGAGGGCGTGGGCGGGGGGCGGCAGGAAAGGGAGGGGGAGGGATGCATGAGTTGCTTTGCAGCACCCACACACACACACATGCAAACGCCATTACCTGCAGATGCAGCTCGCCCGGCACAAAGGAGAGAGAGAGAGAGAGAGAGAGAGATTGCACGCCCCCAACTAGCCCTTCGCGCATGCTACCAGCGAGGCTTCGGCCACATTTAGTAGCTGCCGAGGGAGCGCCAGCCGCAATTTTCTTTTTTTTTAAAAGGGAAAATTACCAAAATACCCCTCTAATTTGTGGAAATTCCCAAATTACCCCTCAAATTTCAAAAATTCCCAAAGTACCCCCATAATTTGTCATAAATTCCCAAAATGCCCTTCAAATTTTCCAAAATTCCCAAATTACCCCTGGTTGTGAGAGTAAATTTCTCCAAAAACAAAAAAAAATTGTAACTTTTCATAAGAAGAGTGATTGTCTACCATACATGATGCTAAAACTAAAATTTGAGTCGGTTATGTAGGCTTTGGAGATGAATTGCTTCACGCGAGGTAATTGGGGACAAATTACATGTAAGCACTCAAAAACCGATCTCAATTGTCAAACAAGAATAAAGATTAGAAAATCTTGAAGAATCCAACGAAAATAGATACAAAGGTATTTTGGGAATTTTTGAAATTTGAGGGGTATATTGGGAATTTTCACAAATTAGAGGGGTATTTTGGTAATTTTCCCAGAAAAAAATCAATAGACAGGAAGAAAGAGCATTAGCTTGAGGCATCTTTGAATTCCTATTTTCTATTCTATTGTAGTGCAGACATAGGCAAATGCTTCAAATTTTGACCTAAAAGGTGAAGGGTCACGTCAGCATTTCAAAACAATTTAATGAAATGGACCCGTGAGAGGCTCTGAAATGAAAATACTCTTTTGCGAACTAAAATGTCAAAAAAAAGTTAAGTCAGCATTCTAAAACAAGTTAATGCAATAGACGGTATAGACCCATGTGAGGCACGTAAATGAAAGGATTACAAACTAAAATATTGAAGAGAATTTCTGTGGGTGTCAAATGTAAAACCCACCCCCCCCCCCCCCCCCCCCCCCAAATTCTTCAATGAAGCTTGTTTTAGGTTGGGTTCACATTGGGGAAGCGGAAGAAACACTCCAAAAGGTGTTTTTTCGGGTGAAAGAGTTACAAAATGCACACTTCTGCCACCCATTTGTTCACATAGAGGGTGGAACAAAAAGTGACTATTTTTTATTGTAGTCTAGTGTGAACATTGGGTGGGGACGAAACAAATAGTGAAAGGAAGCAAAATTTGTCAGTTTTTTTTTCATTTGATGAACGTTAGGCTATGGTTGTTAAAGTTACTGTAGGAACTTTTGGAGCAAAAAAGGAAAGGATGAGGCTCTGGAGTCAAATGTTAGACACACGTGGAGGGTGGAAGTCTTTTTTTTTGGGAGGGGGCCTCATCACTATATCACACGGGCATGCTCAAATGGGATCAATGTTGGAGGAGGAAAACGCGGGGCACGCCAATTGTGGACCATTAGGCCTTTGCCCTGAATTTACTAATTTGCTCGAATTTTCAAATTTGCCCCAAATTTACTGATCGGCCCACATTTACAATATGACATACTCGAATCACCTATATTTCAACGAACGCATGCGAGTGTAGTGGTTAGTGCACATGGCGAGATAGTGTGGAGGGGGGGAGGGACGGACGGGGGCACCTTGCAAGCAACGTTTCCACCACACATTGTGAATGGCCATCTGACGTGCGCCATGGCGATGGCTGCCAGCAAGCTCTCATTTGCTGCCGCCGCCCACTGTGAACCCAGCCTTAGAAAGCCAAAAACCGGAAGAGTTTGAAGTGCGCCCTTATTTTCTTCGGTTAGGAAAATTATTTTTTGCTAATCCCGGCCCATAACATCTCAAAACTACAAAAATGCAAAGTTGACCTTTCAACTTTTATCACAATGAACAGGAGTGTGAAGTTGGGTGAGGAGGTTCAAAAGAGGAAGTGGATACATTATCTATGAAGTGACCTAGAAAGTCAACAATTGCATGCAAAGAAAGAGATACCTTCTTCATCCTTGTGAAGGGACCAGCTACCAAAAGTTCAAAGGGGTCCCTCCTTTTCTAGGAAGAATGTGATTTAATCCAATTCTCATATACCTAGCCCAGATTCACAAGGAAATTCTTGACCATCTTCAATTACATCCCATAATCAAAGGTTGCAAACCTTTTAAACAAGGCTAATGACCAGCTAATTCTTCTGTAATGGCACCTTTGCCTTTCTCTCCCCCGTCATCCGTGCTCTACCCACCACAATCCTGTACTCTTTCTCAAAGAAAAGCTGATTTTTTTTCTCTGTTTTCATGGCAATTCTGTGCCTCTCCCCCCTTTACATCCTCATACCCTCTCTACTCAATATCCTCCCCTTTTTCCGAACATCTACTGCCAGCGGAGTCGCCCACTCTGCACTACCTTCAACACCCCTCAATACCACCTGCTCTTCTGAATGCGGTCCTCTCTCCAACATCAGCTATCCATTCAGTGTCATGAGTCCAAAAATCTCCACAAGTAGCTGTGGTCTGCCCGAGTTTCGTATTTTCTGCAACGACTCATTCATCACATGGTGGCCTGAGCCTCTCTCTCAACCCATTTCCTCCATCCTCAACATCACGTCCAACTACATCACATCCGGAACATTCGTCATACTTGCTGGTCCCCCAGCGTTCTCCCCTCTTGTCGACGCATGTTCTTCCCTTCAACAAGGGAGATTCCTATTCTCCTCGGCTTCTTTCCCCCTCCCTCTTGGGGTCCAATTCTCCATTTCTGGCAACATCGTTCTTCTTACAAATTGCAGTAATGATCTGACTAGTGAGCTCCGCGCAAATGAAACTATCAATGGCTTTAGCTTCTCATCTCCAAGATGCCTTGAGTACTACTCTGTCTGCTACAATGAAAGCTCTGATGTCGCATATACTACGGTCCCCTGCCTTGAAGCAATCGCTGCGGATGTTAATATTGTTCAAATGAGCAAAAGCTATCAATGTCAATCTACAATAGTGATCTACAGACTACCCAAACCAAAAAACAGGGCATTAGCGTTGCAGGTTTCATGGACAATTTCGCAGAGCTACTACGACTGCAAAGCCTGCAAGGGTAGCAACGGAACTTGCAGTCTTAATAATGTCACCGATAGTTTCCAGTGCATGTGCCCTAATTCTGCAGATGAATTCCCCCCAACAAATATCTGCAACTTCACAAGAACACCACACTGTATGGTAACTCATGCCCATCTTTCCACGCACCTTAAGAAAGCTGTCACTATTTCAAAATATCAATTTTAATGTTTTCTAACATGAGGATTTATTGGGTGCAGCATGCAAGGGCCTCTGCCAAAGCAATTTCCAAATAATAATTGGTAAGCTCTCTGCATCAAAACCAGACTCTCATGGTTCCCTTTCATTTTTTTAACATAATAGTGATTGCATGTATGTATACATGCTAATCACCCGATTGATTGGCAGGAGTTGCCATAGGGATATTCATTGGGTTCGTTGCTGCAAGCTTTGGCATATGTTGCCGATGGCATCGAAGAGCAATGTCCATTCAAGAAGTGGGCCAACTAGCCATCTCGATGCAGGGTTCAACAAGCAAAGAACAAGACAAGTATATGCTAGCCTGTGAAGCAAGCACAATCCCTGACTCTATCAGGAAGTTCTCATACAAGGAACTCTTTGCAGCCACAAACGGCTTTGCAGAGAATAAGGTTCTCGGAGATGGAGGCTTCGGGACAGTTTATGAGGGGGTCCTCTTGTGCAGCGGTCAGAAAGTGGCGGTCAAGCGCCTGAATTCAGACAATGCGAGGAAGTTCGAGCAATTTTTCAATGAGATCCGCATAGTCTCTTCTTTAAATCACACCAATTTGGTGAGGCTCCATGGCTTTTGTTGTGAGAGCTTGTCGGAGCTTTTATTGGTGTATGAATATGCCTGCAACGGCACACTCGCCGAGAACCTGCATGGCACCACAAGAAAGGGGAGCCTTCTTTGGGAAACTAGGCTATCTATCGCATCTACCATCGCAGCAGCACTTGCGTATATGCACCAACAAAATCCGCCAATCTTGCACAGGGATGTGAAATCTTCTAACATACTGCTCAGTGAGAAATTCCATGCAAAGCTTGCAGACTTTGGGCTGTCAAGGAAGGCATATGCCATGCAAGGCATGGCCAATGTATCAACAGCACCACAGGGAACGCCGGGTTACGTGGACCCCCAGTATCAGGAGTGCTATCGGCTTGCAGACAAGAGCGATGTGTACAGCTTTGGGGTCGTTCTGATGGAGCTGATATCTGGCAAGGCACCCATCGACATGTCAGGCTATCACGGAAACGACCACATCAATCTCTCAAGTCTGGCTGTTGCAAAGATACAAGAGGGAGCTCTGCATGAGCTCATAGACCCTGCTCTAGTAGAACATGACTCTGGTATCACACAGAGCACACTCGATATGGTGTCGAGCGTTGCCGAGCTCGCCTTTCTGTGCCTGGCGCCACTGCAAGACGACCGCCCCTCCATGTCCTCCGTTGCTCTCACCCTTCTCGACATCGCCCAACGCGCCACCGACCCCCATATCTCTACGGCCTCTCCTTGACATCGCCCCAATCGATTCAACCCATATTCACAATGGCTGATGGGAGAGAGTGTGGTTAAGATGAGGAGAGAGTGCATGTGGCCCCCTAGTTGCTGCCTCTCTTAAACACTCCATCAAAAATAGGGCAAAACATTGATTGGCATGTGGCTCCATTCAACAAGCTTACTACGATGGTCCACAATTGCTCAACAAGCTTATTCAATGGTCAACACTTACAATCTTTTTTTTTTTTTAAAGCAAAACTCACAATTGTGAGTGAATTATATTGAACAACCCAAACAATTACAAGGTCTTGTCATGCTCTTGCTCAGCCATGAATCATCCAGGGACTATAATTACATCGGCTATCAGGGCAGCCACCACCACCAACCCGCCGCCTCCTCCTCAATACACAGGGTCCATAAAGTTGTCCTTTTGAGATCTTTTATTTACCGATGGCCAAGATTTTCCCCTATCCTAGGCATTCCATCTACTGACAACATCGCACAAGTAGTCCTAGACCAATCCTCCGAGTGTTGCTTGCGCCCGAGCGTCCATATTAGCACTTTGCTTTCTTGAGTAATTTCTATAAAGCTTGCCACCTCCGAAACTCCTTCAAACACACGGCGGTTCCTTGTCTTCCATACATTATGTAAGAAGAAGTATCTGACGATTTGAGTGCTGACGAGGAGGGCAGGACTTCCTGCATTCTTGCCTCCAAGGAATAGGTCAATCTTGAAAAACTAATTTTCCATGTTCTTTGGACCCACTTGCATATTTTCCCTACGAGGCCTTTAATAGTTGGGCAGTCCATGAATAGGTGGTCCAGATCTTCTCTAGCCATCCTATACCCCAAGCATCGATATGACCCAATCCCTCTCTCCTGAATCTTCACCCCCGTCGGTAGAGCAACCCAAATTACCTTCCATAGGAAGACCTTCATGTGTTGCGGAACCTTTGGCTTCCATATGTCCTCCATTACTTGCTCCCACCTTTCCTCCGGCCATTGCTTTTTCCATAGCTTGTTTAGGGGGCTAGACGAATTCTTCTAATGCATCATTGTCTGATAAATGCTTTTAGGATGGGGTTTTTCTAAGAGACTACTTCCAGGCCATTTCTAGGCATTCCAGTCAAACACCGAATCACAGACTGGCATCACTAAATTGTCAAGCTCCTACATCACTTTGTGGACAAGCAAGACCTCCAAGCTATTGAGTTGGTACTAAGTAACCACAAGGTCAATGGTTTTCCAACTCTTGTTGCCACTATCCCAGAAGTGCCCTAAGTCGCTTCAGACCCTTATTATTCAGTTTCCTGGCCGTCTCAATCCAATAAGGAGTTTGTGGCGGATCTACAACTTTAGACAGCCAGGGGGACCAGTGCAAAATGGAGTCCTTAAGTATTTGATTTCTTCCCCCCACTTTAAGACTCATGCTACTCTTTTGCATTTTCTTATCAATTCTCCTGAGCTGCCCCCCAGTCTTAAGGTAGACCACTCCGGGGCTAACAGTTTGTCATGAACCTTCACCCCTCTCCACTTTCCACCATCCGAGCCAAGTTTAGCTGCTTCTATCGTATCACACCATGACTGCCCAAACTTGATCCTGTTTAGCCAGGGAAACAACAAACTTGGCGCAACAAGCTTCTGCATGGGCCATAGGGTTAAGAATTCTGAGGCCTCCTTAATTCATCGGTCAAGCAACAGATTCCCACCTGGGCCATTGCCATGGCCTGAAAGATTTTGTGTTGTTTTTCCATAAAAACCTTTTTACTGGTTTTAAGAACTCTTTCCAGTGGCACTTTGCCATCTTGAGAAGTGGGCTAGTGAAGGCAATGTAAGGAATCATAAAGGCATTCATTACTTTTATCTGACTTGGGAATGGGAGAAGAACATATTCCCACCTACTCATTTTCGTTTTGATTTTTTCAAGCACCCACTCAAATCTTTGCTTGTGAGGCACGTCGACCCCAAAGGGGGCTCCCAGATGTCTGAATATATTCCCTTTTGTGACAATCTCCCCCGACCAGACAGAAGGGTCAAATGAATCATTTTCTGATAGGGAGATCAGCCTTGACTTCTCTATATTGCAATGAGACCCCGAAGCTATTGAGAATATTTGTACAATCTCTAGAGCTTTTCTGATGAATTGGGGGCACACCTTCAAGAAGAGGAGAGCATTGTCTACAAAAAGTTTTGCTAGGAGTTGGCTATTTCCTGGCAAAGCAAGGCCTTGCAACTCCCCTCGTTCGGCACTAGCTTCGAGCATCGTGATTAAAGGATGTGATCCTATGGCAAAAAGTAGGGGGCCATAGGGCATCCCTGCTTAATAGACCTTTTGACCTCAAAAGAGCCCACAATTCTATCGTTGAACAAGAGCTCTGACTGGCTTCAAGCCCCCAGTACACGTACCAACCGACATAGGTGAGGCTCAAAGCCCAGAGCTTCCATGACTTCTTTTATATATGTACATGTTATTCTGTCATAAGCCTTGTCCAGGTCCAACTGCAGCAGAATGCACTCCTGCTTTGTTACAATTGCGTATTCAATGCCCACCATTACTGCCAAGATGTTATCGTAAATGGACCTTCCTTTTATGAACCCATGTTGATGGGGAGAGATGATCTTGGTTAATAAGGGGGCTAGTCCGAGGGCTACTGCTTTAGCTATAATTTTGTAGGCCACCGAAATCATCGTTATAGGGCGCCAATGTTTCAGTTGCGAACAACAGATTTGTTTTGGGATGGGTTTGATAAGCCCTTTCTTTATACTTACCTCCAATGACCCTTCAACCATGTCTTTATTGGCCAATCTTGTGATTGGAGCCTTGAGATCATCCCAAAATTCTCTATAGAATTCCACCGTCATCCCATCCCAACCAAGGGACTTTTCCTTGCCAAGGGCTTGCAATGCTAGTGAACATTCGTCTTCAGAGAATGCCCGTTCCAAGCAATTAGCTTCTGAGTGGGGAATTTCCTTCTTGACACTCTGCAGTAAGGTCCCTCTGGCTTCTTCCACTTCTTGGGATTGGATATCTGGCCGTCCAATGATCTGACTAAGATAGGTCAACATCAGACCAGCCATCTCATCTTGGTTATGAACTGCTGTCCCTTTCTCATCATAGAGTGAGCGGACGTGGCCCTGGCTGTTCTTTATTTTTAAAGCCCTAAAAACTGCGTTTTATTGGAGGCTTCATGTTGAAGGAAAGTCTCCCTCGAGAGAAGCCTTGCCTTTTTTATATCTTCTAACTGCTCATTAGCAAGGTTAGATTTGGCTTCAAGCCATCGTTTGTGCTCCTCCTAAGTAGCATGCCCATTGGCTTTTATAGAGGTACACAGCTGGACCTCTGCTGTAAGATGTAGAAGGTGTACCTCCCTAGCTTTCTTGAGCCGGGGGCCCGAGGTTTTGATTGCTTTTTGGATGCTCCAAGCAAAGAGGTCCCGCGCATTGTGTTTGTTGAGGTCAGCATCTCTTTTGAGCTTACCAAGTGCTTTCTTGGTTAGATTCCTGAAAAGAGGGTCTTTGAATAGGTGTGCCCCTACTACTAACAGTTTTTTCTCACCTCTTGGGGTCTCCTCCTCCCGTTTATTCTTCTTAAAATGTATGTGTAGAGGAATGTGATCCGACAGGCTTTTTGTTGGGACTACCTTCATCTCCATCAACGACGGTATCCAGTCAGCTTGGTGTGTTCAATAGCATCTGTCCAGCCTTGAGGCAGTGCGGGCATACTGGAGGCTTGTGTAGGTGAACCCAGGCATGCTATTCCATGGGCAGACTTCCCATAAGTCGATCATCGCCCACTTTTCGCACAAACTTTGCCATTTAGTCCTTTCCAAGCCAGCCAACATACTGGAGGATCCTGTTCCATCCCTGCTCTTTTCTACCATATTGAAGTCGCCAACCAACAACCACTCACCTTCAATATGAGTATCTCTAAGATGCATCCATAGTTTAGGGACTTGGACATGCAAAAAGGATGCTCTGTTGCTAGCCAAAGTTGGCATGGAGCTGCTGCCTTAATAGGAGCTGCCGCCAAAGCTACTTTAACTAACTCCACCCTAGCATTTGCCACCAGTTTGTGTCTCCTCACGCTTCATCTTGTAGGCACATGCTGTCTTTGGCAATCAATGGTCTAAGATTGCCTCTTTTCTTTTCTATTATGGCAATGAACAAAAAACATAGAAAAAACAAACAGTTTTTCTTTTTTTCTTCTTCTAATCTAGTTCTACCTTTGGCTAGATGAATAAATCTTAAATGTTAGTATAGTAATAGCTGGTTCATTTCAAAAAGAAGACTCTTCTTCTGTAGTAATTACTAAGGTAAGGCTACTGGAGGTGTTTGTAATGCGCAGCATCCTTAGCTCAGTCGGATAGAGCAACAACCTTCTAAGTTGAAGGTCACAGGTTCAAGTCCTGTAGGATGCGAAAAGTACACATTAAATCATATACCTACGGGAATGCTTTGCCTGCCCTTGTTTAGGGCTAGCGGGTTTTTTCTTCTAACTGAACCTGCATCATGCTTTGGTCACTTTTCGCTATAGTGGTATATGGGGTTACTTGCCTTTCCTTCACTTCGCTTAAATTGAAAGAAAACAGCCATGATTATTAAGAGAAGAACTAATACAAAAAAATACTTCTTATTTTATTACGGATCTGGTTAAATATTTAACATTTTCCATGATTCTCTCTCTTTCAGGTATTCGGGGAATTCTTTTGAACAGAAGAAATATTACTATTATGCTGACGCTAATTGAGTCAATGCTATTGGCTGTCAATTTGAACTTTCCGGTATTTCCCGTCTATTCAGATGATATGATGGGTTAATCACTCGCTTCACTAGTGTTAACAGTGGCAGCTGTGGAATTCGCAATTGGGCTGGCCATTTTGGTGGTAACTTTTTGAATTCGCGGGACCATTGCCGTGGAATTTCCTAATCGCATGAAAGGTCGAGCGCTATTAAACTTGTTGCACTCTGCTTTCCTCATTAGCTCTTTCTTTTGCATTGCAAGGGCTGTACACATTCACAACGGTGAAGGGATGCCCTTCCCATCTTATTCTAATCCCCAAGATTCTACCGGATGGGTGGTTAAGAACCAACTTCGGCTCCAATTCTCTGTCCGCAATGTTGAGGACGCCACTGAAACCGTTACTTCCTTCTCCATAGAATACCAGTTTCTTTCCTAGCACTTGTTTTCTCTTGCTATGGGCATCTAAGAGGTGTTCCTGGATGGCCCAATAGTTGACTGTCTTATCCTTTTTTACTTCCTCCCAGAAAAGGGTACTCTTCTTATGGGTTTTCAACCCTTTTACGTTCCAAAAGATTGGATAGTGAGAGACTCCATCATTAATAAGGAGTTCATTGGGATAGAGGAACAAATTCTTCAGCTTCTAAATCATTCCCCCCCCCCCCCTTTCCCTTGGTCACAAAAGAATCCGGGGGTTCTAAGTCAGGGGATTTGAGTCTCTTGCCACTGCCTTCACTCTTCTGGCTCTTTTCAGACCAAGGACTTGGACAACCGTCACCGTTGTCACTGTCATAAATTTGGGGGTAGCAGCAAGAGTGTTGATCCTATTATTATTGCATGCACCTTCAGAAGTTCGTTGTATGGGAATCAATTCCTCCACAATCTTATCCTGCATCTTAATATCCATTTTGTCACATACCATACCTCCTTTATCCTTCTCTGCATTACACCTTCATTACTACCTCCTAGCTTCTCTAGCCCTTCCATCGGAATCCATTTTACTGGGGGCCTGTGCTGCCGGAGCTGCAATATCATTAGACTTCAAGGGGCAGTCCTTGGCAAAGTGTCCAAAGTTGTTGCATTCAAAACATGCCCCAAAGTATGTTCCAAAGTTTAGCGGAATAGTAACTAGCCCTACTCCGACATTGATAACCATGCTCTTAGGTGGCGTTTTAGACACATCCCAACCTATACAAACCATGTTTGAGGTTCTGCCAAACCCTCTCTTGCTAGGTATAAACAAGGGAGTTCCCAATTGGCTAGCAAGCATCCTGAGAGTTTCCCACAGCCAACTAGGCAGACCCACAAGCTCAACCCAGACCGGATGAAACCCTTATAAAGATTCAATTGAGTCGAACACTGGCTCCCAAGGCACCACACTTACAATCTTAATCCAATGGGCCAAAATTGGTGTCGAGAGTTCTAGGACTCTCCTAAGGCCTTATGTCAGCCACAAACTCTTTGCATTACAAGTTTCACAAGACTCCTACTCTTGTGCATATGGCATGGTCTCAAAACATATACACAATCTATGGTGGTTAAGCATGTCTAGGGCATTGCTCCCTCATGGCCTATGTACTCCAAGGATCGATCGCCTTCTCTCAAAGCTCATGCACATGTAACTTTACCCAAGGAGAGGGAGCAGTGAGAGGTGCATTAGGGAGAGCCCTTCTCTTCAAGCTAACTTATGGGGGTTCTAGGTAGCACATGAAACTAAGATGAAACTGTACTTTAGAGACCTCCAGAAGGGGAGGGGGGGATCTTATATCCTTTTAAATGTATAGCCCCATACAGATACAATTGTACTCTCATGAGGTGATTATGTGTGCAAGTATATGATGAACTAACGGAGTCACACTCTTTTGACCCCTATGTACACAAGATTTCATACTCTAGGGAACTTGGTTAGTGGTGGTGGTGGTGGTTTTGGTTTTGGGGCCCCGGGGGGGGGGGGGGGGGGGGGGTGTATTTCTTTTTAAATCCATAGCCCCATACATATACAACTATACTTTAATGAGGTGTTTATGCGTGCAAGGACATGATGGACTAAGAGAGTCACATTCTTTTGAACCCTATGATTTCGTACTCTAGGGCCTTGGTTATCCAGGGCTCCACCTTCCAAAACATACTTATAGCACGTGTATGCAAGAGATATTTTTTGAATCCCTCTACACACACACTTTGCCATGAATTAAATGGCCCCTTACAGTTTTTTTTCAAAATTCCATTTTTAAACCCCTCTTGTGAATATAGTTTTGTAACTCTTTGTATTAGAAGAACCCCTCCTAATGGACTTGTGCGCTACACTCACACATTTTTAGGTGGCGCTCCTTGGGCTTGGTAAACTGTGGCCAACAAATACTTGCTCAACAAATATGGTAAGTCCTACAATGTATTTGCTGGTCGGATCGCCCCTCTGATGTATTCTTTCTTGATTAAACCCATGCAAAAGATATGCCAGGGCTCTTTGTAATTTTCTGAGTTTTAAGCAATTCAAGCTCCAGTGAGCACTTAAAAAAATTAAAAAAATTAAAAAATTAAAAAATTAAAACGGTAAGTCCTATTTGTCTCTGCAGATTTCATAGATGTACATACCATCAAAGAGTTTGATAGTAACAAAGCAAATAATATATTTGTTGACCTCTCTCAAGTGCATAACATAAAATTTGAATTTGAGGACCCCCTAAACTATGTGCACAAGTTTAAGCTGCGAGAATACAAATTATAATGCATCATTCTATTCAAACTTTAAAAATGTGTCACAAGATTGATTTTTCACGACCCTTGCCTGCCAAATTTAGATGTTTGAAATATATTTTGGTAATTTAGTGTCTAATTTTGAACGTTAGCATGCATTTTCACCCATATAAAACAAGAAATTATCCATAGTCGAGTAAAATGCCCGTTGGCTTGATGTATCGGTGATTTAAGATTACTATAGTCTTATGCCTAGGATGGGGGCAAATCTTGGTCATCGATAAATAAAAGATCTCAGAATGACAAGAGTATGGGCATTGTGTATCAAGGATGTGGAAGCGAGGTGGTAGGGGTGGCTGCCCTGATAGCCGTTATAATTTTGATCCCTGGATGTTATCATGGTTTAACATGAGCATGCCAAAACCTTGTAATTTTTTGGGATGCTCAATATAATTCACTCACAATTGTGAGTTTTGCTATTAAAAAAAAAAGATTACTATAGCCTTGTGTCCTAAAATCAAAGAGTAAATGCATCATTTTGGATGAGGCTTTAGTCATTGCAAATGGCCAAAAAATAAAATTATTCCCTTAAACATTCACACTTGGAACATTCAAAGTAGGCCGTGCCAATTTTGTTTTTGGGGTTGATTAGAGGGTATCTCAACGGATCCCTGCGGGCTTATGAAAGGGAAAAGGTAGAGTTTTGAGTTAAAGTTTCTCTTTGATATCAAATTAAAGGTGTACAGTTTTGAGTTTGCAAGGCAAAATCTTTTGTCAAAAGAGAAAGTTGAATGAGCGTGAGGATGTAAGGGTGTGTGGCAGAACAAAAGAGTGGTGGGTGAATGGTGGTGCGTAAAAGTGCAGATCATGTGCGAATTTTGTCTCTCTCTCTCTCTCTCTCTCTCTCTCTCTCTTCCTTTCGTCTTCTTCTCCCTTTGATAAGTAGAAGAGAGGCTTGGTAGTTCATGGCAGAGGTGCCATGTCAGTGCTATCGATTGCAAACAACTTCCCTGCCCATCGCGCACTTATGAGCGCGGTGAGCAGGGAAGTTGTTGGGCAAGGACGAACGTGGGGAGTTGTGAAGTGGGATGGAGCTGGACAACTTTGAAGGAAGAGGTGGAATAGCAAAGCCACATGTGTAGGGCGGAAGATGGGAGCATCTGGTAGCCATGGTGGGGGTGATTGTTGGAGTTGCAGAACATCATAGCAAAGGCGAAAGGAGGCTCTCTGTGTGCATGGGAACAAAAGAGAGAGAGCGTTGCCGTGTGTCAGCAGGAGGCCGCAGAGGGAAAGAGATTTTTTTGGCTGTGTGATGGGTATAGAACAGGAGAGAGAGAGAGAGAGAGAGAGAGAGAGAGAGAGAGAGAGAGAGAGAGAGAGAGAGAGAGAGAGAGAGAGAGAAGCTGATGGCGTGAAGGCAGAGGTGCAGAGAGACGAGGGATGGCATGTAGCACAGTAGTGGGGAGCAGAGAGAGGAGTCCTACCATGTCCTAAATGAGAGGGAAATGAACCTGCTGCGATGGCGAAGGAAGGGAAGGGGGCAAGGATGCAGAGATGGAGAGATCGCAGGGGAAGGGGACAACGATGGGGGGACGGGGGCCTGCATGACAGTGACAGGTCACAGGCCTTAGGGGAATATTGCGCTTTTCTCTTAGAATTAGAAATTCCAAACGAATCTCTAAAGGTAATTAATGGGTTTTACGCAATGTAGACCCAGTAGGTTGAGACATAGTGAATGGGTTGATCCATTCAGTATGTCCTAACAATCTTTTCTTCATTTGTTTTAAAAATCTTGGGTGATGCCTTAAGGGATTGAAGAAGTGAAAAGTTTAATGAAATGCAAAAAGAAAAAGAGAGAGAGAGAGAGAGAGAGAGAGAGAGAGAGAGAGAGAGAAGTTGATGGTGTGAAGGCAGAGGCGTAGAGAGACGAGGGATGGCATGTAGCGTAGTAGTGGGGAGCAGAGAGAGGAGTCCTGCCATGTCCTAAATGAGAGGGAAATGAACTTGCTGCGATGGCGAAGGAAGGGAAGGGGGCAAGGACGCAGAGATGGAGAGATCGCAGGGGAAGGGGACAACGATGGGGGGACGGGGCCTGCATGAAAGTGACATGTCGCAGGCCTTAGGGTTTCTCTTAGAATTAGAAATTGCAAACGAACCTCTGAAGGTAATTAATGGGTTTTACGCAATGTAGACCCAATAGGTTTGTGACATAGTGAATGGGTTGGGATCCTACTACTACTGGGTCTATCCTCGAAAAGCCATTAATTTCTCCAAGAGATCCCATCGAATCTACCAAAGCTCAAAGCAAAAAATTTGGACCCTTTGTTGACGTGCGCCCCTTGTCCTGTTCTGCTCTATGTGCTCGACAAAGCACCATCGCCTTGCAGCCCTAGTGCCAGCCCTCCCTCCATCTCTCTATCTCTCTCTTTCTCTCTCTCCATCTTTCCTCCCGGTGCCATATCTCCCACTTTTCTTCTTAAAACAACATAAGTATCTGTCCCCCTCCACCATGGCGTCCAACAGGTTGTACCCTGCGTCGGAGACAGACGAGAGAGAGAGAGAGAGAGAGAGAGAGAGAGAGAGAGAGAGAGAGAGAGAGAGAGAGAGAGAGAGAGAGAGAGATTCTCCTACTCCAGACGAGCACAATAGACGCACAAACCTGTAGCTCCCCTGTAGACAAGGTAGATAGTCTCGAGATCATCCACCCGTGGCCTCTGTGCCTTGCTCTGCAACACAGTCGTGCTTCTCAGCGTGAGAGAGAGAGAGAGAGAGAGAGAGAGAGAGAGAGAGAGAGAGAGAGAGAGAGAGAGAGAGAAGCATGATCGCATCCCTCTTACTGCACCGTAGCTGCCAAGAGCAGCTGCCCCAATACGGTTTCAACACAGGGGCCCCATCCGCCTGACAGAGAGACAGATGCCAGCGTGACGTGGAGTGACAGAGAGATTTTTGCGATGCATGACGAGGAGACTGGAGTGCCGCGACGGCATGAAACTTCTTTGTCTAGATCTCTCTCTCTCTCTCTCTCTCTCTCTCTCTCTCTCTCTCTCTCTCTCTCTCTCTCTCCGCACACCCCTCCCACTAGGTCCAAAATCTGCACCCCAAGCCCCATATTTTGTAATAAATTCACAAAATGCCTTTCAAATTTACCAAAATTCCCAAAATACCCCTGGTTGCTCTGCCTTTTTTTTTTTGCGACAATCCAACCAAAATAGACACATTGGTATTTCCACGAATTAGAGGGGTATTTTGGTAATTTTCCTTTGGAGCAATATCTATGCCTCTTTTGGTAATTTTCAAAAAGATTAGAAAATCTTGAACAGTCCAACCAAAATACACATTGGTATTTCCACGAATTAGAGGGGTATTTTGGTAATTTTCCTTTGGAGCAATATCTTTTTCTCTCTCTCTTCTGCCTCCCACCTCTCATCTCTCTCTCTCTCTCTCTTTCCACGTGCCATATCCCCCTTTTCACCCTCAAAGGCATTACTGGATCTAGCAGTGACTCCTCTCAGACTCAACACACAAAGAAAGTTAAAGGGAGAAAAATTTCAAGTTTCCACGTGCCAAGTCACTGCCTTTTTCCTCCTTGCACCTCACTGGATCTTGTGAGATTCTCATTAATCAACCCAAAACCCAAAACCAAAATTGGCCTGCTGAATGGGTTGATCCATTCGGTATGTCCTAACAATCTTTTTTTCATTTGTTTTAAAAATCTTGGGTGATGCCTTAAGGGATTGAAGAAGTGAAAAGCTTAATGAAATGCAAAAAGAAAGGGAAAGGGGGACATGGCGCGATAGATGGTCTCACCTTGCCCTACTAAAATACCCCTCTAATTTGTGAAAATTCCTAAAATACCCTTAAAATTTCAAAATTTCCCTTTATCTATTTTGGTTGGATTGTTCAAGATTTTTTGACCTTTATTCCTTTCTGACAATTGAGATCCGCTTTTAAGTGCTTAATTACCTCGCAAAATTTGATGAAGCCTACATAACCAACTACATAACCAACTCAGATTCTATTTTTAGCATCTTGTATTTGATAGACAATCAGTCTTCTTATGAAAAGTTACAGATTATTTGTCTTTGGAGATGAGGGGTGTTTTGGGAATTTTGGAAAATTTGAAGGGCATTTTGGGAATTTATGACAAAATATCAAAGGATAATTTGGGAGAGGATGTCGCGTGGAGAGAGAGAGAGAGAGAGAGAGAGAGAGAGAGAGAGAGAGAGAGAGAGAGAGAGAGAGACTTGTCTCGGTGGAAGCGTGAAACTCGATGTGATTTGTTCGTAGGCTGGACAATGCAACATATTGGAGGTAGGAGAAGAGTAAGCATCGCGATTCGCAAGACGAGCTACTGCGACTCGGAGGGTAACAACGTCAAAAAGGCCTCCGATGAGCTCATGCGACATTGCTTGGTGCTGCAGACCGGGGATTAAGCTCGCGCAGTGGAGGCCTCTATCTCTTTGGCATTGTCTCCAGATGAGGTCGTGCATGGTGTGCAAACCTACTTGGTGCTGTAGACCATGGCTAAACTGTCATGTAGGAGTAGACATGGCAAGTCAGGGAGGATGGTGCGTAATTGTCTACAGCGAGCCATGGTGCATGGTTGTCTACAGGGACTAGAGGCTTATGCAGAACCTGCCAAGGACTAATTTTGCTTCTGGGTGTCGCCCTTCCCCTTTCTAACATGCAAGAGGTCGAAGGTGCGTGTAAAAGAGAGAGAGGATCGCCTCAGGCAAAGCTGCAAAGAGTGGCAAGGAGACGGAGGGGGGGAAGGGCAAGTGAGCATGGCCAAAAGAGGGTGCAGGATGCGAGGAGTCTAGAGCAGAGGAGGGAGCCAGGACACACGGGAACTAGGGTAGAGCAAGACTATTTAGTTTCACAAAACTCTGAGAACCAATTTGCTTGTCTAATTAATTAATGTGTGGGCAAAATGTTTCTTTTTGGACTCATTAAGTAGAATCTCAAGGGATTCCCTATGCGTTCGAGGGGAAAAGAGGGGGGAAAGGTGCCCCTTGGAGGAGAGAGAGGTGAGCTCAAACTTTTTTCACATGGTTCATTAATAGGAATATATGCAGATGCCCATGCATGTTTGAGAAGAAAAGTGGGAGATATGGCACGTGGAGGAAAGACGGGGAGAGAGAGAGAGAGAGAGAGAGAGAGAGAGAGAGAGAGAGAGAGAGAGAGAGAGAGAGAGAGAGAGAGAGAGAGAGAGAGAGAGAGAGAGAGGTTTTCTTGCATATGTGCTTGGGGTGGAGTTATAGGATGTGTCTCTCTCTCCCTCTCTTTTCTGTATAGGGGACGCTGGTGTAGCCAAAGTGTGTCGACTCTAGAAGATGGCATGTGCAGATGTGTGCAGGCAAGCAGAATCATGGCAAAGGACTGGAGCATCTAGGAAAATCATGGGATGGCAGGTAGCAGGGGAAGTGTATGCATGATGCGTCTTATAGGCCAGGAAAGGCTCCATAAGGGGCTAATTTGGGTAGCAGGTGAAGGAGATGCAAAGTGCAGCCTTTGGGTCCAGGAATGAAGAGCTTGAAGTGCTGAAGGAGCAGGTCCAGATAGCTCATCAAACCGAGCTACGGAGCCCAAGTTATTGAAGGTTGAAGTTTTAGTGGTTTGCAGATTCTTGCGGACAGGGCATCTGGGTACAGGTGATCCAAGTGGAACTTGAGGTATAGATGTGTAGAGCTCGATTCATGGAGCCTACCCATCTTTTCGGATTGCGGATCAGAGTCATGGTTTGCAAGGTATGACCATTTGAAGTTTTTACGGGGGCCGGGTCTGAGCCCACTTGGCCGCATTGGAGAATGTGCCATCTGGCATCTTTTGAGCCTCGACAAAATTCTAGAGCAGGGTGTACATCATACGGAGCTAGCAGGAAGCGACTGCATGCCAAACGGAGTCAGGAGCAAGAAGTTATGGAGGTCGGAAGATTGGGGGTCTTTGTCCGGAGTTGATGGCAGATGATTTGATCGTGTTTTGGCGGCCTCGGATCTTGGGCCTGGAAAAGTCGAGAAGCGATGCGGATTATGGAGAAGCAAGTCGGCAATGCAAGATTCCATCCGGCCTTTGCGGCTCAGCAAAGGCAGGCTGAAAAGGTTTTTGGTTTAAAAAAATAATGGGGTTTTTCTTATCTTCAAGGCCTTGAGGCGTCCTGAGCTTTGTGGTGATGCCACGTGGCTGGGGGAAATATCCCACATGCGCAGTCAACACAGGGGATCTCGCGGTATATATAGCGGAGAGTGGCTCCTCATTAGCATACAAGAGGTGTGAGGGGAGCTCCCCTCCCCATGGCTATATGGCGCGCGAGCGCTGGGGCTGCAGTGGCGGGCTTGGTGGCGGTTTTGGCGCGAGCCTGCGGTGTAGAGAGATGGCGCGCCCGCGGGCGGCCGTGTGGTGGTGCGTTTCGGTGATGACATGGCGTCCTGTAAGGGCAGGTGTCCATGCCCGCAAAGGGCCAAATATTTTTGAGGAGAAGCCCCCCCCCCAATAGCGACATCGTTGTTGCCTCGACAAGGGAGGGGTCCCGCTGGAAAGAAGGTGCCAGCAAGGGCGGTTAAAGGGCAAGGCCAAGGGCATTCAAAGGCCCAAGGGAAATCTGGGCGGCCAAAATGGAAGGGATAAGGACCAATGTGTATACCATGCAGAGGTTTCCAAACATGAACTATGCCAAGTGTTGGCAATGCAATCAAAATTCTAAAAGAAGCTCTAAGTGAAGGCTATGAGAGAAGAGGTTCATCCTTTTTTCTTTTTTTGGGCCTCCTAGAGGCACCTCTATGAAAGGAGGTTTATGTTCATTTTTGAGGGTCTTTGGACCAATGTTGGCTTTTTTGCCTCTGTGTGGGAGGTGGAAGCTTGAAGCTTGTGTGTTGCTAAGCTTGCCATTGAAGTTGCATACATTGATTGTACTACTTCCTATGCAATAATACCACTCATTTTCCCCAATCTCTTGTGTTGCTTCTCCCCATCCCCCTCCTTTTCTCTCGCTCTTCGTGTATTGACCATTGCTTGCAGAGGGTTTGCCTGCAGCTCGAAAGGTGTTACCAAGAGGGCAGATTAGGAGTGTTTTGTGAGTCGGAAAGGGTGAGTTGAGCAGTGTGGGTGCATTTGTGTTGTGGGGCGTTCTTTGCAAGGTGTGAGGTAGTTGTTTTGTATGCTAAAGCGGAGTTGTTAGTGCAAATTAGCCAATTTGAAGGTGTTTTTTGAGAGGTTAGGGGTGATGTGGAATCCCTGGGCTATAGAGAGGCAGATATTTTGTGTGCTGGGTGTGTTCCCTATTCCCCCTCTCCATCTTCTGGTGCCCCCATTGAGGATCTACTGATTGCTCCTCGGTGAAGCATTAAAGCCTGAAGATGATGCATGATATTGATTTGGTGCTTGCTGGAGAAGAAGAGGGTGCCGATTGGTTTTCCAATCTGGAGCTATACCTGTTGCAGTTGAGAATTTGTGGACATGAAGCCAAATTGAAGGCCCTACCATTGGTTCTACAAGGGCGAGCCAAAGCTTGGTTTGAAGGTTTGAAGATCGCATATCGTCAGTCGATGAGCGAGGTTCGCAAACAATTTGTTGAAGCTTTTTAGAAGCGGGTTTCTCCATCGGACTTGGGTGAACAGTTAAGCAAGCTAAAGCAGGATGTAAGTGAAGATTTTTCTTTGTTTTTGGGTAAATTTGAGTCTATTTGGGAGAGACTAGCTGCTTCTACATGTGTGCGAAATGGGGACCATTTCAAGCGAGAGCAGTTTCTAGCCTGCTTGCATCCGCGAATCAAAGAGAAGGTCGAGTGCGGTGGTGTAGAGGACTATGAGAAAATGGTTTGCTTGGCAAAGGCAAAGAGCAGGAAAGGAAAGAAGAAGTTGGAGATGGGTTTGTTGAAGCCGTCAGACTATGGATATAGCTCGGCAATGGAGTTGCGTCAATCCATGAAGCCAAAGCGGAATTAATTCAAGCGTCAAAGAGGTAGCTGCTTTGCCATTGGTGAGCCGTTTCGGTTCTTCGTGTCAATTTGTTCCTCCAATGTGGTGTGATGATGTACAAGAGTCTGTTAGCCCGGCTAGCAAGGATGCAGTCGTGGTCGAAGTTTGTGTGCATGAAGAATCAAAGGAGGCTATGGATCAGAGCTCACAAGACAAGTTTGAAGATGTGGACAAAGTGATGGTCGAAGCTGTGCAGGAGGAAGCTAGCCAGGGGGTTGGGCAACCTTGCCCTACTTAGTGTATTGAAGAGCGGCAGTGCATTCCACAAAGTGTTGATGATGTCGACCTATCAAAAAATGAGGTAATAGATCATGGCCTTCTCTTTTGCTTAGCAGATGATGTGGTCGAAGACGAAGTCCTTGAAGAGCAAGCAAAGGTGGTTGAGCAATCCAATTTTCTCTCGCATGAAGTGGTTGAAGATGCAGCAATGCAGGCTATGGTGGACGAAGATTTGCATGGTGAGTCACGTATGGAGTGTGTGCCAACAGGGGATATGCTTGAGAAGCAGGTAGGCTTTGTGCTCCAAGAAGCAATGGTAGTGGAAGACAGATTGCCAAAGGTGGGTGTTCTGCTATTGGTGTTCATACTCTTGAAAGTTGATTTACAGGTAGTTTTGCACGGTTTGCAAAGCTCTCTTGATGAGGGGTCCGCTATGGAGAGCTCTCTAGCAGGTGAGACGATGATGGTGTATGGTGCAGATGCTTCGCAGGTTGGTTTACAGGCTTGTTTTGTATATGAAGCCAGCGTATGGATACAGGTTGAAGGTCGATGTTATGGCAAGTTGCACGAGAGGTTGACTTTTGGGCTTACAGGTGCAAAAAAGTGGCTGATTATGCATGTACTAGAGATAGATGGTTGTGTTCGACGCCATGTATTTGACCCAGGTGGGTCCTACACTGTGCTTGGGGAAGCTCCAGGCTTTCCATTCGATCCGGGGGGTTTATGCAGCTGATACGATCTCTCTCTATCTATCTATACAGTTCTACTACATATAGCTTCTTATTATACTATCATGTTCTCGCTTCTTATGCAGTTTTCTAATACCTAAATAATACTATGGTTGAGCATAAATGCTCAGCGAGAGGTTGGGCAATGATGGTACAGCTCGATTTGGTCGACCTCCGAAAGTGTCAGTGGGCAGGTGCACGACAGCAGATGGGTTGATGGTCGCAAGCTTGGTCATGTACTAGATGCAGCTTGGAGATGGTGCGGTGGAGATATGTATGTCAAAGGCAACAATTTACAGGTTGATGGTGGTTTTTTGGGAGCTCTAATAGCCAAAAACTTAAAGGCGTGTGTGCCGATTCGGTGGACAAGCTCACCGGGATCTAAGATTGCGTTGGTCGTGGCAATCATCACTTTGTCGTCGGGATCTCGATGCCCCGATAGTGTCTATGCGGAGTTACATGTGTTTGTTTCCGGCCATGATGGCCTGGGCACAGGGGCAGGAGCTCTTCTATTAAGGTATGCGGAGCTATATGTTCGAATGATCGGCCACAGGTTGCCTCTCGTGGGAAGGCGGCCCAAGTCGTAAGTGATTTTGGTGGTTTTTGATAAAATTGCCATCCTTTTAAAAAAAAAACGAGGTCTGCATTGTGGAAGGTGGCGCCATCTGTAGCGCAGGTGGTGGGCTGCCATAAGAGGAAGGTGAAGAGGTGGCGCATGCAGAGAGAGACGGGCAGTTGGCATGCAGGGAGGGCACCATCAGTTGCCAAGGGGGGCGGGTGGTTGCAAAAAGGAGGCCGCCAGGGCTGCAGTGGAGAGGGGTGGACCTGAGCACGAGAAGGTGAAGGCCGAGGGTGGCCGAGGAGGACAGGAACGGACGAGGGGCTGCAGGCCAGCGCTATACAGGAGGAGGAAAAGAGGAGGTGAGCAGGGCCGCCTTGCAGAGGAGTGGAGGAGTTGCAGTAGGGGGGATGACGGCTGAGGGGGAGCCTGTCATGGACAAGGGAAGAGCGCCTTGAGGTGGCGAGCTGGTATTGCAGGGCCGCCATAGCCAGCAAGGGCTGGTGTGTGTGAGGCGAGTATAGGCAACCAAAAAAGGGGGCTATGCAGTAACCGCCGCAATGGAGTAGAGGATGGAGAGGAGCTGAATAGGCAGCGCTACCGTGAAGAGGGAAAGCCAGGGGGGGCGCCAGGAGCCATCAATGAGGGAGGGTGTGATGCCGAGAGCCAAAGCATAGGGAGAAGGGAGATCTGCACAAAGAGAGGGGTTGCTGAAACCAGAGGAGAAGGAGTCGATCAGGACAGTGGAGGCCACAAGGGGGCTGGCTTAGGGGCGTCGAGTGCTACAGAGAAGAGAGGCGACCAAGAGAGCTTGTCCAAAGTCAATGATGGATAGTGCTATAACCTACCGACTGTAAGCAAAAGAAAGTTCCAAAGCATACAAAGTCGGAGTACATATAAAGGAGGCGGGGAGTCGGCCGCTATCCCACTCCTTATAGAGGTTTTTTTTTTGGATAGATCCATCATTGTACATATTTCGCCAATCGAATCAGCTTGAATCTCCATATGCTTGTTGTTTGAATGATATGCTTGTTGTTTGAATGATCTGTATACATCGTTTTTTATCACTCTCGCTTTTTTTCCCAAAGGTGCCAGATATATGTGTTTCTTAGAGATATCAGGCGTGAGAGCTTTCTAGTGAGCGAGTGTCGAGTATGTGGGAGCTCTCTATTTGTACGCGGGCAAGCTCAAAGGTCGAGGTGGTTGAGCGCATGCTGGGTGGTCGGGTCAGGGCAGTCGGGGATGATCAGATGTTAGTCGAGCCAATAGTCATTTGCCGCATTGGTGTCTATGTCTGTGATTCTGAGTGGTTTGGGGTGCTGGATATCTACTGGGCTATAGAGGCATCGAGTTTGTGTCCTGTCACTACAACAAAAAAACATGTTATCGATGCGGCCCGTCACTATGCGCGTCGCTATCCGCGTCGCTGTGAAACCAGTCGCTATAGGGACGCGCATAGCAGAAAAATTTTTCCTTGGACAAAGGACAGGTAGCCTGGCCTGTGCTCAGTTAAAAGATGGACACATCCACAGTCAGACTTCCTGCCCTCTGCCTAAGAGCGAGCAGCACCAAAATATGAACCATGCTCCCGCGCGCAGAAATTTCGGCAGAGTTCCCTTTGTTTTTACATAAACTTTTCAAAAAAAACCATATCATGTATACGCCTTCTACATGCTATCCATGTAGGATCTCACATGAGATTTAAAGCCAATGAAAGACAACCGTACCAACTGAAAAGCATAGCCATAACTTAAAAACATAGCCATAACTTAAAAGCATAACCATAATTTAAAACCATAACCGGCTATAACCACTTTGATCAAAACCATAATACAGATAACCATAACCATAAATAAAATTAACAATAACCATAAGCATAACCAGAAAGAGAAACAATAACTGTCTATACAATGACAATGACAATAATCATAACCATAAGGGAAACAATAACTGTCTGAACACTAACTGTTTGTACAAAAAAAAGACACAGAAGCGCGTGTGTCTCACAAAGCATATAGATGAAATCTGGTCCATTAATGACTAGGCGTCGCAACCTGCACATAGGACAAGTCACAAATTAGTATTGATATTAGTTCACATATACTGACTTAATTAAATCAACTCACACATATTAACGTTTCACCTGAAGCGATCAGCGAGACTGTAGGGCCTCCTAGTTTACAGGCTCTCCTGAAGCTTCAAGATCATTCAGTACTTCATAGATACCTCTGCGATATCCATCTGACTCCTCCTCGCGTGATGGAGCTCGATGCATCGCAAGATTCTGCGTTTATACAAAAATCAAAGTAATAAGAGTACATGATTCATCGCATTTTAAAAAACGCCATAGTTAAGATTGGATTAGAAACTCACAAACTCATAACGAAAGGTGTCGAAGCCTCCGCTGCCAAGATGAGATGTCCCCCTAGTCATTTGTCGTACCTGCGCGGCCTCACGCTGCTGTCTGAACCGCGTGGCCGCTGTCCGCTCATCCTCCCTGATCTGCAGCCACGTCTCGTGTGGGATGCCCGAAGGCTTCGGCGAGCCGATCCTGAAAGCCTTCCGAGCTGCATCTCGTCGATGTTTGATGGTGTCCCGTGCAACACCCTTGATCCACCGCGCCGAAACAACGGAAGAACCTGGAGCAGGTTGGTACTCTCTCAGGATGGTCTCCACTATGTAAGTGACTTTTTCCTTTTCTTACTGATCCCAAGACGTAAGAATGCTGGTCGAAAACTGCAGCTCCACGAGCTGGCGAATTCGCTGTCGCATCTCAGTCCCGACTCTATCCATGTCAACAGAACCATCTCCCCGTACAGTATAGAGCTTGGAGGCATTAGGATCGTGTGCCCCCCAAGGTGTCCGAGGTGTGCCAAGAGGTGTGTCAAGAGGTGTGCCTGGGTAAGACGGGGGTCGTGAGCGAGGAGGGGTCGAAGCATTTGTGGACCCTCCTCCACAGCAACCACCACCTCCACCTGACGATCGCCGAGGTCGGCGAGTGCGCCTGTGCTGCGGAGATGAGGACGTACCCGTCTCTGCCCCACCCCTAGGTGTCGAAGCGGCCGTGATGGGAGAAGAAGGCGTCGTACCCATAGGCGTCCTGAACCCCGTAGGCGTCCCCCCCCTATGCGTCGGACCCTCGGGTGTGAAGCCCGGAGGCGTAGAACCCGTGCCTCTGGCTACCCAGTACTGAGAAGCCTCTGCCATCTGAGCAGGCGTCATCCATGTAACGAAGCCCATGAATGCATCTCCACTCATGGAAGCGGGATCTGGAATCTCGTCTGCCATACTAAAGTTCTGCACAAAGAAAGTAAAATAAAGCGTCAGAACATAGTTTTTTAAATTAACTTTAAGCTTAATTTTAAATCAAAGTCTTCACACAAACACTTACAGACCTAGGCCTCGACGAGTGAGGCATCATCGATAAGATCTTGCACCGTATCATCGTCTATCTCTAATTGCAAACATTGGAAGATAACGGTGGTGGCCTTGATAAATTGTCTTTCGAAGAGAGGTAGAATAGCGCACATCCAAAGACTGCCCGCAAATTGGACATGCATTGTATCCCGAAGTTGTTAGTCCTGCATATATCAAAGCATGAATCAGGCCAAGGCAAAGGGCTTGCGAATAGCGAGAATTTTGTAAATCAATAACCATTATCAGAAGCTTCTCTGTATCCTGCCTAATCATGCATAGTCCACATAAGAAGTCCATGGATCCTTGCATGCTGTTGTCCTACTAGTTCAACCGCATCTGCTATGTCGATCCCATGCCATAACTCCTGGAGCTCGTCAACTAGTGGAGCTAGATAAACATCCATGTCTTTTGCTTTGAAATTACCAGGTACAATCAAGCTTAAAATCAAATGACCCTTCTTGATAGCAAGCCACGGCGGGAGGTTGTAATTGATAAGGCACACAGGCCAAGTGCTCCATGACGAGCTTCTCAAGCCAAATGGATTGACTCCATCCATTGCCATGCCCAAACGCAAATTGCGTGGTTCACTCTTAAAATGTGGCCAGGTATCTTCAATGTGCCTCCAAGCCTTCGAATCAGCGGGCACCCTAAATGTTGCGTCAGTGGATCTATTCGTAGAATGCCACCGCATCAACTTTGCAATGGAACCACAACGAAACATGTTTTTTATCCTAGGAATAATAGGAAAATGCCGCAAAACTTTAGTTGTCACTGTCTCGCCAACTGCATCTTGTTTGTAGCACATTTCTCCGCACTTAGGACACGATAGACAATCTGCGAATTCCTTGCGAAAAAGAATGCAATCATTTGGACATGCATGAATCTTGTTGTAGTCCAAGCCAATTGAGGTCAGAAGTTGCTTTGCGTCTGGCCTGGAGGGAGGCATTTCATTTTCAGCCGGGAGAAGTTGCTCCCGCAATAACCTGTTTAAGCCACATTAAATTAAAATTAAAGCTCTCCGAGCACATCACCGTTGTAATCGGAAAATCTCTTTTGTAAATTACGTACCTAAACAAAGCAGTGACGCTTGCATCTGACCACCTGTACACTGACTGAAGATTCAAAAACGCCAGACAAGTACGAAGCACAGATATTTTGGCACCTTCATAGATTGGTTGACGTGCCAACTTTCTCAACATGTCTTCAGGAGATAGGCGCACGGCTTCTAGTGCTGCTTCGTTCGCGTTCTCCTCGCTTGTCTGGAAGAAGGCATCCAACATCTCCCCCATGCCGTCGTCTTCTGTCTGTAAGCCCTTTTCTGCTTCCATCCGTGGCTCTATATTTGTCGGACCTTCACGCATAATCTTTTTTCTCTCTCTCTCAGATGTAGGTGCTATGTCGCAGAAATCAATGCCCGTTCCGTAGGAGTCATATCGCAGATTCTGTACGGTTTCTCTAGCAAACTCTCCGTACTTGTGCACATGCTCATTACATATCCTACGCTTGCGCAAGATTTGATACTTGCAGAGCGTGCACGAGCATGCAATCTTTTCCTCCATGTTAGTTGATGATGTTGCCATCTACAATGATTATGAATGTTGTTTTAATATATATATATATATATATACTCCTCACAATGTAAACTACCTCGCATTCTCTAGTCTTGCCCAATCTCCGTACACCTCGGTCTAGAGGTGTACGGAGATCAGGACCACCGGGTCAAAATCTCGTCTTTATTGGTCAAATCCTATATGCGTAGACACATACGTGCACTCCCAGGTGTACATGGAAATGCATGTAGCAGGCAAAACCCCTTTGCCTCTTTTAGTTCCATAGTTTCTTCTCTGTCTACGTACCCTATCTCTCGTTCTTTCTCTCTCGATCTCGCGCTCGCTATCTCTCTTTCTCTATTTTCCTATCTCTCTCTATTTCTCTATTTTCCTATTTCTCTGCCATAACTCCTGGAGCTCCACTTCCCTATCTCTCTCTCTCTCTCTCTCTCTCTCTCTCTATATATATATATATATATATATATATATATATATATATATATATAACTCTCTTTCTCTATCTCTCTATTTCCTATCTCTCTCTCTCTCTCTGATCTCTCTCTCTCTCTACTTACCTCTCTCTCTCTCTCTCGCTCTCTACTTCCCTATCTCTCTAATGATCGAACGAGCGATAGATCTAAGGAGATCTAGACGCCCACGACTGCGGAGGACTACACAACATCGATAGAGGGTGCATCAGAGGATCTAGCTAGGTCACTTTGGCTCGACATGCACAATGTCCGGTCAGAGTACTGACCATGGAGGAGATCTACCTATCCCAACTAGCTCGTTTAGCCGTTTAGTCCACACTCAACAGTTTAGGATTCCATAATATTTTATTTTGTCATCGTCTTACTCTGACTTTGTATCAGATCCATCACATTGTAACTTTCTTGTCTTATGTCTCATAGGTCACTTTGGCCTTTCGAAGACGTTAATATAACATTTCATTTCATTTCTCTCTTTAATTTTTTTTTCTTTAGTTTTAATTTCCTAAGCATACATTAATTCTCTCTCTATCTCTCTCTCTCTCTCTCTCTCTCTCTCTCTCTCTCTTTGATTACCTACACACACACACACACACACACATTTCTCTCTCTCTCTCTCTCTCTCTCTCTCTCTCTCTCTCTCTTTCCTACACACACACACATATTTCTCTCTCTCTCTCTCTCTCTCTCTCTCTCTCTCTCTCTCTCTCTCTCTTTCCTACACACACACACACACACATATTTCTCTCTCTCTCTCTCTCTCTCTCTCTCTCTCTCTCTCTCTCTCTCTCTCTCTCTCTTTCCTACACACACACACACCGCTCTCTCTCTCTCTCTATTTCCTACACACACCTCTCTCTCTCTCTCTTTCCTACACACACACACACCGCTCTCTCTCTCTCTCTCTCTCTCTCTCTCTCTCTCTCTCTTTCCTACACACACACACACACACCATTCTCTCTCTCTCTCTCTCTCTCTCTCTCTCTCTCTCCTACACACACACACACACACACACGATGTAGAGGTAGAGGTAGAGGTAGAGGTAGAGAGAGAGAGAGAGAGAGAGAGAGAGAGAGAGAGAGAGCAAGAGAGAGGGGTTGGGGAGGGTGGAGATGGACATAATACCTGCGCAGCAGGTTTCGGCCAAGATCCGAGCAGGCGAAAATGGCCCCTGCACGCGGGTTTCGCTTTTTCTCCTAATTTTTTTGGCATCGATATACGTGTCGCTATACGCGTGGCAAATAAAGCCTTTCCACGCGTATAGCGACGTCCACTAATGCCGTCGATATACGCGTGAAAAAGCATGGCCATCGATATAGGTGCGTCGATATCTTCATTTAGTGTTGTAGTGTGTGTGTGTGTTTCCATTTCCCCCATCCCAACGCCCCGAGTGCAGTGCTACATCTCTTTCTATATCTCTATTGTTTGACCATGTAAAAAATCATGTACAAAGGTGTGATTTTGCCAAACTTGGGTGCTAATGTTTTGGGTTGTTTGAGTCTCCAAAACATGGCTTTCAATAAGTATTTTCAGCCATGCTTTATAGCTCGTGAATCGGACATGTACATCATGAGTTATGAGCATCCGAATTGGGCAGTCTCAACTTAGAAAGTGATTGCAGGTGCATGCAACAAGGGCAACTGGGCTAACTTGATTATTGGAATTAGAAATGTGAGGTTTGAGAATTCTAGAAGTAGCCAAGGACTTGGCCTCCAAGTCGTATGTTACGGTGTGTCATTCGGTGACCAGAGCAGCAAGTTATGCTTGGGGGAAGTTTGTCTGAGAATCTCTCCGGCTTTTGGAGGAAATTTGGAAATTTGTTGGGCACAAGGGATTTGGGAGGAGGTTGCCAGTGGCGGGGGGATCACTCCACATGGGAAGGAAAAAGTGGAGAGTGAGGGGTATATAGCCTAAAGGGGGGGCCCATTATGGGTGTATCCAAGTGAGAAGAGCTCTCAAGGCTTGCCATAATGGGGCTCGTGGGCTTCATGGGGGAGAAATGGTGCATTTTGGGAGTTTACACTCAGCTGGACAGGTGCCTGGCATCTTTTTTTGGTCCCGGCCACTTGCCCCCTCCCCATTCCCTTGGTCACCGACACCTCATTTTCACCCAAAAAAGGCCAAAATTGAGCCAATTAAAAGATGCCTACCAAGAGAACCTGGTCTACTGAGAAGAGAGAAAAATATTTGGGGATAAAAGATAAGAGAGCTCCCCTTTTAATAGCTGCAACACCTTCACAACTTTCAGAGAGCTCATTTTTAGCAAGAAAGAGAACAACGGCCATAACTTCTTCATCTTTCATCAATTTTTTGCCTGTGGATACTCTACGGACATCTCCACAAGACGAGATTTGTTATGATGTCCTTGGTTTCTCCTAATTTCAAGTGTGTTTCATACTTGAAGGGTTTTTTCATAAATCTCTACAGGTGTTTATCACACAGGTGTTTTTGATCATGCAATAGTTCTTCCTTCCGATAGTGTGACTCGTGCAAGGCTATATAAGCACTCGTTTTTCTTGTCGTTTGCACACTAAGAATGTGACCATGTTAATTGTTAACGTGATCTTGATGATGACTAGAAAAAACCAATAGAGTCGGTTAGCATACCGGGTTTCCTCACTTTTCCTCTGAGCCTGTCCGGGCCCGCCGATCGTTTTTCTGACGAGCCCGCATGGAAAATAAAAAAAGCCTGGAAGGTGTAATTATATAAAGTAAAACCTCTTCTAGCCTTGACACTTTGACTAGGCAAATTTTTGGGGAGTGTATTCGAGCACCAAGTACAGGCATCTCTTTGTGAATTGACCTAAGGTTACAGAGTCACAGGTTCTTTTTTTGGGCCAAGTGTGATTCTTAATTTGGTAACTACTTCTAAAAATATTTAAATCCTTCAATGAACATAAAGCTACAAAGCCAAAACAATTGAGAATTTGGAGAGACGTTGTCGTGCTGTGACACGTACATAGTGGGAACGCATGCTACAAGTCTATCTTGTATTTTTTTAGATACATAATTATATTTCCTATAGTGTACATATGCATATTTAAGTATAATAATAAGCCTTTTATCTCATCCTATTATTTTTCTCAAGGGTAACATATCCTTACTTTACCATCAGAAAATACTATGGGAAAAGTATCAATAGCTCCGCCTCTTTAACTTGGGGCAAAAAGCATTGATTCTTTATTTCTACTATTTCATTATCATCTCACACCCTAGCTAGATCCTATATCTAGGGTAAACTCCAATATATATATATTCTATGTATTTTTTATACTTTTCTTATATTTCTTTTTAAATAGCTACTAGGAGAGAATCAAATCCTAGTGGGACACTAGGTGGCATGATTTCAAAGATACACTTATTTTAATGCATTATTGCAAGCATGATTACAAAACTTTGTCAAGGAGCAATGTCATGCTTTCATATGGCTGTAGACATGTAGTAGTGTTAGTGTGTATACGCGCTTCACCAGGGGCACTTTTCTCCCACTGGGTTTTTCCCCCTGGACATCTGGTGTGAAAGGACACCTTATCTCTTAGGGTTTCATATAAGCTTTGTAGCTCTGAGTTTGTACATACAATTATTATTCCAATAGAGAGACAGACTACAGAGATCTCGTACACAAGCTCTGTGTCTTCCCCTTCTCCATCTTCTTCCTACTCTGAGTTGCTGTCTTCCTTCTGTTTCCTGTTTCATCATCTTCAACAATTGGTATCAGAGCAAGGTGATTTCCAGAGCCTCTACTTGCGTTTTCGCGTCCGCGCGCGCAATCGCAGTTTTCAGGCAGTTTTCGGAAAATTTGTTCGTGGGAGCATCCTCGACGTTCCGGGAGTATTCTGACCAGGCGACCTGGGGTTTTACCCCCCTTTCGAAGCCGTTCGAGCCCTCAGAATTTTGTTCTGAGCAGCGTAGCAGAAGTTACTTTTCGGAGGCGTTTAGATCAAGAGGGTGTGCTTTTTGACAGATTTTCTTCAGGTAAACAGTTCTTTTGGGAAGCAGCTTGTCTTAGCTTTGTGCTGAGATTTTGTGTAGAGTTTTGCTTGGATTGGAGAGGAGATTTGTGAATCTCTTGGAGGTTCTTTTGCTCTCTTGTGTGCATCTACAGTATGGCTCAATCTACGGAGAAAGAGATTTTTGGTGCGTTTACATCCGAAGACAAATTGGATGGTACCAACTATTCTCTTTGGTCTTTTATGGCCAAAAATGTTTTGGTTGGTAAAGGATTGTGGGATTATGTATCTGGAGATGAAGTTCGTCCAGGTAGCATTGCACCTGCCACGCCTGGTCGTGGTGCAGCTGTTGGTGCAGGACCCTCACAAGTCACTCCAGAGCAAAAGAGATGGGATACTAAAGATGCACAGGCTATGGCTGTGATTGCCTTAACCATAAAGAGGACAATCACACCACATATCAGATCTTGCAGAACTTCTGAGGATGCTTGGAACACTCTGCAAGCTATGTTTGGAGGAAGAAACGCTGCCAGAATAGAGTTTTTGAAGAAACAACTTGACAAAATACAGATGGACGAAGGTGACGATATTGTCGAGCATCTTACAAAAATAAGGGATCTTAAAGAGCAATTGCTTAGCATTGATGAAGTGATTCCAGAGAAGGACTTGGTTTCCAAAACACTCAATTCACTACCACCATCTTATTTGACTTTTCAGACTTCTTTGACTCTGTCTTTGCGAGCTAATCCTGACCCTCTTCATTTTGAAGAGTTAGTGGCTTTGCTATTGCAGGAGGATCAATCACGTAAGAACAAGTCTTTACAGGTGGATGGTATGGATCATGCTCTTGTTGTACAGAACAAAAACAGGGGTAAAGAGAGTGCTCATCACTCCAAGTCTAGTGCAGGACAATCTTTAGAGAAGTCTAAAGGTGATTCCGACAAATCCAAGAAGAAAGGTAAATGTCACTACTGCAAGAAACCTGGTCACTACATTAGTGAGTGTAAAAAGCGAATTGCTAAAGAAAAGAAGAAATCGTCAAGTTTGGTTGTTTCAGCTTCTGGTGATTCTTCTACAGCTAAAGAAGAGTCTGCAAACTTTGTGCAGGATTCTTATGCTTTTGTAGTATGTTCAAATTTTTCTGCTTACAGTGTTGACAAGACACAAATGATTTGGTACTTTGATAGTGGTGCATCCAGGCATATTACTTCAAGGAAGGATTTGTTTTGTTCATTGGATCCAGCTCCAGCAGGAAAGAAGGTGACATGTGCAAATAATGCTTCTTATCCAATCAAAGGCGTTGGTAAGATTCTGATTACCATTTTAGATGGTTCAGATTTATGCTTGCCAGATGTCTTATATGTTCCAGGGATCAAGAAGAATTTGTTGTCTGTATCCTCTCTTGCAAAAAATGGTCTTCGGGTCATTTTTGAGGATGACAGATGTGTTGTACGAGATCGAGAGAATGCTTATTCTCTTATCACTACAGGTACGCTGGAAAATGGACTATTTGTGCTAGATCGTTATGAAAAGCAAATTCAGGTATGTATTGCAGAAACAAAGACTCAGGCCATGCAGGATGCTGAGTTGTGGTATGCTAGATTTGGGCATGTTAGTTATGGCACTTTGATGACTTTACAACGTCATAATATGGTGCATGATTTGTCCTTATTGGAGATGCCACCAAGACATGTATGTGAAGGTTGCGTTCTTGGAAAGATGCACAGATTTGCATTTTCGCAGGATGGTTCAGTTAGAGCGACACGAAAGTTGCAGCTTGTACACAGTGATGTATGTGGTCCTATGAGGACGCCATCTTTGGGAAACAGCCTTTATTTTGTGACCTTCATTGATGACTTTTCCAGGTTTTGTTGGGTGTATCCACTCAAAGCAAAGTCAGATGTGTTTGCAGTTTTTCAACATTATGTCGCCATGGTTGAAAATGAAACAGGTTGCAAAGTACAGACTCTTCGTACCGATCGAGGAGGTGAATACATGTCAGGTGCATTTAAGGATTTTTTGGGAAAGAAAGGCATTAAACACCAATGCACTATGCCATACACACCACAACAGAATGGTGTTGCAGAAAGGAAGAACAGGTCTTTAATGGAGACAGCTAGATGTATGCTCAAGGCTAAGAGTTTGCCTCATAAGCTATGGATGGAGGCAATTGCTTGTGCAGCACATGTTTTGAACAGGTGTCCTACTCGTGCCTTGAAGACCATTACTGCATATGAAGCTTGGTATGACAAAAAACCTTCAGTCAGTTATCTTCGTGTTTTTGGTTGTCTTGCTTATGCTCACATCCCTCAGCAGTTACGTGGGAAGCTTGATGATAAGGCAATCAAATGTATATTTGTGGGGTACAGTAGTGGAAGTAAAGGTTATAGACTTTACAATCCTGCTACAAACAAGATTTTTGAAAGTCGTGATGTAATTTTTGCAGAAACTACTGCTCAACCTATGGTTGCTTTTGATGTACCTCATATGCAGACACATGATGTATTTGAAGGTTTGCTTCCTTCTTTTGTGGAAAATCAAGATTCACAACAGGTTGATAATCTTGATCAATCTTTTGATCAGCATGTGACACCTCATGATGTAGAGGAAATTGTGCGTGAAGAGCAAGAAGTTCTCAGGGAAGAAAGAACCTTGCCTAAATGGGTTCATAAAACTTTGCAGGATAGCAAGTTGGATGCACCGTTGCCACGGAAAACACGTGCTGGTACTACTTTTGGCAGAGAGCAAGTAGATTTGGCTTGCTTTAGTACTCTTTGTGATGCAGATGAGCCTGATTCATTTGAACAAGCTTTAGAGTGTGTTCAGTGGAAAGATGCTATGCAGCAAGAAATTGATTCTATTCATAAGAATCATACATGGGATCTAGTGGACTTGCCTACAGGTAAAAAGCCTATTGGTACAAAGTGGGTTTTTAAGGTAAAAAGGAAACAAGATGGTACTGTTGACAGGTACAAAGCAAGGCTTGTGGCAAAAGGCTATGCGCAACAGAAAGGCATAGATTATGATGAAACCTTTGCTCCTACTTCTCGTGCGTCCACAGTTAGATCACTAGTTGCAATTGCTGCTCATCATGGTTGGAAAGTGCATCAGTTGGATATCAAAACTGCTTTTTTGAATGGTGATTTGCAGGAAGAAGTTTATGTAAGTCAACCAAGTGGTTTTGTTGTAAAAGGTCAAGAGAAAAAGGTATGTAGATTGCGTAAAGCTTTGTATGGTCTCAAACAGGCTCCAAGAGCATGGTATGAGAAGATACATACTTATTTGATTGGCCAGGGATTTCAGAATAGTCCAGCAGAAAGTACTTTGTATGTCAAAAAGAGAGATGGAGTTCTCATTATGCTAACACTTTATGTGGATGATATGCTTCTTACAGGCAATACTGCAGATGAAATTGAAGCGTTTAAAGATGCTTTGAGAAAAACCTTTGAGATGTCTGATCTTGGTTTGCTACATTATTACTTGGGTATTCAGTTTGTGCAATCAGAGGATGGCATATACATGTTGCAGGCAAAATATTTGCATAAAATTTTGGACAAGTTTGGTATGCAAAATTGTAAGCCAATCTCTACACCCGTAGAAACTGGATCAAAGTTGAGCATGCACGATGCTGGAGAACCTTTTGATGTACATACTTATGCAGCAGCCGTTGGTTGCTTGATATATTTGGCAGGCAACACTCGTCCAGACATTCAATTTGGGGTTTCACAAGCAAGCAGATTTATGCACAGCCCAGGTATGCATCATTGGCAAGCTGTGAAGCGCATACTTCGTTACCTTTCAGGTACCCCTAATCTTGCCATGTTCTTTCCAAGGGGGGATATGTATGGAAAGCACAGTTCTATGCAGCTTCTTGGTTACAGCGATTCAGATTGGGCTGGTGATTTTGACACACGACATTCCACAAGTGGCAATTGTTTTTTCTTGGGAAATGCATGTATATCTTGGCTAAGCAAGAAGCAACCCACAGTGGCTACATCAACTTGTGAAGCTGAGTACAGGGCAGCTTTCACGGCAACAGTTGATTGTGTATGGATACGCAGGTTATTGGCAGATCTTTGTGAGTGTCAACAGGCACCCACTACCATTTTCACTGACAGTCAGAGTGCTATTGCAGTTGCAAGGAATCCAGTATTTCATGCAAGAACAAAGCACATAGAGGTTCACTACCACTATGTCAGGGAAAGGCTACATGCAGGGGAGATCACACTAACTTACTGTCCTACACAGGATAACATTGCAGATCTATTTACGAAGGCGTTATCACGAGAAAAGTTTGAAGCTTTCCGAAAAGCTTTGGGCTTACTCTCATACACATGATGATCTGCTACCTTGTACGGATTCACACTATCACTACAGGGGGGATTTGTAGACATGTAGTAGTGTTAGTGTGTATACGCGCTTCACCAGGGGCACTTTTCTCCCACTGGGTTTTTCCCCCTGGACATCTGGTGTGAAAGGACACCTTATCTCTTAGGGTTTCATATAAGCTTTGTAGCTCTGAGTTTGTACATACAATTATTATTCCAATAGAGAGACAGACTACAGAGATCTCGTACACAAGCTCTGTGTCTTCCCCTTCTCCATCTTCTTCCTACTCTGAGTTGCTGTCTTCCTTCTGTTTCCTGTTTCATCATCTTCAACAATGGCATGAGGTGTCCTTTGGAATTAAATGAAAGTCTAGGCTAAGGAGACCACATGAAGACTTTTGCTGCCATAAATGGACCCTATTTTGATGAATTTTTTACACAAGGTTCCAATCCAAATTGAAAAACGATTTTAAAATGAAAATCGTAGCTAATGAGCTGAAGTTTTTGCCCATATTTTTAATTTTTTATTTGGAGCCACGGTTGAGGAGATATGATCAAAATACTGGACCCCAGTCTGCCCACATCATGCAGGGGCAGCTCATTTCCAACTTTTCCAATTCATGTTCACACTGGCTCCTCTCTTCTTGTGTAAACCCTTGGGGGTTCCCTTCACCTATAAAAGGGGACCTCTTCTTCCTTGGAAGGAACTCAAGCATTCAAGCCATTGATGAGAGGAATTCTCGAGGGAGTGAGTAGTAATGCCTAATTGTACTTAGCCATTAACATAAGCCCAAGCCTACACTTTCTCCTAGAGGGAGACTAGCCATTCTTGCAACAAGCTAACCTTGGAAGATCAACTCTAATCAAAGAAGGTCTTGCACTTGGTGTATCAATCAAAGTGTAATTATCCACTCTTCTTCTCTCTCCCATCAATAATGGTGCCGAAGGGTTTCAAGTAAGATGTGTTCTACATTGATGTTTTCTTGATTTCTTGTTGTTTTTATTTTCATCTCTAATCCAACATATATATATATATATATATATATATATATATATATATATATATGTATCTAATCTCATCTCCTTAACCAAACCTATCTCTCTCATTCTTAGTAATTCATCCTCTCTAGGTTCTCTTGCTACAGGTACATCTCTCCCCGCAATATCCTTATTGCCTACGGGCAAGAATAGGGCTTGGGAGGGAAACTTCTCATCTCTTCACTTCTCTCATATCTACATTTCTCACATACTATCCTAGATGAATAACCCACATGATGATCATTTCTATCGCTTTCACTTTGTACAATCTATTAGAATTAACGTATGGATTAGCCGTAAAATACACTTTCAACAACGTATAGTGTTTCTCTTCGGCCTTGAAAGGCTCAATGAAATACTTCTATCACCGGATCCCATCATACTACCTCTCATAGACTATAATTTTTCTTTTGATGTAAGCGTAGTTATCTTGCTATGAACCAAGAGGATTTGTACACACAATTAATCCCAATCACTAGACAAAATATATATATTATGGTAAGCACAAAACTACAATTCCAAAGAACAATTCGTAGCCTATTTGGTCAGCCAAGATTGAATACCATTAACTCATCCATTAACCCTTTCATATTACCCATGATACGATATGACCATAGCCTTGATGTTTTCATCTTCGTATTGTTTTGACATTCTCTTTTGCGTTCTTTCTTTGTGTGTGTGAGTGCAAGAGAGAAAGAGTGAGTCTTCTTTGATTGCACTTCTTTCCAAACCCTAGTCTTCATGGCATCTATGGTTTAACTCCTTCATATAGTTTTTGTTGAGTTCTCTCACAAACTCTCACAGCCATAAGCCCGGTGCTTTCCTGGCAAGACCGCAAATTTCTCGACAACGTGCTTACTACGACGAAGCCATTGGTCCATAAAAGGGTCAAAGTTGGTTTTAGAAGATGAGCACATGTAAATGACGAGTCAATAGTCAAGGGTGGGATGCCTTGTACTAATGTACTAGATATATAAGGATCCTTGAAGTCTTGCATTTTTCACCATCATAAATTTGAGTTGATATACATTGTCACTGCACAATATGAGATCCATAATCCTTAATTGGGTGAAAATACTTTTTATATATTGAATTGGATGCATAAGGGGGCTACTATCCTTGATTGGGTACAAGTAGTCCTCAATTGTGTGACTGTATTGAATATTTCATTGCTTTGTTTTATGCATTGGTTTATATAGGGAGTGCATTATGTATCATGAAAGATTGTTAGTGCATGACATGACCAATTATAGACATTATTGCTTTCGTGTATGTTTTGTAAATAATTATCATCTTTTCATGTAGAAGCTGATTATTCTTTGTAGCATTTGAAAATAGATGTGTCTTAGTGTTTGAAAATCGAAGAGGATGTATAACTAATCATCATATTTATAATTGCATTAACAAATTCATAGCATTGTTGTATTCATAATGCCGTGTAGAGAGTGCATTGCAAGTATCATACTGTGCAAATTTGATTACTTTCTTAGTGATTGTTTTTCTAATATATATTGAAAAGAAGATTTTTTTTAAAAAAAACTGAACTAGAGAACATCTAGTTCTTATGCCTTCAGTATTAAATTGACAGCAATGGAGCAAAATGTCTGCACAAGTGGTACAAAGAAGACAAAGTCCCCTGAAAAAGAGTGGGATTATGCTCACAACATATGTTGTCGATATATGGAGTGGCAATGTAATTTTGCTTCACTACAAAATCAGATGATACACAACGTATTAGGGACCATTTTTTGGGTAGCATTAAAAAGAATTGTAAGAAATGTAAACATCCTCAGGCACCTGCAATTGCAAAGAGTTTGAGCAAAGAGCTTGCCAAAAAGGGTGGAAAGAGACAACGGATACATAGCTCTGTTATGGATGTATGTCAAGAGCAGTCAGAGCCAAACATTAACTTTGTTGATGTTGTGGTGACACCAACTAACCTTGTAGAAAGCCTGCGCAGGGAGAGAAAATGGCAAGCAATGTTCCTTTTAAGAGTCACAATGAAGGTGGACTTGAGCAAATGCATCAAAGCTTTCGAATGCAGTCTCTAGAAGAAGCACAAACCGCACTCACCAAAGCAAATTTTTTCATCAAAAGTGCTCTAGTCATGGTAGACAAAAACCATACAAAGGCCGCGTGGAAGAAAATCGGTGAGTTTGGCCCAGTATTTTTAGCCCCTTCGTATCGCACAATACAAAATAATCTCTTGGAAAAATGTTACATTGAAGACAAAGAGCGGGTTTTCAAAATAATACTTGGAAATATTTTTCTTTCAGGATGCACAATTGTGAGTGATGGTTGGTCTAATGTTCAAAGAAGCCCATTAATCAATGTAACGCTGGTTTGTCCAAGGGGAGAAACATTCATAAAGGTGATTGATAGTTATGGTGCAATTAAAAGTGGCAACTATATTTTTGAGGTCTTGATTAATGTGATTAAACAAATCGATGTTGAACATGTCGTTCAAGTAATCATTGACAATGCAAAGAACTATAAAAATGCTAGCAAATTAGTAAAAAAGTGCTAGCATACACACTGACAATAGTATAGTTGATAGGTTCAGACAGAGTTACAGCCACCCATAGTCCTTTAGCTAGATATTGAACATGTGCCAACAATTTGGTCCATTTATTAGATAGGCCAAGAACTGCACCACCTTTTCCTAGAATGTGATGGGAGAAGAACCATTTGAAGTTGGAGCCCACTCTTTGAAATCTAATATCTAAATCCTTACCTAAAACCTTGAGCTCTTGCAAGCACACAAAATTAGGATGAAGAGAGAGACCTTGCATCCAATTTTTGATGACCATTGACCTAGCTATGTCTATGAAGCCTTTACAGTTTAGAGAAAAACCAATCAAATTAGGACATTTTTTACTATTTTTATTGGGTTTAGCCAATGAGCCATGGACACGGATGCTCTATTGGGATCATTGAATTTTTCAACCTTCCTTTTTTCTTTGATATTTGAAAATTGGGGAGGCTCTCCTATTTTGCCTGTGTCATTAGGATATAAAATGATGGTTCAGAGGATGATGACAAGTTTAGCTTGGAGTGAGCATCTTTGGCCTTCAACTCCTTAGCAAATTGTAGGACATCCTCTAGTGGTTCCTGAGACTTTAATTGAGTTCTCTTTATGTATCCCTCTTCATTGTTTGAATTTGATAAACCCCGAGCTTTATCATTAGGGATTTTCTAGAGGGATTTACTGACCTTAGTCTTCCATGGGTGGTTTTGGGGAAGCTTGAGCATTAACACCGTGCTGATTTAGAGTGTCTGTTGTTGTGAGGGGGTCAAATACATCTTCATGACGTACATTAAAGTAGTTGACATTGGGGTTGCTTACATGCTTTATTTTTTATTTCTAACAGTGTTCCTCCTATCGCTGTGGCTGGAAATTTTGCTGATGATTTGTAATGATTGCTTTAGATGCATTTCTTTGCTATTTCAGTTGAAGCAGGATGGCGACAATCCTTAATAAGATGATCCTGTTGAAAGCAATGAAAGCATACATGACTGGGCATATTTCTATACAATACCTTTTGTTCATGTAACAAATTGCTAGCGTAGTCTTTAATTGGTACATATGTTTTAGGGGTCTTATTCAAATCTACTTCAATAAGTAATTGAGGATCCCACTTGGGGTCAATACCACCCCTAGATTTTTATCCTAGTAAAGTTCCAACCACTCCCCCTATATTCCTAAGCCAAGGATATAATTCCACAGGGAGATCTGGAAAATCCACCCACACATGAGCTTTAGAAGGTATCTCCTATGGGATCAAATCCCAATGTATCATTTGAAGAATGAGATAGGAGTATGTTTTATTAATCACTATCGCTCTATAATTATCTGTAGAGCACTGTTAGCATATTAAAAATAAATAGATAATAATTGTTAGGGAGGTACTGGATTTGCTGTGGAAAAAGATTCCTGTTCTCCGAGTTGAATGGCACACAGCTCTTTAGAACTTCCAGAGAGGTCTAGGACCATGGCATAAATCTATCACTACTCTTTCTATTAGTTGATTGTGCCAAGCATCTAGATCATAGTTGTTATGCTCATCGTGGATCATATCTTTTTAAAGCAATCGATGATCCAGGGAGCCTCGGTGTTGGTAAAGCCAATGCATCTTACAATGGAGGGGCGAGGTGTTTGCATTCCTTTCTTTGTCTAAAAGCTATCAAATTTTTCTTCACTCCCTCCCTTGTAGCATTTACCTACATATGTAATGTGCTCTAGAAAGAAAAATTTGCCTTTAATGGTGTATAATGTGCATACACAAAAAGAGCCTACTCCAACCTTTGCACCTTCCACCAGGGCCTCGTGGGGAATGCCAATCAGATAAACGCACTTGCCATTCGATGTTGTGTGCATGATTGTGCCGGTGCCGCTGACATCTGATCGACCACCCACAGCCGCTTGCGCATCTTGGGCCATCTTCAATCTCTTAGGTAAGGAAGCTTGGTCTTGATCTTTCACCCACTTCAACTTGACCTTCTCCTCCTCCCATAGTTTGTCCCACAACTCTAACTTTTCCATATCGCAAGTGGGAGGAAGAACTTTTTTTAAGTATCTGCAACAAACTTTCATATTTCCCAACACTGTCCTAACCTTGTGGTGGGGGTCAAATTCTCAAATCCTTGTAGGAATCAACAACTCATACTGGCCTTCTCAGCTCGTAGCTTGCGCTCTATGCTATCCCATATAGCGCTAGTGAGGTCTTTAATGAAGATGTCACTTTCATTAATCTGCTGTATGCGACCATCTGCACATGATGATATTGCCAAAACACATTCTTTTTGAATGGCACGCTTAATAATTTTATTTTGATATGGCGTCATTTTTGCACTGAACAATAAAACAACATATTAAATACAATTTCATGGGTGCACTGGCACTCGCACGCTAGTTCGGGCAAACCATAATCGTGACTTGAAGACTTCAAAAATATGTGCACGATCATATTGATACAGATTGAAAACCATTTTCACTTTAACATGATATGTTTAATCTTGTAAAATGCTAAAAAAACAAGTAACTCTTAAGAAAACCATCCCGATCAAACAATATAGGTTGAAAACCCAAAACATTTCAGCATATTGTGATATACCATAAGACATGAGTTCAAATTTTTCACGTTGCACTCTCACACTAGTTCAAACAAACCAAACCCATGACTTAAAGACTTCAAAAAATTATGAAAGATTATATTCATTCACGTTGATAATCATTTTCACTTTAAAATTCTATGTTTAATCGTGCAAAATGCAATGAGAACAAGTAACTCCTAAGAAAATCATCCAGATCCATGAGAACATGTTAAAAACCCAAAACATTTCAAAATATCTGATAGAACATAAAACGTGAGTTTATATTTTGCACGTTATCACTTCAAAAAAAAATGATACAGTAGAAGACATATGCATCATGATGTACATATTACCAATCTCATTTTAGCTCATTTTAAAACATTGATAGTATACAAACCACTCATAAATTGCAAAGAACGTCTTGCTCTTTAAAAAGATTGAAATGAATGTTTTACATGCAAAATGTGTGCATAGACTTTTTTAAATTGAAAGTATATTAGCTATTTGTAGACATAGAGAAATAGCATAGTGTGAATGTTACTTACGTAAATGTAGCATTTAAAATAGCAACAAAGATTGATGAATGAAACATTCTTTTGAATATGATTAGATAGTATATGTTTTCACAAGAACACTTAAAAACAACAATTTTAGACAATTCAAACATTTGTATATGAAATACTCTTCATGGCCGTGTTACCGACTAAATATTTCATATACTTAATACTTTAAAAAATGAACTTCACATGCACATAAAGTATATGGTATTTATACGACCGGGTTAATGACCTGAATGCCACATTTGTGCAAAACAAATGCTTCTAACAAACGACAACGCGTTACCAATTGAGTGACGCCCGAATCTAAAGGCAATAACGACTTGCATACGAGCATTATATAGCCGCGTTAACGATCGATGCCCATATGTTTTATTGGAAAAGGGAAGGGAACTTGACTCACCATAAGGATACTAGAATTGCCGTGTTACCAACGTAGTACCCAGACAATGAGCCAATACTTACCACAAGGACACCATATTTCCCCCGTAACTGAGGTGATGCCCCCGTGGTAAGCACTCTTTCGTAGAACAGCTTACACACACACTCACATTGTGTGGTAAGATACCTTATGACTACCGTGCAATACAACAAAAGGCACACTATCACACAATGCACACAACACACACACACACACACACACACACACACACACACACACACACACACACACACACACACACACACACTCAGGTAGTGTGGTCAGGTACTTCCCTGTTGCCACGCCCCCCCGCCTGCCCCTGATCTCTCTCTCTCTCTCTCTCTCTCTCTCTCACACACACACACACACACACACACACACACACACACACACACACACACACACACACACACACACACACACAGAGTGGCTCAAGAATTAACACCCAGTGGGCCTGATTGGGACCCTATATATATTTAGTTGCGGGCCCGCCGAGCATTATGGTTTTCCCGCCAGGACCGCAGAGAAAACATAAATGCTCGATGGCCTTTTTGTGGGTTTTCATGTTGCTCTCAACCGGCTCGTTTGTGATCATCTTGAGTGTGATTATGTAAATATGTTAATAAGACCTTGTGATCACACAAAATGTTAGGTAATTACATAAATATTAAATCCCTGCTCCTCATTGATATGCCTCATAGATACATCATGAGGGTCTTGTGCTAGCTAATAATTAGGCATTTAGATGCTCAAAATCAAATTTATTCCCTGGCTGAAGACATTGTGCCATGCTAGACATGTGTAAATTGCTAGTTACCTTAATCTAGCATTTTGTATCCTTGACAAAGTGTCATACGTAATTGCAAAAGCATCGTAGAAGCCTTCTAGTGTGGTTTTTATCTCCATAGTAGTTGCATGCCTTGCATACACCATCTTTTGTGGATTTTGATGCCCATTGTATTTGCATGCATCACCAACAGATGTAGCAATAGCAAATTGACCCCTTGATGCAAGTTGTAAGTTTGTTTGCTGTTACAAATTTTGCATTCATTTTCAATCTTTGCCAAATGCTTGATAAGGCCATAAACATATACAATTTATCACTATGATTAGGATTGATGCTTGCATGCAACTGGTGTTGAATTCAAGAATTTCTATTGCCCTGATGTGAGTTCCAAAGTTAGACTCGTTGAGTGTTATCATCACTTCAGCTTTTCATATTGGCGATGTCTAGATTTGTACGTCGGAATAAATTTGCCAATCATGGGTCTCCAAATTCAAATTTGAATTCAAAAATTAGTTCAAATTTTGAGCTTCAAGTTGGTGATTTTTGAATTTTTTTGTGAGATCACCTTGCGGTCTGATTAAACCTTCAAAGGTTTTGAGGTCCAATGCTTCGAGGGCTTGCACCTTTGTGGGAGCAGCCCTTGGGTGGCCATCTATGAATTGGAGTGTGAAATGCAACTCCCCTAATTGATGGCACAAGGTACAGAGATGATGAACATGAAAGAGAACAAGATCTAGCGCCTCATGGAGGCCTTGGCTCATAGAGCTACTATGTCGTGTCCCCCCCCTCTAGGTGAATCCCTTGATATGCTCTACTCCTGGTTTCATGCATGCCTTGCCCTTTCCTTGTGTGTGTGTGTGGGTGTGTGTAGAGGTGGGTGTTTCGACAGTGCTCAACCATCCAATTCCCTCCTTGAAGCTCCTCGATCACATTTTTTCTTGCATGCATGCAAAGTTCCCTATTTTGGGAAAATCTCCCTCCATCTCCCCTTCTCTATGAGGTCTACTGGCTCTAATGCTAGTGAGAGTAAATAGGGAATGTGGTTTTCTTTAACCACCCAACCACGCCCTCATATAGCCTTCACCTATAGAAGGCTCTTTTCCCTAGCATATGGGCTCATAGCCCCTTAATATGCCCTTGCCCAAACCCTTGTCCTCACACAGTCATGCACATTGATCAATGCTACTTTGTAATGATGTGTGTTTGAGAATCGGAGGCATATTTAGTTTCTTAACTAACTTGCTGTTAAGAAAATTATGGAATTCACCATTATCTACCAAAATACTCACCTTGTGCCCTTTAATGATGCCATGCATCTACAAAACATCATGTACTCCAAAGGCCGGTTGCCACATAGAGGCAATCGAATAGCATTGATGAACCTATTTCGTATGGAAAATTTTCACATTGGCATACTCAATGGAAGAGTCCAAAGAGAGGAGCTATGTTGTGTGTACAAATTTCTCTTTTTCCACACCTTGTGCTTTGGCATGATTCCCTAATCGATAATTGAAATAGAGTCTCTTTTTCTTGGCTTTCTTAAAATCTTGTTGAGAGAGAGAGGTCATCGAGGTCTCTTTAGTCTCTTTAGCCTGCTCATGGGTATTTGTAGAATGAGACTTTTTGTTATTGGCATGAGATGATGCATGTGTACTATCCTTATTACGAAGCATGGTGCACTATGTTTTATGAAATGATGGTGTATATGTTCTTTCATTGTTAATATGCACTTGAATTATGACATCTTCTAAAGTTTTGGGATCTTGTGTCTTTTTGTGTCTCGACGTGCTTCTTGAGCTCTAGATGAAGACCTTTAATATACACACATACTTATTATAGCTCATTTAGCCTGTCCTTTTTTAAGATGGCACCCCAATAATGGACGGCTATGGAGGTTCTTTTGCATGTTCGGTGGAATCTTAAAGTCTTGCTGGTTGTTTATTGGCTCCTCACGGATCTTGTGGGAGCTCGGATTTGCAGTGGTATGCTTGTGTTATGGTGCTTCATTGGTGAGTGTGACATGGGGACTTTATGCTTTGTTCCATCTTTTCGTGGTGGGATGGCCTGGCAGTCCTATGTTTTGGTTGATATTCATCCTTCTCGCGTGGTGGCCGTGTGGTTCACTCGAGGTTCTTGTTTGTGCAGTATGGTTGAAGCTACTCCCGGGCATGCCATCAACCTGTGGGGCAAGGGTGGTGGCATGGTGGCACCCTAGAGTTGACTTCTGGTGATGGGGACATTGGTCCCTCCTCTTGGATTTATGGTAAGTAGTATGGTTGGGTTTTGTGTCGAGGCTGGCCTCCCCGGTTCCGGCCTGGGTAGGTATGGTTGGAGACATTTTGTAACTTGGGACGTTTTGGCTCAGATGATGAGTGTTATATAGTATTGTGGTTTGATGTTGCTCCTTGGCACGGTTTGTGTAGGGGGTTATTGTTAAAAAAAAATTGGTGGTGATTAATACATTCACTCACATAATGTGAGTTTGGCAAATAAAAAGATGGCACCCCAATAATGAGAAATGTATGGGTTCAATGTGCAATGCTGTCACATCAAACACAAAGATTAATCAGACCAATTTCTCCACTTGTTGTTGGTTGGAAGGAGCTCCTTTTGGAATATACCCCATGCTTTAGGAAGATTATGGGGTATCTGTTAGGAAATAAGACGTAGCTAAATAGATATTTGAGTAGATTACTTAACAGAGAGAGAGAGATTTCACACACAAGAGATTATAGAGTAGAGAGAGAGAGAGAGAGAGAGAGAGAGAGAGAGAGAGAGAGAGAGTACACATGATATACGTGGTTCACCCAATGTGGGCTACATCCATAAGAAAGAAGCCACTCAATGGCTTTAGTACTTCAAAACAAGAAGTAGTTTACAAAAGGATTATACCCTTAATAGAGCTCCCACCTTGCTTCACTCTAACCACCTTGTTGTATCAACTTCACATTATTAAATGTGTGTAGAAATGGCCTCCTTTTATAGGTCAAAAGGGATGCCCTCTCTCATGAGAGGTAACCATGTGTAGCCGTCCTTGTGTAGATAAGTCCAAATCGGACCCTCCAATCCGCCCATGTGTGGCCGCCCTTGAGAAGACAAGTTCGCTTTTGAATTCGGCCAACCGGCCAACCGGCCAACCGACCGGTCGTTTTTCGACCACTTTCCGGCCGTCATCCGGCCATAATATTCCGACGAAAAGGAATATTCTGACGAAGGGGAAAAAAGTTTTCCCTCAATTTTGGCCCCGTGAAAATTTTGGTTTCCGACGAGTGATTTTTCTTCACGCACGATGGCTTCTCCTCATAATGAGGGCCTTACAAATGTGCGTTTTTACCACAAAAAATTACAAGGGGTAAATCAGGCTCCATACTTAACAGTATCCACTAGTGGTAAGCCTTTCCTTCAAGTGCAAGACTCATGTGCATTGCCTTGAATGCATCTAGAGTATCACATAAGCTATGGATGTATCTCTATTTATTGAGAAAAGTATCCGTGGTTTTTTGTTTACGGTCCTTGTCCTCAACGCGAACGTTGGGTGGCTTTATGCTCTTAAGTAGTTCCGCCAGTTCTTTTGGGTCGAAGACTGTAACAAATCAGTTTCAATAGAATTTCCAACCCCTTGGATAGGTTCTTTAGCTAGGGCTGCTACTAAAGTAGGTGTTGTACCCTTGGCTATAGATGGTGCGCTTGCTGTAGACTGCCAAACCATAAAATAGAGGATGAGATTTATTAATCTAGTAACATTCTCATTTAATGCGTCTATTTAGTGCGCATATATGGGTGCTTCAAATCTCTACATCATATCAAAAAATAATCTACCCTCAATCTGTTAGATTTGTATCCTTGTTTACACCCACCATGCAAACACCATGCATAGGATTCACATGGTTGGGAAAAGGTGAGGCATGCTTGAAGTCAGAGTGATGGGTGCCATAATGCCATAGTGCAGTGCTTGCTGCTAAATAAAAAAGCATTTCCTTGGTTCTTATTGTGGAAGCCTTGTAGTAATGCTAGTCACAATGTGACTCCTCCTGTAATTATGGTCACCAATTGTTTTTTCATAATCAATAATGTCCCTTTTTAAAAACCCCATTGATTTCCATGGAGATCCCACGGAATCTCCCAAAGTTTAAAGAAAAAATCTTGGAGCCTCTTTTCATGTGTGCCCCTCACCCTCTTTTGCTCTCCGTGCTCGAGACCGCTTCCAACTCCATCGTTTTCCCTACCCCTTCTAGCCAAAGAACTATGTGAACTTGCCTCTTTGCATACATACTCCCACCATCACCTTGTAGCCCCATCCATGTCTTGTTGTCTCTCTCTGTCTCACAGGTACCGAAGCGCAACGCACGTAGCAAATAACACCTTGCAATGACATTTCAAGAGAGCAAGGCGAAAAAGAGTTGCCATACACACCAACACAAGACACACATCTCTCTCTCTCTCTCTCTCTCTCTCTCTCTCTCTCTCTCTCTCTCTCTCTTCGGACTTGTCTTAATGTGCGGCCTACACATGCAAAAGATCTCCCTCTTACCCCCCTTTAGTTTGCTCGCAAGGCTATGTACACATATATAAATGAGGCTAGTGGGAAGGCTTTTTGGCATGGTGTTGAGCCCAATTTGTCCAACTTTTGTATGAGCCCACCTTGTAAAGCCTATCAAATTCCCATTTTTATGTCAAAGACGTCTTATCATTTTGATCCACTTGTCTGGACTATGTAAAGATTAATTAGTTGGCCGGGACCCAGATGCGTTTCCACTTTGTAATTATGAACTCAATTAAAACACCATGTACATTTTAAGCTAAGGTGACTAAAGTATAAATGTCACCTTAGAACCATTTTTTAATATAACATTTGAATGATTAATCCTGTGTCGTACGAGTCCGAGAGAGAGAGAGAGAGAGAGAGAGAGAGAGAGAGAGAGAGAGAGAGAGAGAGAGAGAGTGATCTTATCCTCTTCGCTACGCGCATCTCCCTCACCAGATTCACGAAACGACCACACCATCACGGTAGCCTCTCCGAGAGCTACGCGTCCACGCCACGCATTCGCATCTTCGAGCTGTTCGCTAGCAACCCTTCCACGAGCTTGTTTTGCTTGTACGTAGCACAAACAGTGTCTATTTTCAACAATGAAGTACTTTATGGAACGAGGGCGAGACTAGCGACGCATAGATATTCATAGACTTAGGTTTCGCACACTTTTAGGTTATGACCTGTGCGTCTATCGTGACTGTATTCGAGGTAGTTAGGGTTATAATCGGGTGAGATTGGACTTATAGGTAAGTGTATCCTAGTAAGGGGATAGCACCTAGAAAGTTTGAAGCGATCCTGAGTTCATTTGATGTGCAAACGGTGTTATGGGCATTTAGGGATAGAGTGGGTTGAAGTTAACAAGGATTAGTGATTGATGCATCATAGAAGTGTGTATGTGTAGGTTGTTCTCAGCCTGACAAGCTAATGAGATTGCCTCTGTGCACCTACGAGTTAGTCGTGTCACCGGATGATAAGTATGTTGACTGTGTCATGCTTGTGAGCATGAACAGGGGAGTAGTTCGCCCTAAAACATCGGCGTCGCTCTCGGAGACACAAGACCTTAAGTAGGGAGATCTACGTCACTCGTGTGATGGTTAGCTTACTTTAGTTTCGACTAGAGAGAGCTTAAACTTTTAGAACAAGATCCAGGAGAGGGTATCCTGAGATCTAGTGGATAGCCAGGAAGCCTGTGTCTTACCGAGGGTCTGTGACTAGTTAGATTTAGTTAGGTAGGATAATGTGGAGTTATGGTTTTATGGTTTTGAGTGCTTGTTATGGTTGTGTACAGATAGTGTAGAAAAACGTTGTAAAAACGCAAAACAAACAAAAAGAAGAAACAATAAGGCTGTTTGCTTGCCTTGAAAGCAAAACCCACACCATATACTCTTTAAGGGTGTGAAAAGAGTAGACATTTCATATTAATAATCCAATGCTTGAGAAAACGTTAAAATTGCGACCAAAACCAACAAAAAGAAACAAGTGATTGCCATAAGAAAACACTAAGTGAACCTAGAGAGGCCAAGAAGAGATATAACCACTAGCCTAGGGTAAACTGATTGTATCATGAGGTACAACTGATATTTACAAGCTTAAGTTGAAGTGTCATCAAATTTGCATCACTTTAAGTGCATTTGAGTTGTGAATTGCCATAGAAAAGTGAAATTTGTAAAGTGTTTAAGTCCAAGGTCAAAATAAGTCCAAATTCAGTGAAACTCAGGGGACAGACTTATATGGGCACAGGGAACACAACTGTCCAAAAACCGTAAAAAATCACATCCCAGTTGCTCTCTAGTGAGTCTATCGCGATAGACTAGTGATTTGGAGATAGACTAACAATCTGGAAAAAACCTTTATACCACAGGTTGAACACATCCATACAAGGGTGCTCACAAAAATTGAGTGAATTTGAACACCATCTTGACCACCAAACCTCAAGACTGGTGTTAGAGTCTGAATTTAGAGAGAGTGTGGCAAGAAGGCTTTGACCAAATGTCCAAACAGTGCACAAACTTGTCAATGCACTATACAGGGAGTGGGGAAACCAGCAGTGGGGAGAACTTGTGAAAAGGCTGAGAGGCGGAAGTGAAAAATAGACCCGGTGGCCTCTACACCAAGACTATGCACAATGGCCTCATCATGGGGGATACACAATACGGGCACCACCTAGCAAGATATGCGGCTAGGACGCATACATATACACAATGAAGCATGCCATGGAAAACAATTTCAAGATCCACGCCCAAATGTGGAATGGGGTGATCAGAGAATAAGGTGAGAGGAGTGGTGAATGAATGAGAATGGGATTGCTACTCATGCATGTTAGTAAGGAAGATAATGAGGTAGGGGAAACTTGCGAGTATGCTCACTTATCATCCAAGAGGTGGCGAATCCGCACACCTCAAGATGGAAGTAGCAAGATGATAGGAATATGAGAGGGAGAGAGAGAGAGTGTGTGTGTATGGTGGCGAATCCGCACACCTTTACATAAGCAGAAAAAAAAAGGCAAGGAACAAGCATATACCATACTCACAATGAGATGTATCCAAAGCGACACAAAGTATGGCACCAAGATGGAGTGTGTTGATTGCTTGCAAAAGATGAATACAATAGGTAGCGTATGGCAGGAAAATGAGAAGGGGACAAGATCGTGGGAGGCATAATGGAGAGATGGGAGTTGATGGCGAGGAATATCATGAGTGTGTCCACCCTTCTTCTTCTTGAAATTGTGCCTTCAACCCTTAATTACAAGTGGTGTGGAGGTGTGGTGCTCATCTTTTGTGCATGGTGATGGTGATGATGATGGTGTTGTGATTATGTGATTAGGGTTCATGCTACAAGCATGTAGCACAAGAGTGTGTATGGATCGGTGTGTGTGTGTGTTCTCCCACCCAAGTGAGCTCTCATGGCCTCCTTATATAGGGAAGGAGAGAAGGATTTAGCAATATTTCTATTTGAGGTGAGTGTCCCACTTTGGTGAGTAGGAAAATGGGGTGCATGTGATTGTGGCTCCCATCTTGTCTCCTCATTATTTAAAATACCAGAGTCAATAGAGAGAGAAAAAGAGAGAATGTGGGTAGGATGTAGAGGATAGGAAATATTTACAATAGTCTAGCTTTGGATAGACATAAGCTTATTAGGGAGAGAAGAGAGAGGTAAGAAAATTATAAGAGAGGTTGTCGAAGGTGGATATTTGTTGATGAGGATGGATCCTCCAAAAATGGTGATAGAATTACTCTAGACTAGCCAAGACCTCATTAAAAGAGCCTTGTCCCTTGTAATCATGCTTGAAGACTTGTAGAACCATAGCCATTCTAGAAGGAAGAAAAGTGGGGATGGCCTGTGTCACCATTACACGAGAAAACTGGGGTCCACTACAAAAATCATATCTCCGTGTTCATAACTCCAAACATTCTGAAAAAAATTGAGCTAAAAGTTGAGATCACGAGCTACATCTTTCATGTTGAACGCTCTTTCAGATTCGGGGTTCTTCTTTACTTAAAAAATTCAGCCAAATAATGTATTATTTGTGGCTGCAAAAGTCTTTTGGTGGTCCCCTTTGAGTGAACTTCTCTCTTGCCTTCAAGTGTAAGCTCCTTCATGTGTATGAAAACATGACCTAGAGTGTTGAAAAGATTGGCAATCATCTAGATGGAGGTATTATTGAAATTTGAAAGTGGGGTTGAGGTTTGAAAATGAAAACTAGTGAATAAAATATTTGGTTGAGTGGAATAATATACATACATGAAAAAAATATATTAGAAAATACTAGAATATATATATTTAATATTTTTAAGATCAAAAGAGAGATCAACAAAGAAAGCTTACTTATTATGCTACATCGTGATTGATTAGCATTAAGTATTATTTATTTAATAAAGGCTAAAACGTTTGTGAAAAAGGAAGAAAAAATCAAAAGTAACTTATATAATGGGATTTATTTTGATAAAAGGGCAAAAATATATGGGGGGGTTCCCATGCATGGAAAAGCTTTCCTCATTAGCCCTCCCCCTAAGGCTAGAGGTATTCATGCCTCTAGCGTTGTACCTGATTCTTCTTCAATTGAGGTGGAGGAGTCTTCCTCCTCGGGGATTTCCATCATAGGTGTTTGATCAAATCTCAAAAAGTACTGCTTCAACCTCCATCCATTGACACGTGTTTTGTGGAGCCTACCATCTGCATCCATCAATCGGTAACTGCCATTGGCGTAGCGCTTTCTAATGACAAATGGCCCTTCCCATGTGGGTGAAAACTTTTTATCCTTCCTAGTGTCAAACGTGTTATCATACCGTAGGACCAACATACCTTTCTTGAGACCTTTTGCCCTAAGTCCCTTGTTGAAGGTAAGTCGACGTTGCTTTGCCTGTGCTGCATAATAGTTGATAGCATCTTCTCTGTCTAGTTGAAGCCTCTCTAGATCAAGAATGTGGTTGTGGAGATGAGCATTAGGACGTTCCACCTGCCCAGCTAGCACCCTGAGACTAGCCAATTGTACTTCAATGGGTAAAATGGCTTCCTTACCAAACACCAAGTGATATGGTGTGAACCCAAGGGATATGCGAAATGAAGTGCGATAAGCCCAAAGTGCAGCCATAAGATGCTTGTCCTAATCACTTTTGTGATTGTTTACATGTTTAGTGATAATCTTGCAGATCATACCATTTACCTTTTCCACCAAACCATTGCATTGTGGGTAGTAGGGAGTTGAGTGTCGTCGTGAGATACCTAACTTCTCCATTAGCTCTCCTACAAGGTCTCCTCAAAAACCTGGTCCCCTGTCAGAAATTATTTCAAGAGGAGTGCCAAAACGGCAACAAATGTTTTCAAATACGAACTTAGCCACTTCCTTAGCTGTAATCCGGGTGGTGGCAACTGCTTCAGCCCACCTGGTCATGTAGTCCACACCCATGATGATATAAAATTTACCTGATTGGCTCCTTGTCAAAGGCCCAATAGCATCAATTCCCCATTTCTCAAATGGTCCATATGAGATTATAGGAGTCTGTGGCTCATATGTGAGCCTCCTATCCCCTGCCTTTTGACATTCCTTGCATGTTTTACACCAATGATGCACATCCCTATGTAGACTAGGCCATACAAACCCGGCTTGTAGAATCTTTCTACTAGTGATGTCAAGTGCAAAGTGTCCTCCGCAAACACCATCATGGAAACTTGAAATGATTTCAGTGATCTCTCTAGAGAGAGGTACACGCCTAAGAATTTGATCCTTACCCTTGCAGTAGAGGTCGTCATTGATAAGGCGGTATTTTGTTGCCTTGCGCACAAGCCACTGATTTTGGCCCTTAGTAAGATCCTTAGGACACTCTCCTGTGTCCAAGAAACTCATGATGTCAGGCATAGCATCGATACCTTGGAAGAGAGGCAGCTTCAACTTGATAGCACCCACCACTGAAACATCTTTCAACTTCTCTCTAGCTAGAGCATCTGCTTCTTGATTTTCTGCTCGAGGGACATGATGTAATTGTACAACTTGAAATTTCCCTAAAAGTTCCTTGACTTTGCGCAAATGGCCTAGCAAGATATGATTTTTACAAGCCCAAGTTCCTTGTATTTGTTTTATTAAAAGCATGGCATCACCAAATACATTTAACCGTTGAATGCCCTGTGTCACACACCACTCTAACCCAAGAGTTAAAGCTGCATACTCTGCCTCATTGTTAGAGTGAGAATCCAAGAGATTCCCAATGGAGAAAACCTTGTCCCCTTGCTCGTTGAAGATGACAATGCCTGCTGCAACTTTGTCCACTTTCCTCTTGTAGGCTCCATCAAAGAAAAGAGAGTGAGCCTCCTCTACCCTAGGGACTTCCAACACAGGTGTAATATCTTGATCATTTGGCTTTATCTTTAGCTTCTTTTCATAGTGGCGATGAGTGAGAATACCTCCTAGACTGGCCCTTGTGGAGTTCTCCACGTGCATTGTGTAGTCAAACTCTTGTAGCCTTGTGAGCCATTTGGAAATCCTAGAAGAAACATCCATGTGCTGCATTACATAAGGAAATACTTCTTCCATTGTTAAGATTATGAATGGTCTAGACAATAAATAAGAGTGAAATTTGGTGGTAGCAAACATTAATGAAAGCGCCATGTGCTCCACTGCCGTGTATCGCTTTTCTGATGGGGTCATCATTCGACTAGAGAAGTAGATAGGACGCATGAAAGAAGTTTGAGGATCCTTTTGCATCAATACAGCCCCAAGTGTGTCATTGCCAACACTAGGGTTTACATAAAATGGCTCGTCCCACTTTGGAGGTGCTATGGTGGGAAGTGAAGCTAGAATTTGTTTTACCTCATTGAATTGTTGTTCATTTTCTTCACTCCAAGTGAAGATCTCTTGATGGGTAACTTGTTGTAAAGGGAGAACCACTTGGGAGATCAAGTGAATGAACCTACTCAAATACCTCACCTTTTGAAGAAAAGAGACCAATTGCTTTGTTGTGGTGGGAGAGGTCAAAGCCACCAAGGCTTGAACCTTGCTTGGGTCAGCTTCAATGCCGTTGGCCGAGATCACATGGCCAAGAAGAGTAACCTTGCTTTCACCAATGTGGCATTTCTCCACATTGAGTTGGCCACCCAAAGCTTGTAGCCTAGCTAGACCTTCATAAACTTTCTCCAAATGAAGAGAGCGAGAGCTATAGATGCAAAAGTCATCAATAAAAACACGGATTGATTTTCCAAAGAATGGCTGAAAACAAATGTCACATATCGCTGAAAAGTGGATGGAGCATTAGTGAGACCAAAAGGCATAACTCTGTAAGCAAAAAATCCCCATGGTGTGATGAAGGTTGTCTTCTTTTGATCTTCTTCAGCGATGCTAATTTGGAAGTAGCCTGAGTAGCCATCACATACCGTGTAGCGCTCATGTCCTGCTACCTCATTGAGTATTTCGTCTTGAAAAGGAAGAGGAAAATGGTCCCTCTTTGTGGCTGCATTAAGAGGCTTGTAATCAACACAAACCCTCCACTTACCATTCTTCTTTGGTGTGGCTACCACTGGAGAAACCCACTCTGAGTCTTCAACAGGATAGATAAAACCGGCTTCTAGCAATTTCCTCACCTCTTTGAGTAGGGCATCTTGTTGAATTACTCCTAGCCGCCCGAGCTTCTGCACTACAGGTTTACTTCCCTCCTTGAGCTTAATGTGATGTTGAACTACTGTGATGCCAGTGATTTTATCATATTCATCAATGAACAATGTGGTAAAATTACTTAGCATCAAAATATAATCTTCACCCTCCTTCCCACACAACTCACTAGAGAGCATTTGATGTAGCTTACTTGCTTCTACCAGAGGTTGTATACCTGGTGTCTCCCCTTGGCTTGATGATGAGGCATCAGGTTGTTCCATCTTCTTAGGGTCCTTGAGAATGATCCCCATCACCTCAATGCTACTGTCACTTTCTTCACTCACTGTTGACTCCTCCTCTGAAGTGGTTGAAGAGTCACCACTAGAAAACTCATCCTCGGAGGTTTCTAGATCCATGTCGCGTTGTTGACCTATCTTCATGTCGTAAAGTATTGTCCTTCCTTTTTCATCCTTCATCTGGATTATGCCGGTGTCCCAGTCCTGCTTAGCTCTCATAGCCATAAGCCAAGGCCTCCCTAGAATGATAGGATAGCCCTCCCCTTTGTGTGGCATGACAAAGATGTCCACATCTACCTCGGTGTTGAATGCCTTTATCCTAACTGCATTTATGACACCAACACATTGAACTTTTAAATTATTTGCCATTTTGGCTCGGCATGGTGCCGGCCGACTCACCTCTAAACCCAAACGGTGCATCATTTTTTCACTCATGACGCATATTTGTGCACCACCATCGATGTAGATATTGGAGATGTGTTGCCCTTTGATGTAAGCATGCATCACTGGTAGTATGTCGTCTAGATTCCTCCCGGAGATAGCCCCAGCTATCTTTGGCTTTGGTCGCCTCGTGTTAACCATCTTTGTCCATTGTCTCCTCACCCTAAGTGCTAGGTGGAGTAACTGCGGCCAGGTGATTTTTGGGCCCTGCACAGAAACATCTTGAACCAAATCATATGGTTTAGAACATTCACCCAAAGAGAAATCTACAATGTCAATTTTACATCGTGACTTGGACGGCTTTTTGCTAGATTCCCCTTTATTCTTCATCTTTTCTTCCTTTTGAGAAGATTCACCATGCCTAGCGCGTTTTACCCCAATGGCATCTACTCCTTTAACCTTGGTCTTATCCTCCTCCACTTTCTCCTTTCCCTTACCTTCAAGACTGATGACGCTTACTGTTTGATTGCCAACTGGTGGTGGGGGTAAGGGTGGAATGCGAAGTTGTGGTTGTGGTGGTGGTGGTTGTGGTTGAATTGGTGGTTGTAAGATTTGCACGGGTGGTGCTTGTCGTGGTGCCCTCGGTGGTGGTGGTCTTGCTCTCGGTGGTGAAACCTGGTTTTGCCTGGCTCCTCTGTTGAAATTTTGCCTCCTTCGGTGTGGACAGTAGTACATGCCATGACCATCCTCCCCACAATTGTAGCAGTGGTATTCTTGGTTTTGCCTTCGTTGTCCTCTCCCTTGCTCTTGGTTGCGATTGTGTGCATGCCCTTGTTGTATCAAATGGACTGAGAGATTCTCAAGTTGATTGGTGATTCAGTTGAGCAGGTCTTGCTGATCTTCAATTGGTTCTTGTGGTTGAATCCTCTGGGCGACTGTTGTAGGTGGTGCTAGAGGTGGTGGGGTCCTAACGGCTTCCTCTCCATCGATATTCCTGGCTTGTAGACGCAACTTCTTGTCTTTAAGGCGGGCCACTTCAACTGCTAGCTCATACGTAGCAGGAAATCTTCCCTTCACCTTCTCTTTAAGAGTTGGCCATAACCCAGCCACAAACCGATCCTTCTTTAGGAAATCAGGTGCCCCCTCATCCTCTCTTAGCGATGCAACCCATCGCCCCCATAAATCTACAAACTTTGACTCATATGATGCGTATTCCAGCATACTTCCCTGCTTCAACTCTGTCAACAATTGCCATAGCTTCTCTGATGTTGTGCCCTCTCCAAAACGCTTGACAAAGGCTGCCCTTAATAAGTCCCACCGTTCCTTGGTTTCTTGTGCCAAGGCATTGTACCATGATCTTGCCTCCACCTTCATTAGAAGTGGGAAGATGCGCAAGCGCGAAGCATCATCATCTCTCGCAGAGATGACACATGCTATTTCTAAGTTGTCTAGAAAGTCTGCAGCATCCTCGCCCACCTTACCAGTAAAGGTTGGAAATGCTACACTTGCCATGATTACTGAGAGAGAGCTAGAAAGACACACTTCTTAACTTGCAAAATTTTTTTCTTCTTTACAAGGAGGCGTGTATACCCTATTATACTAGGACATAGATTAAAACTTCAAACGGTACATTGCCTTGTACCAAAGGTAAAACAAATGGCTGATCTGATGCCAGAACCTCAAAAAACCGCTCCCCACCCGGCATGGTGTCAATGACGTGCTGGTAGTGAATCTTCAAGTCCAATATTACCTTGATTGAGCGTACACGTGTTGGTATGTGTGATCTGTCTTGAGGTAGGTTGTACTGATTCATGTGAAGCTTAGAGGTGCTTAGTCACTGTCCAAGCTTGTAGGAGAGGGTGGTGTTATTTCTTGAAACAAACTCAGTAGATCCCTAGTTTCTCTAGTGAGAGTGTGAGCCAATGCTTCTGTTATTTGTGCTGCAGCATCAGGTGCGACTTGAAAACTAACTATGATAATTACCTCGGTGACTTGAAATACCCGATTCTCAAAGTAGAATAGTGTTGATTCTCTATTGTGTAGAGCTCCTTCCATTTTGTTGTTGTTGGTTGGTTGTAGGTTGCGGACATGGTTTCCACCTTCTCCTTCTTCTTCTTGGCACTTGGCCTATGTATAACCACTGGGTTTGGCGCGTTGGATGACTCTCCCACTTCAAATCGATTACCGTTACGCCTGGCACTCGAGCTTCGATGGAGATACGGAGTTCGTCTAGTTGTGCTTGGAGCTCTTCTTCTTCTGTCGTCCAGTTAGAAAATCCTTCATACTCATTCATCCATTCACAATAGTTTAGGGTTTTCAATCTTGTAAACTAAGGGTTTCAAGAGCCCTCCTCAGTGGGGGCACCAAATGAGAGGCGGAAGTGAAAAATAGACCCGGTGGCCTCTACACCAAGACTATGCACAATGGCCTCATCATGGGGGATACACAATAGGGGCACCACCTAGCAAGATATGCGGCTAGGACGCATACATATACACAATGAAGCATGCCATGGAAAACAATTTCAAGATCCACGCCCAAATGTGGAATGGGGTGGTCGGAGAATAAGGTGAGAGGAGTGGTGAATGAGTGAGAATGGGATTGCTACTCATGCATGTTAGTAAGGAAGATAATGAGGTAGGGGAAACTTGCGAGTATGCTCACTTATCATACAAGAGGTGGAGAATCCGTACACCTCAAGATGGAAGTAGCAAGATGATAGGAATATGAGAGGGAGAGAGAGAGAGTGTGTGTGTATGGTGGCGAATCCGCACACCTTTACATAAGCAGAAAAAAAAAGTCAAGGAACAAGCATATACCATACTCACAATGAGATGTATCCAAAGCGACACAAAGTATGGCACCAAGATGGAGTGTGTTGATTGCTTGCAAAAGATGAATACAATAGGTAGCGTATGGCAGGAAAATGAGAAGGGGACAAGATCGTGGGAGGCATAATGGAGAGATGGGAGTTGATGGCGAGGAATATCATGAGTGTGTCCACCCTTCTTCTTCTTGAAATTGTGCCTTCAACCCTTAATTACAAGTGGTGTGGAGGTGTGGTGCTCATCTTTTGTGCATGGTGATGGTGATGATGATGGTGTTGTGATTATGTGATTAGGGTTCATGCTACAAGCATGTAGCACAAGAGTGTGTATGGATCGGTGTGTGTGTGTGTTCTCCCACCCAAGTGAGCTCTCATGGCCTCCTTATATAGGGAAGGAGAGAAGGATTTAGCAATATTTCTATTTGAGGTGAGTGTCCCACTTTGGTGAGTAGGAAAATGGGGTGCATGTGATTGTGGCTCCCATCTTGTCTCCTCATTATTTAAAATACCAGAGTCAATAGAGAGAGAAAAAGAGAGAATGTGGGTAGGATGTAGAGGATAGGAAATATTTACAATAGTCTAGCTTTGGATAGACATAAGCTTATTAGGGAGAGAAGAGAGAGGTAAGAAAATTATAAGAGAGGTTGTCGAAGGTGGATATTTGTTGATGAGGATGGATCCTCCAAAAAATGGTGATAGAATTACTCTAGACTAGCCAAGACCTCATTAAAAGAGCCTTGTCTCTTGTAATCATGCTTGAAGACTTGTAGAACCATAGCCATTCTAGAAGGAAGAAAAGTGGGGATGGCCTGTGTCACCATTACACGAGAAAACTGGGGTCCACTACAAAAATCATATCTCCGTGTTCATAACTCCAAAAATTCTGAAAAAAATTGAGCTAAAAGTTGAGATCACGAGCTACATCTTTCATGTTGAACGCTCTTTCAGATTCGGGGTTCTTCTTTACTTAAAAAAATTCAGCCAAATAATGTATTATTTGTGGCTGCAAAAGTCTTTTGGTGGTCCCCTTTGAGTGGACTTCTCTCTTGCCTGCAAGTGTAAGCTCCTTCATGTGTATGAAAACATGACCTAGAGTGTTGAAAAGATTGGCAATCATCTAGATGGAGGTATTATTGAAATTTGAAAGTGGGGTTGAGGTTTGAAAATGAAAAGTAGTGAATAAAATATTTGGTTGAGTGGAATAATATACATACATGAAAAAAATATATTAGAAAATACTAGAATATATATATTTAATATTTTTAAGGTCAAAAGAGAGATCAACAAAGAAAGCTTACTTATTATGCTACATCGTGATTGATTAGCATAAGTATTATTTATTTAATAAAAGCTAAAACGTTTGTGAAAAAGGAAGAAAAAATCAAAAGTAACTCATATAATGGGAAATATTTTGATAAAAGGGCAAAAATATATGGGGGGGTTCCCATGCATGGAAAAGCTTTCCTCAAGGCCAACACTGGGAAAATTGCTAAGTCTATCGCGATAGACTTGGGAAGTAGGGGCTAGGGACCTTAATTTTCAAATTCCTCCTAGGGAGATCCTAAATAACACTAAAATTGTCCCAAAACCCAAATTAAGTGTCCAAACTTCATAAAAATTGAGGGATAGACTCTAAAGAGTAAAGGGAACTCAAAGGCAAAGTCACAATTTTAAATTGACTTATGCTGAGTAATCTGTCAGTCTATCGCGATAGACTCAGAAAGGGGTGATTCATACATTTTTTTGCAAATTGTGACTATACTGCTAGGACATACTCTTCACATAGATCCCAACCATCATTTCACATTTGAAATTGGACCACGAGAAGACTGACCAGTTGTCATAAAAAAAGTTGTTGTTGTACATAATTGAAAGATTTTTCCTGGTTCAAGGAAAACCCTTGTGAACAGACTAACCATACTTGTAGATCCCAGCAGGAGATCATCACAGAGCCGCACAGGAAGAAGGAGTCCAGGTAAGCTTTAAGTTTGTAATACAGCTTTGATTCTTATGTATTTAAGGTCAGGAGCCTTTTTTAATTAGGAGCTAAAAGTGTCAAAAGTCAAGTAAGCACCACGTCCACTGAAGAGAGTGTAACTCAGGCAAGGCTAGATCCACTAGCACCGATTATTGAGGGTAGTGATACTGACACTTCGTCAGAAAAATCCTTCTTCATAATGGGTAGTCAACAGCCAAGAGGTTTCACCTATGAGGGACCAATTCCAGGAGGAATCACCTCCCTAAATCCATTGAATGATTCCAAGTTCACTGTGATCTTCTTAGAAGGAACAAACTCGAGGGGAGCCTTAGTTTATTCTGACTATCGAGGACGCAAGTGCATTTGTATTGAAGAAAGACCGGCTCAAAGACTGGATATAATTCGAGTCTATGATGATGGAGATAGATTCCAAGACGAAAAGGGGAACCACTATCTGATAGTTAGTAACCCTGAAGATAACAACAGATATGGAGATAACGTGGCAAAGGGGAAAATGGTTTCAGAAACTCAAGAACCACCTCCAAACATTGATCGACCTGGAGCAATTTTTATGTATGATAAGAAAACAACCAGGGTCTCAACTTATAATGAGAATGTGGGGATTCACAAGCATGAGAGCGAGGGAATAGTTTCCTACTTTTGTTGCAAAGAACCCAAATGAGTTAAGCAAAGACAAGGTTCTTTACTTATTCTCTTATGAAACTGCTATGGGAAAGGATATCGTTTTTGTTGATAGGTACGGGCGAGAATACCAACGTATTCTCCCAGAGGAGGTAGAAAAGGCAACGGTTCTAGGAGCATCAAAATATGCCCCCGAAGAAATACCAAGAGCCACATACACCCCTAGAAAATCAACAAATCCATTTTCAGAGGAGTATGAAGTGACCTCACATTCTACCCGACAACTGACGTTCAACTACCAGGACCAACCAGCTACCCAGCCATCATTGCAGGCATGGCTTCGACAGGGTGCAACATTAGAACAAGACCGAAACCGAGATGGTTATCAAGCCGCACGAGGGCTAAGGGATTTACAAGAACCACCACTCTATTCACGGTATCAAGGAGAGTGTAAGCCAAAGACTCAAGGGTCAACAAAGCCTGGAAGACCACCCATAGAACGAGTTTGAAGAGATGAACCATCTCTTGCAAGAACTGTTAGAAATTATGGCTTAAGAGCACCACTGGGAGAGGAACTTGGCGACTACAGAAGACCAGAGGAGGTGTATCAACTAGGATGTGGAGATCCAATGATGAGATTTGTAGACCGTTGTAGAATCAGACCTTCTCAAGTGCAAAAATGGGTAAACAAGAAATACACGGGAAACAGAGATCCGAGGGATCATGTAGCAACCTTTGTGCGTGTAATTAGAGCTGAAGAGGTGTTAGACTTCCCTACCCAATTTGCAGGGTTTGGACTAACCCTAGAGGATGATGCAGCTACGTGTTTTGACTCCGTGGAGCGAAGAGACTTTGAGTCTATGGAGGAGGTGTTTGATGAGTTTATTGAGGAATTCTCACAAAGGGGAATAGCTCACAATACTGTCTCACAAATCCACAAATTCAAACAGAAAGAAGGGGAATCTGTGAGAAAGACAGTCCTAAGACTAAAAAGATATGTTAAGTTATATCCTGTGGAAGAACTGCCAACTCAGTCCAAACTTATGCTTATATTTATTCAAGGATTGAGGAATGCAGATCTCCAGAAGGACTTACATATGAAGAGGAGCACGACGTTAAATGAGTTAACTAAGAAGGCTCTTTACCTTGTAGACAATTGCGCGATCTACAAAGAGGGTGAATTCAAGGATCTTGACGACGATTCATCCTCACAACAAAGTGGAAGCAAGTCCATTAAGACAACACCGAAAGGAGAAATAGCTGTAAGCCAGGAGCAGCTTGTAGAGGAAGTGCTAAAGAAGATTAACTTGTATGCCAAACCTCAGGCTAAACAACCAAAATGGTGTGCGATTCAACAAAAATGGACAAACCATGGGACAGAGGAATGTTATTATAACAAGGGGTATGTGAGAGAACGACCATATGCTCCCCAAGCTCAAGTAGCATCTCCTCAAATTCCAACGATGCTTAGGTATCAAACAGGCAACCTACCAGGACCTGTAGGTGTAGAAAGACCACAACTAGTGTTGGGGCAACAACCACCCCTACTAGGATTACGACCAGTCGGCATAAGATACACACCAACCATAACTGAATCGGAAGAAAAGGCTTTGGTGCCTATGCATGCATATTACAAAGATCCCAATGGATATACTGCAAATTCTATCTATTATCCACCGGAAGAACCCTCCACACCAGAACCAAGGAGCATGATAGAAAAACCAGGACCACCAACTGCCACACAGGCAGCAGGAGAAGCGAGATATAGCTTGGATGAACGAACATTGTTGTTCATAGCCAACGGAGGCATGAGCGGACAGAGGCATGCACCAACAAAGAGGGGCTCAAGGAGCACCTCAACAGCCTAAGGGACCATGCTACAAGTGTGGTGGAGACCATTGGCTGAGAGACTGTCCTCATGATGAAATCATTAGGGTCAGAAAACGAAACTACGATTCCTGTTAAGGTCTTGACGAGAGCCCAAACAAGGAAAAATGACAATCAGCCCAATAGAAACGATGAAAATCAAGAGGAAATCAAGACTGACAAGTCTAGCGTCAGTTGTGATAATCCTTGGAAAGAACGAAGAGAAAAAATGAAAGCTAGACGTGAGCGAAAACAGAAAGCTGTAGAAGCTGAGCTAACAATGGCTCGAGAGCAACTTAAACAGCAAAGAGAGTCATACTCTCTAAAATCGACGGAGGGACCAAGGAGCGCAAGCTCAGGAGGGTCTGTATTGGTAGATAAGGTCAATGAACCCTTAGATGCAATCTTGCAAGCATATGAAGCAAGATTGAAGAACAGACAGACTCTAGAGCAAAGGTGGATGACATATCCATATCCAGAGATAGAAAAACAGAGACTAGAGATGTGCAAGCAGTTGATTGAAACTGCACAAGCCTTACTAGAGCCTCCACCTATGGAAGTGAGGGATAGAATAATCAAACCACCAAACAATGAAACACCTATCAAAACTGAACAAAGGGTACCTGACAAGATAGAAAACGTTAAATCCTTGCCTGATGTAGAGGATGCAAGAATCGTGCCTAATAGCACTGATGAATCACTCAAAGATTTTCCACCATATACACCCATTGTGGAAGAAAATTGGCCTAAAGAGCTATGGGAAACGGTGAGAAAAGCTCAAGAAAAATATGAGACAAAAACAATCAAGTCGGCGCCTTTCTCGGAGTTGAACTTGAATAAGCCTCCATGGGATTTAGACGCTAAATCATTTCAAGGGGATAATGGTTCAATTGCATCCGAAGATAGCAGACCAGCATCACTCAGAACTTTGCCGCCATACATGGGAGACTACGAGGCAAGGTCGGAAATTCGAACGGTACCTTCTCAAAGAATAGGAGGGTCAAATCAATTGGACACTAAAATTTTGACAAACTTGTTGTCTACTATGGTCAAGTATACAATCACATTGGCAGAATTGTTAAAAATTAGGCCAAGCATGTGGACGGAAGTGGGCAAATGTCTTGAAAATTTTGGTATAAGGACGCCTCTTAAGTTCTTCGAAACTGAGCTTAATGACACAGAACCGAAGAGAGACAACACTAGACCAGTGCCTCTCAACAAGGTCGGAGAGTATTGTGAGGGTGAAGACGGAAACACTACTCTATCAGTCAAGTATAACGGCATAGAGACTAAGGCCATACTTGATAGTGGAGCTGTCATTGCCATTGCTACCAAATTGCTATGGGAAAAATGGGAAAAACCGGCAATACGAACAACTAGAATGAAATTGCAACTAGCGGATGGGCACATAGGAAGGCCTATAGGATTGCTTGAGGCAATTGTGGTATCTTCATGTGGCATAGAGTACGAACATACATTTTCCATAGTAGATTTCGGCAAGAAAAACAATTATGACATTATCTTTGGTAGGCCGTTCATGAGGCAACTCAAGATGGTGCAGGACTGGGGGTATGATTATTTGTATCTAAGACATGTTGAAACCACTACACGTGTAAATATGAGGAATCATAGCTACCATGATGTCACAAGAACACCTGTGGAAGAATTCGACTCAGCCACCATTAGTGGATCAGAAGTCCCAGCGTGGTTGTGTAAGAAAAAGGAGATATGGATGTCCGGAGCATCTCAATGTGCGGAGCATCCCAATGTAGCCTATGTACAAGAACCCTTCCTTGAAGAGAAGCTTGAATCCCTAGAATGGTCTCAAATTTTGGCTACATTGGATGTATGCGTCAATGAAGTCACTCCCACAAAATTTTGTGACGAGAATGGCTACGATATCGTACCATACTACATGTTAAGCAAAATTGTGGAGCAAGACGAGAACGAAGGAGACACCGAGAATACGAGGGTCAATCAAACAAAAACGAAACTTGATATTAAGATAGTGGGTTATGTGGACATCCCCACTAAAACATCAAGCAGAATGGAGAAGAATTTTATGATTCTTCTGATCAATGTGAAAACAAAGATAATGCGGATGACGAGAGGTCGGAAAATACGGAGGAAGACGACCATCAAGATCAAGACAATGACGTCTTTTACAACTTCCCGAACCAAAGTGTGAGACGCCAAAAAAGATACAAGAGTAGGCGACACCATAACAGTCGACCAACTAGGCTCAGACCTATGCCTGAGTTCAAGAGCAAAACACATTTCCTTATGAACATTCATGCTGTTGATTGTGCTAAGGATAAAGTGTCAGGAAGATTTCTTAAGGTTGCTCAAGATCCAGGTTTTAAGGCAAGACTGTTAAAACTTAAGAAAACCAGCAAGGAAAAAAAAAGAGTTGCAAGGGAAATATTGGATGTCTTTGGAGGTCCAATTATAACGAAAGTTGAGCGGAAAAAGAAATACAATGATTTGAAAAAAAACTGAAAAATTTATGGACAACAAAAATGGAAAGTAGCGATGGATCGAACGTAGTGATGGGAGTAAAAAGATAAATGTACCTCCTCACTATTATAAGTACACCATTCAGGAGAGAAAATTGGTGGTCCAGCAATCGATGAGAGAGCCTAAATCCAATGAGTCCTATGATGGGCCAGAGAACGCCAAGAAAATAGACCTATCAGAGGCGGGAGAAAGTCCTCGACCTGCTTACATTGCCACAGATCTAAGCCAGAAGGAAGAGGACTTATTGATCAAAACGCTTAAAGAATTTCGTGATGTATTTGCCTGGTCATACAAAGATCTGAAGGGGGTGGATCCTAACATTTGTGAACATTCGATCCCTCTGAGTTGGATGCAAAGCCAAGCAAACAACGTCCGTACATGTACAATGAGACATTCGCCAAAAGGATCAAGGATGAGATAGACAAACTTATGGATGTTGAATTTATTTATGAGATAGAGCACACTGACTGGGTGTCGCCGATCGTGGTGGTACCTAAGAAAAATGGAAAATTACGAGTGTGTGAATCTCAAGAAGGTAAATGCAGCAACAATCAGGGACAATTATCCTCTCCCTATCACGGAACACGTCCTGGAACGAGTAGCAGGCAAGCAGGCCTATAGCTTTATGGACGGATTCTTTGGTTATAACCAATTGGGGGTCAAACTAGAAGATCAGTACAAAACAGCATTTGCAACAGAATGGGGCATATATGCGTTTAGGGTAATTCCATTTGGCTTGACCAATGCTCTAGCCACATTTCAGAGATTAATGACACATGCTTTTAAATAATACTTGCAAATATTCTTGGATAGTTACATGGATGACTTGTGTGTCTATTCTCTATTGAGAGAAGACCATATAGATCATCTTAGAAAGGTATTCGAAAAATGCAGGACGTATAGGATTTGCCTCAACCCAGAAAAATGTGTATTCATGGTACGGCAAGGTAAGATCCTAGGCCACATAGTATCGGCTAATGGAATTACCACTGATGAAGACAAGGTAAAGGTGATCATAGAATTGCCAAGACCAAACATTGTACGAGAGGTACAATCATTTATGGGACATTGTGGATACTACCGACGTTTTATCTACGTGTATGCTGTAATAGCAAAACCCTTCTATAGTCTGATCACAATTTTCATATGGACCGACGAATGTGAGGAGTCATTCTAGAAATTAAAAGAGGCACTGGTATTTGCACCAATTCTAAAAGCACCAGATTGGTCAAAGATTTTCCATGTACATGTAGATGCTTCAGCATTTGCAATAGGCTGTATATTAGCACAACCAGGGGAGGGTAATACAGATTTTTCCATCAGTTATGCTAGTAGACAACTCAACAGTGCAGAGAAGAATTATACCACCACTGAAAGAGAAGGATTGGGTATGATATACGCGGTAAAGAAATTTCGTCATTATTTGATTGTGAACAAATTCACATTTTTTGTGGATCATCAGGCACTTTTGTACTTAGTAAAAAAACCTTGTAACACGGGATGAATTGTACGATGGTTTAGTGTTGCTGGAGTTTGATTTTACGGTAGTAGTAAAGAAAGGAAAAACTCATCAAAGAGCAGACCACCTTTCTCGATTACTACATGGCGAAAAGGCTACTGGTATAGATGATGATCTCCCAGACGCATACCTGTTTAATATAGAGATGGTACCAAAATGGTCAGAACAGATTATTCCGTTGTTGACATATGGAATGAATCTTGATGAAAGACACACAGTGGAAGACGTTAGACAAGCACAAAATTACACTATGCTTGCGGGAAGAATGTATCATCATGGTAACGATGGGATTCTAAGGTTGTGTATAGGCCCAGAGGAGTACGACGCATATCTAGAGGAGGCAAATACACAGACAGGGGGATTTCATCGAGGAAATCAAGTAACCTATGAACGATTAAGAAGACTTGGAGTGTATTGTCTTGGAATGGCAGGCGATGTAGCTAATTACATCAAAAAATGCAACTTCAACACAACCAATACCACTGTGGATTATGCCACATTATACCAAGTGACGATAGCACCCGCATGGAGTCATGCTATTGTGGAATATTTAACTAATAAGGAGTTACCAGGAGATTGGTCTAAAGCCAGACAAAAGGCTTTACAAATCGAAGCGAATAGGTACACCATCATTAATGACCAATTGTATAAAAGAGGAATTGATGACCAGTTGAGGTTAGTTCCTCATGAAAATGACTACTTTCCATTATTGGAGCAAGCTCATGCAGGCATAGCAGGAGGTCATTTTTCAGGGGAGAGAACCGTAAAAATCATTATGGTTGCAGGCATATGGTGGCTGACCATGATTCAAGATGCAGCAGAATTCGTGAAAAGGTGTGATGAATGTCAACGCACTAAGGTGCCAGTTAAAGGAGACGACATGCCTTTAAGACCAATGATGAGTGCTCGAGCATTCGCTAAATGGGGATTGAACTTTGTTGGTCCTATTACTCCACCAGCTTATTGTTCACAAGCACAATACATCATAGTGGCCACTGATTATATGACCAAATGGGTGGAAGCAAAAGCCACAACGAAAGCAGATGCTAGAACCACGGCACAATTCTTATATGAACATGTGTTTACACGATATGGCCTTCCAATCGAACTAGTAAGTGATAGAGGGACACACTTTCTAAATGAAGTTATCGAACATCTCTTGATTGAGCTTATGGTAATTCATCGCAAATCTGCACCCTACCATCCACAAGCCAATGGCCAAGCGGAAGCGACCAACAAAATCTTGTGTACAGTTCTTACGAAACTGGTTAGTGAAACAAGGACGGACTAGGATCAAATGCTATATTCAACATTGTGGGCTTATCGAGTTGCATATAAAACAACACTCAATGCTACACCGTTTAATATGGTGTATGGTTTAAATGCAATACTGTCTATTGAATTTTTGATTCCAACGCTAAGGGTAGCTAAACGGTTGGACTAGATGGGCCATGAGCTTTCAGAAAGGTTAGATGACCTAGAAAAACTAGATGAGTTACGACTCAATGCGGTGTCAAGAGTTTTTTGGAGCAAGGGATTGCGCATATGTACATACACATGCATGGTGCATCAAATGAAGAATTGCCCATTTTCCAGAGCCAGGTGGTTACGTGGGGCCCACATGTGTACAGGTAGGACAGCATGTACATAGTGCATCGATTTTCACTATCACCAGTACCAGTATGTTTTTTCTACAATAATGAGGAGTTTATAGCGCGTAAAACTTCTCGAGGAATCTATCCGCAAGCCGACGACCTGAGGTAAGCAGGTGCGTCAGATGGCATCTAGTGGCGTCAGGAGGGCGAACGGGGTCAATATTTGCACGCGGATGAGGACGGACACAACGTGGGTGTTTTCTTGTGAGAGTTATGCAGAAAGGTCATCATTAGGACCACTTTTTGGGGCCACTTCACGAGGTTGCGAGATGCATTATTGAAAAGAAATGAGTGCCAGGTGTGCGGATGATGCAAAAAGGTGACAACTATGCACTGCGAGGTCAGTTTTTGGCCTATTCGGGGTCCGTTTGAGGTCATCTAAAAGGCCAAGGGTGCCCAACTAATAAAGCTAAGTGTGGGAACTGAAAAAACTGAGAGAAGACCAGAAAAATGTGGAGAAGAGAGGAGGAACAGCCGCAGGTGTGTTTTTGCTCATTTTGGAGCCTGTTTTGGCCGTAAACTGCTCATCCGAGGTCGGATTTGAGCACTTTGACATTGTAGACTAGGGTTTTGGGCCGTTCCGGACGCGATGGCGCTGTCCATTTCGCCAAATTACTCACTCTTTTCCTACTATTTTTCTGTGTAAGTTTCTCCTATGAGCGAAATTTCTGCTCTAGTTTGTGATTGTATCTGGCTTATTTTACCCATATTGTGTGAGCTATTTGCCCCATTGGTGTTGGCCCAAGCTCAATTGTATCTAAACATCATAAATTCTTCTCTTTTGGGCTGAGTTTTTTGGGTGTGTGTGTGTGTGTGTCTGTGTGGAGTGGGCAAGTGGATAGTCTCTCTCCTCTCACTCCAGAGGTGTGTTCCCTGTCTCGGCCAAGTGTGTTGTGTAAGCCGAGTGGTGCCCCATAGTGTGTGTGTGTGTGTGTGTGTATCATTCCAAGAGTGTGTGTCGGGTTGTTATAGAGGCGCTTTGTGTGTTTTCATCCCGCTCACATCCTTTTGGTGGCCCCACTGAGGATCTTCTTCGAGTACCTTCTGCTTCGAGCTTTGAGCTTCGAGATTAGTGATTACAGGTTACAGGGATAGATACAGGTATAGGTGATTCACACAGGTACAGGTAGCTGGAGTACAGTGATATACTAGAAGTGGTGTCACTTGCAGTTGTTGTGGGTATGCATCACTTGGCGCCTATTTGAGCGCATCGTCTGCTGGATTGTACGTTACTTGTGGAAACTGCCATTGTACGCATTTGTGGAGCCATATTTGGTTGTATTTGGCAGTCCTAGCCATTTCTGAGACTTGGTTTGGAAGATAGTCATTTCTGAGACTTGACTATACGCAATTTGCATTAGCCTTCGTGTGAGGGTCGATAGCGTGAGGTTTTTATTGAGCTGGGGGATTCTCAAATGTGGAGATCCTTTCGGTGATACAGGTAGCTGGAGCACCCTTTTCGTGACCTCGCCATAGGCTATGTACTAGTGAGTCCTATTTGATGCTCGGGTTCTATTGTTGACAGTTTATGCATACATATACAGTCTATATTTTGGGTTCACACTGCTCTACTTCTGGGGAAACTCTGTCAAAATTTTTCCAAGTTATGATGGCTAGTCTTTTGGTCTTTTAAGGCATTTATGCTGTTATGCTGTTGAAATTCTGGCAAAATCAGAGGATAAGTCAGATGTGCTTTCTTGGGAGCTGCATGGTTGGCTTTAATGGATGATCAAAATGGACCTCAGTTCACTCCTTTTCATTTAACTCAAAGAATCCAGATAAATGTTCATGTGTCCAGGAATATTTTTTTCCAGCAGCGCATAGTCTTTATGTTCGGGCCAAGAAGATTACGAGAGATCCTGGAATGTCCTTTGCCTGTTGTAATTCCGATGATCAACTATGAAAACTCATTTGATGTGCATGTGTTTGTCCTTATCTAAAGTTGAGCTCCACTGAAGTTTCTGGGGATTGGGTAGTCAAAAGTTTTGGGTTCTTGCACGTGTGTTCAAAGGGGTTCTCAAAGCATTGTAACTTGGGTAGCCATGGCTTTCTCTTATCCAGATTTTCATGGAAGAAGTGATGAAGATGTGGAAGAATTTTTGGAAAAGATGGAGGTTGCCTGCATTAGCAACCAGATTCATGACCCTGCGCAGATGTTACGCCTTCTCCAAATTTGTTTGAAGAGTGATGCATGAGTTTGGTCCAAAACATTTGAAGAGGAGTTGCGTGCAGCGGATCCACCTGTAAGATTGAGTTGGGATAATCTAAGACATGGGTTGGAAGTGGAGTTTGTGAAGATAGAAGATTCTGACAAAGTGTGGCAAGAAGTACAGGCTTTGGTGCAGAAGGAAGGTGAGCCAGTAGATGCGTACATACGTAAGTTTTCATTGGCATCAGAGCGAATGTGCAAGGCCTTAGCACCACAGGTACCCCCACCTGACATGATGAAGAAGGACAGGTTCTTAGCTGGTCTTTGGGAGAATATACATAAGAGAGTGGAGCTAAAGAAGCCTAGGACATATGAAGATGCACTAGAGGTATCAAGGAACAAAGAGTGGAAGTTGAGGAAAATGAGCTAGTTAGGGGTGGAGTCTTTGCCCATGAGGTCTGAATTTCAGCCTATAGAGTCTTTACAAGGTCGCATGTCAGGGGTTCATCACGAACCAATGGTTCCTGTTACTACTCAGGTTATGCCAGCAGTGCAAGATGATGGGCTAAGGCAAGACATGAGGCAAATGGTAGATTTGATGAAGAATCTCAGCCTAAACATGCTAGGTCAAGTGGGAAATAATCGAGGTCGAGGGAGGTTTGCAAATCAGCCAGGAGGTGAAGAAAGGCCTAGGAATAGTGTTGGACAAAGCAATGGTAGGTTTTGGAGGCAGACGCCCACATGTTATTAATGTGGAGAGTTGGGTCACATCAGCCCACAATGTGATAAGCCCATAGCGTGAGGTTTTTATTGAGCTGGGGGATTCTCAAATGTGGAGATCCTTTCGGTGATACAGGTAGCTGGAGCACCCTTTTTGTGACGTCGCCATAGGCTATGTACTAGTGAGTCCTACTTGATGCTCGGGTTCTATTGTTGACAGTTTATGCATACATAGACAGTCTATATTTTGGGTTCCTACTGCTCTACTTCTGGGGAAACTCTGTCGAAATTTTCCCAAGTTATGATGGCTGGTTTTTTGGTATTTTGAGCCATTTATGCTGTTATGCTGCTGAAATTTTGGCAAAATCAGAGGTTGAGTCAGGTGTGCCTTCTTGGGAGCTTCATGGTTGGCTTTAATGGATGATCAAAATGGCCCTCAATTCACTCCATTTCATTTAACTCAAAGAATCCAGATAAATGTTCATGTGTCCAGGAAGATTTTTTTCCAGTAGCGCATAGTCTTTATGTTCAGGCCAAGAAGATTACGAGAGATCTTGGAATGTCCTTTGCGTGTTGTAATTCCAATGATCAACTATGAAAACTCATTTGATGTGCATGTGTTTTTCCTTATCTAAAGTTGAGCTCCATTGAAGTTTCTGGGGATTGGGTAGTCAAAAGTTTTGGGTTCTTGCACGTGTGTTCAAAGGGGTTCTCACAGCATTGAAACTTGGGTAGCCATGGCTTTCTCTTATCCGGAGTTTCATGGAAGAAGTGATGAAGATGTGGAAGAATTTTTGGAAAAGATGGAGGTTGCCTGCATTAGCAACCAGATTCATGGCCCTGCACAGATGTTCGTCTTCTCCAAATTTGTTTGAAGAGTGATGCACGAGTTTGGTCTAAAGCATTTGAACAGGAGTTGGGTGTGGCTGATCCACCTATAAGGTTGAGTTGGGACAATCTACGACATGGGTTGGAAGTGGAGTTTGTGAAGATAGAAGATCCTGACAAAGTGTGGCAAGAAGTACGGGCTTTGGTGCAAAAAGAAGGTGAGCCAGTAGATGCGTACATATGTAAGTTTTCATTGGCATGGGAGCGAATGTGCAAGGCCTTAGCACCACAGGTACCCCCACCTGACATGATGAAGAAGGACAGGTTCTTGGCTGGTCTTTGGGAGAATATACGTTGGAGAGTGGAGCTAAAGAAGCCTAGGACATATGAAGATGCACTAGAGGTAGCAAGGAACAAAGAGTGGAAGCTGAGGAAAATGAGCCAGTTAGGGGTGGAGTCTTTGCCCATGAGGTCTGAATTTCAGCCTATAGAGTCTTTACAAGGTCGCATGTTAGGGGTTCATCACGAACCAGTGGTTCCTATTACTACTCAGGTTATGCCAGTAGTGGTCACTACATCAGTGCAAGATGATGGGCTAAGGCAAGACATGAGGCAAATGGTAGATTTGATGAAGAATCTCAGCCTAAACATGCTAGGTCAAGTGGGAAATAATCGATGTCGAGGGAGGTTTGCAAATCAGCCAGGAGGTGAAGAAAGGCCTAGGAATGGTGTTGGACAAAGCAATGTTAGGTTTTGGAGGCAGACGCCCACATGTTATAATTGTGGAGAGTTGGGTCACATCAGCCCGCAATGTGATAAGCCACCAAGGATGGGGGGAGACATGTATCCATTGCCAAGACAGGTGCAAACTAGGTCAAATGATTATGGCATCGAAATTAAGGGAGACGAAGGAACCAATGGACTGACCCAGGAGGAAAAGGGAAAGACAAAAGTGCTAAGTGTAGTCACTTTGGAGAAGGCATCAAAGCTAGAGGATACATTAGTGATGCCTATTGGGAAGAGGACCACAGAGGATAAGGAAGGAAGAAGTGCCCCAGGTCCTAGTAAGAAGAAAGGAAAGAGCCATGAAGGCGAGGATGTCAAGGCCAAGAGGAAAAGGAGAGCTCGTCCAAAGTTTCATGTTTCAGATTTTCCACTAGGGGATGGGAAATTAAGCTATGACTTGAAGGAGGATCTGACGAGTAGGAAGGCAGATGTTACTTTTGGGCAGCTTATAGAGATGGTGCCTAAGCTAAAGCGACAGTGGAAGAGGATGGTTAACCCAATGGAGAAAGAGCCAGAGAGAGGTTCAGTAAAGGTGTTGGCAATGGATGAGCTACCAGACATTTGTCCAATAGTAGATGTGTGGCATAAAAGGAAAAATTTGGGACAAGGTTATGTGGATGGCGGAGCCCAAATATGCATCATAACACACTCATGCGTTGAGAAGATGGGTCTCACAGTGGCTGGGGTGTCAGGTTTTTGGATCAGATTGGCAAACCATCAAAAAGTAAAATGCTTGGGTGTTGTAAAGAGCTTAGAAGTGGATGCATATGATGCAAAGGCAGTGGTTGATTTTCATGTGATGCCAGCAGGGTTGGGATCATATCCTATTATACTGGGTAGACCATGGTTAGGTGCAGTGGGAGCTGTTCAAGATTGGCGACATGGTACGATTAGCCTCTATGGAAAGACAGGTACCAAGAAGCTTTATAATATGGACACAAGGAAACGATTAGAGGAGCTTTATGAAGATGAGGATGAGTCTAGTGATGAAGACTCTTCCACGGTGACAGATGAGGATAGTGATAGCACTACCAGCAGTGATGAGGATGTTGATGTTGCATTTCTTTTGATGGACAAAGAAATCCGGGAGTTTGGTTTAGTTGCATTTGCGAATGAGGTTGAAGATGAAAGTGAAGGGCCTTATGAAGTGATTGAAGGGCGGATGCAAACCAAGGTTGAGTTGTCAAAGAAGCAGGAATTGATGACACAAATGATCAGTGGAGACCTCTCAACTATGGAGAAGGATATATATTTTCACATGCTGGCTAGTTTTCCTGATTTGTTCATTACTTCATATGAAGAGATCAGAGGGTTCAAGGGCAAAGAAATGCATATAGAGCTGAAAGAAGGTGCTAAGCCAGTGCGGGAAAGGCTAAGAAGGATGGGTCAAGAGCAAATGGAAGCCTTGCGAGAAGAGGTGGACAAGTTATTGAAGGCAGGGTTCATAGTCCCTGTGGAGACCACAGAATGGGTGAGTCTAGTTGTAGTCAGTCCAAAGAAGGATGGGAAGTGGAGAATTTGTGTAGATTTTAAACCCTTAAACGCAGCCACTAAGAAGAACCCATATCCTCTTCCATTCATCAATCAGATCTTGGATTCAGTGGCAGGTTATGAGAGGTACAGTGTGTGTGATGGTTTTTCAGGCTATTTTCAATTGAAGATTGCTCTTAAAGACCGCACAAAGACAACTTTCATTACGCCATGGGGCTATTATTGTTACACAGTATTGCCGTTTGGGTTGTCAAATGGACCATCTTTCTATCAAGAGAGAGCAAATTGGGTATTGGAACCATTCATTGGTAGTTGTGTTAAAGCTTTTATGAATGACTTCTGTGTTTATAGCAGTAGGACTGAACACCATGAGAAGCTGCAGATGGTATTGGCTCAATATGATGAATGTGGAGGACAACTAAATCCAAAGAAATGTCATCTAGCACAGCCAAGGGTGAAGTTATTGGGCCATATGGTGTTAGAAAATGGCATTGAGGTTGATCCAAATAAGGTTAAGTCTATTATTCTTCTTCCATCACCTACGAGTACGAAGCAATTGGCAACCTTTATACACAAAGTGAAGTACATGGCAAGGTTTATTCCATTGTCTTCTCAGATTCTTTATCCATTACAACAAGTGGCAAAGCATGATCCATTACAATGGAATGACAAGTGTGAAGAAGTGTTTCAAGAGGTGAAAGAGGTGTTAGGGGGGTTGTCAGCCATGCAGGCTCCTGATTGGGAGAAAGTTTTTTATGTAAATCCCTCAGTAGGGGATGATGCCATTGGAGCCATGCTATTGCAAAAGGGGAAGGGCAGCCATTATATGAGGCCAGTGTATTGTGCAAGCTGAGTGAAGTTGGTAGCGAAGAGAAAGTTCTCGGAAGTAGAGCTAGTGATGGCCAGTGTAATATTTGCTTGTCGACGATTTCGTCATTACTTGCTACCATGGCCTTTTGTTTTCTTGACGAGTTATGCCTTTTTGCCACAATTAATTAATGGTACTAACATGTCAAATGTGGTGAAGAAATGGGTAATTGAGCTGCAGGAGTTTGAGTTCTCTTTTCTAGTGGAAGATAGTACAAGGGCTACCCTAGCTGATTTGTTGACCTACAAGGAGAATCCCCTTATTGTTAAGGAAGAGGTGGTGAGAAAGGTAGTTAAGGAAGTGCCACAGATCAGCAATGCACATGTGTTGTTCTTTGATGGTTCATACAGAAAGAGCCATGATGCAGCTTCAGGGGGTATAGCACTTTATGATCCAGAGGGGAAGCTAGTATGCAAGAGAGGGTTCAAATTGGATGCTCATAGTAACAATGAGGCTGAATATGCTACTCTGGAAGCCGGATTACACATTTGTTTGAAGCATGGGGTTCGAAGGTTGAGCATAAAAGGTGATGCCTTGTTAGTGGTGAAGCAAGTGCTGGGTGTGTGGAAGAGAAAGAACACCTCATTGAAGGAAATGTGCTTCAGAATTAAAGGCCTATTAAAAAAGTTCGAAGCATGGAGCATCAGACACATTGAACGTGCTCTAAATGGAGAGGCACATGAAGCAGCTCAAAGCATGATTGGGGAGCTATTTGTGTTGAGGACCACTTTACCTCTTTATCATGGCCGGGAAAGTTTGGCTCAAGAAGAGGAGTTTTTGCTAACAGGAATCATTCCAAAGGAGATTCAGAAGTCTAAGAAGTATGGCTTTGTGCGTAGAGCATATAGGTACAAATTGATTGGTGATGTCTTATACATGAAAGGGGATGATCTCGTGTTGAGACGTGTACCTTGGCGGGAGGAGCTTTACAGAGTGTTGGAAGAGAATCATGAAGGCGCATGTGGTGGCCATTTTGCTCTAAAGATCACCTTGCATAAGATTTTGCAAGAGGGGCATGTATGGCCTAGTTTGCACAAGGATGTTCACCATTGGTGTAGGTCTTGAAATAGGTGTCAAGCATTTGGGAAGAGAGTGTTGAAGCCAGAGCTACGAAAAACCATTATGGCGTTTGATGTGTTTGAAAAGTGGGGGATTGATGCAATAGGCCCGTTACCTATCACAAGCAAGGGCAAAAGCTATATCTTGAGGGCAGTGGACTATCTCTCTAGATGGGCAGAGGCTATAGCAGTAAAACAGATCACTGCAAAGGATGTGGCAAAATTTGTGTATGATGAAATATGTTGCAAGTTTGGGGTGCCATTAGAGCTACTTTCAGATAAGGGGCCAGGATTTAGAGCTAAACTGCTAGACTTCTTATGCACAAAGATGAAGATTAGGCACCAGCATACCACTCCTTATTACCCGCAGTGTAATGGCTTAAATGAAAGATTCAATGGTGAGTTGGTACAAATTCTTTCTAAAGTGACAGAGCACCAAGGAAAGAATTGGAATTTGGAATTGCCTAGTGCATTATGGGCTTACCGTACTTCGGTGAAGACAGATACAGGGTTTACTCCATTTCATTTGGTGTATGGAAAGGAAGCACTATTGCCTGTGGAGGTAGAGTTGCCTGCGGTCAAGATGTTAGAGAAGTTTCTTGGGCCGCCTAGTGATCCATTCAAAGAGAGGCTCTTGCAGTTACAAGAGGTCCAGTTGGATAGGATGAGCGCATTGGAGCATTATGGGCAGATGCAGGATAAGGCTTTGGCAAAGATAAATGAAAAGATCAAAAGTAAGGGTATCAAGAAGCATGACTTGGTTTTGCGCTACAACAGTAAGCTGGACAACACCTTCCAAAAGAAGTTTCAAATTAAGTGGGAAGGCCCTTTCAAGGTAGTGGAGTGTTTCCCGAATGGTACATATCAGTTGGCTAACCTAGATGGGTTTCTACATAAGTCAAGGGTAAATGGATTGCGTCTTAAATTGTATCATGATAGATTGATGATGGTGGAGCAAGATGAGCTGTATGTGGATCAAGGAGTGTTGGTGAAGGATGAGGAGACTTGTGACGCTGTGAGTCTCATATCACTTTTTGCTGTTGCTGATCATGAATGATCTAGCAGGCTAGGGGATGGACAAATTATGTCAGGAGTTTTTTGGAGCAAGGGATTGTGCATATGTACATACACATGCATGGTGCATCAAATGAAGAATTGCCCATTTTCCAGAGCTAGGTGGTTACGTGGGGCCCACATGTGTACAGGTAGGACAGCATGTACATAGTGCATCGATTTTCACTATCACCAGTACCAGTATGTTTTTTCTACAATAATGAGGAGTTTATAGCGCGTAAAAATTCTCAAGGAAGCTATCCACAGGCCGAAGACATGAGGTAAGCAGCTGCGTCAGATGGCATCTAGTGGCGTCAGGAGGGCGAACGGGGTCAATATTTGTACGCGGATGAGGACGGACACAACGTGGGTGTTTTCTTGTGAAAGTTATGCAAAAAGGTCATCATTAGGACCACTTTTTGGGGCCACTTCACGTGGTTGCGAGATGCATTATTGAAAAGAAATGAGTGTCAGGTGTGCGGATGATGCAAAAAGGTGACAACTATGCACTGCGAGGTCAATTTTTGGCCTGTTCGGGGTCCGTTTGAGGTCATCTAAAAGGCCAAGGGTGCCAACTAATAAAGCTAAGTGTGGGAACTGAAAAAACTGAGAGAAGACCAGAAAAACGTGGACAAGAGAGGAGGAACAGCCGCAGGTGTGTTTTTGCTCATTTTGGAGCCTGTTTTGGCCGTAAACTGCTCATCCGAGGTCGGATTTGAGCACTTTGACATTGTAGACTAGGGTTTTGGGCCGTTCCGGACGCGATGGCGCTATCCATTTTGCCAAATTCCTCTCTCTTTTCGTGTTGTTTTTCTGTGTAAGTTTCTCCTATGAGCGAAGTTTCTGCTCTAGTTTGTGATTTTATCTGGCTTATTTTACCCATATTGTGTGAGCTATTTGCCCCATTGGTGTTGGCCCAAGCTCAATTGTATCTAAACATCATAAATTCTCCTCTTTTGAGCTGAGTTTTTTGGGTGTGTGTTTGTGTGTGTCTGTGTGGAGTGGGCAAGTGGATAGTCTCTCTCCTCTCACTCCAGAGATGTGTTCCCTGTCTCGGCCAAGTGTGTTGTGTAAGCCGAGTGGTGCCCCATAGTGTGTGTGTGTGTGTGTGTGTGTGTGTGTGTGTGTGTGTGTATCATTCCAAGAGTGTGTGTCGGGTTGTTATAGAGGCGCTTTGTGTGTTTTCATCCCGCTCACAGCGGTAGCAACCATTTTTGCAAAAAAAAGGCAACAGAAAGAGTTTTTCGACAAACATGTCAAAAACAAGGACTTTAAAACAGGGGACTATGTGTAGGTATACACCCTTAAACAACATGCCAAGAAGCTAAAGAAAAGAGGAATGGGGCGTTATTTAATACAAGAAATCTCGTCTAGTGGAGCAGTAAAACTGTCGACACTAGATGGAAAAGAAATGCCGAATTGGATTAGTGGGTGTCATTTGAAAAAGTATCATCTACCTCTAACTCCTGAGATGTTGTTTCAAGTGCATTATGGCAAAGCCTGTAGACAGGAACAACAACGAGTTCATGACCAAGCACAACAAGAAGCCAAGGAACACATTGCTAAGCGAAAGCAATTTCTAAGGACAATAAACATGGTCACACCAATGATGACTGAAGAATATCCTCTTCCAACATTCCAAACAATTGAAGCGGATATACAAAGTGAAGAATTAGCAAAGACAATCACAGACTTTATGGCTCAGGACGACAGCACCATTGACACTTTAGAAAATATGTGGTATAGTCCTTACATAAAAGCATATGCAGGCACAGAACAAGTAGAAATCTATGCATTGCTTGACACTGGAGCGAAATTGAATGTCATCAGCTTTGAGCTCTTTCAAAAACTTGGACCAATGACGAAATTATCAGATACACACAGGTTGAGAGTAGCATCGGGTGATGAGGTGACCACGTTGTGGTCTATTATGTTACCAATCACAGTGTAGGGGCACACGTACACTCATAAGTTCCATGTGCTTCCACCAATTAGATCAGCAACGCCGTGTATCTTAGCAGTGTCGTGGATGAAAGCTAACAAAATATTCATTGATTTGGATACTAATGAAGCACTGTTCAGAAATGAAAACTTTTGAGAACCCTTCTTATCATATGATAGATATATGTCAATGTGGAGACAGGAGTCAATACATCCGCAACGCATTAATCAAGAACAATCAAAGTTTGGATGGCAAGAATTGTATTATCAAAAACCAACAATCATGTAGGGAACCATGCAAGTTTGGGTACGACGTACAGATCTAGCTGAGGCACAATTTCATCAAGGACGGAAATATCAAGTTTGGCTCAAGCAAGACAGCTTAATTCCTGTAAAGGAGTTGACAGAAGAAAAGACAAAACACCCAAAGCCAACAAAGCTTCAAAGAACAATTATTAACAAGCAGAATCCGCAACGGACTATATTGGTATGGCGTCCAAAATTACCAATTCAGAACAAGCCAACAACAGAGGTATGGATGCCGAAGAAGACCAATGAACAGTTGTCTACAACTGTCAATGACAAGCTAGACCATACAGCCATCACGCGGAAACACGTAGCGTCCACAACAACAAACACGAGGATCTATACAACCAAAGTCATCACAAAGATATGGAAACGAAAGACAATTCAACCAGAACATGCAACAAAGAATACAACCATATTGACTTCAGCGGAGGCACAGCCAAAAGTTCATACACCTTGGAAGACCATCAAACAAAGAGAGACAGAATTACAACTTCTTATTGCCAAGAAAATCTGCCAGCCAACTCAGGTTACCACAGAAAACCTCAACGACGAATGCCAATAAGCGTATCGCTTATACCTTCCTCTTACACCGCATAAATTTTTTCTAAATGCATTGACTGTGCATGCATACAGGGCTACTTTACAAGGCCTGTATTAGCACGAGTTAACGCCCATGCACATCACATACCCTTGATGATACCCTGTCGTCCGGGAGGACTCCGACCAGGAGGGGGGGAGGCATTCCAAATGCAGACTCACGTCATATATTAGAGGGCAATGTTTGTGATTAATTTTTCAACCATTTTTGCGTTTTATTGTGTGATTTTTGGGAAAAGAACATGCCCTCATAATTAATCAAGAGTGGGAACCAAATGATCATATATGGGCCCCTAGGGGATGTGTATATACTGTAAAGCAAGTCAAAATTGGCCAAAAACAGTCGAAAAACAGCAAAAAATAGGCCAAGGTTGACGATTGAGAGCGAGAATGTACATAGATGAGAGAAAAGTGAGTTACAAAGTGTTTTGCTATTCATTGATATTTTTATAGGTTGGAATTGCTATTTTTGGGCTATTTTGGGATTTATTTGCTTTATTTTAGACATTTTCTAGCAAAAAATATAGAAAAAAATCCATAATCCAGATGGAAACACAACAGAGGAGACACCTGATCCGAGCAAGGTAAAGAAGACATAGAAAAAATATGGAGGGCGAAGGTGACAGGGCAAAAATGGCCACCGTCATGATGGGAGCTCCAAAAGGAGAAATCTGCAAAAATTGTAGAACTGAAGCAAATGAGGTCCAAATCAAAAAAAAATTGAGCCTAAACCTCATCTCGCAAAAAGCTATGGCCACAGGTAAAAGATGGGAAAATTCCATGTCAAAGCCTTGATCACATATAGGGAGGCTAGGCAAGAAATCTCTCATTTGAGTCATTTTCCATTGCGAGAGAGAGAGAGCTCCCTACTGCATCTGAGACTTCCAGGAGCTCATCCATCACGCACGATCACCAGATCGACATTAGATATGAGAGGTATGCTCGTCAACACTAACTCTAAGTGTTGTTTACTTCAGTTAGTCACAAAACCTCGCCAACACCACCATCACAACCTGTGCACACATACTATAGACCGGTTGTTAGGAAGACCTAGAGACCACCAAATGGAACCAAAATTGAAAGGCACGATGCCTATAGCTTAGGGATTAAGCCTATGACCTCGGAAAGAGCGAAGGAAGCCTCCCAGTAAACCCTAATTTCACAGGCCCTGCAGAAGGACAGCTGACCCAAAGTGATCGAAAATGAGCCAGAACTCATAGGCAGCAAGCCAATAACCTCGACAAATCGGCTGAATGGTTAGACCATGAAAAAGTCAGTCAAAACTGAGCCTAAAGTCCCTAACTGACGAAAACTGCGCAAAGCGTCACGAAACTCTAACGGGCCGACTAGGTGACCAAATGACACCAAATTTGACAGGGTACATCTAAAAGAGGTCAACGATGAGTTGGAATGTTGCCACTCAAGAAGAAGCACTTCCACGAGGGAAAACGCCAGCAACAGGCCAGAAAGACGTCCAAATGGTCGTTCTTGGTGATGTAAGCACCAAAAGAAGAACAACTGCTTCGACAAAAGGTCAAAAGGAAAGGAAAGTTAGCCTGAGTTATACAATGACCAGAAAGTACGACGACCATCACCTAAGTGGTCTACTCCGACTCCAGAAACAGCCAAGTGCTGCCAATAGGGAGTACACTTTTCCAAATTGGTTAAAATTTAATGTGTGTGTCTAGGAGAGCCTACTAACACCATTGTGGTTAACTAACATCAAAAAAACTTGTAAAAATGACTAGATGCTGAGTCTATCGCGATAGGCTTGCTCGTACACGTAGACACGTAAAATTTTGATTGTGACTTCATAAAGGGTACTAACAAGGCCTAATGACCCCATATATCAAATCAAAGTGCATATTTGCTCTATCTTGACTAAGTCTGAGTCTATCGCGATAGACCAACTACTCTTATCTTTGAGGGGATCTTTTCAAAAATTATCACAAGGATAGACTTGGGGAAGCATATGGAGGTAGTACACCAATTTTGGGACTCATATGACAAGAAGAGATAGACTTGATAGCAGCTCAGAGTCAGAACGGGACACCTCAAGGACAGACATTTAAAATTCACATGTGAGGGGTCAAGGGACCTTACATCAACTAGGAGAAGGCAGACAGATGACTACACAGCAAAAATATAACAAAATGACACTAAGTCTTAGTCTATCGCGATAGACTAAGCAGAATGACACAGGGCCATTTGATCAAAAATTGGAATCAATAGTTGTCTTCAACATGATGCAAGAGGTCTACCCACTAAGTTTGAGACCAAAACAACACAAAATAAGGGAGATAGACCAACATCTCCTTGGAGGGAATGTGGAAAAAGGAAAGTTGATCCAAAAGGGGGTCACCTGACATCCATTTGAGATGGAAATGGGATCGGTTCATATACAAGCCATGGGGAATCTGAGTGTGAAGTCACATGTGAAAAATAACTCCCCTCTGAGAAGATACTGATTCTATCGCGATAAACTCAGCAGGGTGTGAACTTGGCCTGATTATGAAAGTGTGACCATATGGAGAGTTTAGAAACCATATGCACAAGCATTTGGACACATTCTCCTTCATCAACAGCATTAATTTGAAGCCCTCAGAGTCAGACACTGAAAGAACTTGTCTATTTGCTAACATTTTTCATTAACTCATCTTGGGACTAAGAGGGCTCACCTAGATGCATGCTTAAGTGATAATCAATTTAGAAAAGAAGTACTATGTTTGTACATTAACCATTACTTGTAAATACAGGATCCATGGATGCTTCTCCGGGAAAAATAAAAGGCAAGAACCTGGAAACGGAGGGTGCAAAACCCTATACACTTCTACACAATTCATTAAAGCCAGCAGCCACATGGATACCTGTAGACGTGCAACAGGCAGCAGCTTTCCGAATTTACCAAGGTTCCTATGTGGATGACAAAGGAAATTTAGTGGATACAGTAATGATCCCCAAGGAGGCAAAAAACAACCTGAAAAGATCCCCGCAAAGATCATGGCTGAAGAAAGTTGGCTTATGGAACTTTGTTTCACTACCACCAGTGGGGATAGATTTAGAGGGTACAACAACTAATTGAGACTATCTAAGAAGACGGAACTTGCAGGGTTGCAGGCATGGATAATGAGATGATGGAGATTCAGATCACCAAGTAAATCATCAAAGAAGCATTAAAATTGTCTGATCAGGGAGCCAACATGAGAGAAAGAAGGAAGAATCTCACAGTCTACCTGCAGAGATCCAAACTACCGTCTTTTGAACTCATAGCAAACCCAGAAGTGAGGGAACTGACATAGGTATGCAGTCAATGTTTGTTGAGCTACATCAAGAGACCGCCTAGATACACTACACCTCACGGGGTCATCTCAACAACAATGACCTGGGCTATGGGAATGACACATGATTTCTATATAGATCATGCATCATATCTATTTGAAAGTCACAAAGCTATAGCAGGACAAGCCAAATTACATTGCAGGAGGAGAAGTACTCACCAGAATGATATACCGTGCCATAGGAGCGGCAGATCAGCTACCACTTGCTCCTCAACAGAACGACTGGCTGGTGCTACGAGAGAATATTGAAGACAGACAACAAGGCGAGTACCTCCCTCTACTAACACCATTGGAGGACGCAGGATGGAAAGAGTCACTAGAAGTACACAGGAAAAAATGGAAGAAGAAAGAAAAGTTGAAGAAGAGAACTTGAGATTAAAGAAGCGGAAAGCGGAAATTGAGAACAACACCCGATTGCAGAAGGTAGCAAAGATGGAAAGAATGCTAGAAGGCTTTGTACTAGAAAGATCTCTACGAGGCGATGTAGGCGCCACTTGGAAACCCTCTAGTAACACTTACACATTAAGAACAAAGAATAAACACAATCCAGCTTTTGAGTTGGACCGGTTTGAGAGATACATCCAAGAGAGGAATGCTACGGATGAGCCAGAACTGCCACTTGAAGAGGAGGATCTCCAAACCTTGAGAGATCAATTGAGGCCAACTACACGAGATGAGGAAACACCACCTCCATCTCCAAGGCAAGAGATAAGTGAAAGGCAATCAACTCCACCTGTGGACTCTCCTCCACATTCAGAGAGCTCACATTGTGATGAGAGAGTTCCTACACCACCCAATGGAGAAGAAGAAGAAAGGACAAATGGCCATCTAAACACTAGAACAATATCAAACATTGATAAAGGCAAGCACATAGAGGTAGATCTGACAGGAGAAAAAACTTCCTCCTCTCAAGAAATTGAGTTGGAAGCTACTATAAACCTGGATTTACAGTCAATGGAGACTCTACTAAACCAAACGAGACTGCACAGTCGGTTGTTAGCCGTTGTTAGCCGATCAGAACAAGGCAAACAAAAAGAAATTGGAAACAACCCATCAAGAGGTTCTGAAGTTGCAGGAGCAAAGAGATGACAACCTTAAACTGATCAACATTAAAGATGCTGAGATCTTGGGTCTCAAAAGCAGAGTAAACCTCCTCAAGGAAAATTTACAGGAGTCAGAAAGTTTCAATGCCATTTGTGAAGATACAATCAATGTGTTTCTTGAAGATGTCAATGACAAAGATGGAGAATCCAGAGGTTGATGGCAGAAAAGCAAGATGCCCCGGAGACAGTCAAAAATTTACAAGTCATAATTGATGACTTACAAATTGAAGTGAAGGATTTGAGAGCAGTAACGGACATACAGGCAAGGGATATAGAAAGAGCAAAGAAACAAAAAATGCTGCTACCAGCAACACCGGTGGTCCAACCGCAAGAAGACGTGGAGGCACTGAAGAGAGAGCTGGAATTGGAAAGAAAACAGAGGTTAATGATGGCCAAAAGTTCACTTAGAGCTGGGGATCAGTTGCAAAGGCAAATCTCGGATTTACAAAGTGAACAACAACAAGGACCAGCTCATGACAGTGAAATAGAAAGCCTCGTTTCCAAGTCCATCAAGGAAGAAAATGAGAATCTGCACAATAGAGTAAAAGAGTTAGAAGAGGCTGCAGCCCAAAAGGAGATGGAATTTCAAACACTCCAAATCAATAATCGAACAATGGTTGCACAAATTGCAAGTCTCCAAACTGCAAAGCAACCCCAAGGGCATGTGCGAGTGCACATGGTGCAAGCGGCCATGGATTTGGCTGGCCTGGCAGAACTATATGGGGGTGATGATGACTATGAGGAAGGATCAGAGGACCATGGGGCCCCAGATACAGAGAATGATCAAGCTGGCTCCAACAACCAAGAAGAAGATGAAGATTCAGTCACAAAACATAAAGAGCAGAAGCTAGCCAAAGAAATGGAAAAGCAATCAAAGATGATGTGGTACAAGGCCATGAAATTAGAGAAGGAGATGCTACAAGCACTCTCCAGATCAGGCAAGACAGCAACAGAGCTACAGGAAGAGTGGAATGCCCCAATGTTACCCTATGTTCTGCTGAAATATGAAACACTGACACATCAACGGCAGCTAGCAAAGGAAGAACAAGTGCCACTATTTGAAGGAGAATTACAGGTTCGGGAACAGCAAAGCAAAATAGTAGATAGCCAGCCAAAGTGGAGGCATCAGTGGCTTTTGGATCATCCTAACAACTTGATCCCTTAGTCAATGCACCACCTGAGCTCAAAGATGATAGAACTTTTTGCCCAACACCCAGAATTTATACTTACAGCCAACATAAAGCCTTACAAAGCACAAATCCCACATGGCTGAACTATCCAGTTTTGCCAGGACCGGCCGAAGGAGAGAGAATATCCGGTTCTTACATGGTGAAAACCCTTCAGGGCACCATTGCGGAATTCGGAGGCTCTCCCGACCTGTCCTGCAAAATGCTTTGTAAAATAGCTCAGATGTTTTTGGCCTGTCTCACAGCGTTTTCAGAGAGCTGGACTTCAGAGTTCATGAATACGGAAAGAAACATATCGGAGCTATCATATGATTTAAGTGGGCCACCTACAGAGCCAATTTTGTATGCATACTTCAGACGGCTCATGTTTTTGCCCAGCTACCATCTCCAAACATTCGAAGAAGCATTTTACACCAGCTTCTTCATGTACAAGTCAAAAAAATTTGACCCGTTAATGGCGAGCGAATCTATGAGATACGATGCGTTTCTACATCAAATAAACCAGGAAGAAAGACAAAGACATTGAAGACAAAGCCAGTCATGTCGTGGTAGACATAAACTAGGAGGGGGAGAGTGTTGGAGCCCAATTTGTCCAACTTTTGTAATGAGCCCACCTTGTAAAGTCTATCAAATTCCCATTTTTATGTCAAAGACGTCTTCTCATTTTGATCCACTTGTCTGGATTATGTAAAGATTAATTACTCGGCCGGGACCCAGATGCGTTTCCACTTTGTAATTATGATGAGTAGAACTCAATTAAAACCCCATGTACATTTTGAGCTAAGGTGACTAAAGTATAAAGGTCACCTTAGAACCATTTTTTAACATAACATTTGAATGATTAATCCTATGTCGTACGAGTCTGAGATAGAGAGAGAGAGAGTGTGTGTGTGATCTTATCCTCTTCGCTACGCGCATCTCCCTCGCCGGATTCACTAAGCGACCACACCATCGCGGTAGCCTCTCCGAGAGCTACACACCGACGCTACGCATTCGCATCTTTGAGTTGTTCGCGAGCGACCCTTCCACGAGCTTGTTTTGCTTGTAAGTACCACAAACAGTGTCTGTTTTCAACAATCAAGTACTTTATGGAATGAGGGCAAGACTAGCAACGCATAGATGTTCATAGACTTAGGTTTCACACACTTTTAGGTTATGACCTGTGAGTCTATCGTGACTGTATTCGAGGTAGTTAGGGTTATAATCGGGTGAGATTGGACTTATAGGTAAGTGTATCCTAGTAAGGGGATAGCACCTAGCAAGTTTGAAGCGATTCTGAGTTCATTTGATGTGCAAACGGTGTTATGGGTGTTTAGGGATAGAGTGGGTTGAAGTTAACAAGGATTAGTGATTGATGCATCATAGAAGTGCGTATGTGTAGGTTGGTCTCAGCCTGACAAGCTAACGAGATTGCCTCTGTGCACCTACGGGTTAGTCATGTCACCGGATGATAAGTATGTTGTCTGTGTCGTGCTTGTGAGCATGAACATGGGAGTAGTTCGCCCTAAAACACATGGCCTAAAGTTGTGCAGGTGTTGCAGCTATTAAAAGGGGAGCTCGCTTATGTTTTTTCCCCAAAGATTTTCCTCTCTCCTCAATCGACAAGGCTCTCTTGGTAGGCATCTTTTAATTGGCTCAATTTTGGCCTTTTTTGGGTGAAAATGAGGTGTCGGTGACCCTTTGACAAGGGAATGGGGTGGGGGCAAGTGGCCGGGACCAAAAAAAGATGCCAGGCACCTGTCCAGCTGAGTGTAAACTCCCAAAATGCACCATTTCTCCCCCATGAAGCCCACGAGCCCCATTATGGCAAGCCTTGAGAGCGCCTCTCACTTGGATATACCCATAATGGGCTCCCCCTTTAGGCTATATACCCCCCACTCTCCAATTTTTCCTTCCCATGTGGGATAATCCCCCCACCACTGGCAACCTCCTCCCAAATCCCTTCTGCCCAACAAATTTCCAAATTTCCTCCAAAGCAGGAGGGATTCTCGTAGAAACTTCCCCCAAGCATAACTTGCTGCTCCGGTCACCGAATGACACACCGTAACATACGACTTGGAGGCCAAGTCCTTGGCTAATTCTATAATTCTCAAACCTCAGAATTTCTAACTCTAATTATCAAGTTAGCCCAGTTTCCCTTGTTGCATGCACTTGCAATCACTTTCTAAGTTGAGACCGCCCAATTCGGATGCTCATAACGCATGATGTACATGTCCGATTCACGAGCTATAAACCATGGCTGAATATACTTATTGAAAGCCATGTTTTAGAGACTCAAACAACCCAAAACATTAGCACCCAAGTTTGACAAAATCACACCTTTGTACATGATTTTTTACATGGTCACTTCCAAGACTTGCAAGGCTATGTACACATATATAAATGATGCTAGTGGGAAGGCTTTTTGGCATGGCCTAATGACTTGATGCTCATCCAAAAAATTCATGACATAGCTTGCCAAACCCCCTAGCCTGCTTGATCATTCATGACAAGCAAAGGTTCCTAGGAGGGTGAACAACTAATGCAGCTCATTCCGAGAAACCTCATTTATGTTCTCAGATGTCTCCACATTGTCTGCCTCCATTGATAGCATCTCATCTGTCACAATCGTCATCAAACGTGTCAGATATTTCTTCAATCTGTAACCATTTACATGATATTTATGTTGTGCACTGCTCACATCTGCCAGCTGATATGTGCCATTATCAAACTTCTTGACAACAGTAAAAGGACCTTTCCATTTGATTTGAAACTTTTTCTAAAAGGTATTGTCCAACTTACTATTGTATCGCAACACTAGATCACCCTTTTCAATTCCCTTATCCTTTATGCATTCATATTTTGCCGAGCCTTCTTTGACACTTCTTCATATTAGCTCAAAGGTAAAACTATGTCTAATTGCAAACATTGTAGATCCAACAACCCTTTTGCCCAAGTATTTGTTTGCTCTTCATCTCCCAATGACAATAGCTTGAGTGCAAGAATCTCCACTTCGATTCAATTGGCAATAAAGCTTTCTTGCCATAAACCAAGTAAAAAATCTTGTGCTCCTTTTGATAGCAATTCTGGAGGCCCATAATGCACAAGGCAACTCTGAATCCCAAGTCTTCCCATGTGTTTGGGTCATCTTTGTTAAGATCTTCACCAACTCTCCATTGAACCTCTCATTGAGACGATTGCATTGTGGATAATAAGGAGAATTGTACCCATGCTATATATTGAGCTTCTCGCATAAGAAATCAAACGACTCTTCTTTAGATCTCGGGGGATTCACTCTATATACAAAACAGGACGCCACCTGCTAGCGGACAACTTTGATAAAACCCCTATATACGACTCATATTATGAAATATGACCCCCCTTTCTATGCTTATACAAAAATCAATGAAGAAAACTATCATACCCCTATCTTACATATAGAATTTAGGTCTCACATGATCTAACTAAGTAAAACTAGTCAAAGAGTGTGTAGCAGAGTGACTGACAATGTACTAAGGAACCACTTCTATTGATAACTAGATGTACCCTCAACGTGTTTTAGTTTGACTTTCAAACTATGTGCTCGATCAGCCTGCACTCTCGCTACTAGTCCAATTGTGACCCATCCAAAGCTGGTGTAAATCAACCCTTGACCTACTCCAAATCAACCCTTATCTATGATTGGCTTGATGCAAAATTTTATGTGTGACTTGATAAAAAAACTTTTTCAAAAGTCATTGGAGTTCTAGTGCACACCGGTGACCATTCGTTACAAGTAATCAACCCGGGGAACTTTACCCCCCCTCCCCCCCCCATAAATATCATACCCCCTCCCTTAATTTTAAGCTTGAGAGATAAATTATTGGGGGCCTGCCCCTTACTTATACGCTTATGTAACTTGTAAATTAACCACCCTCCCCTGCACTTACGTGGTGCGATAAGTTTTCCATGGTGAATCCCCCGGGTCTCTAGATCCTGGTCCTCTATCACAAAGTAGCTCTAGGGGCACACCAAATTTGCAGCATATATGCTCATAAACAAACTTCCCCCTTTCTTTATTGGTAATCTGTCTGACAGCATTGGCTTGTGCCCATTGTGAAAAATAATCCACTACTATCAAAATGTAAGCATTTCTTTTGCTAGTCATACGTAAGGGTCCAATAGCATCAAGACCCCATTTTTCAAACACATCAAAAGCTAGAATTGTTTTCCGCAATTCGGGCTTCAAAATGATTTTTCCAATATTTTGGCAAGGCAAACACGACTTGCACAAATGGTTAACATCCCGTTGAATGCTTGGCCATACCTTCCTGCAAAATTTTATGCAACATGATCTTTATGGAAAAATGGCCTCCACAAGATCCCTCATGATTTTCTTCTAAGATCTTGTAGATTTCCTCTTTCTAGGGCACACGATGCAAAACCAAATGACTTCCTTTCATGGTAAGCACATCATCAAACATTTTGTATTTCTGGGATTTTCTAATAAACACATACTTTTTGGAGGATGGTAAACCTTCAGGTATGACACCTGTCAACAGAAAATCCATCTCCTTTGATAACACTTTCCTCCCATAATATAAAGGGGCATTTGCCTTCAGCACAAACACGCAAGTGATCATTTCTTGGGCAACATCATAAGCTTCTTCATTTTGAGACCTCTCAATATGCTGCAAACTCCATGCTTCAAACGTTTTGAGCAATGATTTCACCTTGAAGCATAAATTCTTCAGTTTAGGATTCTTATTCTTCCATACTCCCAATACTTTCTTACGACTAACAAGGCATCTCCTTTTATCTGCAAGCGTCTAATTCCCAATTGTAAAAAAATGTGGAAACCCCCTTCAAGATCCATGTACTTTGCTTCATTGTTACTTTTTGCATCAAGTTTCAGCCCTTGCTTCCTTATAAGTTTTCCTTGTGCATCATAAATGACAATGCCTCTCGAAGCAGCATCATGACTTCTTCGATAAGAGCCATCAAAATATAACAGTGAAGCATCAAAGATGGCAAGAGTCTCGACTTTCTTCTTTCGCACCACCTCTTCCTTAACCAAAACAAGAGTGTCTTTATAAGTGAGTAAATTCTCAAGGGTAGCCCGAGTACTCTCTTCCACCAAAAAGGTGAACTGAAACTTCTGAAGTTCAATAACCCATTTTATCACTGTTTTTGATATATTTGAATTATTGAATAAGTGAGGAAGCAATGAATAACTGGTGAGAAAGGTGAATGACTTTTGCAGCAAGTAGTCTTTGAATTTTGTGCAAGCATAAACCATATTGGTCATCACCAATTCAATTTTAGAGTAATTTCTTTCATGATGAGTCTTCACTCTGCTAGCATAATGAATAGGCTTCATATAATGAGATTCCTTCCCCTTTTGCAACAACATGGTCCCAATGGCATCATCTCTCACTAATGGATTAATATATAACTCCTTTTCCCAATCAAGAGCTTACATACTGGGAAGTGTACTCAAAACCTCTTTGACTCTGTCAAAAACATCATCACAGTCATGAGACCACTCCAAGGGATCATTCTTAACTGCTTACTGCAATGGATACAATAGTTGTGATGCCAAAGGTATGAAACGAGACATATATTTAACCTTTTGTATGAAAGTGTCCAACTGTCTGGTATCTTTTGGAGATGACAGTAACAACAAAGCCTCCACTTTCTTTGGATCCCTTTAATCCCATTTTCTGAAATCACATGTCCAAGAAGCTTCACCCGTGGCTCTGCCAAAGGATATTTCTTAGAGTTCAACTGACCCCCACATTCATCATACCTTGCAAAAGTCATATCAAGCTTTTAAACATGCTCTTTCCTTGAGCTGTATACACAAAAATACTCTATGAATCCTTTGATAAACTTCCCAACGAATGGGGTAAGGACCCAATCCACTTTTCTTTCAAAAGCTCCAAGCCCATTTGTCAACCCAAAGGAAAGGAAGCAAAAGCAGAAACAACCCCATGGTGTGATAAGAGTAGTCTTTTTCCAGTCTTCAGAAGCAAGGATAAGCTAAAAATATCATGAATAACCATCACAGACGCTGTATCTTTCAAAGCCAACCATTGCATCTAAAAGTTGATCATTGAAAGGCAAAAGGCAAGGATCTTTTTTGGTCACTGCATCTAATGGCTTGTGATCAATGAAAACTCTCAAACACCCATCTTTCTTTGGAGTGACCACTACAGGGCTCACCCATTCAGCATTATCCACTAGCACAATGAACCCTGCATCCAAAAGCTTATCCACTTCTCCCTTTAAAGCATTCATTTTCTCCTTACACATCCTTCTTAATTTCTGCCTTATTGGCTTTGCCCCTTCAACTAGCTCAATCTTCATAGGATCTCCAACAAGACCCCTTATTTCTTGATATGAAGTGATGAAAAGATTTGTTAGCCTGTCCAACATTGCTAAGTACTCCCTTCTTTCTCCTTGTGTCAGATCGGTACTCAACATATTTTGAATCAACTCTTTCTTCACTGGAAATTCCTGTCTAGGTTGCATCAACTCCTCAAGTTGCTCTAATCGTGTAACATTTAATGGCCTAAATAGCTTGTAAATAGAAAAAATTAACTTAACATAGTGAGCATTTCGTTAAGAACAAGTTCCTAATGAGCATAGAAGAGTGCTTGGTTGGAGCTAGCAACATTAGCATAACACATAATTAGTTTGGCATAACAATAATTTAAACAGGGAGAGAAATAGAACAATTGACAACTATTGAGGACCGGATTTACATGGACCGGTCCCCCCTCCATTAGGCTTTTGTATTATAGATTCTCCCATTAAGAGAGACTTTGTACAATACAATTCTTTGTGTTCCTTGGTAAAAACTCGTTGGTGCAATGAAGATGGAAGCTTCATACACCAAACTTACACGTGACAACACATAACATCAATTCCCTCACGGTTTCACCCAAGACCTCACACACCTTTGAAGATAGTGAGAGCTAGCGGGGTATGAGAGTAGATCTAGAGGAAGATAGAGTATTCTTACGAGAAAGAAGTATTTCTCCTCACATAATCACTCATAATAGCTTAGCATAGCTTAGTAATTAGCATGGTAGGGGAGATGAGCATGCATTGGAGCTTGTCTCTTGGTTGGATTTGCATCACAAGCCAAGAGTTTGTTGGTGTAGGCCTCCCTTCTCACAAGCTTGGAGTAGATGAAGAGCTTTCCATTAAAGCTTGAGAAGGAGATAGACTTTCTTTACTTCACCACATGAGCTTGTGTGAGTGTGCGTGGAAATAATGCCTTCACAAATCAGCTCCCTCTCTCATCTTGGTCGACCCCTATTGCAATTTCCTCATGCTGGCTTCCTATTGGCCCTTGAAAAGCTTAGCCAATAGCATTTGAGCAAGCTTTTTACTCTTGTTGGCTTCCTATTGTCCTGTGAAAAGTTTAGCCAATAGCATTTGAGAGGCCCGGTCAAGAGCCTTGTGACAAGTGTCCATCCTTTTTCCCTTTTTGTAAAAGCTCAGAAATTAATTTAATTATCTGAATTCCTATTGGACCTTTTAGTCTTCTGGCCAATAGGAATTAAGCAAATTTATGGGTTGCTTAATTCTCATTGGACCTTTTGACTGTCCAATAGTATTTTAGGGAGACTAATTCTTATTGGTTGTTTTTTTAAGCATTTATAAAATAAGAAATTTAGTTTACACTAGTTGAGCCCTCATTGGTCCACCTCTATGTCCATCCAATAGGATTCATACAAGAATTGGGGGTTTTCCTACATGCTTGACATGTGTCATATTTGCTTTGTGGAAAGGTAAACTGATGTGTGTGTGTGTGTGTGTGAGAGAGAGAGAGAGAGAGAGAGAGAGAGAGAGAGTGTGTGTGCTGTCTCTTTCCCAGCTTGCTCACTCTTCGGTCCTTTCCTTGTAGCCACTTTGTTGACTTTATCATTCAACACTTTAGTCTCACTAAGAGCAGTTCACATGGCCTAGGAGTAAAAATTTGGAACTTTAGCCTTTCGAAAGTCTTTAATGGAGTTAAACCTAAGGGTCTTTTAAAGTCCGTTGGTGCACTTTTCTCTTTAGTAGACCATCCCCATCTGGATCCCTATTTCCCCTCCTTTGGATCTCCTATTGAGACAAGTCTGACAACCTTTCCGATATCTAGCCTTGCTCCCCTTGGTATCTCCCCATATTAAATGATCAGTTTAATGTGAGAAAATCATTTGGGAAAGTAGATATTAGGTTTTTATGAGATTACCTCTCTCTTGATATCATAGTCGTCCTCAACTATGAGGTAGAGAAGATAAAGCCTAATCATTAGTCCGTTTGCTAGTGGGTAGAGGATCCCTATTTTACCCTACGACATCGTTCCATAATGGATGACTAATCCATTGGTGCTTGAGAGACTTAACTGCCGCAAGCATGTCTGCGCATTATTGTGTATCAATCTTCTCGTAGAGTGACAAGCTCTACTTGGTGTTTGGAACTACAAGATGTTATGTGCACTTGTGACCCTTTTAGCAACGAAAATGCATTGGGTTTTTATACTCCCGACATAGCTAAGACCGTCGCTAACAGCATCGCTACAAGAACATCGCTATAGCCGTCGCTATACGCATCGCTATATAGCGACGCATATAATGACGCTTGCAATCCTTTTGTAGCAACGCTTATAGTGACGTTGTAGAACCTTATATAGAGACGCTGATAGCGACGCTCGAGAGTAAAAAATTGAATGTTTCCAGAATAGGGTAAACCTAAATGAATCCAAGATAAGCCTAGATTAACCTTTGAGAGAAAGTGCAAGGTATAGACCCAAAGCAGTCACCCACAAGACAATATAATTATTAACTCCAACATGCATAGTATTGTTTGAAGAATAAAGATACAAAACTGACAAACGTAATTGGATGAAAGTAAATTGACAAAAGTAAATTAATGACAATTATACACATCAAAGGCAAAATCACTTGATTGTTAAGCTTTGCAATTGTAATAGTTACAACACAACTGTCATTATTGAGAAAATACATGGTTTTCCAATAGTTACAAAAAGATGTATACACGTCATCTTATTATACATGCGATGACAAAAGAAAACTAATGCTATCTAGCTATGGCTAGACTGACATCGTGTAATCAGACGTCTCATCGCATCCAAGCGACGTATCTGTCGGATTCTGCAGAAAAAAACATTAAGACTTTGTGTAAGTATAAACATATAACTACAAAACAAAGTATTTTCTTAGCTTATTATCAAAATACAAAAAATGTAAAAAAAGAAAGTGAAATACTAACCATGCCACCATGAGAACTCAAAATCTCCATCAGGGCGTTTAAGCTTTTGCTGCTGCGTACTCGTGCTCGTACGGTGTGGGGTCACATCTTGTCATCGACCACTATTCAAAACATACAAAGAATCCATTATGTTAGAATTTAAAAGTACAAATAGACATAAGTACCAAACCTAAAAAGCAATGCAAAAACACTTACAAAATCGGCCTCAAATGATGCCCACATGCCACTCCCCAAGTGGTACAAGCTCCCTCTCTACTCGTGCTTTGGCTGCCTCCTTTTGTTGCTTGCACTTGTCAAGATTCGCGTGCATTGCTCGCTTCGCATTCTTCAAATCTTCTTTGGCGAGCCAATCTAATCTGTTCTACCCATACTTTATTTCTTTTTGTACTTCAGAATGCTTGTGCATGAAGTATTCGCGTATTTGAACCTTCATCAGGTCTTCATTGAAGCGCTCATACCGACTTGACACGAGAAACTCGTCATGCAGCATGCTGATGACTCTATCTTTTAATTCATTTGGCACTTCACTCTAGGTGTTTAGTATGTAGTGTCAAAACACCTGAGAGCAAAGACCACGCATGTGCGAGGTCATCTTCTTGCCTTCGTCATCCAAGATGATGCCGCCAGTGATGTCGATCAAGTACGGCAAGCCTTCTCGCCTGTGACGCGTGAACCTGGGTGTCTCGGCAGGGGTCTCTAGCGGCGTCTCGATGGGGGTACGGGCGACAGGTGTCTCCACTGGAGTCTGGGCTTCAAAGCAAGCATCAAGTGTCAACTAGGGTGACTCCCGAAGGAGTAGCTAGTGGTGTATAGACAGGAACATCTGATAGCCGTGCAAAACCTAGAGTAGATAGCGATGCCATGGATGGTGTGGGTGCAGGCAAAGAAGGGGAAGGTAAGGAGCCTCGTCGAACATGAGGCGGTGTTGAGGCATCAGTGGCGGCATCCCCACATCAACCACCGTCGCCACCACTACAACGTCGGTGCCTAGACAAGTGTCAAGATCATCTTGTCGACACCAAAGCTTCTAAGTGCACTGAATGATCCAAAATAGAGGGAGATGCTGAAGGAGTGGAATGACGTGATGGTGCTCTAGAGAGATGATTCTCCTCGTACCACCTCCTCTGCTGGTGTGACAAAGAAGAAATAAACTCATCATCATCCATACCTGCATTAAACACAAGAACATTTAATCTTAATATTGAATGGAGAAGAAAACATGGACAAGTTATAATCTATAGTATAGATAATAGGGAGAGGGATTCTTGTGTAGAGAGAGAGAGAGAGAGACTCTTAATGGGGAAGCAATCCTGTGTAGAGAGATTCCTGTGAAGTTCTTGTGAATTTGTCTCCCGTGTGCATTCTACATATCTTGTAAAAGCTATGTCTTGGACAACATGCCTTTTATATGTAGCTGTGACAAGACACTTTGGTCATACATTAAATTTCTCTTCTATTTGCCATAGTTTCCTCGATTACTTGCGACAAATATTTATCTATTACGAGAGAGAGATAGAGAGAGAGAGAGAGAGCGGTATGTCTAATCTATTTTGTATATGCAGGTTTCTATATTCTTGGGCAATTGCAGATTCTCAGACTCCATCAATATGAGTGATCATGGCAGCAGTAGTGCTCGCCCCAGCAAGGCAGACATAGAGCGCTTCTTAGTGTCTCTTTAGCGCATCTACTAGATCTAGTGGAGGGACGAGCGGCATCTATGAGCAAAGACGGATCACCTCCCTCGCCATTGCAGCCTCAGCCTCCATCGCACTCGGAGCGCAGTGCTACGTCAGCCTCGAGCTGACGTAGTCGGCATATCAGAGTGTGTGTGTGTGTGTGTGTGTGTGTGTGTGTGTGTGTGTGTGTGTGTGTGTGTGTGTGTGTGTGTGTGTGTGTGAGAGAGAGAGAGAGAGAGAGAGAGAGAGAGAGAGAGAGAGAGCGAGAGAGAGAGAGAGAGAGAGAGAGAGAGATTGAGAGGGGGAGAGAGAAAGAGGGGAAGGGAACATGAGAGGGAGGAGAGGGAAGGAGCATACTTGGAGTGGAAGCAATGACGATTAAACACAATTCAAATTTCTCAAGTATAGCATATAGACAGGAATGGACAAAAAGCCATGTGAATACAATATATATTATAAAATGGAGCAAAAATGTTCAAATACAATGTTTATGTCTTTAAGAGATCTCTCTCTCATCCTCGCATAGATTAGCATAACTCCCTATGTCTATATAGAGCTCTCCGTTTAGGCAGATGTCCTCCATTTCATCTTGTAGATCCTCTGCACGCACCCCATAGAGAGTAGCAACTTGATGCTTGTCTAGCACCACCTCAGCGGCTTCTGACTGAGCATCTTCTCTGATCTCCTCCATTGATGCTACTGTGATTGGCACATGGTAGCCCTCATACATCCGTGCACTATGAGGGGCTACCTCTATGACGTACCACCAGTTTGATGCAGATTTTGTAGGATGAAATATCACCTACCAAAGCCACATAACCTACATGAGAGCTTCCAAGTACATAACTTCTAAAATTGGATGTTAAATATTTACAAACTTACTTATTCACAATGCTCGGATAGTACGAAAGTGTCTATTAGGTCGGTCCATTTTTTAGTTGAATCCACCTCAAGGAAACCAGACTCTTCTCTGTGCATAGTAGAGTTGCGACCCTCCATGTTTATCTTGAACCATTGCACGTCAAACAAGTCTACAAAAAATCCTCTATAATTGATCTTCAAAATCTATTGTATCGTGCTGAAGTAAGTGAGTTCTGCCACCATAGGATCTCCATCAAAGGACCGTCATTGACTAGAGTGTTCAAATTTTGCCATGATTCCACAATCTTGTGTAAAACGCTTTTTGTCGATGCGTTCCACCCTAAAATGTCAACCTTTACACCATGCTGTTGTGTATGACTTATACTACAATCAACAAAGATTATGAGTGCCCGTTCAAACATCTAGAAAGTCACTAGTCGTAAATTGCAAACTTACCTTGGTCGCGCAACCCCAAGAGTACTCCCACTGCTCCTCAGTCACTTCTTCACCTCACTGTTGTGCACTTTTCAATTGGTTGTGCAACCATCTTAAGCTCATAAATGTTGGTAGGCTCTCCAGACCCGCCGGATAATGCATCAGCGGTCTTCTTCCCCATCTCCACTAGATTCGTGCCCTTTGTCGCTTTTGTTTTGCATCCTCGTATTGTGAAATCCACTTTTGCATCATTGGATTGTGAAGCATGCAAAATCGGTTGATTTTAGCCTTTAGATCTTCCATCATCTTCTTCTCAACACTGAGATTGCACATGACAATCCTAGATATGCGCTCATCATCTATGATTCACCATAGCATGTCTCGGGCTTTATCAAATCCGTCTAGCCACTCTCCAATGTAACCTAGGGACTCTGATACCATCTAAAATTCTCCCATGCTACCCTCCGGATGTGCCTTCTAACGCACATATCCCTTGACCGTTTTCATGAAACCTTCTTAAAAAGAACATCCATCTGGAATGTATTGTGCCAGCTATTTCCACCTCATCAACTATGTGAACAAGAAGATGCACCTGAATGGTTTAGTAGGAAAGTGTTTCTCAAACATGCACACAACCTCCGCAGCGTTTAGTTTGGTGAATGGTATGGAGTCTACATTGATCTCCTTTTGAGAGATCCATTGCACCAACTTCGCAAGTTTTTAGATTGTGTTACGGACGTCAGGAGACATACATCCCTCAATGGCCACGTGTAAAATAAACTACAAAATACGTTTAGCAAGGATATTAAAGTCCACACACGAATTTGTTACACAATTCCCACTATGATATATTCCACTTCAAACATACCTGACACATTTTATGCCAGTCGTGTGACTTCAAACCGATAAGCTTCCCTTTTTTAGTGAAACACGTTCGGAGTGAGTGCATTACGCCAGTGGGCGTCTGCACAAATTGAATGGTCTCTTTTACTTTGCATTCTTGGGCTCCTGTCAAAATCCATGGCGCTTAAGAGAGTTTTATCGATCCATCGAGTGCTGTCTACGGCCAATATTGCTCCATATAATCCACATTTCGAAGGTCAACCTGGCTCCCAAAGTATCTTTCTTTCCAATCAGATGGTCCCACAGGAGATTACCCACATTCTTGAATATGTGCATTGGATCGAGCAAGTGATTGATAGGCCAATATGGTAATTCGTACCATAGAGAGAGTCTCTTCATCCTGGGGGCAAACCGTCATCACACATCTCCGTCTGCTCTACCCATGCTTGTGCAAACATCCTTGGTGGCTCTCTTTCCAAAAAACCGTCACGTAACTCATGATTATCTAGAAGATATACTTGCTGACCTTCATAGATTTGCTTCTTCAGTGAGGGCACCCGACGTGCATTAATTCTAGGTCCACATGTGACACATGCTCTGTATCTGCTTGTTTAAAGCCCTGCATGTATACACATGACAATAGATAAGCTTGAGAAAAACCAAGATTTAAAGTGTTTGAGTTTGAGTGTAAATCACTTGAGCATTCTGTTAGTCCCGGAATAGTCATGCATGGTCCACATTAGAATGCCTCTGATCAAAGCATTCCGTCAACCTGTGTGTTGGCTCATATCCACCACTTCTATGCCAATCCACAATTGTTGTAGCTCTTCCAATAGTGGACAAAGATACCCATTTATATTCTTCACTTTATACCACCCCGGCACAATCAAGCTTAGAAACAGGTGCCCCTTCTTGGTAGTCAACCATAGGGGAATGTTGTAGTTGACGATGATAACGGGCCATACACTGTAAGATGTGGATATCTGACCAAATGGATTTACGCCATCTATAGCCAGGTCTATGCACAAATTTTGAGCTTCCTTGGAAAAAACCATGTATCGTCTATATGTTTCCAGGCTGCGCAATCTACAAGAATCCGTAGCACACCATTTGAAGATCTATTCTCCTTGTGCCACGATGCTAGGGCGGCCATGGACTTACATTTGAAAGAATACTTGATGTGAGGAAGCAGAGAAAAATGTCACAAAACCTTTTGTGGAATTTTTTGTCCTTGGAGATCTACTCGATATCTCTCGGAATTACATTTTGGACACTTCTCCATGTCTATGTATTCCTCTCTAAAAAGAATGCAAACATTAGGACAAGCGTGAATTGAATTGTAATATATCCCCAAGTTTCGCAAGATCTTTCTTGCTTCCTCTCTTAAATCTGGCATCACATTATCAACTGGCAATATGTGCTCTTCGAGCAATCTACAGAGTGAAAAAAATGCGGTACACTTGTGTAAGTAATCTATCAGATTATTATACATTTAGAGTTTTTTATTGAAGTAAACACATTGTAATAGATCACCTGCAAAGCGCTGTGACACTAGTGTCACTCCATCCAAACTTTGCTTGCATGTTGAGAAGAGCCAGGAGTGCCTTCAATCTAGACACACGTGTTCCATTATACAATGGCGTATCGGCTTCACTTTCCATATCATCATAGATAAGCCTTTCTGAATCCATGATCATCTCGATCATTTCATCGATCTTGGGCTCAAACATTGCCTCCTTTGGGAATGTGGTCTGCATGATCATCCTCCAAGCTGTCAAAGGCTACATCTTGTGGCCTTACATATGCTGCTTAACCAAAGCGCCTGCGAACATGTCTATTGGGTTGCAAGATTGCTGCCTGTTGGCCAGCGTCAAAGTCCGACGAGTTATAATTGGCAACAACTCGATCTATAATACATGGATCAAACTTGCCAAATTCGCGAACGTGCTACAAAGAAACACGTCTTGCCCGTCGCACAGTATGCTTGCATTGATTACAAGGACATAAGATCCTTGTTGAGAGATAGGTGTTTCGGTTGGATGGCCCCACATCCTCGTCACTACTCATAATGAATGTAAAAATCTTATAACCTGGACATAAATTTAATCTTCTATTGGCATCCTCTGTCTTTTATCTCTCTCTCTCTCTCTCTCTCTCTCTCTCTCTCTCTCTCTCTCTCTCTCTCTCTCTCTCTCTCTCTTTGTTCACACTGTAAACTACCTCACATTCTCTAGTCATGTCCGATCCCTGCACACCTCGGTCTAGAGGTGCACGGATATTAGATTCACCAGGTTATAATCTTGTCTTTATTGGTCAATGCCTATATTTGTGGGTATGATAAATCTACACACCCACGTCTACATGATAGTGCATGTAGTGCAAAAAATCCCTTTGCCTCTTCTCTAGCTGTAGAAATTCACACCATCTTAACATCTCTTCTTAGCAGATCCTTGTTCAAGGGATTACTTAGCACATTACATGTTGGCCTCCAATCTGAGTATCATGCCGTTGAAAGTTTTCCAACTTAACGTTGTCGAGAAATTTGCGGTCTTGCCAGGAAAGCACCGGGCTTATGGCTGTGAGAGTTTGTGAGAGAACTCAACAAAAACTATATGAAGGAGTTAAACCATAGATGCCACGAAGACTAGGGTTTGGAAAGAAGTGCAATCAAAGAAGACTCACTCTTTCTCTCTTGCACTCACACACACAAAGAAAGAACGCAAAAGAGAATGTCAAAACAATACGAAGATGAAAACATCAAGGCTATGGTCAGATCGTATCATGGGTAATATGAAAGGGTTAATGGATGAGTTAATGGCATTCAATCTTGGCTAACCAAATAGGCTACGAATTGTTCTTTGGAATTGTAGTTTTGTGCTTACCATAGTATATATATTTTGTCTAGTGATTGGGATTAATTGTGTGTACAAATCCTCTTGGTTCATAGCAAGATAACTACGCTTACATCAAAAGAAAAGTTATAGTCTATGAGAGGTAGTATGATGGGATCCGGTGATAGAAGTATTTCATTAAGCCTTTCAGGGCCGAAGAGAAACACTATACGTTGTGAGCGGGAGGAAAACACACACAGCGCCTCTATAACGACCCGACACACACTCTTGGAATGATACATACACACGCTATGGGGCACCACTCGGCTTACACAACACACCTGGCCGAGACAGGGAACACACCTCTGGAGTGAGAGGAGAGAGACTATCCACTTGCCCACTCCACACACACACACACACACACACACACACAAAAACTCATCTCAAAAGAGGAGAACTTCTGATGTTTAGATACAAATGAGCTTGGGCCAACACCAATGGGGCAAACAGCTCACACAATATGGGTAAAAGATACCAGATACAATCACAAATTGGAGAAGAAGCTTCACTCACGGGAGAAGATTACACAGAAAAACAGCAGAAAAAGAGTGAGGAATTTGGCAAAATGGACAGCGCCATCGCGTCCGGAACGGCCCAAAACCCCAGTCTACAATGTCAAAGTGCTCAAATCCGACCTCGGATGAGCAGTTTACGGCCAAAATAGGCTCCAAAAACCCCAAAAACACACCTGCGGCTGTTCCTCCTCTCTTCTCCACGTTTTTTCTGGTCTTCTCTCTGTTTTTTCAGTTTCCACACTTAGCTTTATTAGTTGGGCACCCTTGGCCTTTTAGATGACCTCAAATGGACCCCGAACAGGCCAAAAACTGACCTCGCTGTGCATAGTTGTCACCTTTTTGCATCATTCGCACACCTGGCACTTAACTTTTTTCCAATAATGCATCTCGCCACCACGCGAAGTGGCCCCAAAAAGTGATCCTAATGATGACCTTTCTGCATAACTCTCACAAGAAAACACCCACGTTGTGTCCGTCCTCATCCGCGTGCAAATATTGACCTCGTTCGCCCTCTGACGCCACTAGATGCCATCTGACGCACCTGCGGACCTCACGTCGTCGGCCCACGGATAGCTTCCTCAAGAAGTTTTACGCGCTACCAACTCCTCCTTATTGTAGAAAAAACACACTAGTATTGATAATCGTGAAAATCGCTGCACTATGTACATGTTGTCCTACCTGTACACATGTGGGCCCCACGTAACCACCTGGCTATGGAAATTAGGTAATCCTTTATTCAATGCACCATGCATGTGTATGTACATATGCGCAATCCCTTGCTCCAAAAAACTCCTGACATAATTTGCCCATCCCCTAGCCTGCTAGATCATTCATGATCAGCAGCAGCAAAGAGACATATGAGACTCGCCGCATCACAGGTCTCCTCATCCCTCACCAACACTGCTTGATCCACAGATAGCTCATCTTGCTCCACCATCATCAATCTAGCATGATACAATTTAAGACGCGACCCATTTACCCTTGACTTATGTAGAACACCATCCAAGTTAGCCAGCTGATATGTGCCATTTGGAAAACACTCCACTACCTTGAAAGGGCCTTCCCACTTAATTTGAAACTTCTTTTGGAAGGTGTTGTCCAGCTTACTATTGTAGCGCAAAACCAAGTCATGTTTCTTGATACCCTTACTTTTAACCTTTTCATTTATCTTTGCCAAAGCCTTATCCTGCATCTGCCCATAATGCTCCAATGCGCTCATCCTATCTAACTGGACCTCTTGTAACTGCAAGAGCCTCTCTTTGAATGCATCACTAGGCAGCCCAAGCAACTTCTCTAACATCTTGACCGCAGGCAACTCTACCTCCACAGGCAATAGTGCTTCCTTTCCATACACCAAATGAAATGGAGTAAACCCTGTACCTGTCTTCATCGAAGTACGGTAAGCCCATAATGCACTAGGCAATTCCAAATCCCAATTCTTTCCTTGGTGCTCTGTCACTTTAGAAAGAATTTGTACCAACTCACCATTGAATCTTTCATTTAAGCCATTACACTGCGGGTAATAAGAAGTGGTATGCTGGTGCCTAATCTTCATCTTTGTGCGTAAGAAGTCTAGCAGTTTAGCTCTAAATCCTGGCCCCTTATCTGAAAGTAGCTCTAATGGCACCCCAAACTTGCAACATATTTCATCATACTCAGATTTTGCCACATCCTTTGCAGTGATCTGTTTTACTGCTATAGCCTCTGCCCATCTAGAGAGATAGTCCACTGCTGTCAAGATATAGCTTTTGCCCCTGCTTGTGATAGGTAACGGGCCTATTGCATCAATCCCCCACTTTTCAAACACATCAAACGCCATAATGGTTTTTCGTAGCTCTGGCTTCAACACTCTCTTCCCAAATGCTTGACACCTATTGCAAGACCTACACCAATGGTGACCATCCTTGTGCAAACTAGGCCATACATACCCCTCTTGCAAAATCTTATGCAAGGTGATCTTTAGAGCAAAATGGCCACCACATGCGCCTTCATGATTCTCTTCCAACACTCTGTAAAGATCCTCTCGCCAAGGTACACGTCTCAACACGAGATCAGCCCCTTTCATGTATAAGACATCACCAATCAATTTGTACCTGTATGCTCTACGCACAAAGCCATACTTCTTAGACTTCTGAATCTCCTTTGGAATGATTCCTGTTAGCAAAAACTCCTCTTCTTGAGCCAAACTTTCCCGGCCATGATAAAGAGGTAAATTGGTCCTCAACACGAATAGCTCCCAAATCATGCCTTGAGCTGCTTCATGTGCCTCTCCATTTAGAGCACGTTCAATGTGTCTGATAATCCATGCTTCGAACTTTTTTAACAGGCCTTTAATTCTGAAGCACATTTCCTTCAATGAGGTGTTCTTGCTCTTCCACACACCCAGCACTTGCTTCACCACTAACAAGGCATCACCTTTTATGCTCAACCTTCGAACCCCATGCTTCAAACAAATGTGTAATCCGGCTTCCAATGTAGCATATTCAGCCTCATTGTTACTATGCGCATCCAATTTGAACCCTCTCTTGCATACTAGCTTCCCCTCTGGATCATAAAGTGTTATACCCCCTGAAGCTGCATCGTGGCTCTTTCTGTATGAACCATCAAAGAACAACACATGTGCATTGCTGATCTGTGGCACTTCTTCAACTACCTTTCACACCACCTCTTCCTTAACAATAAGGGGATTCTCCTTGTAGGTCAACAAATCAGCTAGGGTAGCCCTTGTACTATCTTCCACTAGAAAAGAGAACTCAAACTCTTGCAGCTCAATTACCCATTTCTTCACCACATTTGACATGTTAGTACCTTAATTAACTGTGGCAAAAAGGCATAACTCGTTAAGAAAACAAAAAGCCGTGGTAGCAAGTAATGACGAAATCGTCGACAAGCAAATATTACACTGGCCATCACTAGCTCTACTTCCGATAACTTTCTCTCCGCTACCAACTTCACTCGGCTTGCACAATACACTGGCCTCATATAATGGCTGCCCTTCCCCTTTTTCAATAGCATAGCTCCAATGGCATCATCCCCTACTGATGGATTTACATAAAAAACTTTCTCCCAATCAGGAGCCTGCATGGCTGACAAACCCCCTAACACCTCTTTCACCTCTTGAAACACTTCTTCACACTTGTCATCCCATTGCAATGGATCATGCTTTGCCACTTGCTGTAATGGATAAAGAAGCTGCGAAGACAATGGAATAAACCGTGCCATGTACTTCACTTTGTGTATAAAGGTTTCCAATTGCTTCGTACTCGTAGGTGATGGAAGAAGAATAATAGACTTAACCTTGTCTGGATCAGCCTCAATGCCATTTTCTGACACCATATGGCCCAGTAACTTCACCCTTGGCTATGCTACATGACATTTCTTTGGATTTAGTTGTCCTCCACATTCATCATATTGAGCCAATACCATCTGCAGCTTCTCATGGTGATCAGCCCTACTGCTATAGACACAGAAGTCATCCATAAAAGCTTTAACACAACTACCAATGAATGGTTCCAACACCCAATTTGCTCTCTCTTGATAGAAGGAAGGTCCATTTGACAACCCAAATGGCAATACTGTGTAGCAATAGCAGCCCCATGGCGTAATAAAAGTCGTCTTTGTGCGGTCTTTAAGAGCAATCTTCAATTGAAAATAGCCTGAAAAACCATCACACACACTGTACCTCTCATAACCTGCCACTGAATCCAAGATCTGATCAATGAATGGAAGAGGATATGGGTTCTTCTTAGTGGCTGCATTTAAGGGTTTAAAATCTACACAAATCCTCCACTTCCCATCCTTCTTTGGACTGACTACTACTGGACTCACCCATTCTGTGGTCTCCACAGGGACTATGAACCCTGCCTTCAATAACTTGTCCACCTCTTCCCGCAAGGCTTCCATTTGCTCTTGACCCATCCTTCTTAGCCTTTGCCGCACTGGCTTAGCACCTTCTTTCAGCTCTATATGCATCTCTTTGCCCTTGAACCCTCTGATCTCTTCATATGAAGTAATGAACAAATCAGGAAAACTAGCCAGCATATGCAAAAATATATCCTTCTCCATAGCTGAGAGGTCTCCACTAATCATTTGCGTCATTAATTCCGGCTTCTTTGACAACTCAACCTTGGTTTGCATCAGCCCTTCAATCACTTCATAAGGCCCTTCACTTTCATCTTCAACCTCATTCGCAAATGCAACTAAACCAATCTCTTGGATTTCTTTGTCCATCAAAAGAAATGCAACATCAACATCCTCATCACTGCTGGTAGTGATATCACTGTCCTCATCCGTCACCGTGGAAGAGTCTTCATCACTAGACTCATCTTCATCTTCATAAAGCTCCTCTAATCGTTTCCTTGTGTCCATATTATAAAGCTTCTTGGTACCTGTCTTTCCATAGAGGCTAATCGTACCATGTCACCAATCTTGAACAGCTCCCACTGCACGTAACCATGGTCTGCCCAGTATAATAGGATATGCTCCCAACCCTGCTGGCATCACATGAAAATCAACCACTGCCTTTGCATCATATGCCTCCACTTCTAAGCTCTTTACAACACCCAAGCATTTTACTTTTTGATGGTTTGCCAATCTGATCCGAAACCCTGACACCCCAGCCACTGTGAGACCCATCTTCTCAACGCATGAGTGTGTTATGACGCATATTTGGGCTCCGCCATCCACATAACCTTGTCCCAAATTTTTCCTTTTATGCCACACATCTACTATTGGACAAATGTCTGGTAGCTCGTCCATTGCCAACACCTTCACTGAACCTCTCTCTGGCTCTTTCTCCATTGGTTAACCATCGTCTTCCACTCTCGCTTTAGCTTAGGCACCATCTCTATAAGCTACCCAAAAGTAACGTCTGCCTTCCTGCTCGTCAGATGCTCCCTCAAGTCATAGCTTAATTGCCCATCCCCTAGTGGAAAATCTGAAACATGAAACTTTCGACGAGCTCTCCTTTTCCTCTTGGCCTTGACATCCTCGCCTTCATGGCTCTTTCCTTTCTTCTTACTAGGACCTGGGGCACTTCTTCCTTCCTTATCCTCTGTGGTCCTCTTCCCAATAGGCATCACTAATGTATCCTCTAGCTTTGATGCCTTCTCCAAGGTGACTACACTTAGCACTTTTGTCTTTTCCTTTTCCTCCTGGGTCAGTCCACTGGTTCCTTCGTCTCCCTTAATTTCTATGCCATAATCATTTGACCTAGTTAGCACCTGTCTTGGCAATGGATACATGTCTCCCCCCATCCTTGGTGGCTTATCACATTGCGGGCTGATGTGACCCAACTCTCCACAATTATAACATGTGGGCGTCTGCCTCCAAAACCTACCATTGCTTTGTCCAACACCATTCCTAGGCCTTTCTTCACCTCCTGGCTGATTTGCAAACCTCCCTCGACCTCGATTATTTCCCACTTGACCTAGCATGTTTAGGCTGAGATTCTTCATCAAATCTACCATTTGCCTCATGTCTTGCCTTAGCCCATCATCTTGCACTGTTGTAGTGACCACTGTTGGCATAACCTGAGTAGTGACAGGAACCACTGGTTCGTGATGAACCCCTGACATGCGCCCTTGTAAAGACTCTATAGGCTGAAATTCAGACCTCATTGGCAAAGACTCCACCCCTAACTGGCTCATTTTCCTCAGCTTCCACTCTTTGTTCCTTGCTACCTCTAGTCCATCTTCATATGTCCTAGGCTTCTTTAGCTCCACTCTCCAACGTATATTCTCCCAAAGACCAGCTAAGAACCTGTCCTTCTTCATCATGTCAGGAGGGGGTACCTGTGGTGCTAAAGCCTTGCACATTCGCTCCCATGCCAATGAAAACTTACGTATGTACGCATCTACTGGCTCACCTTCCTTCTGCACCAAACCTTGTACTTCTTGCTACACTTTGTCAGGATCTTCTATCTTCACAAACTCCACTTCCAATCCATGCCTTAGATTGTCCCAACTCAACCTTACAGGTGGATCAGCCACACGCAACTCCTCTTTAAATGCTTTAGACCAAACTCGTGCGTCACTCTTCAAACAAGTTTGGAGAAGGCGTAACATCTACGCAGGGTCATGAATCTGGTTGCTAATGCAAGCAACCTCCATCTTTTCCAAAAATTCTTCCACATCTTCATCACTTCTTCCATGAAACTCCGGATAAGAGAAATCCATGGCTACCCAAGTTACAATGCTTTGAGAACCCCTTTGAACACACGTGCAAGAACCCAAAACTTTTGACTACCCAATCCCCAGAAACTTCAATGGAGCTCAACTTTAGATAAGGACAAACACATGCACATCAAATGAGTTTTCATAGTTAATCATCGAAATGACAACAGGCAAAGGACATTCCAGGATCTCTCTCAATCTTATTGGCCCAAACATAAAGACTATGCGCTGCTGGAAAAAGATCTTCGTGACTCAACCTCTGATTTTGCCAAAATTTCAGCAGCATAACAGCATAAATGGCTCAAAATACCAAAAAACCAGCCATCATAACTTGGGAAAATTTCAACAGAGTTTCCCCAGAAGTAGAGCAGTAGGAACCCAAAATATAGACTGTCTATGTATGCATAAACTGTCAACAATAGAACCCGAGCATCAAGTAGGACTCACTAGTACATAGCCTATGGCGAGGTCACAAAAAGGGTGCTCCAGCTACCTGTATCACTGAAAGGATCTCTACATTTGAGAATCCCCCAGCTCAATAAAAACCTCACGCTATCGACCCTCACACGAAGGCTAATGCAAATCGCGTATAGTCTAGTCTCAGAAATGACTATCTTCCAGACCAAGTCTCAGAAATGGCTGGGCCTGCCAAATACAACCAAGTATGGCTCCACAAATGCGTACAATGGCAGTTTCCACAAGTAACGTACAATCCAGCAGACAATGCGCTCAAATAGGCGCCAAGTGATGCATTCCCACAACAACTGCAAGTGACATCACTGCTAGTATATCACTGTACTCCAGCTACCTGTACCTGGTGAATCACCTGTACCTATACCTGTCCCTGTAACCTGTAACCTGTAACCTGTAATCTGTAATCTACAACCTGCAGCCTCTAATCACGAAGCTCGAAGCTCGAAGCTCGAAGCAGAAGGTACTCGAAGACGATCCTCTGTGGGGGCGCCAAAAGAATGTGAGCGGGAGGAAAAAACACACAGCGCCTCTATAACGACCCGACACACACTCTTGGAATGATACACACACACGCTATGGGGCACCACTCGGCTTACACAACACACCTGGCCGAGACAGGGAACACACCTCTGGAGTGAGAGGAGAGAGACTATCCACTTGCCCACTCCACACACACACACACACACACACAAAACAAAACTCAGCTCAAAAGAGGAGAACTTCTGATGTTTAGATACAAATGAGCTTGGGCCAACACCAATGGGGCAAACAGCTCACACAATATGGGTAAAAGATACCAGATACAATCACAAATTGGAGAAGAAGCTTCACTCACCGGAGAAAATTACACAGAAAAACAGCAGAAAAAGAGTGAGGAATTTGGCAAAATGGACAGCGCCATCGCGTCCGGAATGGCCCAAAACCCCAGTCTACAATGTCAAAGTGCTCAAATCCGACCTCGGATGAGCAATTTACGGCCAAAACAAGCTCCAAAAACCCCAAAAACACACCTGCGGCTGTTCCTCCTCTCTTCTCCACGTTTTTTCTGGTCTTCTCTCTGTTTTTTCAGTTCCCACACTTAGCTTTATTAGTTGGGCACCCTTGGCCTTTTAGATGACCTCAAATGGACCCCGAACAGGCCAAAAATTGACGTCGCTGTGCATAGTTGTCACCTTTTTGCATCATTCGCACACCTAGCACTTAACTTTTTTCCAATAATGCATCTCGCCACCACGTGAAGTGGCCCCAAAAAGTGGTCCTAATGATGACCTTTCTGCATAACTCTCACAAGAAAACACCCACGTTGTGTCCGTCCTCATCCGCGTGCAAATATTGACCTCGTTCGCCCTCCTGACGCCACTAGATGCCATCTGACGCACCTGCTGACCTCACGTCGTTGTCCCGCGGATAGCTTCCTCGAGAAGTTTTACGCGCTACCAACTCCTCCTTATTGTAGAAAAAACACACTAGTATTGATAATCGTGAAAATCGCTGCACTATGTACATGTTGTCCTACCTGTACACATGTGGGCCCCACGTAACCACCTGGCTATGGACATTAGGTAATCCTTTATTCGATGCACCATGCATGTGTATGTACATATGCGCAATCCCTTGCTCCAAAAAACTCATGACAACGTTGTTGAAAGTGTATTTTACGGCTAATCCATACGTTAATTCTAATAGATCGTACAGAGTGAAAGCAATAGAAATGATCATCATGTGGGTTATTCATCTAGGATAGTATGTGAGAAATGTAGATATGAGAGAAGTGAAGAGATGAGAAGTTTCCCTCCCAAGCCCTATTCTTGCCCGTAGGCAATAAGGATACTGCGGGGAGAGATGTACCTGTAGCAAGAGAACCTAGAGAGGATGAATTACTAAGAATGAGAGAGATAGGTTTGGTTAAGGAGATGAGATTAGATACATATATATATATATATATATATATATATATATATATATATATATATATATATATATATATATATATATATATATATATGTTGGATTAGAGATGAAAATAAAAACAACAAGAAATCAAGAAAACATCAATGTAGAACACATCTTACTTGAAACCCTTCGGCACCATTATTGATGGGAGAGAGAAGAAGAGTGGATAATTCCACTTTGATCGATACACCAAGTGCAAGACCTTCTTTGATTAGAGTTGATCTTCCAAGGTTAGCTTGTTGCAAGAATGGCTAGTCTCCCTCTAGGAGAAAGTGTAGGCTTGGGCTTATGTTAATGGCTAAGTACAATTAGGCATTACTACTCACTCCCTCGAGAATTCCTCTCATCAATGGCTTGAATGCTTGAGTTCCTTCCAAGGAAGAAGAGGTCCCCTTTTATAGGTGAAGGGAACCCCCAAGGGTTTACACAAGAAGAGAGGAGCCAGTGTGAACATGAATTGGAAAAGTTGGAAATGAGCTGCCCCTGCATGATGTGGGCAGACTGGGGTCCAGTATTTTGATCATATCTCCTCAACCGTGGCTCCAAATAAAAAAGTAAAAATATGGGCAAAAACTTCAGCTCATTAGCTACGATTTTCATTTTAAAATCGTTTTCCAATTCGGATTGGAACCTTGTGTAAAAAATTCATCAAAATAGGATCCATTTATGGCAGCAAAAGTCTTCATGTGGTCTCCTTAGCCTAAACTTTCATTTAATTCCAAAGGACACCTCATGCCATATGAAAGCATGACATTGCTCCTTGACAAAGTTTTGTAATCATGCTTGCAATAATGCATTAAAATAAGTGTATCTTTGAAATCATGCCACCTAGTGTCCCACTAGGATTTGATTCTCTCCTAGTAGCTATTTAAAAAGAAATATAAGAAAAGTATAAAAAATACATAGAATATATATATATTGGAGTTTACCCTAGATATAGGATCTAGCTAGGGTGTGAGATGATAATGAAATAGTAGAAATAAAGAATCAATGCTTTTTGCCCCAAGTTAAAGAGGCGGAGCTATTGATACTTTTCCCATAGTATTTTCTGATGGTAAAGTAAGGATATGTTACCCTTGAGAAAAATAATAGGATGAGATACAAGGCTTATTATTATACTTAAATATGCATATGTACACTATAGGAAATATAATTATGTATCTAAAAAAATACAAGATAGATCTTGTAGCATGCGTTCCCACTATGTACGTGTCACAGCACGACAACGTGGCATCCGTAGAGAGGAAGAGAAGGATCACCGTTCGCCTAACTCTAATTTTTTTCATAATCCCTAAGGTATACTTTAATATAAAAACTAAATCCAAAATCTAATTGTTGGAATTAGGGTTGCAGAGAAACACACACAGCTTGGAGAAGACGAAGGAAGCTCAAGGCACACAATAGAGAGTGTGTTACTTAGTGTGCAATGGAAAGATAGATAGCCCTAGAGTGATGGGCGTATATACAATGCACGGGGGAAAAAACCTCCTAAAGAGGGAAAAAATGCCCCGGCGGTCCTAGTGTGTTCACACACATCACTACCACATGTATATGGTAACAAATCCCCCCTGGAGTGATGCGGTGCACGAGAGCTGGCACATGAGTAAAGGGAAGTGCCATGCCCTGAGGACAGGATCAGTCCACAAAGGGGAGTAAGCCCAAAGCTTTGCGGAAAGCTTCAAGCTTCTCACGAGACAATGCCTTTGTGAAAAGATCTGCAAGGTTGTCCTGTGTTGGCACATAAGTCAAGCTGATCTCTCCTACTGAGAGCCTCTCCCTGACATAGTGGTAATGCACCTCAATGTGCTTTGTGCGAGCATGAAAAACTGGGTTCCTCGCAACTGCCAATGCACTCTGACTGTCAGTGTAGATAGTGTTGGCAGTGTCCTGTCCAACACCCAAGTCAGCCATAAGGCGTCTGAGCCATACACACTCAACCGTAGCTGTGAAGACTGCCCTGTACTCAGCCTCACAACTCGAAGTGGCCACAGTAGGTTGCTTCTTGCTCAACCATGATATACATGAACTGCCAAGCATGAAACAAAAACCACTTGTGGACACTCGCGTGTCAAAACAACCAGCCCAATCTGAGTCCAAAAAAGCATGTAAGTCTGGCGGCAATGATCCCCCCTTGGGATAAAACAAGCCAAGATGTAAAGTGCCACTAAGGTAGCGGAAAATCCTCTTGACAGCCTGCCAATGCTTAGACCCTGGGCTATGCATAAATCTGCTGACCTGCGAGACTGCAAACTGAATATCTGGCCTCGTGTTGCATACATAAATGAGGCAGCCAACAGCAGTTTGGTAAAGAGTGACATCAGCAGGATCGCCAGCATCATGTAGACTCAACTTCAAACCTGTTTCCATGGGAGTGGCAATAGGTTTGCAATCCTCAAGTCCAAACTTACATAGCAATGTCTCTATGTAACTTTTCTGACACAAGGCAATACCACCATCACACTGCTTAAACTGTATACCCAAGTAATGATGCAACAGCCCCAAATCTTTCATCTTGAAAGTAGCATTCAAATCAGCCTTAAATTCAGCAATATGTCTCTCATTTGGTCCAGTGATCAGCAAATCATCAACATAAAGAACCACAATGAGAAATACATCATCCTCACGCTTTACATACAATGTGCTTTCTGTTGGACTGTTATGAAAGCCTCGTTTAACCAAATGAGTGTCAGCTTTCTCATACCAAGCACGAGGAGATTGCTTCAACCCATACAAAGCCTTCTTACATTTGCACACTTTGTCCTCTTGTCCTTTTATGACAAAACCGCGAGGCTGCGTTACATAAACTTCCTCAAATATGTCACCATTCAAGACAGCAGTAACAATGTCTGATTGATGTACATCCCAACCAAAATGAGCTGCCAATGCACATAGAAAACGCACAGTAGTCATACGACAAGTGGGAGCAAAAGTCTCTTCATAATCTATGCCTTTTTGCTGTGCATAACCCTTTGCAACAAGTCGAGCCTTATGGCGATCGATCTCACCATCCGGCTTGCGTTTCAACTTGTAAACCCACTTCGTACCAATGGCCTTTTTGCCAGGAGGAAAATCACATAAATTCCATGTGTCATTCTCTGTAAGTGCATCATATTCTGATTTCATGGCAACCATCCAGTTTTCTGAATTCTGTGCTTCATCAAAAGACAGAGGCTCCTCATTATCATGTAAACTAGACACAGCCAAAGCATAACAATCTGATGCATAAGATGCATGGCGAGAGCCTGAACGAGTACGACTAGATAAAGGTGCATCCAATTTACTGTCACGCAAAGTGTGCACCAGCCATTTTGGCATACCTCTAGCCTGCTCGTTTTCAGCCCTTTCCTCATCAAGTACATCATGTACATCTGCATCAGTAATAGGCTGTTCTAAAACATTTTCAGAAACCCCCATAGGCTGTACATTTGCCTCATTGGAACTTACATTCGTATTTCCACCACTGAAAAGAGGCAACAAAGTGTCATAAATGTCCTGTGAGCTTACATTACTGTCTCTGGTACATGACAGCAAGGGCTAAACAGAGTCTTCCACAAACACTACATCCCCTGAAACCAGAATACGTTTTGTTTGCGGATGATACAACCTGTAACCTTTTCTTTCAGCACTATAACCAACAAAAATACATTTGACAGCCTTATCATCCAATTTTTTGCGCTGCACTTGTGGCACCAAAGCATATGCCAAACAGCCAAAAACACGCATGTGCTCAATAGAAGGCTTTCTATCATGCCATGCTTCATATGGAGTAATAGACTGCAAAGCCTTTGTAGGACACCTGTTAAGTACATAAGTGGCACACATGATGGCCTCAAGCCAAAAAGAATGCGGCAAAGCTTGACTTTTGACCATACATCGTGCCATTTCGGTTAGTGACCTGTTTTTCCTCTCAGCAACACCATTTTGCTAAGGTGTATAAGGCACTATACATTGGTGTTTTATCCCACGACTAGCCAGAAATGCATTTAATTCATGAGACATATACTCCCCCCCCGATCGGAACGGAGGGTGTCCATAGTACATTTCGAGACATTTTCAACCATAGCCAAAAATACCCATGCATGCCTGGAGTAATCATCAATGAAAGTCACGAAGTACAGGTAATTGCCCAAGGACGGAGTTTGCATGGGCCCACAAACATCATTATGCACAAGCTGCAACCTCCGAACTGAACCATCCTTTGGAAACTTAGAACGTTGCATCTTACCCAAAATACAGCCTTCACAAACATGTTTGACAAGTGCTTCAAGAGGCGGCAAAGAAGCAACCATATCAGATTTCTGCAAACGCAGCAAACTGGCAAAATTCAAATGACCAAAACGTGCATGTCAAAGTTTTGCATCTGAAATAGCCCTTGAATCTGCAACAGAATTTGCAAAATTTTATCCACACTTGTCATACAAAGTGAGCTTATACAACCTACGGCACAAAAGGCCAGATGCAACAATTTCATCACCAAAACTGAGATCATGAATTGTACATCTGTCATTCACAAATTTGACTACAAGTCCAAGTCTAGCAAGTGCGGATACAGACAAGAGATTCTTCTTGATCCCAGGTACATAAAGTGCATCAACAAGTGTGAAGGAACTGCCATTAGCAGCAGTGAGCACAATCTTTCCAACTCCCTGAACGGGATAAGAGGCGTTGTTGGCACAAGTGACTGAATTCCCATGAGGGACAGACTCAAGAGAGGTAAACAATTCACGATGTGAGGTAATGTGCTTTGTAGCACCACTGTCAAAATACCACACATGTGAATCTGCAGCAACTGACAAGCATGCATCATGGACAGCAGGATTGTAAGTGCATTCTGCGTTAAAAGCCCATTCTGCATCAACATCAGCATTACAGTCTCCTTTCACAAAAGACTCAACAATGGCTGCATTTGTAGTGGAGCCAGCATTTGCAGTGGAACCACCCTCTTTCTTCTTAGCCTCTTCGGCCTTCAATGTAGGACACGACTTGATCAAGTGATCATTGGCTTTACAATAATGGCAACGCATCTTCTTTTTGCCCTTATCACCAGAATTTCCAGACAAAGTACTGCCAGCAGAAGCATTAGGAATAGAATTTTTGCCACTCGCAGCAGAACCATAAGAAGTGGCTGCATTACTGTTACCACCCTTTCTTTGAGAAGCAATAAAAGCACGTTCAACTGCACGCTGCCTAGTCCTGTTTTTTCTGGAAAGTGACTCTTTCAACAGAAATGTGCATAATGCATCAAACTTGACAACTTCAGGATTTCCTTGGGTCATAAGTCTCCAAGTACTAGCAAAAGTCTGGTAGGAATCTGGTAAGGCATCAAGAACAGTCTGCACAAGGGAACTGTCTGAAATGACTTCACCTGCAGAAATAAGCTACTCATTGATATCCTTGACACTAGCAAGGAAAGTGCCCATATCATCTTCCTCATGCATAATCTTCGAATCCAGCTCTTTACGCAACAAAGCAATTTTAGCCTCATTGCGGCTTGCATAAAGACCTGCTAAAATATCCCAAGCCTGTTTTGCAGATTTTGATGAACGGATGTGAGGAACAATGGTGCGCTTCACACACAACGCAATCAATGCATGAGCCTGCGCATCCTTAACATCCCAATGAGCTTGTTCTGTCGTAGGCAAAACAACTCTAACAGTTTCAATCCTTGCAGCAAGACCTGCAACATCCTCAACATCGCCTACATCCTCAGAACCAGTACGTACATCAATGCCCTGCACAATGTTCCAGACACCCTTTGACACAAGAACATGTTGCATCATATAAGCCCACATAGGGTAGTTGTCCCCATCCAACCTGTCCTCAGCAGCAAACATCTTGAACACATCTGTGTCGTTGTTGTCAGCCATGGTAAATGCTGCACCTGATGTGAAAACTACCCGAAAATAGGAGAAACGGATCGGGAACAACATGTGCTATATAGCACAAACCGTAGAAGACTATAAGGCACCTGTTATGCAGAAAACGGCACTGACAAAAATTCTACACAAAATGACGAAATAGCCTGTGCAGTACTACCTGTAGTGGAAACGGAGGCCAAAATGAGCCCAAATCAAAATTCTGAGCAAACCAAGCTCTTTGAGCTATCCCAAAAATTTTGTCAACCTGCGATCGCTCGCTAATGCTCACTGAAATCGGAGAAAGTGAGCAGGCGTGTGCTGGAGCAGCTGGCGACTAAGCCCGGGAGCGCGTGACCTGCTTTGATACCAATTGTTGGAATTAGGGTTGCAGAGAAACACACACAGCTTGGAGAAGACGAAGGAAGCTCAAGGCACACAATAGAGAGTGTGTTACTTAGTGTGCAATGGAAAGATAGATAGCCCTAGAGTGATGGGCGTATATACAATGCACGAGGGAAAAAACCTCTGTTAAGGCGGTTACGCCGCTAGCGGAAGCTAAATAGCGAGAACTCAACCAACAACAGAATTTGTCAGACGAGGACGGAGCTTGACCCGCAGGCGCATGGAAACAACTAGGTGGGTGTCAAATCACCTACTCGACCTTCTAATGACAATCACTACTAAGGAAATCAAATCTAAGTTCTAAAATACGCAAGTGACTGAAATCCGTACGACGAACGAATGCTATACGAAACAGGATCTAGAATCATTGAATCGATCTCAAACTCAAGGGGAAGTCTATACACTAGGTAAGAACAACACCCTAAAGACTTGAACTGCAAACTCAACCTATAACCACTCCGTGTGGTAAATGCGTATGAAGACAGGCCGAAATATACAGGTGGCCGAAACTTGACCCCGATGGTACTAATGTGTAGCTCTACTCATTGTGGTTCTATAGATATGCTGCACGCTCAATTCCGACACACGAGTTGGAAGAAAACTCACATCGAAGCTCGTAGGAACTTACCACACATAGAAGCCGATAGCGCGCACTCTTGGTATCGGTGCGTAGCTCTCGCCGTTGCTAACACAATGGCGGTGTCGCTTCTCCAATGGCGGCTCCGTAGCTCGCGTAGCAAGTAGATAAGACTCTCTCTCCCTCTCTCTCTCTCTCTCAGACACAGTCACGGCGCTCAAAAACTCACTTTGATAATAATCTCCCCCTTAGGTTACAAAAACTTTGGCTTATATACCTCAGCCTTGGAGGTGAGAACATCTCTAACTAATTACATCAGCAAGTGAAATTACTTCGGGATTACAAGCTGGAAACTCAATTGAGTCCCGTTACTTAATGAATGGCTCAAATCAAAATTAATGTCGGAAAGACATTTATTACAATGAATGGTTACAAAATGATGAGTGTGAGCAAAAATATGGGTGTGATCCTCTGCTGGCTCAACACTCCCCCCCCCCCGCGTTCATGTCTTCCCTGACATGACTTTTATGCTTGGTCAATAAAGTCTTGTCTTCTTGAGCATCTGCAAATGTGATTCGTATCGTAGGTTGCCAATGGTCAAGGTTGGGCCTAATATTTTGCTTTCGTGGGTGAAAAAGCCGGTGTAGAAAGCTTCTTCGAATGTTTGCATGTGGAAGCTAGGCAAAAACATAATCCTTTGGTATAGGAGGTGTAACACTTTTGGAGAAGGCTGCAATGAAAGATCGTACATCATATCAGACACCGTGTCGGCCATCGATAGTAGACTCAAGGTCGTGGCTTTATCTGGCGCGAACACTTCAATGCAAGCTAAGAGAATCCTGCAGATTTTCTTGAGCATCTAACATGAAAGGTCAGGAGAGCCAGTAAAGAGCTTGATGGTGCCCGTTAGGGTTTTCACCATGTAGGCTTTACCTATTCTCTCTCCTGCCTTTGGTCCTGGCATCCTGGGATAATTAAACCAATTTGGCTTCTTTTTTGCAATCCTGCCATGCTCTTTCCAGTTTCTGACTCTTGGCACCGGGTAGAAGGTTGCATCCTCCCGGATCTCCTTTGGTGCCTCCACCAAGTAGATGAGGTAGGCTGGGTATTTGTTCAGCCAACCTTTCCTCCATCTAGGTTGTGAATCTACTATCTTCTTTGATTGTTCCTCCTTTGTGATGTCGCCTTCGTAAAGAGCGACATACTGCTCTCCTTCTAGTCTCTTTTTCGTCTTTAGCACTTCAAATTTCATCAAAGGGAAAGGCAGGCTGGGTTTCATCCACTGTTCATGGAGCACTTTTGTGTCTAGTCCCTGAAGTCTAATGGAGATTAGGAGTCTCCTCTCCCATTCCATTTCCGCCTTGGCACTCTCCTCTGCTGACTTTTCTATTTGGTCATGGAGCCTTTGTTCTTCTTCTTCAGAGATTCTTGAAGTCGAGACCACCTCTTGAGCTGGGGCTGGATCTTCAGATGTGGATGCCTCTCCAGTTTCTGGTGGCTCTATGGCTGCTCCACCTGATTCTTCTTGTGGTGTCTCTGTCTCTCTTCTTTGTTGCTCTTGTAGATCTTGGAGCTGTTTGCGGAGGGCCTCATTCTCTGTCCGTAGTGTTTGATTTTCTAATGTGAGCCTCTCCTCTGCGGCCAATGATCCCTCCGCAATGTGCAACCTTTGCACTTGCTCTAATCTTAGCTCTCTTTGTAAGCTTCGGACCTGGTCTTCCAAAATTGGTACGATAGATCCCTCTTGTTCTGTTCCTGCTCTGCTAGCTCTAGGGATAGACCTGAGTCTAGTGATTGTTCTTTCTTGGAGCTCGATTCTTTCCCTTAGCTCAATGAGCTCATCCTTAGCCGCCTCCAACTCATCCTCTATCCGCTCCCTTGCTTCCTGTGCACTTGTTACTTCTCTTGAAGCCTCGGCTAGTTGGAGTATCAAGCCGTCTCTCTCGTTTTCCGTGTCATAGAGTGATGCTTTATGACTTTCAGATTCAGTCATAGCATTCTCTAAATTTCTCTGCAACTCCGCTTCCCTTTGTTTGGCTGTCTCAATCTCTACTTCCTTTGCCTTGGACCTTTCTTTTATCTTGCTGAGCAGTTCATGCACCATGTGCATGTCTTTTTCATCATCATCTGTCAACTCTAAAGCTCTTTCCGCCACCACCTCCACTGGCTTTGGCTCTTCTAGTATTTTCGGTTCGTCCAGTTTCTCTTCACTTTCTTTTTTACTCTTTGTCTTTTTCTCCGTCCCTCTCCGTTCATCTTGTTTTTGTAGGGTGATCCCATAAACTGCCTCAAGGGCCTCTTCTTCGGTGTATCCTATCTCTTCCAGATCCTCATAATCATTTCTCTTTTGCTGAACTGGATCTATCTTCTTTTCTTCGGTCTCGGCTTCCGGCTTTTCCAAAACATCTGTGTCCACCTCTACTGTGGTCTCTTCCACAATTTTTTCCGTCTTCTTCGGGCTTGGTACATCAGTCATAGAGGGATGTTTGTCCTCAGCTTCCTTGGCTTTCCCTTTGTCGGCTTGCCCATCTTTCTCTTGAGGCTTAGTAGACCCATCTACTTTCCTTTTCTCCTTGTCGTCTTTTTTCAGCTCAGCTTTTAATTGTTGTACCTCCTCTTCAGTGTATGGCTCGACAGGTTGCTGCTCCAAAATAGCCTCTAACTCCTCATAAGCTTTAATATATTGATCGTATTGATCAATGTGTGGCCTGGCCGAGCTAGTTCCGACTTTAGTGGGGTCTGGCACCCACTTTTCTTCAAAGTCACCCTTTAGAGCTCTTTCCGCTCTAAACTGCTCCACTAATCTTTCCATTCTTGTCGCTTTCAGCCTTTTGGTTTGCTTGGGAGCAACCTTCTTCTTTACTTTCTTCTTAAGTGGCTCGTCCACATCCTCTTCAGGTTCTGAAACTACTTCTAGTTTCCGGCGTGCTCTTTTGGATGCCTTCTTGGATACTTCGGGCTGTTCTTCCTCCTCGTCGGCTTCTCTAAGCCACTCATTCTGGGAGGGAGCCTTTGGCCACTGATCTCTAGCTCCAATAGCTTCATAAGCTATTCTTGTCAGAATTTCCGCTCCTCCTATGTATTTTGGCTTCTCGTTGTGCATGGCAATTACTTGCTCGTGGATGTGTTGAGCGTAATTCACCTCTTTTGGCATATTGCTCTTTAATGCCCATGTGATGGTGGTCGCAATGGCATGGGGTGGTGTCGTATGCTTTTGCGGTCTTTTACTGCAAACATGAAGAAATTGGTTGTACAGTCGGCAAAGGGTTGCCGCTCTTAGGTCCTTCATATCTCCATAGGTCGCATTCTGTTTCTTGGGCCCATAGACCTCTATGGCCTCCCTTCTTTCCCTGACCGAGCTCCCTTTGTTGTGCAGCTTCAATGCGTCTGCAATTAGCTGTGGAGTGATCTGTACTTCTACCTTCTCTCCATCCATGGCTGTCAATGTGGCTTTTCCATCCTTCTGAATGGATGTTGCCAACTCGTACACTCTTCTTGTATCCACACCTGATGGTCTCGAGGTGAAGAAACTGTGCAAGTCTGCCCTTTCCAGGTACCTGCTGATGTCTTCTGACCTACTATAATCTACCAATTCCTGTGGGATCATCGGTACATCCACTGCTTGCCCTTGAGGATCTCTGAAAGTCCCCTGGTAGATCTTTATTCCCTCTTTCTCCAATACTGCTTCCTCCACCCAAGTTTTGGTTGGCTTGAGGGTTTCTGTTGGAATGTCAAATGGTTCCGCTTTTGCAATAGCATCTTTGATTGTCGGTCTTTTTCTCTTCGTTGCCGATGACTTGGTGGAATCCATGGATCCTGTAACTCCAATTTCAGAAGTTAGCGTCTTTTTAGTACTGAAAGCCGAAATGAAGGTTTTAACTATCCAAATGACTTGAAAATTGAAACATGAGCTATTCAGGGCCTAAGGATGCAAGGTAGGTGAAAAAATATGCAAAATGGGCTCAAAATCATGCTGGAGACATCATACGCGTATGATGTCTTTTGTGTCAAAATGACTTCATATTGGTTGTGCTTGTAGCCGATAGTGTATACATGATTATCATATGCTTGGATTTGAGTTTGGATCCCATTTGGTCAAGTTTTGGCCAATTTAGTCCAGTTCCGGCTTTTGGCAAAATTTTGAAAGGGAATTGGATTTTATGATCCAAATTGGATAAAACTTGGTGGTTCACTTTCAAATGGCATGTAGATTACTTCTGTTTGGTGGTTGAAGCCTTGAGGTGCCAAAATCACATAGTGAGACATCATACACGTATGATGTCTTTTAGTGTATTTTTGGACCAAATTTCTCTATAAGCTTGGATTTGGCTTTAAATAGGCTTATTCAGTGGATTTATGAAGTTTGGATAGATTTTGGGCTAAAAATGGCTCTGGAGACATCATACGCGTATGATGTCTTTTTCATCAATTTTGCATGGGATTGGTTCTGTGGACTCCCCATGTACTAGTGAAGGACTGTTCCTACTCAAATCTTGGTTTGGACTTGAGTATGTTGGATTTGGGCCAAAAATAGGCTTTAGGTGAAGGATTTTCCCTCAATTGGGCTAATGGGGTGATCCTCTTGAACAAATGGTTCCAAATTTCATATGTAGCATGTATTAGATATATATAATGGATGTATGATGACAAATGAGCAGTTTTGGCTCTGTAAGTGCAAATAGACATCATACGCGTATGATGTCTTTTGTGTCAAAATGGTGCTTTTTGGTTCCAGATAGCTTGTAGATGTGTTTAACAACAATCCTACAAAGTTTCAATGAGTTTGGAGTTATTTTGACAAAATTAGGACCAAAAATCTATTTTATGGCCTACTTTGCGTCTTTTTGGTTTTCCTTGGGTTTTCTAACTCCAATTCTCATGATACTTGGTTCATAGGATGTGATTAACATGTGGAATGAGGCTATGCACTCAAATGTTGAAATGGATGTGAAATTCATACTGTGAGACATCATACGCGTATGATGCCTTTTCTTGAAATGTTGGTCTTTTTGTGCAAAGAATGCTTTGTGCTAGTGCCCTAAGCCCTACTAACTAGTTTTCAACTTAAAAAGTCATCAGTTTAGCTAAAAAGCCCCCTTATAGGCATTTCAGTCTCCGAAGTCGTCTTTTTGCCTTGGAGTTGAATTTCTTCATTTTTTCTTCTCAAGAGTTGCATTTCCAGCTCATTGGATATGTTGTGAAGCCATCTATTTGGTTGAACTTGACTTTGGCTCCCCGTTCTCCATCTTTCTCCCTTTGGTTGCCCGAAAGCGTCTTTTTCACCATCGGTAAGTGAATCAGCTTTCTTTTGGGTTTTGCTTGCAAACATAAGTCATCGATAGTTACTTGAAGCTACTTGTGAAGTTTCATTTCATTCGGTCGTCAATTTCAGCCGTTATGCCAAAATGACGCTTTGTGTGTCCGCAGCCAAATCGGTTGTTCCAACCTTCTTTTTGTGATTCAAACTTGGAGATATTCTATGGTTGCATTGTCCTTGATGTGGTTGAACTTCCTGTGAAGTTTCGTGTTGTTTCGACAACTTTTTCCTGTTTGCCTCTTGCAGGCTCTGTTGACCTAGGGTTTTTCCAGTCGTTCTTTCTCGAGCTTTGAGTGTTAGAAACCCATCTTCTATACTAGGGTAACACACCTATAAGTTCTTGCAAGGTTTGGTTAGGCGGTTGTGCCACTACCTAGCATTCTACCTCATTCCCCGTCTGCTCTTGTTTCTTGGTTTTGGTCAGTTTTCGCGACAAAAGTTAATGATAAGCATCAAAAGCTTATGGCAACGAGTCTACCTCTCATGTCTGGTGTCCTCTAAGCTCTCGTGGAAGTCGTAGAAGGTCGTAGAAGATTTGTGCTCCTGTGGCTCTCTGCTCTTCTCCAAGAAGGTAATAGTGTGAATGAGCTTGAAAGTGATGTGAAAAATACTTAACTTCGGACTTCCCGGTTCACTTGCCACCAAATTTGTCATGTGCTCCTATCTCATTGTGAGATGCGCTTTAGGATCTGAAATTTTCCAAATCGGACTCCGTTTGACCTGTTTTCTAAGAATTCCGTCCACTTGCCAAAATTCTGCCGTTTCGGACTTTCCGCAACTTTTTCAGAATTGTACCCAATTTTTACCATGGGTTGCCCTTGTCATTAGGACCATCACCGTCTATTCTTTTCTTTTTTCCGATCTCATTTCACCTGCTTTTTTTTATTTTTCTTTTACTTTTATTAAGAAAATCATAAAAAATAAAGGAAAATAGCAAATTGAAGCCAAAAAAATTCGAAACATACACAATAAATAGCTGGTAACCCTGTGTATATGAATATACACTTATTTGTGATTTCTAGACTTGGATTACCACTTTTTAGCTCCAAAAACACTCTTATTTAGTGATATTTACACGTCTAGAGACCCAAATTCATCATTTGATCTCTTCTTGTTGCAAAACAAGGTATATAAGGGCATAAATATTATCAATATCCACAATCAAACATAAAAATTGCAAAACCATGTAAGACACTGCCCTTGTAATATAATTTTTTGTTTTTCTTTGTTTTTGTCGCTTGTAGCTGCTTTGTAGCTCCTGTATACCTGTATACCTCCCCCCCTCCTAGTCTGAGTCCTCCCGGACGACTATGAAGTGTCTATGGGCGAAGCATTGTAGTTGTTTTGGTCATAAGTTCCCAATGCAATTGTAGAGCGATGATACAACAGTCTTTCCAATAAAGCTGCTCTTTGTTTGATTGAAGGATTGGTGGTCGGGTTTTGGGTTGGTTTTGGCACTTCGGTAGTAGAATCAGTAGATGGATTCTTCTTTACCTTGTTGTTCTTTTTCACAATCCAAATCTGCTTCCGCTTCGCTTGTGCTTGCCACAAACTTTTTGCGACCCAAACCTGCTTTGTTCTTTTTGTTGATTTCCTCGCCTTGAAATACCTAGGAGTTTCCGTGGATTGTACTAAAGGGAGTTCCTGTTTACAAATCCTTGGGATCCAAATTTGCTTGCTATAGCTTTGTGCCGTCATGAACTTCTTTGGAATCCAGATCTATTTCACTGTCCTTGATTGTCTGGAATCACTCTGTTGTCTGGTATTGAAGACTCTGTTTTCCACCTTTGTGTTCTCTGGCACAACCTTTTTTGGTCTCCATACCAACTTTGACTCCGTTTTTTCCCAAGGTTGAGCTGTTATATTATTGCTTGTCTTCCTTATCCAATGTTGAGAGTTCCTCGTCGAAGAGAAATTCAGTTGTATAGAAACTTTTGGTTGCCATTGCTTCTTCTTTTTCTCTGGTTGTTGTTTACCTTTGTTCTTGGATTCTTCCTTTGGAGTTGGCACTGCTCCTTTGGTGAACTTAACTGATTGACTTTCACCTTCGTATTTGATAAGCACTGATTTAGAACTCCAGTCAATCATTGCATTGTATTGCTTCTGCCATGGTTGTCCTAGCAATAATGGATGTTGTGTAGCTTGGTCTTCAACCACGTAAAACATATGAGGATACACATACTGGTTAATCTGTATATGTAAAACTGTGCATTCGACAGTTTTGATTGAATTCTTAGAGTAACTCTTTAACTCTTGCTTGGCAATTTGTAATTTAGTGGCATTTGTCAATTGTCTATACAAACTGAGTGAAAGTAGGTTAGTTTGAGCTCCTGAATCCAATAGTGCTCTGGCTTTGATTTGGTTGGTTCCTACTTTGCATTCAATGATGGGTTCTTCTTTGTCATTATCCATTTCTGTTATACTGACTGCGTTTATTCGTATTGCTCCTTCATTGCGCTGTTTCTGACGCAGTAGTCTTCTTTTCTCCATTCTTTCCTTCGCCTCGGCTTGCGCTTCCTCCACAATCTTTTTCTTTTTCTGGACACGCAGCTTTTCTTGATGTATTTTGAGAAGCATGTCTTGGGTTAGCGGCAAAAGATACTTTTTCACTCTGCATCCACTAATCCGATTGGGCATTTCTTCTCCGTCTAATGTAGCAAGCTTGACGGCTCCACTTGGTGATAGATCTTTAATAACCAGAGGTCCCATCCCTCGCTTTTTAAGCTTCTTAGCATGTTGTTTCAGAGTGTAAACTAGGACATAGTCCCCAACCTTAAACTCTTTAGTCCGCACATGCTTATCAAAAAATTCCTTTTGTCGCCTTTTTTGAGCGTAGATAGAAGCTACTGCTTTTAGGCGAAGCTCGTCTAGCTTTTCCAGGTCATCTATTCTATCAGAAAGCTCGTGCCCTGTCCACTCTAGATCCTTAGCCACCCTTAAGGTTGAAATCAAGAATTCTATTGGTAGGATAGCATTTAGCCCAAAAACCATGTTATATGGGGTCGTTCCTATTGATGTTTTATATGCTACCCTATATGCCCATAATGTTGAATGCAACTTCCGGTCCCAGTCAGTTCTCGACTCAGATACAATCTTCGTAAGGACCGTGCATATGGTTTTGTTTGTTGCTTCAGCTTGTCCGTTTGCTTGTGGATGATACGGGGCTGATTTCCTATGGATTACCATGAATTCATCTAGAAGGATCTCTATCACTTCATTTATAAAATGTGTGCCTCGATCACTCACAATTTCTATTGTCCAAACTTCTTTCAGAGTTTTCTTGAGCTCTCTGTACTTAATTCTACGTTCTAACTTGGACTCCGTGTGTTCTCTGTTGCGCTTGTTCTTTTCTAATTTTTCTGTTTCAGTTTTTGTTTCATTCCTTTGAACTTGATTTCTTGAGCTTCTTTTGTCTTTTCGTAAGCTCTTTTGCTCATTGCCTCTCATTCTTCCAGAAATCTTGTCCTTAACACAACCTTCCGCCTTTACTAGCATTAGGAATTGATTTTTTCCTCTTATTCTAGGCATCGGATTGATTCTAACCCCCTTTGTTTTTCTCTTTGCTCTATAGCGTTTCTGGCGTTGTTTAGTTTGGTTCGAAAAATCATAAAATCGGACATCCGTTATAGTTTCTTCGTTTCCGCTTGAATTGTCCGTTGACTCGTTGTCTGCTTCAATTCCCCGCTCTGGATGATCAGGAATGTCGTGAAACACCTCTTCTTCATCTTCCTTTTCCAGTGTATCGTTCTTTTCAGTTTCTTTTTCGAGTGTAGTTCTCAGCATGAAGTACGGAACCACGTCGTACCGGTCCTTGTCGCAAAATTTCGTTGTGGGACCATCCGGAATTGCACAAACATCTAGGGTTGCTAGAATGTGTGTCCATTCTAATGGTTCAAGCGTGTCCTCTGGAAAGGGTTCTCCTATATAAGTTTCTTCTTCGATAGCCCTTTCTAAAACATATTATTCTTGCCTCAGACTTCCACATTTCGAGGCTCCACACATCCATAACTCCTTGGGCTTACCTAACCAAGCTGGAAATTCGGATCCCGCCAAAGTAGCTGAATCAAACTCCTCTACCGGTGTTCGGTTCACATCTTTGTAGCTATGGTCTCTCAGGTTCACACGTGTAGTGGTTTCCATATTTCTCAGGTATATGTGATCGTAGCCCCAATCCTGGACCATTTTCAATTGTCTCATGAGTGGTCTTCCCAGTATGATATCATAGTTATTCTCCTTGCCAAAATCGACAATATCAAAAGTATGTTCGTATTCAATGCCGCAAGAAGTTACTACGACTTTCTCTAATAACCCCATAGGTTTCTCCATGTGTCCATCTGCTAATTGGAGTTTCAACCTAGTCTTCCGTATTGCTGGTTTCCCCCATTTTTTCCAGATTTCTTTTGTAGCAATGGCTACCCCACCTCCGCTGTCTAGTATTGCCATCGTGTTCACTCCTTGGAATTCAACTGGTAAGGTTGTATTCCCCTCTTCACCTTCGCAATACTCTCCGACCTTGTTTAAGGGTACAGGCTTAGCGTTCTTTTGTGGTTTACTCAGCTCTTGTATACCCTCTTGCAGTCTCGATGTTGGGTCTTTTATTCCAAATTTCTCCAAGCATTTTCCTACAGTGGTCCACATATGTGGTCTTAGCCTCAAAAGCTCAGCTAGAGTGATAGTGCATGTCACTGGTGTTGACAAGATCTCTATCAATCCTTGCGAGTCCATGAATTTTTCTAATGAGATTCTTCGTGAGGGAAGTGCTCTAATCTCGGATTTTGCTTCATACTCTCCTAAGTATGAAGGTAAGGTATTCAGTGAATGAGGTTTGCTCTCCATTGTTCTAACAGAGCCCCCATCTCCCCAGTAAGATTGCAGATCCAAGTCCACTTGAGATCCTGCCTCAAATTCCACTATGGGAGGATTCCTGATGTCCTTTTCCCAATTTGTCTGATTAGCTTAGCAACTTAGCTCGTTTGCAAAGTTTGCCTCTCTCACTTGTTTCCAAAATTCATTGTAATCCTCATCTCTTCCGTAAATCCTCTGTATGACTGGATGAAAACTCTCTATCTCCTGATCGGTTGTGTTCAATACTATGCGGTCATCCTTGTGTGTATCTTCAGGCTTTTGTGCACTGGGAGTCTTTTCAGCTACCCGTAAAATGATAGTCTCTTGCTGAATTGGGTTTTCCGTTCCACAATTCATTGTTTCTCTTGGTGGTTCTAATAAGGCTTGTGCAGTCTCGATCATTCTCTGGCACATTTCAAGTCTCTGCTTTTCCAATTCTGCGTTTGGGTATGTCATCCACCTCTGTTCTTGTGTTTGGTTGTTCTTTAACCTAGCTTCGTAAGCTCTCATGAGTGCGTCCAATGGTTCGTGTACTTTGTCGACTAGCACTGATCCCTTTGAGCTTAAGCTCGTTGTTTCTTTGATACTCTTTTGTTTCGTTCTTTCCGGGCTCATCTCTCGTTTCCCGTTTTGACTCTCAAGTTTTTCTAATCTATCTTTAGTTCGCTTTAGTTCCTCAGCTAGAATAGCGTCTTCACGTTCTTTTCTCAACTTCATGCGTGCTTTTCTAGCTTTCCATGTGTTTCTCTGACTCCGCGGTCCTTGACTAACCACTTCAGTCGCTAACTTTCCATTCTCAGGTTCTCTAGTGGTTTTCTTAGCTTGAGCTCTAGTAACAACTTGCGTTGGTATCAGAGTTTCATTTTCGGACCCACTGCTGGTAGGAATAGTTTCTAGCATATTCAATGTCGTCTTTTGCACTTTGTTTGGATTCTTTGAACAATCCTCAATGAAGTGAGTAACCCCGCACTCAGTGCAATAAGCGTTAATTCTAATGATTTCCGTATGTGGACAAACATTCATCAGATGGTCACCTCCACACTTGTAACAGGGTCCTAGTGCTGGTCTTGGTCCCACTTGATTCGTCCTTTGTGGATAGGATGGTCTTTGTCCTGTTAACCCTCCATGAGCTATGAACATCAATGTTCTTGCGTCCAAATTGTATCTCTCTTCATCAGAAGCACTTGTAACTGTTGGTGTTCCAACATTCCCAATCATGCCCCATGGTTCTGGTTGTTTGGGTTCTTCTGGTGGGTAATACACAGTTGGAGACATGTGTGCACCAGATTCTTCATAATAGGCTTGAACAGGCACTAAGGCTTGTTCTTCCTGATTCTCTAAGGTTGGTGCATATCTAATGCCCAATGGTCTTGCTCCCGATAAAGGTGGTTGTTGTCCCAATACCGGTTGCGGTCTTTCTATCCCCATACGTCCTGGTACATTTCCCGTTGGGTATCGAGGTACTGGATGTACCTGAGGTGGTGCTAATTGAGCAGGAGGTGCATACTGACGCTCCCTTACATACCCTTTGTTGTAATAGCACTCCTCTGTTGGGTGGTTTGTCCATTTTTGTTCAATAGCACACCATTTCAGTGGTTTTGGCAATGGTTTTTGGTATGGTTCCATCCTTTTTAGAGCATCTTCTATCATTTGCTCTACATTTGGCATGGTTGTTGTTTGAACATTCTTTTTAGTGGTAGTCTCGCTCGCTACGGAGGAAGAGCTACTGGATGCAAAATCTGTATCCACTGACACCTCTCCATAAACCATACAGTTATCCACTAAGTACAATGCTTCTCTCGTTACTTGCTCGAAACTTGTACAAGCTTTCAAGTGCAAGTCCTTCTTGAGAGTGTCGTTTCTCAATCCTTCAATAAAGAGAACCGATAGTCTGTCATCTTGTGGTCGTTCACGTAATGGACATCTCTCAATGTATTGTTTGAAGCGAAGTGAAGCTTCCTTCACTTTTTCGTGTTCTCTCTGTTTACAAGCATATATTTGTGAGACCGTATTGTGCTTAATCCCTCGTTTTGAGAATTTCTCAGCAAACTCTCTTAGCAAATGGTCAATGTCATGGAATCCCCCTCTGTTCAGTGGTTGAAACCATGTCAATGTCGTACCTTCTAAAGTAAGACCAAATCCCTCGTATTGTGTATGAAAATCTGTTATCTGCTCAGCTCTTTAGACTTGCTTAAAGAGTGACATATGTGCATACGGATCTCCTGAACCACCATACTTCTTTGGCATACACTTGGCTACTTGAGATGGTCTCATACGTCTATGGTCTGCTACCAATCTCATTGTTGTTGTGTCCCGGCTAAAGCTTTCTCTAGCATCATGGACTTCATGGGTTACCCTTGTCGGTTCCCCTGCCCTGAGTCTACTACTAGGAGGTAAATGTGATGGTTCCGCTTCGAACCTTGGACCTGGAGTGGTATATGTGGGGATTGGAACTGCACTACCTCGATTCGTATCCATCGACTCTCTGGAATGTAATGATCCCATTGGTCCGGGCTTCGAGTACTGAGGTTGACTGAAAGAGTCAGCAGCCTGAATTATTTGTCCTCCTGTTGTCATTGGGTTTTGCGCTCCATTTGTTGGTGCTGGTCTTTGTGAGCTAGAAGTAAAATAATATTGATGTAGTGGTCCCCCAAAGTATGTATATCCTTCTAATTCTTTCTTGCCCATTGTTGAGTATTGCCTCCCATACTTGTCATAAGCGGCAATTTTCACTTCCGATCCCTCTGTGTAGGTAAAGACATAAAGTCTTTTTTGGTCTGTCAACTCTCCAGTGTAGGGTTCTTCACATCTATAATAGAGATCTTGCTCCCCATTATTATATTTGTATAGCCCCACATAGATGTTATCAGTGTTGATCCTTGTAGTTTCATTCTTTCTTCTTAACCTCGCATCAGGGAAGTTCATTATTGGTGCTTTCTCCTCAAGTTCTTCATCTACTTTGGCGTTGGTGCCCATCAATCCCCACTTGTCCACAATGTTAGGGTTTAGGACTACCAAATACATGGTACCCTTGTCATCTAGATATCTATCTCCGCTATAGCTCACAGGCACTAAGTCCTTGAACTCACTAGGTCTATGTTCTATCTTTACACAATAGCGGTCCATTCCATCTTTGAAGATATTGGCACCTTGATCATTGTCATACTGGTATTTTATGAACAATAGCTTCATTGTGGCGGAAGGGTTTGATGGTCCTGCTGCCATATTTTCTCTATTGTTCAGGTTCAAGTGTTCCAAGTGTTCGGTGAAAATCTCGTAAGATCTCTCCGAAGAAGTATCAGAAACACTTCCTTCAAAGATCGGCTCTAATGGTTGCACCCAACTTTGGTTTACACTTCCCTCGGTTGATATGACACTTGCTTGTTCCCCTTGTTTTGGTTGGTTATTTTGGAGATTCCTGCCCGATCTCAAATTCATCAATTCCCCTAAAGGACTTTAACTTTTCAGTCTCGACAATTTATTTTCCCAAGTTTTTGTGGTCAGAGTTGATCCAAACTGATTGATACTTGGTCAATTGTTTAATCTTGTCAGTTGGACAACTTCTGTTTCATCAAGTGAGAATTTTGTTGCAGTTATGCTGAAAAAGACATTATACGCGTATGATGTCTTTTTTCACAGATTTGGACTATTTTGGTTATGCTCACTCTCAGTAGCCCCCTTATGCTCTGTCCACTCACAAAATTCAGTTTGAACTCTTTTTGAGCAAGTTATGGCTAATTTAGGCTTTTCTTGGCAATTTTCCGCTTTTGACTTGTTTTGGATCAATTGTGATCCAAATGGGATGAAACTTGAAATATAACCTCTAGACAGCTATTATAATGGATCTGTGTTGGCAAAGTATCAAAATATGTCCAAAATTAGGTCAAAGACATCATATGCGTATGATGTCTTTTTCATCAATTTGGGTCAAGACTTGATATTTTTGCTTTCTACAGTGTTTGTAACAATCTTGTCAGGCCAGATATCAAAAATAAGCAGTGGATGTGCTAAAAGACATTATACGCGTATGATGTCTTTTGTCCCAGATTTTGACTATTCTTGGTTTTAAGCCTTCTCCAATGTTTATAATTGAGTTTCAAGTGTTTTTGTCAGGTTTGAATGTAAAAACAAGATCTGAATCCAAAATTTCCTATTCTTTGCGTTTCTTGGACTCCGACTTGTCTTTTTGGGTTTCTTTGAGTGTTAATGCTCTTGTTTTAAGTTGAAATTAGGGTATAACCCCCCTTTTGAACACTCTGGTAAAGTCAAAATTTCTGTTTTGGTCTCTGTTTGGTCATTTAGACATCATACGCGTATGATGACTAAAGTTGCAGATTTCCAGTTTTTTGGCACAGAATCCTTCCTAAAGCTTTCTCAAGTGCTCAGCAACTCCCAGATACACAGAAAATTTCTCTGACTTTTGTTTATTGCAAGTTTCACTACTAGCTCGACGGATTAGTGATCTAACATGCAATCAACCATATCAAGCAAATACTCCAATGATTACTAGCTCTAGATCAGGATCAAATGAAGTCCTACCTAAGCTATTCCTAATCATAAAATGGGTTTGGTAATTGTGATTTTAAAGATATCCACTACCACTCACGGACTAGCAAATTCTTCTTCTATCAACAACTACTCAACACCAACAAAACAACAAACAAATCTAAGCTAAACTAAAAATACTGTCAACACGGAAGACCCAGGAATACCCCACTTCGTAGTATCTCTCGAGATCTTCGGAGTCCACCACTCCTAGATCTTTTCTAACTAAAGTATACAAAGTAGTTTATACGACTCACCTCGTAGGATTAGTCTAAGGTCACCTACTTAGGGCTCTCGTCCCCGGCAACGGCGCCAAATGTTAAGGCGGTTACGCCGCTAGCGGAAGCTAAATAGCGAGAACTCAACCAACAACAGAATTTGTCAGACGAGGACGGAGCTTGACCCGCAGGCACATGGAAACAACTAGGTGGGTGTCAAATCACCTACTCGACCTTCTAATGACAATCACTACTAAAGAAATCAAATCTAAGTTCTAAAATACGCAAGTGACTGAAATCCGTACGACGAACGAATGCTATACGAAGCAGGATCTAGAATCATTGAATCGATCTCAAACTCAAGGGGAAGTCTATACACTAGGTAAGAACAACACCCTAAAGACTTGAACTGCAAACTCAACCTATAACCACTCCGTGCGGTAAACGCGTATGAAGACAGGCCGAAATATACAGGTGGCTGAAACTTGACCCCGATGGTACTAATGTGTAGCTCTACTCGTTGTGGTTCTATAGATATGCTGCACGCTCAATTCCGACACACGAGCTGGAAGAAAACTCACATCGAAGCTCGTAGGAACTTACCACACATAGAAGCCGATAGCGTGCACTCTTGGTATCGGTGCGTAGCTCTCGCCGTTGCTAACACAATGGCGGTGTCGCTTCTCCAATGGCGGCTCCGTAGCTCGCGTAGCAAGTAGATAAGACTCTCTCTCTCTCTCTCTCTCTCTCTCTCTCTCTCTCTCTCTCTCTCTCTCTCTCTCTCTCTCTCTCTCTCTCTCTCTCTCTCTCAGACACAGTCACAGCGCTCAAAAACTCACTTTGATAATAATCTCCCCCTTAGGTTACAAAAAATTTGGCTTATATACCTCAGCCTTGGAGGTGAGAACATCTCTAACTAATTACATCAACAAGTGAAATTACTTCAGGATTACAAGCTGGAAACTCAATTGAGTCCCGTTACTTAATGAATGGCTCAAATCAAAATTAATGTCGGAAAGACATTTATTACAATCAATGGTTACAAAATGATGAGTGTGAGCAAAAATGTGGGTGTGATCCTCTGCTGGCTCAACAACCTCCTAAAGAGGGAAAAAATGCCCTGGCGGTCCTAGTGTGTTCACACACATCACTACCACATGTATATGGTAACACTAATCTTAAATATAACCTAATTGAATATATGGTGATTCTGAGCTAATTGAACATGGTTAGTGGGTGAGTTCATAGGTGTGAGATTCTGATGGGAATATACATATTGTTGTGTACCTAGTGTTTGCTCTTTGGGCAAAGCCTTCATTGACATGCCCTAAAATCTAACTTAAATCTAATCTTAAATTTAACATAAATCTAGATCTAATCTAATTTTAAACTCAACATAAACTTAAACCTAATCTAATCTTAGATCTAACATAAACCTAAATGTAATCTAACTTAAATATAAATCTAATCTAATCTTAAATCTAACTTAGCTAATCTTAAATCTTGTCTTAATCTAAAATCTAACATAAATCTAAATATAATCTAATCTTAAACTCAACATAACTAAATCTTATCTAATCTTAAATCATAAACCTAAGTGTAATCTAACTTAAATCTAACATTATTAATCTTAAATCTTGCCCTAATTTTAAATCTAACGTAAATCTAAATCTAACATAACTTTAAACTCAACATAAACCTAAATCTAACCTAAACCTAAATGTAATTTAGCCTTATCTTCAATTTAATTTAAATCTTAAGTTTAACTTAATTTTAAATTTAGCATAAATTTTGAATATAAGTTAAATGTAATCTAACTTAATTTTAAATTTAGCATAAATTTTGAATATAAGTTATATGTAATCTAACCTAATCTTAAATGTAATTTTAAATTTAACCTAACCCTAAATCTTAATATAGCATTTCATTTCATATTTTCTCTACTTTTTTTAATCTATGTCTCTCTCTCTCTCTCTCTCTCTCTCTCTCTCTCTCTCTCTCTCTCTCTCTCTCTCTTTGTTTTCTCCTCTTACCTCTCTCTTTTTGTCTTCTCCCCCTCTCTCTCTTTGGTTTTTTTTTTTTCTCTCTCTCTCTCCCTCTTTCTCTTTTTTTTCTCCTCTCTCTCTCTCTCTCTCTCTCTCTCTCTCTCTCTCTCTCTCTCTCTCTCTCTCTCTCTCAATGTGTGCGTGTATGCCTTCTTTGTTTATGCTGAGGCGGTCCGGGGCGGGCAACAAGAAGAGCGGCCTCTAAACACCCTTCGAGTCTCCCATGCTGCTCAATTGGGGCTGGGGCAAGCACAATCAAAGACAACAACAACCCACAGCCAGAAACCAAACAAGAAAAGGGGCACCACCTAGTTGTAGATGCGAACTAGGACACACGTGATATCTCCTTATACTCAAACGCACAAAGAGAGAGAAATGCAAGATAGCCACACACACCAAACACAAACATTCACCACGCCAGAGAGAGGTAAGAGCACAAATCAACTTGAGCAAATCAGTCTTAGCCTTAAAGGCTAGATGCACACAAAGCTTGATGAGAAATAGAGAGACAACACAAAACTTGACCTTGTTGCCAATACATAAATTGTCTTAGGGTCACGGGAGCCCTCTCACCGAGCACCCTCTTATAATTGAATTTTTAGGCAAACAATTCAACAAGCCCTCAAACCATCAAGCATGAAATAACACAACAGACTTCAAGGACAATATACCTTCAACCACCTGATGAGCCAATTTATCAAGTCAATTTGGAGAGAAGAGTCGTAGTTGCAGCATACAATTGCACCCAAAACTATGAATTTTATTTATGGACAAGAGTAGGCTACAAGTGTGATGCAGAGTATGGTATCACTCCACTCCTCTAGATGGCATAACTAACTTCAAGCTTCTCCATGCACCTATGTGTAGTGATGGAATAGAGCACTCACAATGCACACACTCTACACAACTAGGCTTGAAGAGTGGTGTGTTATGTGTTGAGAATGGTGTGGTGTAGTGTGATCATGTGATGATTTACAAGGAGAGAAGGGCTCTATTTATAGGTTTTACAAGCCCCGATTAGGATTAGACCTAATCAAGTTTATTTGAAGAAATCAAAGATTATGCATATTTTACTTTTTTTAAATGAGGGTGGGTCTCTCTTATCCTTTGAGTCACATGGATGTGGGCTCAAGGGAAGAGAATTATTGAGGATGAAAGGAGAGAGGATTGAGTGAATAATTTGGGAGTGCCTACTCTAGTAGAGGGTGCGTTTTACAATAAGGTTAGTGGTTAGTAGTTAGTAATAATCACTACAAAATATTTACAAAATCATTCACCAAATGGTGATATATATGATGGGGAAAGTTAGAGAAGGGATGAGTTTGTAAAGAGAGGTTGAAGCTTTGGAGAAGTTGACATTCACCTCTTTACAGCACCGGAAGAAGAAGTAGTCAGCATGGCGAAGTAGCGCGTGTCGATCAAGCTATGTTACCCTCAAACCTTGGAAATTTTAAATCTAACGTAAATCTAAATCTAACATAATTTTAAACTCAACATAAACCTAAATCTAACCTAAACCTAAATGTAATTTAGCCTTATCTTCAATTTAATTTAAATCTTAAGTTTAACTTAATTTTAAATTTAGCATAAATTTTGAATATAAGTTAAATGTAATCTAACTTAATTTTAAATTTAGCATAAATTTTGAATATAAGTTATATGTAATCTAACCTAATCTTAAATGTAATTTTAAATTTAACCTAACCCTAAATCTTAATATAGCATTTCATTTCATATTTTCTCTACTTTTTTTAATCTATGTCTCTCTCTCTCTCTCTCTCTCTCTCTCTCTCTCTCTCTCTCTCTCTCTCTTTGTTGTCCATGTATTGGGCTCTCTCTCTTTCTCTAGCAAGAGAGAGAGACAGAGCTCTCTCTCTCTCTCTCTCTCTCTCTAGCTAGAGAGAGAGAGAGAGAGACAGAACTCTCTCTCTCCTTCGCTCTCTCTCTCCTTTCCTCACTCTCTCTCTCTCTCTCTCTCTCTCTCTCTCTCTCTAGCTAGAGAGAGAGAGAGAGACAGAGCTCTCTCTCTCCTTCGCTCTCTCTCTCCTTTCCTCACTCTCTCTCTGGCTAGAGAAAGAGAGAGAGCCCAATACATGAAGAACAAAGAGAGAGAGAGAGAGAGAGAGAGAGAGAGCGGCACTGTATGTGTTTGAAATTTATAAGATGGACAACATTTGAATCTTTGCAAAAGTCATTACAACATATTTTCAAACTAACTTTGCACCAACATATATAGAGTAAGTGATATTTCCCATGCCAAAAAATATAACATTCGTAGAGACTTAAGATTTATATGCTCAAAAGAGTAGCCTACGACATGCCCTGCTGCGGTATCGAACCACCCATGGCCCACAATGTAAAACACATCTACCAATCACTGGAGGAAGAGATCCTAACACAAAAACACGTAGGAACCAAGCACCTAAGATTTTGAGCAAACATAGCATTAATTGGACAGGTTCTGCCTAACTCTGCAATGGTGACACGTGTTCTGAATTCTCTCTGAATAGCAACTTGAATGTAGCACAGCAAGCTCGGATCATATGAAGCATGATATATACCCACCATCAAGAATTCTGGGTAATATTGTGATCTATATCCAAACAAAAAGCTATTAATATAGATAGATATTTTGATACACAAAAGCTATTACTTTACTATATAACCATCAACATTGTTACCTTCCTACATCCAAGTCCTCGAGTAGATGATTCACCTGCATGGCTGTCATTGGACCCCTCCATAATGGTGGATCTAATACATAATCGTTGACTGTGAGATTTAAATTCTTTAAAGTATCGAAATGTCACAAACACACATATATAATATTTTACCTCGGACGTGTCGAGGTTGTCTCCCTAGTGTATAAGTCATAGAGGTGTTAGGATCCATCTTCATTCATACATATACATATACATAAAGGATTAGAAATTCATCAAAAAGCACATGAATCATAAATCTCTCAGCACTAATAAATCTTGGTCAATTGTTTCAACGAATACACCATGTTTCATAAGAAGATATAATAAGCTTATAAATGACAAAGAAATAGTAACGAGAGTCACCGTGCTTTTTTATTGGATGAAACATATCCAACCACGTTAAACCCCATGGCAAGGGGGTGGCAGGGGGCAAGTCAATTGCAACATCTCTTTGTAGACAATGTTAGAAGTTTATGTTCTTTGATCTCCATGTCTACTAACGCTTGTTAAGTGACTATCACCAACCACAACCTTGATGGCAGAAGAGGATCTCACGCGAGACATTTCCACATACATTTGACCATGGGTGAAAACAGGTGTTGGGAGATACAATCCAAGAACTCACAATGTTTGGCCTTGCGCCTTGTTGATTGTCATTCCAAAAGCACAACGTAGGGGAAATTGGGCGACGTCTCAAATCAAAAGGGAGACCTTCTCTAGATCCCATGAGAAAATCAATCCTTGGAATGAACACTGCATTTCTTGCATGTGACCCTGTAATGATTTCTGCTTCAATCACTTTGTTGTGGAATTGCTTACAAATCAAGCGTGTCCCATTACAAAGACCACTTCTTGGATCCAAATTGCGAAGCAACATAACTGGACCATTCTGTTTCAATTGTAAAACATGCGGTGGAAAACCTCCCCCAAGATCTAAACTATTTACAAACTCACTTGTGAATAAAATGCTATCACAATTTGATTCACACACTAAGTCTGCACTGACATATTCCTTATAAGTACCAGGAAATTGCTGCAAGCCCAAATTGTTTATAGCATCCACCTCCTTGTTCCGTGGAGCCAAAATTGCTCTATCCTTGAAAAAGGTTGCATGGCAAGTCTGTGTTTCAAGGTCTCTATATATGCAAGCAACCAATGCTTGCAAATTATTTTGTGGTAGCATCATGCAGGCCGACAAAGCCACATTATCAAGTATGCCCCCATCACAAACATGGCCATTACCAATATCAAGTGTCCACTTCACAAACTCTCTTTCAATAACATTACTAAAACAATTGACCACTCGCATATTCTGTGTTAGATGCATGATTTCTGTACGTTGCCAAATGTATGAGTGGCACAAAGATGCATTGACAATGTCTTCTCTTTCCCCTTTACGCACAACAGGTAATATCTGTCTGAAATCACCACCAAGGAGGAGAACCTTTCCACCAAACAACATGTCATTTTTCATGACATCTCTTAGTGTCTTATCAAGAGCCTCAAAATCGTGTCTATGAGCCATGGGGGCTTCATCCCATATGATCAATGAACTCATTCGCAACAGCTCAGCAAGATGGATGTTTACTTTAATGTTACATGTGGACTCAGAAGTTATATCAATAGGGATCTTGAATCTAGAGTGTGCAGTCCTTCCGTTGTTGAGAAGTTGTGCTGCAATCCCAGACGATGCACATGCCAAACCAACTTTGGACTCTCCACGAATCCGAGAGAGCAATGCATTGTAGAGATAAGTCTTTCCCGTTCCACCTGGCCCATCCAAGAAAAAAACAGTCCCTCTGCTCATGCCAGCTGCTTGTAAAACCCGATTGTAAGCTTCCCTTTGCCCAACATTGAAAGATGATTCCATTCGAGCAGAAAATACTCTTTGTTCCTCTCTGTTATACATGAACTTTTCAGCAAGCACTCCATGCTCACTCATAGTTTGCAGTGTGTGATCCACCTGGGGCATTCCAGAATAATCCGAGAGCCTCTTTCCATAGTGTTGAAGCATTGTCTCTAAGTTTGATAAAGCTTGGTTTTGAGCCATGTGCTCACAGATATTCGCATCATTTTTGCGAACCCTCATATGATATACATGGTCCTCAGAAATCTCCTTACTGAAGCGATTCCACAATGCATCAGGATGTATTGGATCACAAAAAACCAAAATGGCTATAAACAGTAGGCGCAATTGTTGCCCTGTTTTTTGAAAAGAAGCTTCTTCCAAACAAAGAAACCATTCATCATCAACTTGCAGTAATCCTCATGCATTACATGTTTCTTTAAATGTGTCATATACTTGTCCATTGAAGGTTCTAATATCCTCAAAGTACTTACATCCTTTGCACATGTTGAGTAACATACGCAAATAGTACAAATCTCCAGCATTGGGAACAATGTGGTAAATTCTTCCAATCATGTCACCAATCTGTCTTTGAGTCCATGTTCTACTTGTTGGCTTCCAAACCCACTTTGTTGGGAAGTCTATGTACAACAAATCGTTGGCCTCTGGATATTGTTGATTTGCAACAAACCACTTAGTGAGCATTGTCTTTTTGCTGACCTCTCCCTCCACCACACTCTGTACAGTCACTCTGTTTGCTGAAGATGACTTGATTTTGATGAGGCAAGTGAACTTGGAGCCGTTGTATGTCAGGTTTCTCATGATGCATATGAAACCCAAGTATACGCCAAATAGCCTCAGATGCTGATACATATCGAGCATTAAGATAGTTTGTAACTTCATTTAGAAGCCCTTCACTATCTTGTAGAACAAGAGTGGCCCTGTCATGTCCCTTATACACATACTTGTAGAGATATTTCACAGCAGATATAGTGGAGCAAACCTCCACATTGATATGTGCATTGTACCTTATTGACAAAAATGGATTGTATGGAACAATTCATTTATTACTCATTTGCACTTTATTACGAACAGTGTAATTTCCATCATCCCTCCTCATGTACGTTGGGTATCCATCCCTAGCCACAGTAGTCAGACGCACTGAAGCTTCGAGGATATTTAAACTTGCACTTTCCATCTTTCATACATGGAGCATTCTTATTCAAGTTTCCACACCGGCCATGCACATTACACCGACTGATAACATCATACAATTGTGGAAACATTACTTTATCAGGAAGCTCTGCACACACAATCTTATCATAATGCAATGTCTCTGTTGGCTTATGCTCATATGCAAGTATCAATAGAATGTGAGCATGAGGAAGGCCTCTCTTTTGGAACTCAATCACAGAAATGTGTCCAATGACCTTACCAAAAATAGCTCTCTTAATCAGCAAGCCCATCAAATCCTTAAACTTATGGTAGAAAACACGGGTAGTAAGATCAGGATGATCATTGGATGTCTATCAGGCAGTAAGGCATCCTGTATCTCCTTCCATTCAGGATTTCATGTGAATGTAATGAAGAGATCAAGTTTTCCTCTCTTGCGTACAATTGCCATGGCATCATGGTACAGCTGGTGCATATAGCGAGGGCCACCAACATACGAAGAAGGCAATACAACCCTTCTTCCAACATTAGCACCCAATAACAGTTCTCTATCATCCCTTACTCCAACCATATCTGTCAAGCCTACCTCACTGTGAAGTTCACTTTGATGATTACGGACCCACAAAAGCCTCAACTCCTCCATACAACTATATGCATCAACAATATATTGTTGCAGTAGCCTACCACCACGTAAAAGACATTGTGTTGTGTCACCTCTAATTTGCAATCTATACTTGTAGAAATCCATCGTAGAAATATACTTTGCAGTTCCATTTACTCGCTCTCTATTTACTTCCGCTCTGTTCACTTGGGATATGTAAGGATTCCAACCTTCTTCACCATTTGGAAATATAAACACATATAATAGAGGCATGTATGACCTATGGCAATTTGATATTCTTTTTAGACCACCACCCAAAAGATTCAATACAATATCACGATGGCCAATGTTGCTCTCGTCACCCTGACCATGCATGATTGCAGCAACTTCCACACTTGTTGGAGCAACATATTGCCAGCCATTTGTATGCTTCTCAGTAATGACCATCCTAATCTCCGGAATATTGGAAGTTTGGACCATTGTAGCAAACCCCCTAAAAGTTTGAACATACGGATTTACTCGATGCATCATCGATTGCAAGCTTTCCAAAACATCTGGTTTGAGTTTTGAAACATGACTCATCCTATTTTGCAACTCATTCTCAGTGTCAAAAAAATACAACTGAGCAAAGCGAGGGATTTGACCTGATCTCTCTTCTGGCATCAATGGACCAATGTTATGATAAATAGATCCATGCACCTTGAAGGTATAGATTCCTTTTCTTTGGCAGAGAGATTCATCTATATGAGCTCCCAAAGAAGCAAATGCCAACACACTATTATATGCTCTTATATGTTTCAAGAATTTTCTACTTCTAGTATTGCCCCGGTGCATCAATTCCCTTAATTCTAAAGGAGGTTCACTTAATGGCGGCAAAGAAACATTTCCTGAGTTGCAACAAATCTTCCCCACAAATGTGCGAATGGTCTTTGCTTCTGTTTTCCAAGCTAAAGCACCACAAAAGGAACATACAAAATCCAAGTTGCCTATGTTTTGAAGAATACACTTTTCATGAGAAAGGGACAACATACAGATATGCATCAAGGAAGTGGTCTCAGAATATAAGTAGGTGATAGATAGACAAAGTGTCTCAACTTTGGAGTAATCTCCCTCTCTGGAGACATTACAAGCTCCTCAGGAACATCTCCATTATTGGCTTCCAAATTGTCTTTCACTTCAATCCTTACATAACTTTGTGAGAGAATTGACTCGTTATCTACATCCATCGCAATCCTTCCCTGAGGAAATTCATTGCATCGATTCACGTTTATCAAATGGTGGCAATCTTCCAAGCGAGGCACATCAATCTCACCTAGAGAATGTTGAACTCTATCTCGCGCTGCTGCACATCGCGTAGCTCGGGAGGCTTGACATATCCTACTACGTCTTGCATGTCCAGGAGACAACACCTTTGGACCAATAGCCATCTGTCCAAAAAAGAACTCTTATAAGTACTCACAGATATATACAGGTTAGTATCTAGAGAAATAAGAAGAGAGTATGGAGAAGAAAGGATTTCCCAACTATGTCTATCTTTCTTTGAAGGAGTTAGTGAGAGGACGCTTGCCAACCCACATGGTAAATGTCTATATACTTCTATATCTATCTCTCTATATCTCATCTAACTACTACTAAGGATGTAATTGGGGGAGCGAGTCCATCCGATTATCCCATTGACGATTGTCGGTTAAGGCCTGGGTTTTAGCGAGGCCAACAAATTTCCATTGCGGTTACAACGCTCCAGTCTGCACGTCAACCGGAATCTCGCAGTCGATGTAGATGTGCCAAGTTAACCCATTATTGGTCGACCCGTTATCGGCCATTTTGGCAACCCACATCAAGACGGATTCAAAGGTGCATCCAAATCAACCCCGAGGTGCTTCATTATGAAGAGTTACCATGGTGACAAATTAAGGCCTGAGTTTCAGTCAGCAATTTGCCACTGTGGTTACAACGCGCCAGTCTGCACGTCAGTCGGATTCTCGCATTCGATGCAGATGTGCCAAGTTAACCCATTATTGGCCATTGGCAACCCTCATCAAGACGGATTCAAAGGTGCATCCAAATCAGCCCCGAGGTGCTTCATTATGAAGAGTTACCATGGTGAGACAGGTCCCCATTTGAGTTGGTAGAGTTGCATTGAGGCTTGAATTGTTGTGTACATTCCGTTTACACAATCAAAAGAAAATACCACATCGGCAATGGTGTGCATGTGATTGCATTGGGAGAGACACTTTCGCTTTGCATCTGCCAAAAATAGACCAAAGCTTCTTGACCCTACCCAAATTGGGCATATCTGGCAATCAATGCATTCAAAGAGACGGCCTCCTATATAGGAAGCTCTCTCCCACTTTTTGTGCTTTATGAAGTGCTTCACATTTGTCATACCTAGAAAGAAGTCAGGCCATGCACACACCTAGAATACTTTGTGTGTGTGTGTGTGTGTGTGTGTGTGTGTGTGTGTGTGTGTGTGTGTGTGTGTGTGTGTGTGTGTGTGTGTGTGTGTGAAAGAGAGAGAGAGAGAGAGAGAGAGAGAGAGAGATTCACTGCAACATAACTTGAGAGAGAGAGAGAGAGAGAGGGCGAGGGGGGTGTTGGAATTAGGGTTGCAGAGAAACACACACAGCTTGGAGAAGCTGAAGGAAGCTCAAGGCACACGATAGAGAGTGTGTTACTTAGTGTGCAATGGAAAGATAGATAGCCCTAGAGTGATGGGCGTATATACAATGCACGGGGGAAAAAACCTCCTAAAGAGGGAAAAAATGCCCCGGCGGTCCTAGTGTGTTCACACACATCACTACCACATGTATATGGTAACAAATCCCCCCTGGAGTGATGCGGTGCACGAGAGCTGGCACATGAGTAAAGGGAAGTGCCATGCCCTGAGGACAGGATCAGTCCACAAAGGGGAGTAAGCCCAAAGCTTTGCGGAAAGCTTCAAGCTTCTCACGAGACAATGCCTTTGTGAAAAGATCTGCAAGGTTGTCCTGTGTTGGCACATAAGCCAAGCTAATCTCTCCTACTGAGAGCCTCTCCCTGACATAGTGGTAATGCACCTCAATGTGCTTTGTGCGAGCATGAAAAACTGGGTTCCTCGCAACTGCCAATGCGCTCTGACTGTCAGTGTAGATAGTGTTGGCAGTGTCCTGTCCAACACCCAAGTCAGCCATAAGGCGTCTGAGCCATACACACTCAACCGTAGCTGTGAAGACTGCCCTGTACTCAGCCTCACAACTCGAAGTGGCCACAGTAGGTTGCTTCTTGCTCAACCATGATATACATGAACTGCCAAGCATGAAACAAAAACCACTTGTGGACACTCGCGTGTCAAAACAACCAGCCCAATCTGAGTCCGAAAAAGCATGTAAGTCTGGCGGCAATGATCCCCCCTTGGGATAAAACAAGCCAAGATGTAAAGTGCCACTAAGGTAGCGGAAAATCCTCTTGACAGCCTGCCAATGCTTAGACCCTGGGCTATGCATAAATCTGCTGACCTGCGAGACTGCAAACTGAATATTTGGCCTCGTGTTGCATACATAAATGAGGCAGCCAACAGCAGTTTGGTAAAGAGTGACATCAGCAGGATCGCCAGCATCATGTAGACTCAACTTCAAACCTGTTTCCATGGGAGTGGCAATAGGTTTGCAATCCTCAAGTCCAAACTTACATAGCAATGTCTCTATGTAACTTTTCTGACACAAGGCAATACCACCATCACACTACTTAAACTGTATACCCAAGTAATGATGCAACAGCCCCAAATCTTTCATCTTGAAAGTAGCATTCAAATCAGCCTTAAATTCAGCAATATGTCTCTCATTTGGTCCAGTGATCAGCAAATCATCAACATAAAGAACCACAATGAGAAATACATCATCCTCACGCTTTACATACAATGTGCTTTCTGTTGGACTGTTACGAAAGCCTCGTTTAACCAAATGAGTGTCAGCTTTCTCATACCAAGCACGAGGAGATTGCTTCAACCCATACAAAGCCTTCTTACATTTGCACACTTTGTCCTCTTGTCCTTTTATGACAAAACCGCGAGGCTGCGTTACATAAACTTCCTCAAATATGTCACCATTCAAGACAGCAGTAACAATGTCTGATTGATGTACATCCCAACCAAAATGAGCTGCCAATGCACATAGAAAACGCACAGTAGTCATACGACAAGTGGGAGCAAAAGTCTCTTCATAATCTATGCCTTTTTGCTGTGCATAACCCTTTGCAACAAGTCGAGCCTTATGGCGATCGATCTCACCATCCGGCTTGCGTTTCAACTTGTAAACCCACTTCGTACCAATGGCCTTTTTGCCAGGAGGAAAATCACATAAAGTCCATGTGTCATTCTCTATAAGTGCATCATATTCTGATTTCATGGCAGCAATCCAATTTTCTGAATTCTGTGCTTCATCAAAAGACAGAGGCTCCTCATTATCATGTAAACTAGACACAGCCAAAGCATAACAATCTGATGCATAAGATGCATGGCGAGAGCCTGAACGAGTACGACTAGATAAAGGTGCATCCAATTTACTGTCACGCAAAGTGTGCACCAGCCATTTTGGCATACCTCTAGCCTGCTCGTTTTCAGCCCTTTCCTCATCAAGTACATCATGTACATCTGCATCAGTAATAGGCTGTTCTAAAACATTTTCAGAAACCCCCATAGGCTGTACATTTGCCTCATTGGAACTTACATTCGTATTTCCACCACTGAAAAGAGGCAACAAAGTGTCATAAATGTCCTGTGAGCTTACATTACTGTCTCTGGTACATGACAGCAAGGGCTCAACAGAGTCTTCCACAAACACTACATCCCCTGAAACCAGAATACGTTTTGTTTGCGGATGATACAACCTGTAACCTTTGCTTTCAGCACTATAACCAACAAAAATACATTTGACAGCCTTATCATCCAATTTTTTGCGCTGCACTTGTGGCACCAAAGCATATGCCAAACAGCCAAAAACACGCATGTGCTCAATAGAAGGCTTTCTATCATGCCATGCTTCATATGGAGTAATAGACTGCAAAGCTTTTGTAGGACACCTGTTAAGTACATAAGTGGCACACATGATGGCCTCAAGCCAAAAAGAATGCGGCAAAGCTTGACTTTTGACCATACATCGTGCCATTTCGGTTAGTGACCTGTTTTTCCTCTCAGCAACACCATTTTGCTGAGGTGTATAAGGCACTGTACATTGGTGTTTTATCCCACGACTAGCCAGAAATGCATTAAATTCATGAGACATATACTCCCCCCCTCGATCGGAACGGAGGGTGCCCATAGTACATTTTGAGACATTTTCAGCCATAGCCAAAAATTGTTTGAAGCACATAAAAACTTCGGACTTCGCTTTAAGCAGAAATACCCACGCATGCCTGGAGTAATGATCAATAAAAGTCACGAAGTACAGGTAATTGCCCAAGGACGGAGTTTGCATGGGCCCACAAACATCACTATGCACAAGCTGCAACCTGCATGTGGCCCTAACTGAACCATCCTTTGGAAACTTAGAACGCTGCATTTTACCCAGAATACAGCCTTCACAAACATGTTTGACAGGTGCTTCAAGAGGCGGCAAAGAATCAACCATATCAGATTTCTGCAAACGCAGCAAACTGGCAAAATTCAGATGACCAAAACGTGCATGCCAATGTTTTGCATCTGAAATAGCCCTTGAATCTGCAACAGCATTTGCAAAATTTTGTCCACTCTTGTCATACAAAGTGAGCTTATACAGCCCACGGCACAAAAGTCCGGATGCAACAATTTCATCACCAAAACTGAGATCATGAACTGTACATCTGTCATCCACAAATTTGACTACAAGTCCAAGTCTAGCAAGTGCGGATACAGAAAAGAGATTCTTCTTGATCCCAGGTACATAAAGTGCATCAACAAGTGTGAAGGAACTGCCATTAGCAGCAGTGAGCACAATCTTTCCAACTCCCTGAACTGGATAAGAGGCGTTGTTGGCACAAGTGACTGAATTCCCATGAGGGACAGACTCAAGAGAGGTAAACAATTCACGATGTGAGGTAATGTGCTTTGTAGCACCACTGTCGAAATACCACACATGTGAATCTGCAGCAACTGACAAGCATGCATCATGGACAGCAGGATTGTAAGTGCACTCTGCGCTAAAAGCCCATTCTGCATCAACATCAGCATCACAATCTCCTTTCACAGAAGACTCAACAATGGCTGCATTTGTAGTGGAACCAGCATTTGCAGTGGAACCAC